>NC_138347.1:98930560-100130560 GCF_046562875.1 Panthera onca | reverse complement strand
GATCCCTGTACTTAGAGACTTTAGATTCTGTATTTAATTACTTCCTCTTAGGGTTTGCATTATAGCGATTTCACTTTGGAAATCATCATGTAGTTACTTATATAATTTATAGTTAGAGATAATATATGATTCATACTTGTCTTCTTGCACATGACAGAATTCCAACTCAAAATGACTCTAAAGAAAAAAAAATTATTGGGTACATGGCTGAATACATGAACTCATGTTGAATCAAGAGGTCTCTGGCTTCCCCAGTATTTACTATATTTTCGCTTGCATTGGCCTTGTTTGCTAGAAGCCTATCTACACAGGGGCTTCTAGACCTACAAGCTTACATTCTACCAGATTAGTAATTCAAGGGAACAGAACATCTCTATTCTAACGAAAGTCCCAGAAATTACTATTGCCAGTTATAGTTGGTTTCTATGTCCGTTCATGAATAAATCACTCCCACTGAGACAATGGCTTCATCTCTTAAGCCAATGGAGGGACTTGTCTCCTCTGAAAAACTTAAACTCTTAATAGATTGAAAACAAAATGGTGTGTTTTTTTTTTTTACTTTTATTTATTTATTTATTTATTTATTTATTTATTTATTTATTATTTTTTAAAATTTATATCCAAATTAGCATATAGTGCAACAATGATTTCAGGAGTAGATTCCTTAGTGCCCCTTACCCATTTAGCCCATCCCCCTTCCCACAACCCCTCCAGTAACCCTCAGTTTGTTTTCCATATTTATCAGTCTCTTCTGTTTTGTCCCCCTCCCTGTTTTTATATTATTTTTGTTTCCCTTCCATTATGTTCATCTGTTTTGTCTCTTAAAGTCCTCATATGAATGAACTCATATGATTTTTGTCTTTCTCTGACTAATTTCACTTAGCAAAATACCCTCTAGTTCCATCCACATAGTTGCAAATGGCAAGATTTCATTATTTTTGATTGACGAGTAATACTCCATTGTATATATATACCACATCTTCTTTATCCATTCATCCATAAATGGACATTTGGGCTCTTTCCATACTTTGGCTATTGTTGATAGTGCTGCTATTAACATGGGGGTGCATGTGTCCCTTCGAAACACCACACCTGTATCCCGTGGATAAATGCCTAGTAGTGCAATTGCTGGGCCATAGGGTAGTTCTACTTTTAGTGTTTTGAGGAACCTCCATACTGGTTTCCAGAGTGGCTGCACCAGCTTGCATTCCCACCAACAAGGCAAAAAAGATCCTCTTTCTCCGCATCCTCGCCAACATCTGTTGTTGCCTGAGTTGTTAATGTTAGCCATTCTGACAGGTGTAAGGTGGTATCTCATTATAGTTTTTTGTATTTCCCTGATGATGAGTGATGTTGAGCATTTTTTCATGTGTCAGTTGGCCATCTGGATGTCTTCTTTGGAGAAGTGTCTATTCATGTCTTTTGCCCATTTTTTCACTGGACTATTTGTTTTTTGGGTGTTGAGTTTGATAAGTTCTTCATAGATTTTAGATACTAACTCTTTTTTTTTTTTTTTTTTTCAATAGAAATTTATTTTATTTTTTTTTTTCAATTTTTTTTTTTTTATTTTTTTATTTTTTAATATATGAAATTTACTGTCAAATTGGTTTCCATACAACACCCAGTGCTCATCCCAAAAGGTGCCCTCCTCAATACCCATCACCCACCCTGCCCTCCCTCCCACCCTGCCCTCCCTCCCACCCCCCATCAACCCTCAGTTTGTTCTCAGTTTTTAACAGTCTCTAATGCTTTGGCTCTCTCCCACTCTAACCTCTTTTTTTTTTTTTTTTTTTTTTTCTTTTCCTTCCCCTCCCCCATGGGTTTCTGTTATGTTTCTCAGGATCCACATAAGAGTGAAACCATATGGTATCTGTCTTTCTCTGTATGGCTTATTTCACTTAGCATCACACTCTCCAGTTCCATCCATGTTGCTACAAAAGGCCATATTTCATTTTTTCTCATTGCCACGTAGTATTCCATTGTGTATATAAACCACAATTTCTTTATCCATTCATCAGTTGATGGACATTTAGGCTCTTTCCATAATTTGGCTATTGTTGAGAGTGCCGCTATAAACATTGGGGTACAGGTGCCCCTATGCATCAGTACTCCTGTATCCCTTGGATAAATTCCTAGCAGTGCTATTGCTGGGTCATAGGGTAGGTCTATTTTTAATTTTCTGAGGAACCTCCACACTGCTTTCCAGAGCGGCTGCACCAATTTGCATTCCCACCAACAGTGCAAGAGGGTTCCTGTTTCTCCACATCCTCTCCAGCATCTATAGTCTCCTGATTTCTTCATTTTGGCCACTCTGACTGGCGTGAGGTGGTATCTGAGTGTGGTTTTGATTTGTATTTCCCTGATAAGGAGCGACGTTGAACATCTTTTCATGTGCCTGTTGGCCATCCGGATGTCTTCTTTAGAGAAGTGTCTATTCATGTTTTCTGCCCATTTCTTCACTGGGTTATTTGTTTTTCGGGTGTGGAGTTTGATGAGCTCTTTATAGATTTTGGATACTAGCCCTTTGTCTGATGTGTCCTTTGCAAATATCTTTTCCCATTCCGTTGGTTGCCTTTTAGTTTTGTTGGTTGTTTCCTTTGCTGTGCAGAAGCTTTTTATCTTCATAAGGTCCCAGTAATTCACTTTTGCTTTTAATTCCCTTGCCTTTGGGGATGTGCCGAGTAAGAGATTGCTACGGCTGAGGTCAGAGAGGTCTTTTCCTGCTTTCTCCTCTAAGGTTTTGATGGTTTCCTGTCTCACATTCAGGTCCTTTATCCATTTTGAGTTTATTTTTGTGAATGGTGTGAGAAAGTGGTCTAGTTTCAACCTTCTTCATGTTGCTGTCCAGTTCTCCCAGCACCATTTGTTAAAGAGACTGTCTTTTTTCCATTGGATGTTCTTTCCTGCTTTGTCAAAGATGAGTTGGCCATACGTTTGTGGGTCTAGTTCTGGGGTTTCTATTCTATTCCATTGGTCTATGTGTCTGTTTTTATGCCAATACCATGCTGTCTTGATGATGACAGCTTTGTAGTAGAGGCTAAAGTCTGGGATTGTGATGCCTCCTGCTTTGGTCTTCTTCTTCAAAATTACTTTGGCTATTCGGGGCCTTTTGTGGTTCCATATGAATTTTAGGATTGCTTGTTCTAGTTTCGAGAAGAATGCTGGTGCAATTTTGATTGGGATTGCATTGAATGTGTAGATAGCTTTGGGTAGTATTGACATTTTGACAATATTTATTCTTCCAATCCATGAGCAGGGAATGTCTTTCCATTTCTTTATATCTTCTTCAATTACCTGCATAAGCTTTCTATAGTTTTCAGCATACAGATCTTTTACATCTTTGGTTAGATTTATTCCTAGGTATTTTATGCTTCTTGGTGCAATTGTGAATGGGATCAGTTTCTTCATTTGTCTTTCTGTTGCTTCATTGTTAGTGTATAAGAATGCAACTGATTTCTGCACATTGATTTTGTATCCTGCAACTTTGCTGAATTCATGTATCAGTTCTAGCAGACTTTTGGTGGAGTCTATCGGATTTTCCATGTATGATATCATGTCATCTGCAAAAAGCGAAAGCTTGACTTCATCTTTGCCAATTTTGATGCCTTTGATTTCCTTTTGTTGTCTGATTGCTGATGCTAGAATTTCCAGCACTATATTAAACAGCAGCGGTGACAGTGGGCATCCCTGTCGTGTTCCTGATCTCAGGGAAAAAGCTCTCAGTTTTTCCCCGTTGAGGATGATGTTAGCTGTGGGCTTTTCATAAATGGCCTTTATGATCTTTAAGTATGTTCCTTCTATCCCGACTTTCTCAAGGGTTTTTATTAAGAAAGGGTGCTGGATTTTGTCAAAGGCCTTTTCTGCATCGATTGACAGGATCATATGGTTCTTCTCTTTTTTTTTGTTAATGTGATGTATCACGTTGATCGATTTGCGAATGTTGAACCAGCCCTGCATCCCAGGAATGAATCCCACTTGATCATGGTGAATAATTCTTTTTATATGCTGTTGAATTCGATTTGCTAGTATCTTATTAAGAATTTTTGCATCCATATTCATCAGGGATATTGGCCTGTAGTTCTCTTTTTTTACTGGGTCTCTGTCTGGTTTAGGAATCAAAGTAATACTGGCTTCATAGAATGAGTCTGGAAGTTTTCCTTCCCTTTCTATTTCTTGGAATAGCTTGAGAAGGATAGGTATTATCTCTGCTTTAAACGTCTGGTAGAACTCCCCTGGGAAGCCATCTGGTCCTGGACTCTTATTTGTTGGGAGATTTTTGATAACCGATTCAATTTCTTCGCTGGTTATGGGTCTGTTCAAGCTTTCTATTTCCTCCTGATTGAGTTTTGGAAGAGTGTGGGTGTTTAGAAATTTGTCCATTTCTTCCAGGTTGTCCAATTTGCTGGCATATAATTTTTCATAGTATTCCCTGATAATTGTTTGTATCTCTGAGGGATTGGTTGTAATCATTCCATTTTCATTCATGATTTTATCTATTTGGGTCATCTCCCTTTTCTTTTTGAGAAGCCTGGCTAGAGGTTTGTCAATTTTGTTTATTTTTTCAAAAAACCAACTCTTGGTTTCGTTGATCTGCTCTACAGTTTTTTTAGATTCTATATTGTTTATTTCTGCTCTGATCTTTATGATTTCTCTTCTTCTGCTGGGTTTAGGCTGCCTTTGCTGTTCTGCTTCTATTTCCTTTAGGTGTGCTGTTAGATTTTGTATTTGGGATTTTTCTTGTTTCTTGAGATAGGCCTGGATTGCAATGTATTTTCCTCTCAGGACTGCCTTCGCTGCATCCCAAAGCGTTTGGATTGTTGTATTTTCATTTTCGTTTGTTTCCATATATGTTTTAATTTCTTCTCTAATTGCCTGGTTGACCCACTCATTCGTTAGTAGGGTGTTCTTTAACCTCCATGCTTTTGGAGGTTTTCCAGACTTTTTCCTGTGGTTGATTTCAAGCTTCATAGCATTGTGGTCTGAAAGTATGCATGGTATAATTTCAATTCTTGTAAACTTATGAAGGGCTGTTTTGTGACCCAGTATATGATCTATCTTAGAGAATGTTCCATGTGCACTCGAGAAGAAAGTATATTCTGTTGCTTTAGGATGCAGAGTTCTAAATATATCTGTCAAGTCCATCTGATCCAATGTATCATTCAGGGCCCTTGTTTCTTTATTGACTGTGTGTCTAGATGATCTATCCATTTCTGTAAGTGGGGTGTTAAAGTCCCCTGCAATGACCACATTCTTATCAATGAGGTTGCTTATGTTTATGAGTAATTGTTTTATATATCTGGGGGCTCGGGTATTTGGCGCATAGACATTTATAATAGTTAGCTCTTCCTGGTGGATAGACCCTGTGATTATTATATAATGCCCTTCTTCATCTCTTGTTACAGCCTTTAATTTAAAGTCTAGTTTGTCTGATATAAGTATGGCTACTCCAGCTTTCTTTTGGCTTCCAGTAGCATGATAAATAGTTCTCCATCCCCTCACTCTCAATCTAAAGGTGTCCTCAGATCTAAAATGAGTCTCTTGTAGACAGCAAATAGATGGGTCTTGTTTTTTTATCCATTCTGATACCCTATGTCTTTTAGTTGGCGCATTTAATCCATTTACATTCAGTGTTATTATAGAAAGATATGGGTTTAGAGTCATTGTGATGTCTGTAGGTTTTATGCTTGTAGTGATGTCTCTGGTACTTTGTCTCCCAGGATCCCCCTTAGGATCTCTTGTAGGGCTGGTTTCGTGGTGACAAATTCCTTCAGTTTTTGTTTGTTTGGGAAGACCTTTATCTCTCCTTCTATTCTAAATGACAGACTTGCTGGATAAAGGATTCTCGGCTGCATATTTTTTCTGTTTAGCACACTGTAGATATCGTGCCAAGCCTTTCTGGCCTGCCAAGTTTCAAAGGAGAGATCAGTCACGAGTCTTATAGGTCTCCCTTTATATGTGAGGGCACGTTTATCCCTTGCTGCTTTCAGAATTTTCTCTTTATCCTTGTATTTTGCCAGTTTCACTATGATATGTCGTGCAGAAGATCGATTCAAGTTACGTCTGAAGGGAGTTCTCTGTGCCTCTTGGATTTCAATGCCTTTTTCCTTCCCCAGTTCAGGGAAGTTCTCAGCTATAATTTGTTCAAGTACCCCTTCAGCACCCTTCCCTCTCTCTTCCTCCTCTGGGATACCAATTATGCGTATATTATTTTTTTTTAGTGTATCACTTAGTTCTCTAATTTTCCCCTCATACTCCTGGATTTTTTTATCCCTCTTTCTTTCAGCTTCCTCTTTCTCCATAACTTTATCTTCTAGTTCACCTATTCTCTCCTCTGCCTCTTCAAGCCGAGCCATCGTGGATTCCATTTTGTTTTGCAATTCGTTTAAAGCGTTTTTCAACTCCTCGTGACTGTTCCTTAGTCCCTCGATCTTTGTGGCAAGAGATTCTCTGCTGTCCTGTATACTGTTTTCAAGCCCAGCGATTAATTTTATGACTATTATTCTAAATTCACTTTCTGTTATATTATTTAAATCCTTTTTGATCAGTTCATTAGCTGTTGTTATTTCCTGGAGATTCTTCTGAGGGGAATTCTTCCGTTTGGTCATTTTGGAGAGTCCCTGGCGTGGTGAGGACCTGCAGTGCACTTCCCCTGTGCTGTGGTGTATAACTGGAGTTAGTGGGCGGGGCCGCAGTCCGACCCGATGTCTGCCCCCAGCCCACTGCTGGGGCCACAGTCAGACTGGTGTGTGCCTTCTCTTCCCCTCGCCTAGGGGCGGGATTCACTGTGGGGTGGCGTGTCCCGTCTGGGCTACTTGCACACTGCCAGGCTTGTGTTGCTGGGGATCTGGCGTATTAGCTGGGGTGGGTAGGCAAGGTGCACGGGGGGTGGAGGGGCAGGCTTAGCTCGCTTCTCCTTAGGTGATCCACTTCAGGAGGAGCCCTGTGGCAGCGGGAGGGAGTCAGATCCGCTGCCGGAGGTTTGGCTCCGCAGAAGCACAGAGTTGGGTGTTTGCGCGGAGCGAGCAAGTTCCCTGGCAGGAACTGGTTCCCTTTGGGATTTCGGCTGGGGGATGGGCGGGGGAGATGGCGCTGGTGCCTTTGTTCCCCGCCAAGCTGAGCTCTGCCGTCTGGGGGCTCAGCAGCTCTCCCTCCCTTTGTCCTCCAGCCTTCCCGCTTTCCGAGCAGAGCTGTTAACTTATGACCTCCCAGACGCTAAGTCGCGCTTGCTGTCGGAAAACAGTCTGTCCGGCCCCTCCGCTTTTGCCAGCCAGACTCGGGGGCTCCGCTTGGCCGGCGAGCCGCCCCTCCGCCCCGGCTCCCTCCCGCCAGTCCGTGGAGCGCGCACCGCCTCGCCGCCCTTCCTACCCTCTTCCGTGGGCCTCTAGTCTGCGCTTGACTCCGGAGACTCCCTTCTGCTAATCCTCTGGCGGTTTTCTGGGTTCTTTAGGCAGGTGTAGGTGGAATCTAAGTGATCGGCAGGACGCGCTGTGAGCCCCGCGTCCTCCTACGCCGCCATCTTCCGGCACTCCCATCTAGATACTAACTCTTTACCTGATATGTCATTTGCAAATATCTTCTCCCATTCTGTCAGTTACCTTTTAGTTTTGCTGATTGTTTCCTTCGCTGTGCAGAAGTTATTTTGATGAAGTCACAGTAGTTCATTTTTGCTTTTGTTTCCCTTGCCTTTAGAGATGTGTTGAGTAAGAAGTTGCTGCGGCCAAGATCAAAGAGGTTTTTGCCTGCTTTCTCCTGGAGGATTCTGATGGCTTCATGTCTTACATTATGGTCTTTCATCCATGTTGAGTTTATTTTTGTGTCTGCTGTAAGAAAGTGGTCCAGCATGTTGCTGTCCAGTTATCCCAGCACCACTTGCTGAAGAGACTGTCTTTATTCCATTAGATATTCTTTCCTGCTTTGTCAAAGATTGGTTGGCAATACATTTGTGGGTCCATTTCTGGGTTCTCTATTCTTTTCCATTGATCTGAGTGTCTGTTCTTGTGCCAGTACCACTCTGTCTTGATGATTACAGCTTTGTACTATAGCTTGAAGTCCGGGATTGTGATGCCTCCTGCTTTGGTTTTCTTTTTCAAGATCGATTTGGCTGTTTGGGGTCTTTTCTGGTTCCATACAAATTTTAGGATTATTTGTTCTAGCTCTGTGAAGGATGCTGGTGTTACTTTGATAGGGATTGCATTGAATATGTAGATTGCTTTGGGTAGTATCGACATTTTCACAATATTTGTTCTTCCTATCCAGGAACATGGAATCGTTTTCCGTTTTTTGTGGCTTCTTCAATTTCTTTCATAAGCTTTCTATAATTTTCAGTGTATAGATTTTTTCACCTCTTTGGTTAGATTTATTCCTAGGTATTTTATGGTTTTTTGTGTGCAACTATAAATGGGCTCGATTCCTTGATTTCTCTTTCTGTCGCTTCATTGTTGGTGTATAGGAATGCAACCAATTTCTGTACATTTATTTTATATCCTGCAACTTTGCTGAATTCATGAATCAATTCTCGTAGTTTTTTGGTGGAATTTTTTGGGTTTTCCATATAAAGTATCATGTCATCTGCAAAGAGTGAAAGTTTGATTTCCTCCTGGCCGATTTGGATGCCTTTTATTTCTTTGTGTTGTCTGATTGCAGAGGCTAAGACTTCCAATACCATGTTGAATAACAGTGGTGAGAGTGGACATCCCTGTCTTGTTCCTGACCTTAGGGGGAAAGGTCTCAATTTTTCCCCATTGAGGATGATATTAGTGTTGGGTCGGTCTATATGGCTTTTACGATCTTGAGATATGCTCCTTCTATCCCTACTTTCTTGACGGTTTTTTCAAGAAAGGATGCTGTATTTTGTCAAATGCTTTCTCTGAATATTTTGAGAAGATCATATGGTTCTTGTCTTTTCTTTTATTGATGTGATGAATCACGTTAATTTTTTTGTGGATATTGAACCAGCCCTGCATCCCAGGTATAAATCCCACTTGGTCATGGTGAATAATTTTTTTAATATATTGTTGGATCCAGTTGGCTAATATCTTATAGAGGATTTTTGCATCCATGTTCATCAGGGAAATTGGTATAAAGTTCTCCTTTTTAGTGGGGTCTCTGTCTGGTTTTGAAATCAAGGTAATGCTAGCTTCATAGTAAGAGTTTGGAAGTTTTCCTTCCATTTCTATTTTTTGGAACAGCTTCAAGAGAATAGGTGTTAACTCTTCCTTAAATGTTTGGTAGAATTCCCCCTAGAAAGCCATCTGGCCCTGGACTATTGTTTTTTTGGCAGTTTTTTGATTACTAATTTGATTTCCATACTGGTTATGGGTTTGTTCAAATTTTCTGTTTCTTCCTGTTTCAGTTTTGGTAGTGTATATGTTTCTAGGAATTTGTCCATTTCTTCCAGATTGCCGATTTTATTGGCATATAATTGTTCATAATATTTTCTTATTATTGTTTTTATTCCTGTTGTTTTGGTTGTGATCTCTCCTTTCATTCTTGATTTTATTTATTTGGGTCCTTTCCTTTTTCTTCTTGATCAAACTGGCTAGTGGTTTATCTATTTTGTTAATTCTTTCAAAGAACCAGCTTCTGGTTTCATTGGTCTGTTGTACTGTTTGTTTTGTTCTGTTTTGTTTTGTTTTGTTTTGTTTCTTAGTTTCGATAGCATTAATTTCTGCTCTAATCTTTATTATTTCCTGTCTTCTGCTTGTTTTGGGTTTTATTTGTTTATTTGTTCTTTTTCCAGCATCTTAAGGTGTAAGGTTAGGTTGTGTATCTTCCTTCTTTAGGAAGGCCTGGATTGCTATACACTTTCCTCTTGTGACTGCCTTTGCTGCGTCCCAGAGGTTTTGGGTTGTGGTGGTATCATTTTCATTGACTTCCATATACTTTTTAATTTCCTCTTTAACTTTGGTAGGATGTTCTTCAGTCTCCAAGTATTTGTTACCTTTCTAAATTTTTTCTTATGGTTGATTTCGAGTTTCATAGCGTTGTGGTCTGAAAATATGCACAGTATTATCTTGGTCTTTTTGTACTTACTTAGGGCTGATTTGTGTCCCAGTATGTGGCCTGTTCTGGAGAACGTTCTGTGTGCACTGGAGAAGAATGTATATTCTGCTGCTTTAGGATGAAATGTTCTGAATATATCTGTTAAGTCCATCTGGTCCAGGGTGTCATTCAAAGCCATTGTTTCCTTGTTGATTTTTTGATTAGATGATCTGTCCATTGCTGTGAGTGTGGTGTTTAAGTATCCTACTATTACAGTATTACTATCAATGAGTTACTTTATGTTTGTGATTAATTGATTTATATATTTGGGTGCCATCATATTTGGCACATAAATGTTTACAATTGTTAGTTCTTCTTGGTGGATAGACCCCTTGATTATGATATAATGCCCTTCTGCATCTCTTGATACAGTCTTTATTTTAAAGTCCAGATTGTCTAATATAAGTATGGCTACTCTGGATTTCTTTTGTTGACCATTAGCATGATAGATGGTTCTCCATCCCCTTATTTTCAATCTGAAGGTGTCTCCAGGTCTCAAGTGGGTCTCTTGTAAACAACATATAGATGGATCTTGTTTTCTTATCCATTCTGTTACCCTATGTCTTTTTATTGGAGCATTGAGTCCATTGATGTTTAGAGTGAGTACTGAAGATATGAATTTATTGCCATTATGATGCTTGTAGAGTTGGGGTTTCTGGTGGTGTTCTTTGGTCCTTTCTAATCTTTGTTGCTTTTGATATCTATATATCTATATATCTATATCTATATATATATAGATATATATAGATATATATATTTTTTTTTCCCCATCTTTTCTCCCCTAAGAGAGTCACCCTTAAAATTTCTTGCAGGGCTGATTTAGTGGTCACAAACTCCTTTAATTTTTGTTTGGGAAACTTTTTAGCTCTCCTTCTATTTTGAATGACAGCCTTGTTGGATAAAGAATTCTTGGCTGCATATTTTTCTGATTCAGCACATTGGATATATCCTGCCACTCTTTTCTGGCCTGCCAACTTTCTGTGGATAGGTCTGCTGCAAACCTGATCTGTCTTCCCTTGTAGGTTAGGGATTTTTTTTCCCTTGCTGCTTTCATGATTCTCTCCTTGCCTGAGTCTTTTGTGAATTTGATTATGATATGCCTTCTTGATGGCTGGTTTTTGTTGAATCTAATGAGGTCCTCTGTCCTCTGTGTAGGGGTCCTCTGTGCTTCCTGGATTTTGATGTCTATGTCTTTCCTCAGTTTAGGAAAGTTTTCTGCTATGATTTGCTCACAAAACCCTTCTACCCTATTTCTCTCTCTTCCTCTTCTGGGACCCCTATGATTCTGATGCTGTTCCTTTTTAATGAGTTTTGATTTCTCTAATTCTTAAATCATTCTCTTTTGCCTTCATCTGCCTCTTTTTTTTCTGCTTCATTATTCTCTATAAGTTTGTCCTCTATATCGCTGATTCTCTGTTCTGTCTCATCCATCCTTGCCATTGCTGCATCCATCCGTGATTGTAGCTCAGTTATAGCATTTTTAATTTCATTCTGACCAGTTTTTACTTCTTTTATCTCTGCAGAAAGGGATTCTAATCTATTTTCTACTCTAGCTAGTATTCTTATTATCTTGATTCTAAATTCTGGTTCAGACATCTTGCTTGTATCTGTGTTGGTTAAATACCTGGCTGTCATTTCCTCGTTCTTTCTTTTGGGGTGAATTCCTTCATTTTGTCATTTTGAAGGGAGAAAAGGAATTAATGAGGTAGAAAAATTGAAATAAAAAATTAAAATTAAAAATATTAAAATTAAAAATTAAAAAGACACAGACACACAAAAATCAAATAGATGATGCTAGCCCCTAGGTGTGTTTTTGCCTGGGTGTTGAAAGTGGTTTGACAGACTAGAGAAAAAAAGAGGGGGGGAGAGAAAACAAAAGAAAAAAAAAAAGGAAATCGTTAGAGAGGTTGAAAAAAATGAATACACTGAAGTAGACCAAAATGAGATGGTGGGGTAAAATAGAATTTGAAAAAAATATACACAAAGGTAATGAACATAGTAGAAAAAAAAAATCAAGACAAATATTTTTAATAAAAATTAAAAATAAAAATGAATTTTTTTCTGTATTCAAGAAAAAGAAATGAAAAAGAGAAAAATATTTTAAAAAAGAAAAAAAGTAAATCATTTGAAAATTTGAAAAACTGAATACACTGTAGTAGACTATAATAAAAATGATGGAAGCAAAATAGAATTTGAAAAAATTTACATAAATGCAAAAAAATATAGTAAAAAAAAGAAAGAAAATTATTTTTAATAGAAATTGAAAGTAAAAATGAAGCTTTTCTCTTCCTGCATTCAAGGAAAAGAAAAGAAATGAAAAAGAGAAAAAAGAAAAAGAAAGCAAAGAAAAAGGAATCATTTGAAAATTTGAAAAAGTGAATACACTGAAGTAGTCAAAAATAAAATGATGGAAGTAAAATACAATTTGTAAAAAGTTACACAAAAGTAAAATATATAGTAATAAAAATTAAAGAAAAAATATTTTTAATAAAAATTGAAACTAAAAATGAAATTTTTTTATCTTTCTGTATTAGAGAAAAAGAAGTGTAAAAGAGAAAAATAAAAGAAAGAAAATTGAATAGATGAACCTACTAACAGATTGAAGTAGGACTGAAATTACGTTTTCCCCTAGAAGTCAGTCTCTGTAGCACTTTATAGTCCATATACTGAGCAGGCGGTGAGACTTGTGTTCTTGAAGAGCGAAGTTGGCCCAGTTGGGCGGGGCTCAGTGTAACAACTCCGACCTCCACTAGATGGCGCTGCTAGCCTACTGGGGGTGGATTATTGTTGCGCTCCTGGGTGCATATGAGCATGAGCAGGAAGGGTGAAAATGGCACCGTCCAGCTACCCAGTCTGTTCTCCTGGATCAGCAATGGCGTACTGGTCCTCTGTTCAGCTTTCATCCACTCCCCACTTTTTCACCCTCCGTGACCAGGCCCCAGGCAGTACCTCTCGCCCGAGTTTTGTCTCAGATGCGGCGTTTTCCCCGGCCCCTTACTTCTGAAGGACTGCGGCTTTGACCCGTTCTGCCCCTCTGCAGGAGGGTCTCACCGAGCAATGGCTGAATGCTGGCTGCACCCAGGAATGTTTGCTGGACCCTGCTGCTGCTGGTGCCCTGAGACTGTGGCCGTGCCAGCCCGCCCAAGAAAAAGTTCGCGAGACAGTGTAGCAGCAGCTTTTCAGGGATTATGGAAAATCACAACACGCACCTGGCACCAGGCTTCACCCTTAACGACCTTGTTCCAGCACCAGCGAGTGTGGCCGTTTTCCGGGGTCTGCTGGGACCAGGTGGCTTCAACAGTCTCCACCAAATGTCCTTCCAGCAGTGGAACCGCTTTTCCCTGTGTGGCCTGCGAGAACCTCCTGGACCGCACTCTGTTCCTGGGGATTCGCCCTTCCCACCAGAGCACCGCCAGGTATGGAGCTGCGGAGTTGCAGCCTTTGCTCTCCCCTTGTTTACACTCTTAATGGAATTTAAACCCTCTCCTTTCTCCTTTCTCCCTTTTTAGTTTAGTCCCTGCGGCTGTTTCCAATTTTCCACTTTGTCTCCAGCTGCCTTTGGGAAGGGTGCTTTTCCCGTATTCTCCCTCCCTCCCCAGTCTCTGTCCTTTCTCTGCCCACAAAGCACCTCCCTTCCTGTGCCTTCTCCCCAAGTTCACCTCTCTGTGCCGTGTACCTGCTGAATTCTGTGGTTCAGGTTGTGCAGATTGTTGTGTTAATCTTCCAATCAGTTTTCTAGGTGTGTAGGATGGTTTAATGTTGGTCTGGCTGTATTTCATGGGCGCGAGACACAAAAAAAACTTCCATGCTGTTGCGCCGTCTTCTAAACCTTTTTTCACAAAATGGTGTTTTGTTACCAAAAAAGTGGAATTTAATGATATAACTGACTTTTTTACAGTGAAAATAAGTGACTTTGGAAACAAAGCCAAGTTGTGTCTTAGATTTCTGAGTCCTAGGCCAGAATTTTTCAATTGTACTTCACTGTCAGTTTTTATTATGGAGAGTAAATAAGATCATGAGCTTAATTGTTCTTTGAAAAAGTAATAATGTGCTGAATAAATAGTTGTTATACATGATCCCTAGGCAATAATCTTGAAAGTTCCAGATGTCCTGATTTAATTTGTACATTTAAAGTGTATTCAATCTGAGTGACTGTATTAATAAAGTTATTTGGAAAATATGCTATAATTAGTGGGTTTGTTATTCAATAGGTCTTGATAATGACTACTCAGAGATTATAATAATCTTCTGGACTAACACATGAAAAGTTATCTCTAAAGTAAAGACTGAGAAGTGTTTGGGCAATGTTTCCCCTCCAGTAGGGCTCCTGGGTTCTCCCATAAGGCTCTTGAAAATGGTTTTTTACTTACTCCCTTCACTCAACTCCTTCCAGGCTGAGTACTATCGAACTTCACCACAATGAACTCCTTGGCCTGGTGGCTCTCTTCTCTATTCTCTGACCTACTTTTCTCGTAGGGGAAAGTATTCCTCTTTTATTGCTTGCCTGGGAAGAACCATATATCTTATCTTTTCTAAACATATATTTTCTTCTTCCTATCTGGCAAGAGACGCTTATGGCCTATTAAATCCAGATTTGGAAACATTATAAACCGAAAACCAGTTCTGCTTTCCTTTAGGAGAAGGGAAAGCTTAATAAAAATTTCTGTACAAGTGTGAAGAAATTTTATGGTCCATTCTTTTAACAGAGCAAAGCAAAGAAAATATACAGTTGTGTCATATTAAGATAGTTTGAATCATTTATTATAAAGGCCACAGCTCAGGAATATAGGCACACTAAAATTTAAGTAATGGACTTAGATTGGTTGCTTCCCCAACACCTAAGTTCACATCAATGGGGCATCTCTACAATAATAAATGGTTAAAATTGAAAGAATTGCAAATCTTAGACCTTATTTAAGAAGTCACTGGAGAAACCCAAAGACAATAGGGGAGACAAACACAAATACATCAAAGGAAATTGTAGTCTCCAACACAGCTACAACAAACAATAAACACAGCCTACTGTCTAGCCAGATAAATACAACCTCCCATCAAAAGCCTATTTACCTCAGTAAAAGGCTACCTGAAACATCATGCCAAGATTTAAACAAAAAAATTATAAAGCATACTAAAAGGCAAAAAAATTAAAAAAAAAAACAGTTTTAAGATACAGAACGGTATTAGAATTCCATATATGGCAAAGATTTTGAAATTGTTACCTCTGGAATTTAAAATAACTATGATTAACATGCTAAGCTCTCTAATGGAAAAAGTGGACAGTCTGTAAGAACAGATGGATAACATAAGCAGAGAGATGAAAACTCGATAAGAGAATCAAAAAGAAATTCTAAAAATAAAAACTATAGCAAAAATAGAAAATATTAAATTGTAAAATTTCTAGAAGATAGCATAGGAAAAATCTAGGTGACTAAGAGTTTGGCAATGAGTTTAGGTACAAACAGTAACAAAGGCATAAGCCATAAAAGAAAACCAAGTTGAGCTTTATTAAAATAAGACATTTCCACTCTGTGACAGACACTGTTAAGAAGATATAGACAAGTCACATGCTGGGAAAAATATTTACAAAGCAGATATCTGATAAGAGACTTGCATCCAAAATATAAAAAGAATTCTTAAAGTTCAACAATAAGAAAACAACCCAATTTAAGAAAGGGAAAAAAAAAAAACAGATCGGAAATAATGAACTGTAATCTTATTGTTTAAATGAGATTTGAAATATGTTTGTACTTCAGCTCACTACTTAATTAGCTGATACATTCCCTAAGAAAGCTATTAAATCTCTCTGGATCTCAATGTCTCTTTTAAAAAGGTGGCCATCGTAACTACCTCAGAAAGTTACTGAGTGAATAGTAACAGATACACATTATATCAGTGTGGTTAATGTTATTATAAACAATGAACCAAACCAAAGAGCAGTAGAGTCAATATTTATTTCCTGAGGACTCAGTTTTGTCATTAGCAAAATAACGGCAAGGAATACATTACTGTCTCTCTAAAAATCTTTATAAATAATATTTAATTTAATTCAGTCTAGTGTTCCCTTGACATATTCATTAGGACCAGAAGCCCCTGAAAAATCTGAAATTGTGTAAAACTGTAATAAAATAGACCCTGTAGCATTTGTATGTGCTTCAAGGACTGTTACCTTTAATTACTCTGGTAACAAATACTCTTATATATGTAGGTTTTAAGACTTGACTTGAACACTTTTAATGCGGTAGTTTTTTGGCTAAGAACATTTGAAATTTTCTGCCCCATTCTCTATAATCTTTGGGTGGTTTTAAATTTTGATACATTTAGGGGCGCCTGGGTGTCTCAGTCAGTTAAGCCTCTGAGTTCAGCTCAGGTCATGATCTCACAGCTTGTGAGTAGGAGCCCTGTGTTGGGCCCTGTGCTGATAGTTTGGAGCCTGGAGCCTACTTCAGATTCTGTGTCTCCTCCCTTTCTCTCTGCCACTCCCCTGCTCGTGTTCTGCCTGTCTCTGTCTCTCAAAAATAAATAAACATTGAAAAAATGTTTTAAATTTTGGTAGATTTATACAAACTTATAATGAAAGCAACATCAAATTCAGATTCTACAATAAGAAAACCAAGATTGATAACTATATTGATAATCTATAGCAAATTACCCTAAAACTTTGTAGCATAAGCCAACCAATGTTTATTAAATTACAGTTTCTGTGGGTCAGGTATCTGGATGTGGCTAGTTTGAGAGCCCGGCTCAAAGTCTATCATAAGGATGTTCTCAAGCTGTCAGCTCTGTCTGTGATTTTATCTGAAAGAGCCATCACAGGGAGGGAACTCTGCCTCCAAGCTCACTCATGTGGTTATTGGTAGGACTTGATCCCTCATTCCATAGGCTTAGCTACAGGGTTGTCATGGTGGCTAACTTTCTCTAGGTAAACAATCCAGGAGAAAATGTGAGAGAATATGTCTAAGACAGAAACCAGTCTTTTTATAAGCTAATCTTAGAAGTGACATTCCATTCTATACAAGTGAATTGGTAAGTCAAGGCTACACACAAAAAGAAGGAATTACACAGGGCATGGACACTAAGAAGCAGAGATTATTGGGCATCATCTTAGAAGCTCTTTACCCTAGTGCTTTCCATATTCTCCTAGATGAGACTTAAAATAACATCATAATAAGTCACATTAGGAAATTGTGGATGTCCTAATTAGACAAAATAAGAATATGAACATCATAAACTCTTTAAAATATTATATCCAAGTTTACTGAAAGGTTTATAGAGGCAAGTAAAAATTATTAGGGAAATTTCTTATCCTTGGATTCCCCTGGAACAGTATTAGGGTCACCTAGATGTCTATAGTCTATACTTTGAGAACTGTTAATTCTCATAATTTTAAAATTATGAATACTTGAAGATTAATGCTGCTATTGTAATGTTAGAGTGGTTTTATTAAAGTAGTCAGTGACAAAGAAGCTCAGAGCATCGGACAACAAATGTGGACATTCACAAAACAAATGTAACACATCACATTGGTCCAGCTTAATTTTTTATGTTTTGGGAGCGATCATAGAATTAGTGCCAATTCAGGACTGTCTTAAGCCTGGAATTCTTGCTTGAGGAATTGGGGAAAGTGTGCAAGTATCTTAACTCTACGATGGTTTGAATGTGTACTTTATCTTCATTCTCTCATTCAAAGGGGAACAATCAAGAAAGATTTAGACCAAGCTACTTAATAAACATGAAGGTTTTTGTTTTCAATGTTTATTAAAGTTTTTGCAATTTGTGGTAAACCATAAATTTGTAGATATAATCTCCAGAGCCATAAGGATATTTTCATTGGTTTTGGTCTTTATTCTGATTTAGTGGGCTCTGGGTGAATCACCAAAATTGTTCAGTATGTTATAGCTCCCATAGGAGGAAATTCTATCCTGTTGACTAAAATGTAAATTAATTCACTTGAGTCATGGGTTGTTCACTTGTAGTGCAGTGCATCTAAATCTGTATTATAATGGATACCCTTTTTATTTATGGATAATAAGAAAAGAGAATTTACTTTTCCTCATATCATGTTTCATGTATTTACCTTGATCCTTTTGATTTGATACATTTGAAAAGTATAGCTATATAGTTTAAACTATTATGAGATTTTTTTCCAATTCACCTGCTTATACTCAACCAGCATTTAAAAAAAATTTTTTTAATGTTTATTTATTTTTGAAGGTGAGAAAGACAGAGCATGAGCAGGGGAGGGGCAGAGAGAGAGGGAGACAGAATCAGAAGCAGGCTCCAGGCTCTGAGCTGTCGGCACAGAGTCCGACGTCAGACTCGAACTCATGAAGAGTCATGAGATCATGACCTGAGCCAAAGTTGGACACTTAACCAACTGAGCCACCCAGGTGCCCCCCCGCCAGCATTTTTATGTTTACATGTCTTTTTAAAATTTAGGAGCAAATCACTATCAATGATCTATTAAATATGGAGTAGACAAGCTTCTATGTTGTGTGAAATCATATCACAAGAGAATGTATGAAATAAATGACTAGAATTTTCCAAGAGAAAACTAAAGGGAAATATCAGAATTTTACTTAAAAATATTGAAATATTTGAGATTTTGTGCTATTACAGAGATCATGTGTGAAACCAACAGTGGTAATTAAAAGATACAGTGTGGGTTCTTCAAGTAAACATTATAGTGATGGATGTATGTAAAAAAATTGTAATCAGCTTATGTTGCAAAAAACACTTTTTATGTGCCTTATGTATCAACTAATTTAATTCTCACAAGTCTTGAAGTTAAGTATTTTTTAATCTCTGATTTTTAAATGAATACATTAAGATACAGAAAGAATTACTAATTTCCCAAAATCAAATAGCTATGGAAATGGTGGAGCCAGACTTCACCATCAGGCAATCTGATCTCAGAGTCTTTGAGCTTAAGCTTCATGCTATTTTTTAAGGAAAAATTTCCTGGAAGTGACAGTGAAACACTAAGAAAATATAAAAATTGTCTCCTTGTCTATAGATACATCAAGTATGGGAACATGAATATCCTCCTTCTCTTTAGAAAGCTTCAAGAAGGGAAGAAAAAAAAAAAGTCAGGTCTTAGTCTCAGGAATGACAGGAAAGGTGAATTCTGTGGAGTATCAGGTTGAAGGAAGATCTCTGTATAATGAACAGGGGTTTTAGAGATCACCGTGGAGGTATTGGGAGAAGCACAGACCAGTGTAGGTATAAGAATATCAGTTATGGAGGCTCCTGGATGGCTCATTTGGTTAAACGTCCAACTTTGCTCAGGTCATGACCCCATGGTTCATGTGTTCAAGCCCTGCATTGGGCTCTGTGCTGTTAGCTCAGAGCCTGGAGCCTGCTTTGGATCTGTGTCTTCCTCTCTCTCTGCCCCTCCCCTGCTCACAGTCTGTTTCTTTCTGTCACTCTCAAAAATAAATAAACATTAAAAAAAAAATAAAGGGGGGCACCTGGGTGGCTCAGTCCGCTAAGTGTCCGACTTCAGCTCAGGTCATGATCTCTCAGTCTGTGAATTCGAACCCCGTGTTGGGCTCTGTGCTGACAGCTCAGAGCCTGGAGCCTTCTTCGGATCTCTCTCTCTCTCTCTCTCTCTCTCTCCCTCTGCCCCTCCCCACTCGCACTCTATCTCTCTCTCTCAAAAATAAACAAACATTTAAAATAAATAAATAAAATAAAATAAAATAAAATAAAATAAAATAAAATAAAATAAAATAAAAATAAGACTATCAATTATGCAGGATTTACAGGGATGTAAAGCATGGTATTAGTAACTGGCTTGGTAGTCTCAGGTTGAGTGAAATCTGCTGACACCTAGCAGCATACAGCACTTGCTTAGGATCCTGAGTAGAATATTGAAGAGCTGGATTGTTGTGCCTGAGAAGTCCCTCCTCTGATGACAGGGGAGTACCCCTTTTGGAAAAATCAACAATGGCTAGTACACAGTTGTATATTCTATTTCTAATGGTTGTTTGTTATTTGATTTTATTATGTTTATCTTTGAAAGTGCTGCCTTGATATATTCCTCATTATATAGAAAATTAAATAAAGATAATATATAAAGACAGTATAATTACAAGGATACAAATAATGCACATATGCCCACTATTCAAAAGTTAAGAAAAAGATTTTATGTTTACTTCGGATTATTTGCTCTCTTGTTTGAAAGAAATAATGATTTACAGATGAAGCTATAATCATCTATGTTCTCCTTGTTTGTCTTTTTTTTTTTTCCCATCTCCAGCTGAAACTACTGTTGGTTTTTTTCTTATTTGATTTCAATCCAAACTCTTTTCACAGTAATTCTACATAAGGGTACTATATACTTCATGAAAAAAACACTAAGTAGTTGATTAAAATATCTGCATATTTTATGTGTACTTTTAGTTTATATCAAATAGAAAAATTAATTGGATAAGTACTGTAATAAATCATGGTTAAAACTGTCAAGTGAAAGAGCTCTAGTGAGAAAATTATAAAATATCATTGAAAATCATAAAAGAGGGTTCGAATAAATGAAAAGATACTCATGTTTGTGAATATTAAGGCTCAATACTGAAAGCATTAATTTTCCTAAATTAAAATATGATAATATAATTACAGTCCAAATTACAATAGCTATTTTGGAGGATGAATCTTGATAAATTGATTCTAAAATCCATACAAAAGTGTAAAATTCATAATTGCCCAATAAAATTCTGAAAAAAGAAAAGATACTGAAGACAGTGAGATGTTCTCATAATAAATCATGAGTAGGCAATTTTCCTCTTTGGTAAACATTGCCAGTTGTTTTTCAAAGAAATATATGGCTACTTGGTAAAAAAAAAAAAAAAAAAAAAAATCAGTGAGGAATGGATGTACTATTTAATAAACTGCATTAAAGTAACTCCCTTCTAGAGAAAAGAACAGATTCCTTTCTCATATTAAGCATCAAATAAATTCCAATTGGGATAAACATCTAAAACAATAAACCAATAATTATTAATGTTGAAATAATCTGTATATATCTTAGAAAACTTAAGATAAAGAATGGTATCTAGGCCAGATACAGAACTGAAATCATAAGGAAAAATTAATATATTTGATAAGATATTAAACATTTTTATAACAAAGTATTACATATGCAAAGGTAAATAAAAGGAAAGCTTGAAATAACCTATTTTCCACAGATCTAATAGAGAAAATATTAGTGTCAATAACATTAAAAATAATAAAAAAGAAGGAAATGAGTGAGAAACATGTATGGATATTTCAAAGATAATAAAATACAAATGTCTGATAAACATATGAAGAACTGCCTAACCCAGTAGTGATCAGACAGATGAAATTACAACAGCAAGATACAATTTTACACCCATGACATAGGCAAAAAAAAAAAAAAAAGTTAAAGATCTAACAATATGAACTATTTATGAATAAAGAAGTGGAAAATCTTAAACACTGTTGATCACAGTATAAATCATAACAACAACTTTGGAGAGCAACTGACAATTTTTAACAATATTGAAAATAAGCACACTTTATATACTCAGATATTTTACTTTTTGTATCTGATCTAGAGAAACTCCTCACTTGTGTACAGAGAGAATGTTTAACAGTATTATTTCCTGCTTTCTCAGTGTTCTACTGGGGCATAGGTGCTTAGTTTCTCCAGCACCACACAGGGTTTGATAGAATCAAGATTACTGCTACTTGTATCTAAACTTAAAACCCCATGGGCCCAGATCTATTGACAGTCTATGGTGTGTGTATCTTTAAAAAATTTGAAGCTATTGTTGGCTCTGCAAACTGTGGATTTACAGTGCTATTTTATGTGGAAATTCAAGCAATCAAAATTTACTTTATTTTAATGAGATAAGCATGCTTTAAACTATTTGATCTTTAGAACAGACATAGCCAGCCCCTTGTCATAGTAATAAGACTTTTAACAAATAGCATTTATTCAGAGATTACAGGAAATATGTTGGACATTATTTCTCTTTATGAATGATAAGTGAGTTTGCATGTAACAGAAACCTTGATTAATGTTAGTTTAAGCAGAAAGACATTTTGTTATGTGATATCAAGGAATTCAGAGATAGCCAGTTTGTAAGATTGATACAATGAGTGAATAGTCATGGACAACATTATCTCCAAACCTCTTAGATTTTTCTTCTGCTTGTCCCCTTGTCACAAGATGGTTCTTTTCAATCTACATTTTAGGGGAGAAATAGGAATAATGGGCAGTAGGCAAAAGGATGGCAATGCCAGTTGATTATTTCTCATTTTATCTGGAAACCAAAAGTTTTCCTAGAAACCCCACCCAGTTTATTTCTGCCTAGATCTCATTGGTACTAACTGGATTATATGGCTGGTCAAAGGAAACAATATCACCACAACTAGGCTAAACCAATCAGCCATCCCTTAGGGAAATCCTCAAGATTAAGAGATCTCCAATATAACCTGAACAAAGTGGAGTTTTCATATAAAAGACAAGAGGACAGTGAACAGTGTTAAGTGCATACCTTTTTCTCAGTGCCTCATAACTTTTGCACTTTATACCATAACAGTTTATCTGCTGGACTTTGCCCTAGGTGTTTGAAAATTTGTTGAAACAGAAACGATGTATTAGTTTGTATGGACCTAATATATAGAACAGTTCCCACCCCCCAAAACAGTAGGAATTCAATTAATATTTTTAAATTAATGAATGCATTAATGATAAAGAAATAATTCTTATATCAAGCACATGTTCAACCAGATGGTATCTAAGTTTTCTTTCAACTCTAAATTTCCTTTATTCTGGTAAGATTATTTTATTTTCAAGATTGTAAATAAAATTCTGATAAAAACATTATTTCCATGTATTTTGATTTTTCTAACTTCTGATCTAGAGGAAAATACAGCAAATATTTATAAACAATGAATTTTAATGAAAACATTGAGTTTGCTAATCAGGCCATTTCTGAAATGATTGCATATTCAGTATCATATCTTCTTTGTAAATAACAACAACAAAATTTACTTATCACTGTTTTTTCTTTGGAACAATAGATATCAGTAGTTTATGTACAGAGCACTTGTCCTTTCTTGTTTAAGAAAACAATCTGTTAATGGGGCGCCTGGGTAGCTCAGTCGGTTAAGCGGCTGACTTCGGCTCAGGTCATGATCTCACAGTCCATGAGTTCGAGCCCCGCGTCGGGCTCTGTGCTGACAGCTCAGAGCCTGGAGCTTGTTTCAGATTCTGTGTCTCCCTCTCTCTGACCCTCCCCTGTTCATGCTCTGTCTCTCCCTGTCTCAAAAATAAATAAAACGTTAAAAAAAAAATTAAAAAAAAAAAGAAAACAATCTGTTAATAGTGCTGCAAGTTATTAATTCACAAAGAATCTCTTTTTGTGTTTAACATTATATGCATCATACATAATAAATAAAGCAAGAGTAGAGAATTTATAAATGGAGGGAGACATACATAATTATTATCAAATGATTATTCACAAAAAGACAAAATCAGGAGGATAGCAAAAACAAACAAACAAACAAACAAACAAAAAAACAGAAGCCATGAAGAATGAAAGAAAAATGAGACCACAAAAAGATCTTTTCTAGGGTTGTTAACCTTCCTATTAATTTATGACTCTACTTTTAAAGCTAACTTTGGATGACTGCAGAAAAATTATCTTAATAATAATAAGATAATAAGTTTCATTAAGCTAGTCTATTTCTTTAAATTGTTTTATTTATTATGGTTTGTGCAACCTGTCTACTGCAGATTAAATGTAAAATTTAATTAAAATTAAACTTAAAATTTAATGTAAAGCAGAAGTATTGTTTTTTTGTTTTTTTTTTAAATCTCTCACTGAATTTTATTTATAAATCATATAGGTCTCCTTAAATGCAGAGTCCATTCTTTTCAGTCCTGGAAAAAAAAAAGAGAGAAAAAAGAAGTTAGACTAGAGATAAAGTTAAGAAATGTGTTGACATTTGTTTTTCAGAATTTATGAGTTCTCTAATATCCAAAACTGTTTTGTTTACTAAGCCCTTTATAGTTTTCTCTTCCTTTAATACTATCCCGTCAACTCCATCAAACATGAATATTTTTCTACAAATCTTAGTACCATATAGCACCCTAAGAAATACAGTGTAAATCCATAGTTAACCCCAAAGTGGGCTTCATTTCCCACATTACTTCTATAGTTCCCCCAAAGTCACTTCAAATTAAAAAAAAAAAAAAAAAAAAATTCTTAACATGGGCATTTAACATTTTTTTCAATGTACAATATGTATAATACAATATTTTTAAATAAAATTTTAAGCTTATTTATTTATTTATTTTTATTTTGAGAGACACAGAAAGAGAAAGAGCAGGGAGGAGCAGAGACGGAGAGGGAGAGAGAATCCCAAGCTGACTCCATGCTGTTGGTACAGAGCCCTATGTGGGACTCCAACTCACCAACTGTGAGATCATGACCTGAGCTGAAACCAAGAGTTGGCTACTTAACCAACTGAGCCACCGAGGCACCCCTAAAACAGTCTTTTTTAAAACTTTACCATCTAATTAATAACAGTGATGTTACTATGCAAAGGAGTCATGACAAGTTACCCAGTTTTCCCATGCAGTGATTTTCAAAGAGTGACTTTTAGACCAGCAGAATAACATCACCTGGAGGCGTGTCAGAAATGCAAATTATTGACTTGCCTCTCCCTAACCTACTGACTTAGAACCTCTGGGAATGAGGCCCAGGATCCTGTGTTTTAATAAGCCTTCTAGATAATTCTGATGCAAGTTAAAATTTGAAAAACATTGCCTCTAATGCTGCATCCATAGAAATTTTGGAATCTTGTCTGATATTGATAACAGCACATAGGAAAATAATCCAGTTTTGCATATTGATTTTTTCTTTTTACATATAGGATCAATTACAGTTCCTAACCACAGTGGAATTTTGTGCTTAGTCTTACAATTTTGGAGTGAACTGGAGTAGAAACTTCAACATCAGGTGACAGTGGAAACATGTTTTTAAAAAAGTGCTGTGATTATAAATCCCAGAGGATATATTTTGATGGCTTATGAAAAATTTTTTTTAATGTTTTTTTTTTTTTTTTTTTTTTGAGAAAGAAAGAGACAGAGCACAAGGGGGGGAGGGGCAGAGAGAGAGAGGGAGACACAGAATCCGAACCAGGCTCCAGGCTTTGAGCTGTCAGCACAGAGCCCGATGTGGGGCTCGAACTCACAAACCACGAGATCATGACCTGAGCCGAAGTCAGACGCTCAACCAACTGAGCCATGCAGACGCCCCTTGATGGCTTATAATATGTATGACATTTTACTATGAGGTATCCAGTTAAAGGTGTTCAATAATATGGGAATTTTCCATCAGTGTCTACTCTGCCTAACTTGCTGCCTCTGAATGTAGGGGAAAAACAAAACAAAACACTCCATAAGTACCCATGTTAATAGTGGCTAATGCCCTCTGGCAATTTATTGATGCCTCTAAAAAAAAATCTACAATATTTTTGGAAATATTGCTTTGGAAAGGTTGAATTTAGATAAAGTGATATTCTGTTTTGTTTTGGACTATGCTACTATTTTCTTTTAGAAGAGTAAAACAATTTACTCTAGTCAAGGATTCAAAAAATTACCAGCAATTGGAGAAGTCTAACCTGATTTGAGACTTGCTATTTTTAAATTATGTTTTGGCATAATGTTTTCATAATTAACTGAATCCTCTTATAAATTACTTAAGAATTCTAGGATTTACTACCTATAAATATTTGAGTTTCTAACATAATTTTTAAAGTTTTGAATGCTGCTTTCTCACTCCCAACCAGAGAAATGATTGCAGTTGATTCCACTGTTATCATAAAAATAGCAATACCACCCAACTGGACTTGTTTTGTAAGAGAGATGACTTTGGGTATAATTTTAGGTAATAATTGTTCCCATAATTAGAAAAATAATTTTAACCATAATTAGATAAACAAATGCAATTAAGTAATAAAAAAATTGGTGATCACACAAAGAATATTGAATGCAGTTAAATCTCAGAATTAAGTAACGATGAAAACCCAACTGTGGCAATAGCTTATGGAGCAGATAGGATTTTGAAAACTCTTTGTTTTTTATGTTTATTTATTTTTGAGAGAGAGAGAGAGAGAGAGAGAATATGAGAGGGGGAGGGGCAGAGAAAGAGGGAGACACAGAATCCAAAGAAGGCTCCAGGTTCTGAGCTGTCAGCACAGAGCCCGACACAGGGTTCAAATTCATGAACTGAGATCATGACATGAGCTGAAGTCGGACGCTTAATTGACTGAGCCACCCAGGTGCCCCAGATTTCAAAGCTCTTAAAATTACTATAAAATAGCTCATGGAAAACACATATTTTCCATAGGTGCATTAAGGACTGTCTTTAAATGTTTAAATGGTAGGATGGAAGCATGAGACAGGGAGAGAAGAGAAGGAAAAGGGAGAGATGTGAAAAAGAAGGAGGGAGATTATAAAGCAAAGTTTAACTGATAATTGGAACATTTGAATATAATATTATTGAATAGAGAGTCTAAATTATATAAACCAATCCATTTATCAAGAAAAATACCTCCAAGGGGCACCTGGGTGGCTCAGTCGGTTGAGCGTCTGACTTTGGCTCAGGTCATGATCTCACAGTTTGTGAGTTCGAGCCCCACGTCTGGCTCTGTGCTGACAGCTCAGAGCCTGGAGCCTGCTTTGGATTCTGTGTCTCCCTCTCTCTCTGCCCCTCCCCCACTTGTGCTCTGTCTCTCAAAAATGCATAAATGTAAAAAAAATTTAAAAATAAAAAAGAGAAATACCTCCGAGCTACAGGAAAAAGAGTGTCTTAGTAAATATGCCAATGCCAGGGTTGTCTATATCCTGCAGGATTTGAGAGAGGAAATTAAGGGCTCACAATACATGCATTGTCAGAATCAGAATGTTCTTTGTAGTGAGTGATTTTACATCATATGTTCTAAATTTATCTAGAAGTAGCATTGGCATTGAGTGTTAATTGTCACTGAAAAGTATACTTTCACTAAAGGAAAAGGGAAAACTGAAAAAACAAACCTTAAACTATTCTCAGAGAGGACAAGTGAACTCTTGTACAATAAATGTATCTATAAGGTGATGTTACGGTTATTCAAAACTCTTTAAGAGATCATTTGTTTAGGTTCCTCATGTAAACATAGACTTTTTGTATATGTATGACTTTAAAAAATCTATTTCAAACTTTAGAATAATGTGTGATACCTTAAGTAACAATAGTATGGAATGTCTCATTCGCATACAATCTAGGACAATCCTTTGCACAAAGAAATTCTCCAGTTATTTGTTGAACAGAATTTTCAAAAAAACAACAATACATTTATAAAATGCATTTATATAAATAAAATGTCACTAAGTAAAGTATGTATGTATATATATATATATATATATGTATATGTATATGTCTTTCTTTAGAATGAACATATCTTAAAAGGTAAAAATAAAGTTAGAAAAGAAATCACAAACTAGCACCAAATAGATCTTAGAAAGGTGTGTGTGTGTGTGTATGTGTGTGTGTGTAAACACACACACATGCACACACACATGCAGGTGTGTGTGGCAAATCTTTTTAAAGTCATCTGCATGAGTTCTTAACATTTATTCTCTGGCAAGAACCATATGTAGCCCAAGGGTGTTGTAAGGGTAAATATAAATCAAAAAAAATTCCCTGGTACAAAAGGAGAGACTCTTTTTCCCACCCTTTTCTTTCAGAGCACTTCATTAAAAAAATTTATAATTGCAAATTCTTTCTCTGTCCCTTGGAGATGTATATATAATCTTTTTGAAATCTAAATAAGCCTCTTGTCAGCTTTACAAACCAGAAATGTTTTTCTCAAGGTCCTAGGAGTCATCTCTTTGAAATGTGATCATCGAGTATCTCTTAATTTCTATGGGAGGGTAGGAGCCTAACTCCAGTGAGCTCCTTGCTCCAAAATTACCTCCTGCCATAAAGATACGAGTTTATTTTTCCTTTGTATAAAACCAATTAGGTAACACAGATCATCATCCCATTTACAGTTGAATTTAGGGTGAAGTGTGCATGGCAAGTGGTGCTGTTAATTTCATCTTACTTGGGGACCAGTGATTGTTTATTTTGAAGCCATGTATGCAGTGGGATGTCTCTGCTTGGCTATACAAAGGGTGAGATTTCTTTCTGACATCACAATGTCTTAGTCTATTGTCTGTGAGCATTAAGCTTATCCAAAAAAAGAAAAGAAAAGAAAAGAGAAAGAAAGAAAACAAGACTGTTTTTTTCTCTTCTACCTCTGTGGAGCATTTTTCTGGGATTGGGAAGAAATGTTGTCTTTAGTTACATTTCCTCAACAGGGTGTAACAGAGGATTTGACATAATACTTAATAATTGGTTGAAACTATTAATACAGAGAAAGCAACTCAACCAATATTTAAAGAAAAATATTTTCTTCTGCATATTTGTATTTACATGTTTTTCTGTTAAGTATTAACTTTTAATCTTTTCATTTAATATCAAATTCAACTCAGGATTAAGGGTGAAAAAACAAAACAGCAATATATGGGAGAACTTCTGCTCAGGGTAAGGTGCTTAGAGGATAAAAATAAAGTGATGGAAACAAAAGTACCATTCGAATTGTGAACCATTGAGGAAATGCCTAAAAGGTAATGGAAAAGTTGGTAAATAAAGCAGCAAGGGTTTAGAACCATTAGATACAACAGACTATTCATGGTACTGGAATTATTAAAACTTATTCTGGAAGAAAGAAACTCATAAATGTAAAATAAGGGCAAAGGGGCCAAAGGATAATGGGCTAGTAAAATAAATAGTGCAAGCAAAAATAGAACAAAATGAATGAATCGAGCAGGAAATTTTCTGAGGACACTGAACTTGCGTAAAAAAATGTGAACAAGAGTAGATGGTTGCATAGCTGAACAGAATTACATATGTACAGATAGTATAATGGTTAAGATTGATCAATAAAATTAGTGTTCACCAATTATTACACATTCTGAATTTTCCTACATTTATTTAATATACTGATGTGAGGCATAGGAAAAGCTAATTGTTAGCAAATATGAAATATGAAAAAATGCACTTTATTTTCACAAATTTTCTTGAGTACCTATAGATGGTGAAGTATTACAGAAGATAAAATGATAATCTCTGCCTTTAAGTATAATAATCTATATAAGATAGGCCTTAGTCAGCTAGATTTTCATTCAGAATTTATTAATGGCTTTTGCTAGAAGAAGAAACTATTGTGATCCATGGCCATCACCGTGTAATTTTGGAAAATTTTCATACCAGTGCAACTAAAGGCATAACGTAGCAATACATCCTAATAACAAAGTCACAGTCACTAACAAGAACAATCCTCAAGTTAAAAAACTATAAGTAGACCCATAATTTTAAGCAAATCTACTCCTTTATGAGATCTTAAAGATGAATCACCTCAGAAATAAAGATTGATAAGCTATGGTAACTTAAATAGATTATTAATAAGCCAATATGAACAAAATATTTTGTTTCATGTGTTAAAATATTTTATCTGTGATTATTCCTTCTTTCAATGATATTTAATAAGTCAGCTTTACATAAGAGATTAAACCATATGTTAAAGAATTTTGATCCTGTTTTCTATAAAAAAAGCATATGCAGTGTTGAAGGTACATACATTCAAGGTGCATGTCATGTATTTCTGAATGGAATGGGGGAGAGCATTACAGACAAATAGTTAGGAAAAGAGGTTATATACATTTTGTAGACAAGATACAAAATATGTGGAGTTTTCTACTTTACAAAGTATTCCAATATCCATATCTCCTAGGGTAAAATGGACCTTGTGCTGCCATCAGATTAGGTAATTACAGGAAATAATTCTGCAATTTTCTATTGCATATACCTGATAAATCTCCATCTCCCTTCACTTGATTACAGAGACCATGCTGGTATCACTTCTGAATTAATTCATTAAATGATGAAGGAATAAGAATATCATACCAGATTTTTTGAACACCATATATGATGTTATAGCTATCAATTAACATGTTATGGAATACTACTGGTTTTTAAACAATTAATTTATGCCCGGTATCCCTGAAGCATTTGATTGTCTCCCATCCTCCTGACATGGTCACGACTGTATGTGGAGCATGGCCAACATGTGCTTACAAAACATAATCAAAAATATTTCCACAAAATATATTGATCACTGTAATTACAGCGTTCTTTCCAGTGACCAGAATATTTACTCCAAAGGACAGGAATCTTCAGCAAATGCAGAAGGAGTTAGGAAAGGTCCTTAGCTAGTGCCAGATCAAAAAAAAGAACAACTGAGGAAACTGAAAAACTGAGCTCTGTATCTTTTTTGTGTTTTTTTTTTTTTTTCCCTTAGCATTCAGGCTTTTGTGAAACCATACTCCTTGCTTCAGAAAATTATTGAATCTTATCAGTCATTATAGAGTATAAAGTTCTAAGGTGACTAATCTTCTCTCCTTTTTCTTTTAGTTCACCTCATTATTTGCCTTCCCAAATTGAACTATTTGGTAAAAAAGGCTATGACAGACATTGGAAATTTCCAGAGAGGAATAAACTAAAATCCAAGCCCTATGGGAAAAAAAAAAAAAAATTAACCAAGAGCCCATAAAAACATTTCTGAAGTAGCAAATTAGGACAGAAGCTTGTTTCTCATCAGAAATAAGTGATTTCTTCCAAGTTTGTTTTACATATGGATCGAATTCTATCAATTGTTTATACTAGGAGAGAAGTGTTACAGATTTATTCTGAAAACTACATACTCTAAGAGATTTGTTTCTTCCTACAGAAAAAGAAGAAAGATTGCAGTTATAGGACTTTCTACATGAAAATTAAGGCTTCATTACTGTCCCCTTGTTTGGAGTAGATGATTAATTTTTAAAAAAAAAAATTTAATGTTTATTTTTGAGAGAGAGACAGAGCTCGAACAGGGGAGGGGCAGAGAGAGAGGGAGACACAGAATCTGAAACAGGCTCCAGGCTCTGAACTGTCAGCACAGAGCCTGACATGGGGCTTGAACTCAGGAACAATGAGATCATGACCTGACCCAAAGTCAGATGCTCAACCGACTGAGCCACCCAAGCGCCCCTCGATCATTAACTTTCTTGAAGCTCAAGTGCTGAATCTAAAATAAATGGGAATATTATTATATACTTTCTGAAATTGTATGAGAAATTAAATTAGGTAATATGTATAAAATAATAAGCATGGAACAAAAGAGTGGCTACTCAATGAATACTAATTCTCTAGTCTGATAAATGAAACAATCCGGGGAGTGTATCATTAATTCATATACAGTTTCATTTATGAATCACAAACCCAACTTGTCAGTTTAACTGGCATCTATAGAATACATATCCAAGAAGGCAAACTTACAATAGGTGTATATGATGGTGGTCTTGGAATTGTTTATTCCAAGCGTCTTTGGAATTGTTTATCATGAAAATCCATGCCTTCTGAATGTTGTTGAAAACGGTTAGTTATTCATTATTTCACAGGGATTACAAAAAAAGGAATAAAACAAATATACAAGTAGAAAACAAGATATCATATTGTTCATATTCTAAAAAAATTTACTACATTTTTTGAGATTTTCCTAAAGGCGATTTTGGAGTTAAAATTTTAACACGAATGACTACAAAGGAAACTTCGTAGTTACAGATCTTAAACTTAACTTAGAGATCTTAAACCAACGATGAGTGAAAACGTCCATTCATATCCAGTCCATCGTTATGCTTCATCTTTTATCTCTATGATGTTGCTTAACTGAAAGTATACAATTTCCTAAATCTGCAAAGATATCATCAATGTAATATTAATCTGTATATTTCATGCATGTCTTGCCTGAGCACTCGATCCCCCAAAATTCTCCCTTCACTGGTGAGATAAAATCATTTTCATCTCCAGTCTCAAAGAGACTGTTACAGGGGTGCCTGGATAGCTCAGTTAGTTAGGCGAATGACTTCGGCTCAGGTCATGATCTTGATCTTGCAGTTTGTGAGTTCGAGCCTCGTGTCGGACTCTGTGCTGAAAGCTCAGAGCCTGGAGCCTGCTTTGGATTCTGTGTCTCCCCTTCTCTCTCTGCCCCTTCCCCTGCTCATACTCTGTGTCTCTCAATAATAAATAAATGTTAAAAAATTTTATAAAAAAAAAAAGAGAGAGAGAGAGAGAGAGAGAGACTGTTACAGAGTCTCCGGCTACTCTACAATTACTTTGTTGAGGAAAGATAACAAAGGATTAAAAGTGTACTTACTTGCCAGTTACATACAATTGTATGTACATACATGCATACAGTTACATACCTACATGCTGTGAAATTGATCTACCAATCTGTGAATTTAAAGAATCCTTCAGTATTTTATATACCTTTAAAATATCTTAAGCCAAAACTTCTAGAGCAAATACTTTGTAAACCACTCCATCATAGTTCTCCTGTCTCCCACCAACTAGGCTAAATACCCACTGACCCACAGTCTCATGGCAGTCTTTACACTGAACATAAACTTTGACTTTAACTATTGTTTAGTTATTATGAAACTCGAACAGAAAGGATCCTTAGAGCTTAGCTTGATTTCTATATCCGTAACATTTAGCCATGAGTTTTGTCAGTGTAAAGACAATCATCTGCTGCAGCTGAGGTCTGAGTTGTCTTTTTTCTGTATATCACGACAAAATGCTTAAATCTTTTGTTTTGTTTTCTCTTGTATCCATTTCTGCATGCTGTCCCTGTACCTCTAATAACAGTCACCTATTTTAAAATGAGTACTCAGTGTACTTTTGACATAATTGAGCAGCAGTCTAGTCTGATGGGAACGATTTGCTGTGCTGGTTAATGATAGGATCACATGGGGTTATTTTAAACTGGGTGAAAACAAAGTCTGGAAATTCAGAGTTTAGTCTTCTCTGTTGTTCTCCATCCCTTTTTGCACTTCTAAAAATGTATATATAAAGCCATTCGATGGCCTTATTACAAATTTTAGAAAGTATTTTATTAAGCTTTACTGAAGTCATTGACTTTTTCTTTATTTTCCCTTTTAAAGATAAAACACCTGAATTTAGATGGTTTGGGAAGACAAAAAGGTGACTTAAACAATTTGATTTCTTTCTTTCTTTCTTTCTTTCTTTCTTTCTTTCTTTCTTTCTTTCTCATAAGTAAATGTGATGCACAATGACATATAATTAGTTATCAATCCTGGATGACAGATTAATTTCTATTCTTTTCCATACCTTTTCCTGTTCCTTAAACTGGAAAAAACTTTTAGTGACAGATCTTGCTTTATCAGTTAAATTTTAGGACAATTGATGTTTTTCTTTATTTTTTTTTTTAATTTTTAAAGTATTTTCAACATCAATACACATGATATATTTGTTTCTTTTGATTTTCCAGAGATTGGTGTGTTTCTTACAATAACGTTTTGGAAAAATAATCTCTCAGTATGTTTATATTGAACAACCTAAGACATTGTTTGTGACATGACTTGTTATGACACAATAATGATTCACACAGAAGATTTATTATAAGACATCCAAATCTTCACACTCCTTTAGTTAGAAAAAAATTTATATTTAAAGAAACTCTGAAATATCCCATTCCTATAAGTGTATGTGATAAAATAGGTATACTTAAAAAAGCTTAACTTGCTGTCAGTAGCCCCAGGACATAGGAGCAGGGCTGCTATAATTTTGGGTCTATCAATTTAGCCAAGTCTTTTAAAAGCTTGATTTGGCATCAGTTTTTTTGTTTTGTTTTGTTTTGTTTTTCATTTTTTGTTTTTTTCCAGATACAAAGTAACTGGGATATAATTGTTTTTGAGGTCACTTCCAAAATGATCATTCTGTGTTTCTCTAATTTGTACATTTAAAAAGTATGATTAAATAAATCACTTTATATCTGGTAATAATCATGGCAAGATTTAGGTAATCTCCTTTAGCTTGAGGTTGCTAAATATTTTATTTAATGATTTCAAATCCAAGATATGAAAGATATTTTCCAAGATATTTTATCATGTACCCAAATTAGGGATGCTTTCCCTTTCTAGGCTGAACAGCTTTTTAACTTCTTTTTTTTTTATTTATTTTAATCACATTGAGATACAGATTTCAATGGGTAAAGAAAATGGTCAGAGTTTTACATTTCTTTTAAGTCTCTATGCATTAAATTCTCAAATAACTCAAACATATCCTGAGGTCCTATGAATTAAACTCAAAGTGACTCTTTTAAGTCCCTATGCATTAAAGCTCAAACAACTCAAAGGTACCAAGACATCTTTAGACCAGAGTTGGCATTGTTTGCCTATTGAAGACAAAGGACAGAGGACTGCTTTTAGGACACTGGCGGATATCCACAGGAAATTCCTGGGCTATAGGCCTTGCAAGGAGAAAGGTGTTCTAATCATTTCTCCTCTAACATTTCCTATTTTCTGACATGTGTGGTAAAATTGATAAATGTCACTCATAATGTAATTATATTAAACCCCTGACCATGGCAGAGACTAATTAGAGCTAGTTTAAAGACATCTCTAAATAGGACAAGAAATCAAATTAGAATTGGAATTAGTTACTGATTCATTCTCAATGCAAACAATTAAGATATATTGTTTAAATTATGATTTCATACATCATGGATTTAACCTACCTTGGTTAAGAATACTTGTTACATTATTATTATTTTTATTCCCATTGTAAAGAAAAATCAGCAAATGGCTGACATTAATAGGATTTCTGGTCTTATATCTGCAGCACACCCCTGAGGGTACTTTATTACATATTATCACAAATAAAATATAAGAAATTTATTGATCCTCCCAAGGTTCAATTTATTTATGCTATGGCAAAGATTCTTATAGTCACAAAACGATGAAGCTAAGAGGCAAAGGAGATTTCTGAAAGTATTAAAAATATGAAAAAGTTTTAAAAACCATTGGCGGTGATAAGTAGTGAAAGTGACACTAAGAAAACCAAACAAAGCAAAGGAAGGAAATCTTTGGATTTAAAAAATCTTGGGATTTACTTGGGAAATAAAAATTATAGGAAGGAATATAATTGGATGACAAAATATAGAAGTCCAGATTCAAGTACTAATAGTTCCTAAAGGAGGCAAGTCCTCAATGCTCATAAATGTACATGAACATTAATGAAAAACAAATAATAAACATTATTTGATAATTGAAGTAAAAATCAAAATCAAATCAAATCTATGTGAAAAAAGAAAATTTAAAAACAATGTCCCCAATAGAAAAAAAAAAAAAAAAAAAGTCATCTGAAGACCAAAATGCCGACACAACTAACAAAAATAAACTTACAAAAGCTGGATTCTTAAAAACATTTTAAATTCAAATATAGCCTCTAAGCTTCTGAGGAAAATAATGCAGCTTAATTACTGAGACAGAAATCCTATAAGTGCCTGAATTAAAATAAAACAAAACAAAATACTTAAATACCAGAAAACTAAAGGAGCAATATCTGTAGAAACTTTTGATAGTAAGTATGAAACTTCCAAAAGTTTATATTGTGTCACTTTATGTTAAAGAGTAAATGAAAAAGATAATCACCTACTAAACATTTGAATATAAGCATGTAAATGACTTACTATAATGATATTACTTAAATATACAGTTGCAGTTATTCAAAATTGAGGAAGCCAGAGGTCAAATGTCTGGAGATAGATAATTGTGTGTTCCTAAATGACTAAGTCAATATCATAAATTTTCTTCTTTCAATGTATTTGCCATTTCTCCATTAAGAGTTGGAGTCTGGGTGTGTGTCCCTTTCCCATGAACCAGAGCAGATCTTTGTGACTGTCACAACTGTTCCAGGTTAAATTGTGTTCCCTTCTCCCTACCGCCCCCACCCCCTCAGAGATATCTTAAAGTCTTAACTCCCAGTACTTCAGAAGGTAACCAGATTTAAAAGAGAATCATTGTAGGGATGCCTGGGTGGCTCAGTTGGTTAAGCATGTGACTTCGGCTCAGGTCATGATCTTGCAGTTCATGGGTTTGAGGCCCGTGTTGGCCTCTGTGTTGCCAGCTCTGAGCCTGGAGCCTGCTTCAGGTTCTGGGTCTCCCTCTCTCTCTGCTCTCCCCTGCTCATGTTTTTTCTTTCTCAAAAAATGAATAAACGTTAAAAAAAAATTAAAACAGAATCATTGTGAATGTAATTGGTTAAGATGAGGTCCTACTAGAGTAGTGTGGGCCCCTAATCCAATATGACTAGTATCCTTATAAAAAGGTTCCCATATGAAAGCAGAGACACACGAGGAAAATACCATGTAAAGATAGAGCATTGAAGAGATGCATCTGTAAATCAAGGAACATCACAGAGTATGAGAAAACCAACACAAGCTAGGAAGAGACAAGGAAGGATTTAGGATTCAGAGGAAGGATATCACTGCTCACATCTTGATTTTGGACTTCTGGCCTGCAGAACTGTAAGACAACAAATTTCCATTGTTTGAAGCTACCTAGTTAGTGGTACTTTGATATGGTAGCCCTAAGAAACTAATATAATGACTAACAAATTATGGCAGAAATGATGCCATATGCTTATTCACTTAGGACAGACAGACTATAGATTTTCTACCTGGATCAAGACCCTAGAAAAAGTGTCTATAGAATGCTGAGCTGGCATGCAAAAAGTTTAGGACTCTAAATCTAACATGCTAAGGAGACCACATTCTTTGTTTTCTTTGTTATGCAGAAAGCTTTTTAGTTTGATGAAGTCTTACTAGCTTGTTTTGCCTTTGTGGCCTGTGCTTTGGTGTCATATCCAACAAATTATTGCCAAACCCAATGATGTCAAGAAGCTTTTCTTCTGTGTTCTCTTTTAAGAGTTTTACAGTTGTAGGTCTTATATTCAAGTTTTTAATCCATTTTGAATTGATTTTTCTGATGGTATAAGACAAAGGGCCAATTTTTTATTTGTTTTTTGGCCTGTGACTATTCTTTTTTTTCCAGCACCATTTATTGAAGAGACTCTCCACTCCCCATTGTTTATTCTTGGTATCTTTATTTGGCTCTCTATTCTATTCCATTTGTCAAGACATACAAATGATCAACAGGTATATGAAAACATAGTCACATCACTAATCATCAAGGAAATGAAAATTGAAACCACTATAAAATATCACTTCATATCTGTTTAGAATGATGATTATTTTTTTAAAAAAGATAAAGTTGGTAAGGATGTAAAGAAATCAGAACCCTTATACACTGATGGTGGCAATGTAAAACTGTGGAAATGTAAATCTATGAGACAATGTAAATCTATGGAACTACCATATGATCAGCAATCCCACTACTGGGTATATATCTGAAAGACTTGAAATTAAGTTTTTGAAGAGATATCTAAACTTCCATGTTCCTCACAGCATTTTTCACAAAAGCCAAGATAAGCAAACAACTAAAATGTCTAGTAGATGGATGGAGAAAGAAAATGTGGTATGTACATAAAGTGAAATATTATTCAACTTAAAAAAGAAGGGAAGGGGCGCATGGGTGGCTCAGTCGGTTAAGCGTCCGACTTCGGCTCAGGTCATGATCTCGCGGTTCGTGAGTTCAAGCCCCGCGTCGGGCTCTGTGCTGACAGCTCAGAGCCTGGAGTCTGTTTCAGATTCTGTGTCTCACTCTCTCTCTCTGACCCTCCCCCATTCATGCTCTGTCTCTCTGTCTCAAAAATAAATAAACGTTAAAAAAAATTTTTTTAAAAAAGAAGGGAATCCTGTCATATGTAACAATATGGATGACCCTTGAGGACTTAACACTAAGTGAACTAAGCCAGTCACAGAAGAATACATACCTTATGATACCACCTATATGAGGTATCTAAAATAGTTAAACTCAGAATCAGAGAGTAGAATGGTGGTTGCCAGGGTCTGGGGCAAGGGGAAATGAGAGTTGCTACTCAATGGGCATAAAGTCTCAATTATGCAAGGTGAATAAATTCAAGAGAGTTACTGTACAACATAGTATCTGTAGTTAACAATATATTGTGCGCATAGAAAATGTTAAGAAAGTGTATCTCATGTTACATGTTCTTACCACAAAAAAGTGGGGAGTACAAGAAAACTTTGGAGGTGATGGATATTTATCACCTTTATTGTTGTTATAGTTTCACATGTGTATGCATATGACCAAACTTCTCAAATTGCATAAATTAGATATTTGCAGTTTTTTGCCACATAATTATACCTTAATAAAGCCCCCCTTTTTAAAAAGAATGTTCCAGTTTTGCTGTTGCATGAAATTTCCCCCTTTTTATGTAGATAAAAATTGTGGACAGATGAGTGGCTACTTCCTTAGAAGTGTGACTAGACTCTATTATTTTAGCTAGGAGATGGGCAATATATTATCTATCAAATTCTTAGCTGTTTTTTTAACAGAAATTTCAAGGCTAAATCTAAAATTCTTGTGGAAATATAAACAGTCAAGATGATCTTAATGAAGAAGAACAAAGCTGAAGGTATCATGCCTTTCTATAAACCTACAGCAATTATGACAGTGTGATATTGACATAAAAATAGACAAAAGGACCAATGGAACACGAATCAAGACTCAGACCCACACACATGAGGTCACCTGATTTATGACATAGATATAATGTCATAACATAGTGAATCGCATACATCTGAATTGCATTGGGAGTAGAATGACCTTTTTAAAAATGGTCCTGTATTATTTGGACATCAGTACAGAACAAAATAAATTTTATTCTACCTCATTCTGTATAACATATTAATTCCAAATGATTTGCTTCTAAATAAAAAAGTTGAGACAATAAATGTCCTAGAAGAAAACATATGACAATATCTAGAGTAGACAAAATACATCTAGTGGGACATGAAAAATAATAATCATAAAGTAAAAATATCATAAGTTGAGTTGCACTAAGATTACAATTTTCTGGGGGCACCTGGGTGGCCCGGTCAGTTAAGCGTCCAATGTTGGGTCAGGTCATGATCTCACAGTTCATGAGTTTGAGCCCCTCATCAGGCTCTGTGCTGTCAGCTCAGAGCCTGAAGCCTGCTTCAGATTCTGTGTCTTCCTCCCTCTCTGCCCTTCCCCCACTCACACTCTGTCTCTGTCTCTCAAAAACAAATAGACGTTAAAAAAAAATAAAAGATTACACTTTTCTGGTCATCAAAAACCACTATTTAGAAAGTGAAAAGACAAGCCACACATTAACAGAAAATATTTGCCATGCATATGTCCAACAATGGATTTATATCCAGCATATATATAACTCTCATATATTTGTAAGGAAAAAATGGCCAAACCAATAAAAAAAAATCTGCAGAAGTCTTAAATGTATTCTTCAGAAAGAAGAAACCCAAATGTCCATTCAACATATGAAAAAAGCACTTCATTTAATTACTGACAGGAAAGTGAAAAAGAAAAAACACAAGAAACATGTCAGAGCTACCAGAACTGTTAATTAGGCCAAGAATTCCAAATGTTGTGTAGCAACTGTAACACTCACAAACTTTTGAGAGAATAAATTGGCGCAACCACTGTGGAAAACTAACGTATCTACTAAAACATGTCATTGACCTAGTAATTCCACCCTGATGTGTATACCCAACAGATGTGCATTTAGCTACATAAGTCATATATCAAAATGTTTATAACAACAAATAAAATAAAAGCAACTCTAACATCAGTCAGTGGTAAAATGGATTAACTATTGTTGGTATATTCAGTTGAATACTGTAAGGCAATGGTTCTTATCTGGAGCCAATTTATTTTCAGTGTGTTTGACAATGTCTAGAGACATTTTCAGTAGTCACACCTAGGGGAGTCCTACTGACATCTCATCCTTAGATGTCAGGGATGCTGTTAAATATCCTGCCCTGCACAGGACAGTCCCCCTAACAAAGTGTTATCTGGCCCACACTGTGAGCAGTGCAAGATTGAGAAAGCTTGCTATGGAACTATTGAGTAAACTAAACTACTCATAACCACATGGACAAAGGAAATGAGACAGGAGTTTTATACTGACTGATATCATTTACAAAAACTTCAAGATCAAAATAATCAAATCCATTATTATGTTAGAACTTGGCTTAATGGTTATTTTTGATGGGGAACAGTGATTAGAAGGGCCATGAAGACAATCAACAATAATGGTAATTGTTGTAACCAGTATGGGTATTGGTTACACTTTTTCCCATTGAAAATTAATTTAGCTGTATACTTTCATTTCTATAGTTTTTTTACTTCTCTATTTTTAGTGAAAAATTTATTAAAAATTTATTAGATTAGATACTCCTCCTCTTAACGCCCTTCTGGCTGCACTCCATCAAGGGTAAAGTCATTTCCGATTCAATAGATCTTGTTGCTAGGAACTATAAAGAATATAAATTCTTTTCACTTTGTTGGCAGAGTGATTCAGGTCTCTCTAATCACTACACCCAAACTTAGCTCCAAATCAACTTTTACATATCAAAGGGAAGGACCTGTCTTCACTTAACATCACAAAAGGGCAGACTTAGAGAGTTTTTAAAGGATACTCACTTTATTTTTATAAGGCAATTATGCTTCCACATAGTAATTTGGAGGGTTTGTGTGTGTGTGTGTGTGTGTGTGTGTGTGTGTGTGTGTGTGTTAGATATACAAATTAACCATTACTTTCAAATATATGGAGTTACTCCAAGTAACATGGAGTTTTTAAACTTTGCTGAACAAATCTAGTCTAAGCAAAATGTAATTATTTCAGGGAAGTGGAAGATGTTTAAATAATCATTATTGTATCCCTGAATATAGATATAAATTTAATCCCATTTGATATGGTAGACATTGGAGGCAAAAACATTGTACATGCATATTCATAAATTCTAAAATTTATTTTACTTTAAATACAGTCCCCCAAATACAATATAGCCCTTAGTATCATGCTAAAGAAAAATCATTACACATATTCAAAACTTACCTTTAAGTAATCATTAATTCCAGCCAGAAAGTAAGTCTTTAACAGACTTTAGGGCAAAATATACATAGGATGTGATATTTTTTTAAACCTATGAAGATTAACAGAACAAAATTAGATCATATTTTTCAGTTAGTTTAGGTATCATTTTATATTTATAACACAGTACCATGTGCAATAACATGGCATTTGTATTATTTAATAAGTAAAAGGTGATCTCTGATTCTTTACATTCATCTCTATAATACTGACCAATGGCCTCATCCCTGAAGCACCACCTGGACAGTGTCCAGTGCCAAATCAATTAAACCTGCTAATAAACCAATACCAGGTTACCTTTCACTTCGAGGCAAAGAAAGGAAAACACTGATCAACTGTGTGGATAGTTTCCTTTATAAATCCATGCTCTCTAACCTCTAATTGATGATGTAAAATTTTGAGCAGAAATCTGTTTAAAGATACTTTTTCTAAAAGGAAAGGACTCAGTACATATTGTAACCAATATTTTCCTCCCCTTCTAGGTTCTTAAATGATATAAAGTTTGCAATGTAGAAAGCATCAGGTGGAAAACAAACTTATTAAATTCACCAAAGCTGGTTTCTCAAAATGAGAGTACTAGTTTCTTTTCAGGTGTGAGGGCGACCAAACTCGTTTCATAATTTCTGAGAGAAAGGAAGTCACGTTTTATCAAAAACAAATTGTCCCAGTGCCTGGCTGACTCAGTAGATGGAGTGTTGTTACTCTTGAACTCAGGGTGGTGAGTTCAGGCCCCATGTTGGGCCTGGAGCCTAGTTAAAACAAACAAACAAACAAACAACAAACAAACAAACAAGAAAAAAACCCATTCCCTGTAGGGGTGTAAAGAAAGGAAGCACATGGCTGACCTCACTGCTCAGATCTGAGGAAAGGGATTTCTAAGAAGTTTGGCCAATATCATTTTATGAGCTGCAATACATACTGAGCAAGCATGCATGCTGACCTACATTGCAAATGCAGGAATGGCACTGAGACTGGAGACAGATTGTTTGAATGGCCAGGAAGAGAAGCAGACTTCAGTTCCTAGTTCATGAGAGGTAAAAAGACAGACCCATTCAAGTCCATAGCACCTTAAATATGGAAAACTCTCTATGCAAAAAAACAAAACAAAAAAGCCACTCATGATAGCATTTTTATAAGAGATAGGTCACGTGTGTCTCAGACTTACAGGCCAACGAAATCTTGATTGCTGCCCGTGTTCTTCCTCTTAGTAAATAGCAGCACCAGTCATTCACTTGGTAAAGTCAAAATCTTATAGTAATGTTTGACTTTTCCTCTTATGCTCTTCTAGTCTATCAGCAAAGCTGGTCACTTTTAACTTTAAGTAGATTGTAAACCTCATCGCTTCTCTCCTTTTCTTCACTGATCTACTAAGTCAGGTCTCTCTGATCTCGCTCCATTGCATGTGGAATATAGTCAATGCTCAGTGAAGAAGTGATGTTTTACTTGAAGAGTTGCTTGCAACGTATGTATACATGTATTCATAGGAAGGTCATGTAAAGATGCTTCTGTTTTATTTTAGTATAAAAGTAATTTAAAAGGGGTTGCCCATTGCTTAATGAACTTATCCAGCATGATCTGTATACTCTTCCTCTCTGCACAACTCTTCCTATGAAGAAATTTTGCTTATCCTTCATGGTTAATTCAAAATGTTCTCTTCTCGGGGTGCCTGGGTAGCTCAGTTGGTTGAGCGACCGACTTTGGCTTAGGTCATGATCTTACAGTTTGTGAGTTTGAGCCCCGTGTCGGGCTCTGTGCTGAAAGCTCAGAGCCTGGAGCCTGCTTCTGATTCTGTGTCTCCCTCTCTCTCTGCCCCTGTCCCACTCATGCTGTGTCTCTCTCTGTCTCAGAAATAAACATAAAAAAAATTTTTTTAATAATTCTCTTCTCTAGGAATTTTCTCTCCTTTCCCCAAAGAAGTGCTACTTCTTGTGCCTTTAAATCTCCACATTTACATTCAGCTCTCTCTCTGTGGAGCTTAAAACAGTTTTTCCCTGACATTTGAGTTATTGTTCTGAATACGTTTCTTTCCCCTATCAGATTATAAACTCCTTGAAGACATCTCCTTTTAAATATAAAGACACATCAGGATAGGCTATTGTTATATTAGAATGCCCTCCTTCCCCATCCCTCAGCGAGTTAATGTGTTTATAATGTGACTTGTTTAAACAAAACAATCATAAAACACATATAGAGCATATATCATATTTGAATCCCCTATATAGCTTTAATTGGTAAGTATTTTATGTAAGTGAATGAAAAGGTAAACACATGAATGAAAGAATTAAACATTCAATGAAGAGTAAAACATTTCTAGTTGGGTGAACTATAAAACAGTAAAATAGGAGTGTTTCTATTTTATGGTGATACATTTTAAATTTTCATATATGTGTAAACAGAAATGTGAGAAGATTAAGCTTCATATACTAATACGGTAAATGATTTATTACCTGTGCATGCTATAATTGGTTTGTTTAAAGAAACCACATTATAATGACATTAACTCACTTCAGGGTGTTTAATGTAACAATACCACACCCTGCTGTGTCTTATTACTTAAATGGAGTTGCAATTTGGTTTTCCTGCTGACTATTCAATTGTATTTCCTAGACGAAGACAGATAGTAACTTACATCAAATTATTCTTGTTTATCTAAGGAGAACATTCATCAATACCATGTGATCTGAGGCCAGGTACCTCTTTTTCCCCAATCACACTGCATTTAAACAAGAGCAAAGATATCTGGCACCTCCAAATATTGGCTCAGTTCAGTTTAGCACACATGAGACAGCTCTGATGCCGTGTACTATGCATGTTATTGTGTGAGATCTTGAGTAGACAATCTAGTTTGGCAGCTTACTTTGCCTAACACTTTTCATAATAGGTAGGATGCAGGACAGATAGTATTAATGACAATATATAGCTTTAGACACTAAATTCTAGAGATCCAGGATTCCATCAATGGTGGCTTAACAATTAACTCTGTGCATTTTGCAATATACAATTTCATGCTCCAAAATTTAAAAATTATGCCTGATTTCCTAGTTATCTCAATAACTAAGATGAGTTCCACATGTGAATAAAGTGTCCAACACCCTATCTTAATCCCATATATTTATTTTTGACCATAACTTAATGCCATCTCCTAAATCTTGTTATCACTCTGAATGACAGAATCTCTGAATTCAAAAGTTTGAAACTGTATGTATGTACAAGCTCTTTCCATATGAGTCTCTTAGGCCATTAGTTCTACTCTGGCCGATGAAGCATTCAACACCCTATACTCTCCCTATCTTTCAGCCATCTCTGAAAGCTTCTCTTGTTTCCTTACAAAATGATGCCGTGTAACAACTCACTTTAATCACTCTCAGGCCAAAAGCATGAATCCATTTTCCCTCATGCAGAATCATGCTTGCTGTACCTTCTGCACAACAGTCCTGGATATGCTCAATGTAAGGGGGAACCATGTGGGTTGATTCACTTCAAACTCATGATCTGGATCCTCGCTTGGCCCTCATTGTTGCCATATGCACTTCATTATAAGCCTAGGGATACCTCTGTGACACTCCCCTTAGTATTTGTTCCAAACTCACCATTACTCCCAGGTTCCCTCCTCTTCCCCTTTTACTCTTTCAAGGAGATGACTTGGTGATTTGAGTTCCAACAAAACAGGGAGGCCAAAACTTGAGCTCTTCCTTATTTCTCCAGCCCTGTGCCTGCACGTTTATTTGCATTCCCAATCAGTCTTATGATAATTTTTTCTCATTTAAGTAAATCATTTCTTTCCAACTGGCTGAAAATAAAGTGTTTACTTGTCAGTTGATTTTATCCTCTTGTGTTTCCTAGAAAACTTTGGCCCATCCATTATCTCTGAAGACCTACATCTTCAAATGCACCTTCCACATATATTCATATGTATATACAGCATATCAGCATTTTCACATTTTCAAGGATTTGTATTGTTTGTTTAATTTTTTTAATGTTTATTTTTGAAAGAGATAGAGCGTGGGTCAGGGAGGGGCAAAGAGAGGGGGAGACACAGAATCTGAAGCAGGCTCCAGGCCCAAGCTGTCAGCATAGAGCCTGACGTGGGGCTCCAACTCAAGGACTGCGAGATCACGGCCTGGGCCAAAGCCAGATGCTTAACTGACAGAGCCACCCAGGTGCCCCTCACAGACCTTTATTGTTAAAAAAAAAAACCCACAGAAACCTCCTTTAACTTTTAACCTGTGCTTTTTTTCCCCATCATTCTCCTTTACTCTCCTCTGTCCTCTTCCCTTCTCCATTCCACTGACCCTTGGAAACAGCTATTCATCCCAATTATTTCTCTAAGGAAGCTTCATTTCGAAGTCTATTTTGTCTCTCATTTCATTGCGGTTGTGATTGTTGCCATTCCCTGAGTATGGCCAATTCTTGTTCCTTCTGCTACTACAGTGGGACCCTGTCTCCTTAAGCTTAGGTGTGCTGCCCCTTGCCATTGAAATGCATTGGAGTTGTCAGTGCCGTCCTATCCCCTAGGATCCCTTGCCTTTTTAGTGCACAAAGACTCATGTGTTTTCACTGCCAAAATCCAGATCTGTGACTCCCTTTGGGCTGCTGGAGCCCAAAAAGCCTGGAATTTTATCTCACCACAATGGAAACCCTGAAATAGCAACTGACAAGTAGCAGTGTATAATAACGCAGGTTTTGTGACTCTGGTCAGGATAAATTTCAGGTTTGACTTGCTTAGTCTCCAGAGGTACCTTGGTGATGGAGCCAAAATCTCAGGACACATTAATATTGCAACGTTTCTTGGCTTCCTTTCCTTTTAGCCCCACTTTCCCACTCTCCTCCTGGTTTTAATTGTGAACACTTACTACTTAGATTACTGTCATAGGAGCCATTAGCTCAGGGCCTACTTCTGGGGAACCCAAACTAAAGTAAAATATGTGTGGAAGTGACGTGTGTCATATTTAGGCTTAAAGGGCCCATGTGTGATTTGCCACCTTCTTTTTTCCTCTACCCTGACAACTGGCAGTATTCCAGATACTGGCTGCTGTGCTGGCCTAGGGCCTAGAGTTAGGAAAATGTGGAGCAGAGCCCGCAGTTAACTCATGACGGACATGTAGCATGAAAGAAAAATGAAACCTTCGGCATTTAAAGCAGCTGAATTATCCCATTATTTGTCACTACAGCACAAGCAAGCCCATCCCTATGCTATGGGAATGAGTTCACATCTCTCTCGTATCAATTTATATATTATCAGGATGGGCCAAGATATGCGATGGTGATAAAATTCCCAAATCCCAATGGCTTATAATGAAAAAGAATCACTTTTCCTTTAATCAGGTTTCCTTACTGCTGGACCCACCCAGATGAAAGAGTACACCATGAAACTTGCTGGTTGCTGTGCTGGAGGGTGGGAGCTCTGGATGTTAGAGTGACACCTTCAATCCTGAAGGGATACATGTTACTTCCCCTCACAACTCATTGACCAAATCTAGTCAGACGTGACCACAAGGGGGCTGGGAAAGTGCAACCTCACCATGATTCTCTGGGGCTGAGAGGTGGAAAGATTCAAAGAATAGCACTAATTACTGGTACAGTTTTCAACTCATTGACATCTGGCTTCTATCCAAACTATACCCAGGCTTTGTTGTCACCAATGACAAATTAAGTTAACACATTTTCAATTTATATTTCTTGACGTTTCTGTAGCATTTCAAATTGTTGAATAGTTTATTCTTTATTAAATTCTATGCATTTTAGCCTCTTTCATTAAAGATGCTTTTTATTATAAGTAATGAAAAAAATATTACAGAGTAGTTTAAAGAGTGACATGGACTGTTTCTGGTGCAGGTAAAAAAAAAACAAAACAAAACAAAAGAAAAAACAAATCTGAAAATTCTCCTACCACTAAATGCCTAGAAAGACTGGATGCAGACAGTAAAAAAAACAAAACAAAACAAAACAAAAAAACCCTTTTTTTCAAAGTGGATAATTGAGTTAAAAAAAGGAAAGGAAAACAGAATATTTTTGTGAATTTAGCATAGGTGTATTTCCCTAAGCAAAATACAAAACAGAAACCATAAAAGGAATGTTACAATCAATTGAACATATTAACGTTTAGGTATTTAGTATTAATTGATATGGAAACATTTTAAAAATAAGACAAATCATGTATTTGTCAACCATATATTGCATAAAGTATTTGTGTCAAGAGTATGTGGAAAGCTCCAGTAACTAAGAAAGAAAAAGACCCACAAAGAACCAATTACAAAAGGGACAAAGTATATAAATTTTTTTATATACTGAGAGATCTCATTTATATAATGAGAGAGAAAGAGTGAGAGAGAGATGCAGAGTGCAAGCAGGGGAGGGGCAGAGAGAGAGGGAGACACAGATCTGAAGCAAGCTCCAGGCTCTGAGCTGTCAGCACAGAGCCCGATGTGGGGCTCAAATTCATGAACCATGGGCCAAAGTCGGCTGCTTAACAGACTGAGCCACCCAGGCATAGCTAGAAAAGGAGAAAAGGGACAAAGTATACAAATAAGCCTCAGATAATGGAATTGGTATGCAAAATATACATATAAAAGTAGGTTGAATATGTACAACCTCATGAGCAATCAAGGAGAGGCAAATTATTACCATAGAAAAATGTGATTTTATAGCTATAAAAATGGGGAAATGTAGTTAAATGAAATAAATTCAAATGCTAGTAAAATAAGAATTCATATACTTTGCTAGAAAAAACACTAATATAATTTTTGGAAGGGAATTTTGCAACATCTAACAAATTTGAAGTTGCATATTCTTCATTTCCCAGTAATCCCAGGTCTAGAGAGACTCTCTCATATAGAGACCATTAGAAAAATGTCTATTGCAGCACTGTTTGTAATAGAGTTAAATGTGAAAAAAACCCTAAATATTTTTTAGTAGGTGACTGTATAAATTAACTATGGCTTATTCATATAATGAAATGTTAGATAGCAAGTAAATTATATGAACTAGATTGTCCAATGTCAACATCAACATGGCTATAACATATATATGGTGTTGAGGGGGAAAAGCAATAGCATATATAATTTATGAATTATTAATCGGACACTTGTCTATAAATAATTACAAACTTCAGGGTAATGGTTGCTTCTGAGGTTGGGCAAGGAGTGCATGAAGAAGGGTGGTTGGCCCTCTCTAAGATGGTCCCTGATGATTCTCCCCTAATATTCATGTCCTTATATAATCAGTCTCCTTTAGTATGGGCTGGACCTAGTGCCTTACTCTGAATGAACCAGACATGGCAAAAGTAATGAATTATCACTTCAAATTAATAATAAAAAGATAGTGGCTTCCATCCTGAGTTTTCTCTCTTGCTTGAGGAAACTAGCCATAATGCTATGAGCTTCCCTATGGAGGAGCCCATATGGCAAGGAACTGAGGGAGGCCTTTGGTCAGCAGCCAATGAAGAACTGAGTCTCTTGTTCAAAAACCTATGAGAAACTGAAACCTGACAACAGCATATGAGTGATCTTAAAAGATGATTCTTCCCCAGTCAAGCCATCAGATGAGATTGAAGCCCTGGCTGACTTCTTGATTACAGCCTTGTGAGACACCTTCAAGCAGAGGCATGTAGCTAAGGCACATCTATATTCCTGCCCCATGGATACCATGAAATAATAATTGCCTATTGTTTTAAGCCATTAATGGATTTGGCATAGTTTGTTAAATATCAAAAGGTAACTAATACAGGAGGAATAGAAAAATAACTGAAAATTTCTGGCAGCCAGGCAAAGTTAGCAGGTTTGCACCAGGGTTCTTGTTCCATTGCTGTGTCCTCAGCCTGACTTTTCCATATTCTGTGATTTTATCTTCATGCTGATAGCAAAAGGGCTGTGGCAGCCATGTGCCTTAACTTCACTCAAAACTAGCCATTACTGTCCAGAAAATATAATGGAAGCCACATTTATAATTTAAATTTTTCTAGAAGCCAAGCTTAAAAAGTAAATAGATTCAGGTAAAATTCTTTTTAATACAATATTTTATTTAACCCAATATATTCAAAATATTCTTATTCCAACATATAATCTACCTAAATAAATTACTGAGATATTTTACATTGCCTTTTTCATGATAAATCTTGGAAACCCGATTTACATTGAACATCTCAACTTGGACACTAAGTTTTCCTCAGAAGCTTTTAATGTATACTGTGTAAAATGTACAGTTGAGAAAATTCATTCAGATTTCAAAGTTTTTTTCAAATATATTTAAAATTTTTCCAGTGATGAAATTGAGTGTCAGTGTTAAGTAAAATTAAAAATTCCATATCTTAGTTGTATTAGTCACATTTCAATAGGCAAAAGTGGCCAATGGCTACCATATTGGACAGCCTGGCTCCAAAGGGTATTTCTTGTGAGACCGAAGTTTTCCTCCACCTACCAATAATTACCCTTTGTAATGTTTTGGCTAGTTTGGATTATATGTCCCTTTCTAAACCAATCCCTATAAAAGGGGGTAATACTACACTTTAGAAAATATGTTCTCAACTTTATAGATTACATTTATCTAGAAAGTTTTTTTTTTTTTTAAATGCCTGCATCTCATTCTCACATTTAGAAGTTTTGACTGGATTTAATTGGTACTTAGTCTCACATTGTTTTTTTTGTTTTTTTGTTTTTTTTTTTTTTAAGAACTCCCAAGGGAAGATAATTAAAAATATAGGAAGTTCTATGTTCCTATTTACCAAGTAAAACATAATATCTGAGACAGACCCTGGGCATTGCTATTTGAAAAAACTAACTAACTAACTAACTTCCACATGATTCTAATGCAAAATCAAGGAAGGGAATAAATGACTGCTTAGAATCAAGGCCCAGCTCCCAGGCTTGTGTTTGGGGTAGATTCCTCTGACAACACAACAGCTTCATGGGGAGGAAAGATGACTATCATAGAAGGCACAGTTCTGCTAGGAAGGAGAAATATGTTCTGTGTAGATAACCAACTATGTCCACTCCACTTTCTGGGTTTCTGTCTAACACTGAGAACTATATTTGGTCTTCACTGTTGCTGTTATTCTGCCGGCATGCCTTGAATGATGATGTTCCTCTGGGTCCTGTTTGCTACCAGTTTCTTTCATAAGAAGAGGCATTTCTTTGCCTCTTACATTTCAGATTTTCACTTGAAAATGCCCCAGATTCATTGTATCTTGACTGCCAGGCTTACTTCACATAAACTTATACTTGATATTAAAGCACCAATTTTTATTGCATTTGTGCTATTTCAGTTATTATATGTTGAACAGTATAATTTATATCCAACTGTATTGTTACAATTCCCAGCTATGCAAAGAATTATTTCTTTTGCTTGCTTTTTTAAAATTCAGAGCTATACAGATTACTCCTGACCATACTAGTTGTCCTTTAGCAAGCTACTTTGGAGTTCCTGAAGTGATATCTGAAATCAGCCCTCTATGTGGAGGAGGGAGACCAAAAAAAGAGGCAGACCACTCTAGGTTGGTAGATGGCAAGCTTAATAACCAAGGGAACCTACATATGTGGCTTGTCTTAGGCAGCTACAAAACGAGTAGCTATCTGCAACCACATGCCAAATCTTATAGATTTGTCCTTTATATAGATAAAGATGAGTCCTTTATATAGAGGACTTAACTGGGTTCAGTCATGTATACCATATAGATAGCCTCAGCACCATATCACTATCTCAAGGCTATGTCCTTGGGGCAGCTTTTGGGAGCAGGGAAGGCAAGCACAATGCACACCTCAAGGATAGAGGAGGGGATGAAGAACCACTGATTGCCAGGGTCCAGCTCATGGGTCAACTGGGGGCCAGGTCCTCATAATGACCTCTACCAACATGCCACTCCGTGACTAGCTCTTACGTGCCCCTCTCTTCTGCAAAATGCACTGGGAAGGCAGCAAGGTGTTTCACTAGCATGGAGGTGGCTCCTTTGGCAGCGATCTGGTTGCACTGAAGATGTCATAGCAATAAAACAGGTACATGCAAGAGAAAGCACAGATTAAAATGATGATTCCCAGAATCTGACAGTTTTTTCCACCGAGAGCCCCATAATCCAAACCACTGATTTAAGTCCCCTAGGCAGGAGTTTGGATCACTCAGGGCATTCATTTGTGTCCTCATGTAATTTAACAAAGATGATACATTAAGCAGACTCATCAGGTATGAACATACAACATTCTGTTTGGATAATGACACAGATGACTCCTTGTAAGGCAGTAATAATGTTCAAGGCCATCGTATTTTGGAGGACAGCTTTTCCCATTGGATTCATCTCAGTGTTCATAAAGGAAATACTTTGTTGCTACTATTCAAGGCTTGATGGGTGAATTTAGTAAGTGCTTCTGTGTGTGCTATAATATCCTCCAGGCTAATGGGGGAGACAATGACAGCAGCCAAATGATTGTACCAGTGGAAAACAGAACATGTCCACCTGGCCTTGTAAAAAGGAAGGTTGGCAGTTTTAGGAACTTGACCTGGTTGTAGATACCATACATGTTGGCTGGGGAAAGAAGCACTGCCAAACATGTGGAGACAGACTGGGGGTGGGATATGCCAGACCAGGACCCTCACTTTCTCCCCTTTTTTAATGGCATGTGTTCCTTTCCAGGAATAGTGCATTTCAACAAGTCCAGCTTGCAGCAAGACAATGGGATCCCCATAGAGATTGAGTGTTCTCCCTCACTCAGGGGTATGAAGTAACTCAGCACCCACCCTAGCGGGACATCTCATTGCAAATTTCAGCAGATAATTTCTTTCCCAGATGTGATAGGGCTTGGTGTTCTCAGCAGTATGGGACATTGATCTGCCATGAAAGTCAAGGCAATGGCTGTTTCCCACAAGTTCTATCCCTTTATAGTATTGGGTGTCTTGGCAGGCATCTCTGGTCTGGCATATGGGGCAATAGGCTCTACTTGTTGATCATTTAAATGTATTAAAGCCTGAGACAATATTGTAGTCAACCCAACCAACATAGTTTTAGCTATTAGTAACCTAATCTGCTGCTTTAATATTCCATTTTTCTTTTCTGCCAACACTGCTGTTGTGGGTTATAGGGGAGTTGGAACCTCCATTAATGCCGTGTTCTTTTTCCCAGTCCTGCAGGTGAACCCATATGTTTTCCTACATATCTTGACTCCACAGGGCCCCAGTCATGATATCTACCCTTGGACTTCCCATTGTCCAGGCTTCCCATTTGCTTTAGAATAGCCCAACTATCACTGCAAAGGGATCTTGAGTGATCACTAGGTAAATGACTCTGAGTTTAGCCCATTGGCTGCTGTGGTTTATCTCTTTACTGAAAGGCTTTACTTGGAAGAGCTCTGTGTACATTTTTAGGAACTGTTGCTCTATTGGGCGATATTGGGTTTCTGCCCCTTCCCAAGTGGGTGACAAAAATCCAAGGGGCATTCTCCCCTTCTTTTGTCTTTGTCACAGAGCCCAACAGACACCTTCTAGAGTAGTAGACATATCTAACTCAAATGGTAGCTCTGCTTAGGAGATGCCAGAGCTTTAATTTGTTTCAGTAGTTCTTTGTCTTCCCAAAGGTGGCTTGCTGCTCTGATCCCTAGCCCCATACATTCTTTTCTTTACCAGGCAGTTTAAGGGATGCAGGCATTGTGCCGGATGGGGAGTAAAAGTCCCCAAAACCCCAAAATCCCTACAAAAGCTTGCACCTCTTTCACATTCCTAGGGTGCAGCTTAACCTTGCACTTTATAAATCACAGCTTCTGGGACAACGTGGTCTTACCTGATCAAATGACTCCCACAACCTTATGGTGGTGTCTCAACCTTGGATTTTCTGTGGGCCCATCCTTTTCCCTGAAGATGCTCTGGCAAAACCTGCAGTGTCCTGCAGCAGGGGCAAGTTTTCACATGTTAACATTATATCATCAATGTGATGGCCCATTTTACTGATGTGGGGAAGGGGAACAGAGTGTGTGGTGATGGTACTCATTTCCTCTGCCTCCTGCCCATCAGAGAAATGCTAGTGTCTTCCCATGTCCCATCGCTGCAGTAACCAAGCCCGGATACGTTCCCTGGCCTTTAGCTGGAACTCAGCAGTTTTATCAGAGGGAGTATATTCTCTCATCATGAATATTTCCTGACCAGGGACTGCCACTGGCTGGAGTTGTTACTGATGGACTTTTGCTCTCCTTTTTATTAACAATCAGATGACACCAAGCTTTTTGTCTGTTTCATTGTCAATCACCACAACATCCTCCTCTCCCCTCTCATCACTTTCCTAGGATTTTCTTTGCATAGTGTGCTATGTGCAGTTTCTCAGGCAAACCCGTTAAAGCAGCCAGAGTTTCCAGGACACCGCTGTACTCCCAAAGCCATCCACAATCACCTGACAACATAGTGGTCACCTGCCAACTCAGGATTTCCCCCTTGGATGCCTCTTTCCCAAGCCCCAGGTTTTTGGTTTCCTGGCTGGTTCACCAAGGATTGTTGGTTCACAACCTCCTTGGCAACTTTCTGGGGGAAGGAGGGCAAGAAAAGACTGAAGAAGAGGCAGTCCACTCCAGGTTGGTAGGTGGCAGGTTTAATAAACAACAGAACTTTCATACGAGGCTTGTTTCGGTGGTTGCAAGACAACTAGATTTACACACCTGCCTGCCAAGTTTTAAAAGTTAAAATAGAGGCCTTATCTGAGTTCAGTCTGGTATAACATTTAGGTGGTCTCAATAACACATCACTGTCTCAAGGCTATGTCCTTGGGGCAGCTTCTAGGAGCAGTGAAGGCAGGAAGAATATATACCCCAAAGGGGTGAGGAGCCTCTGATTGTGGGGTTCAGCTCATGGGTCAACGAGGGGTTATGTCCTCTTGCTGACCTTTCCCAACACTAGTGCAATTATAATGTGCTTAAATAGTAAATATAACATGACAATGCCTTACAACTTGTAAAAGTTTCAGGAAGAGTGAGATTTTTTTTTTAATGTGCTGGAATCTTATTCAAGAGTCACTGGTGAACCTGTTAATGCAAAGAACCACAGCTTCGCCACTTTTGTTTGCCTCTCCTTTAGCCTCTCTTTAATAATGTCTAGCAGGCTGGAAGGACTTTCAAGGAATTTGTTAGAGAGAGAGATTTCTGTAATTTTGAAGGAACGGACATAAAATTTACACGTGGTTATGTTAGAATGATTTGACCAATGTAAATTTTGCAGAGGGTAAATAGTTATTTCTCAAGTCAGTAGGTTATTGGAGGAACATTCCAGTTTGCAAGATAGTGTCAAAAATTCAAACATAGCAGAAGTAAAACCAGTGAATCACTGAAGTAGTAATTAGTAAAAGTTTATTGTGCACACACAAAAAAGACAGTTTGTAAACCAGGAGCACTCAAACCAAAACATAGAATGAAGCTCAAGGGTATATTGTTATAAAGCAGCTTATACAGTGAGAAAGCAGTGACTGTGTAATGTTCACAGCGATTGGTTATAATATGAGAATTTTCTTAAATAATAGGGAATTGGTCAGTGATTGGGAAATAGATCAAGTTTTGTTTATGATTTCCAGAGACATAAACAAGAAATGACCCCAGTCAAATTACTCTTGCAAAATAAGTTAAATTAAGCTTTGTTTGTATGACTAAACTGGTTTTGCTACTCAGAAAAATTTTAAGACTGGTCTCCATTTGTTTATTATTGTAACAATAACTTTTGTATTAAAATAGTTTACATTCCCTTACTCATTAATTTTACTTCTAGGAAACTTTCCTAATGAAATGAACAAAAAAATACAGTGAAACCATACCCAAAGATGTTACTCAGAATAGTCATTATATTGAGGAGTTAGAAGCATTCTGCATTTCCATGTGTAAAAATTATTTAGGTAAGATGGATCACTAGAAAAAATGTTAAACTCATATTTACAAAACAAAGATGGAGGCAGAGGTTAATAAAAAGGTGCAAACTTTCAGCTGTAAGAAGAATAAGGTCTGAGGATAAAATGTAAAAGGTGGTGATAGCGCTGTATTGTACTTGCTAAGAGGTGGAACCTAAATGTTCTCACCAAAAACAAAACAAAGAAAAGGTTAAGTATGTGAGGTGATGGATGTGAACTTAACTAGATTTTGTCAGGGGTGGGGTGTGAGGGATGGGGTAGGGTGGGTGAGGATACTTTCTCAATGTGATATATATATATATATATATATATATATATATATATATATATATATACATACACACACACACTATGATGCACATTTTAAATATCCCATAATTTCATATGTCAATTATACCTCAAACGACCTGAAATTTTTAAAAAAGGAGAGTATAGTGCTTAACCATGCATGTAGATGAGAATTTAGTCACCAGAGCTGACCCCCAGATGCACCATTTAAAGAGTGTTGTCCCATCCTTCTCCCTACGTGCTTGGTGATGCCACATAGGGACAGATACGCTGGTGTGATCATCACCACTTCTGATGTGCCTTTTCTTACCCTCTATAATTCATACCTCAATAATCAGCAAATATTTATTGATTACTTACGTAAAAGTCACTGTGCATATGTGCTGCACATATGAAGAAAATAAACAATTACACTGAAAAAAAACCCAGAGTAATAAATATAATAGCTGACATTAATTGAAGTCGGACACACTATGTGTGTTAAAAACATTATCTCTGGGGCGCCTGGGTGGCTCAGCCGGTTAAGCAGCTGACTTCAGCTCAGGTCATGATCTCGCGGTCCGTGAGTTCGAGCCCCGCATCGGGCTCTGTGCTGACAGCTCAGAGCCTGGAGCCTGTTTCGGATTCTGTGTCTCCCTCTCTCTGACCCTCCCCCATTCGTGATCTGTCTCTCTCTGTCTCAAAAATAAATAAACATTAAAAAAAATTTAAAAAAAAACATTATCTCATTTAATTCTCACAACAATCTCAATTTTCAAAAGATAAAAAAGTACTTAGATAAATTACAAAATAAGAATAAACACAAATATTGTCAAAGATGTGGACTGTTACTTTTATCCGGTTAACAGAGATGCAATATGGTACAATCCATTTAGAAAACAGGTTGGCAGTTTCATTTAAAGTGAAATCATAAATCTATGAAATGTCCCATTCATTCAAAACTTGGGTGTTTATAATGGGAAGAAGAAACACAAAGACTTGTATAAATGTTTATAGTAGCTTTATTTATAATAGCTCCCCACTGGAAGTTATCCAAGTATGTATATAAGAGAATTACCAACATGCAGAAGATGAATTAGCACAAAAATATTAAACTTTGTTTTTAATTAATTTATTTATTTTGAAAGAGAGAGGCAGTGTGAGTAGGGGAGAGAGAGAAGGAGACAGAGAATCCTAAGCAGGCTCCACGCTGTCAGCAAAGAGCCTGATGGAGGCTTGAACTCATGAAACTGTGAGATCATGACCTGAGTGAGCCTAAACCAAGAGTCAGTTGCTTAACTGACTGAGCCAGCCAAGCGCCCCAAAAAATAATTTTAAAAAAGAACTTTAAAAATAAGGGAAAACTTTTGTTATATTATTAAGTGAAAAAGACTTAAAAAGAATAATTTGTGAGAAAGTATATCCTGCTTAATTAGCTTTAAGACTTCAGTCTGTTCTAGGATTTAAAGAGGTTGAGACTCATCCAGCATCTCTACCAGAATTTGTTTGTTTTTTTTTTTGTTTTTTGTTTTTTAAGTGTATTTATTTACTTGGAGAGAGAGTGCACATGCAAGAGTGTGAGTTTGAGTGAGCAGGTTCTGTGCTGTCAGCACAGAGCTGGACGTGGGGCTTGATCCCACACACCGTAAGATCGTGACCTGAGCAGAAACCAAGGGTCAGGTGCTTAACTGACTGAGCCACCCAGGAGCCCCTCCACCAAAATTTATGATCATTGATTTGGAGTATGAGAAGAGATGAAAAAAGATGGGGCTGGATGATGGAGGTAGACCTGCTTCTTCTGGCTAGCTCTACTAAAGAGCTCCTATTTCTTTTGAATTACCTTTTCACCTTTCGTGTATTGTATGTACAATACATGGTATGGAACAACCAGCTATAATACAGATACATGAAACTATACCAAAAATGTGATGAAAAGATGGATAATTGGTTAATATCCATACATTAAGCTGTATATTTTCTTTGAGAAATGTTAACAGAAGAAAGAAGGAAGTTCTTAGATCAGGTTTGATGGAGATATATATGGAGCTATACATAGATCTATCTCTGTCTCTATCTCTATCTCTATCATCTATAGATAGATATATCTATATCTGTTATCCATCTATATATCTAATCTTCTATGTATATTTGGCTGAACACATGGCTCTTCTTGGGGTAACTGAGTTAATTAAAATGGCAAAGATAGATCAGTGCTACACTGTGGAAAGCCCTGAATTTAGACACATGAATATATAATTATCATTGAAAGATGTGCACTATTGAAACAGAGTTTCATGAATATGTACCTGGAATCTTATGTTAGATTGTTAGAATGGAATCTTATTTTAGCAGCGATAATAGAACAAAAATAATAAAATCAAAAGGACTAGTCAATTAATTGTTAAAGAAAGTTTAAAAGTTAGAAGAATAAAGTCTAAGAGAATTCCTGCTTATGCGATTGCTATTTTCAGAAGGAGTAAATTCAGGAATAAGTAGTTTTAGAAGAAAAAGCTCATCTGCACTTACTGGGAATTTTTATTGGGCTTTGGGGGTCTGTTATATTAGTAAGTTCTTGGACAACAGAATAAGGGAAAAGTGCATCATGTTAATGATGGTTACTTTTAAAATGTCAGTTAACCAGGCTACAATCACTCAAAGTTTAGCATTTTCTAGAAAAAACATACAGTCTAATTTGAGTACATTTATATTTATTTGCTTATTTTGCAACCTGTGATGTATAGTAGTATTTTCTTTATTTTTATAATTTTGAAAATTATACAGATTTTCTCATTATACAAATGAGAAATAAAAATGCTACAAAGGAAGTAACTTGGAAGTAAAATAGTAAGATTCTTAACATCTATATAATATTTATAAATATGTTTATCTAATAATTTATTAAAAGGAAGAAAATAATATTTTCACATGGAAATATTTTACATAAGTAATAACATTAAATATATATTAGTATTTAAGATATATATTAAATGTTTAGGATATACAGGGTTCAGCTGCAGTTCTGATGACTCCTCTCATACATCTATGTGTTTGAGGTATATGTAGATTTAATACTAATGATTGTGATCGATGGCAATATTTATCTAATTATGTCAGTATGCCTCAATTCATTACCAAATATGAAGCCTACTAAAACCTCTCTAGGACCCAGTCCAATTAAGGAAGAAGGAAGAATGAGTAAGGGCAGAGAAATTCTGCATTTTCTAATATGAGGAGTTTCATATGATTCTGTTCCTCCCATGAAGCAAAGTTCAGGGAATTCTCAATAGTTGTAATGTATTAGACTTTGGAAAGTATTTGTTCTCTTATTTCTGAATAATTAAGAGTTAAGAAATCATTTTTTATTAAAATAAGTGATTTGTATTTATTCTGTTTATTTTCTATTTATATTAATAATACTTCAATTTAAATAGAATCACTGTTTTACTTCTCTTGAATTATATACTAGGTGGTTAATAAATATATACACTGTTTTATGTGTCTTTATTATTACAGATTTTGTAATTGTATTATTCAAAAATCTATTTGCAATGAGCCAAAATGTTAAACACATGTTTATATTTCTTTATTAGAGAAAGAAATAATACAAAACAAACTCTTAAAAAGATAGAAAGCAAACCCTGGTTTTCATGTATATATCTTTGTTAAGCACATCCACCTCTTTTTTTCCTATTCATTTCTAAAGCTTTTTTGAATACTCTCCCTTCTTCCCCTCAGGCTCTGGGTAGTCTGTAGAGCCATGAACTTTGTAAGGCACCAAATCAATTTTTTTCATTCTTGAGGTCATTATCTATCTCATTGTAGATTGTCCTAAAATAACATGAAGTGCCCATTTGACGTCCATTTTTAGGAGTTAAATGTTGTAATCCATTTCCCCTTTATAGTATTTTAAGACACATATTCCTCGAGTATATTTTAACAAAACAACAATGCAAACAGGATTTGAACAACATACACAAATAATATGTTGATGACAATCCCAGGAATAAAATGTGGCAATTTCTAATAGACTTATTTAACAAACAGGCAATGTGTTGTATGAATACTAGGCTTGTTCTTAATGCTTTATAGGTATCAAATCCTTATAACACTATCCACATTTTACAGACAATCTTTACTCACAGAGATGTTAAGTAATTTTCCCCAAATTACCCAGCTAGTGTTTGGCCATGCCAAAACTTAAGCCCAGGCAGGTTGAGTGCAGAATTCCTGTACTGTTACTGTCTTTCCAGTGAAGTGCTTTCATTCTTTTCCATTTAGTACTTTCATCAAAATTAACAGGTGCTTGCTAAGGAACAACACTCTGGTGCCTCTCCTATACTACTTGCACAGAACACTTCTGTGACCAGAAGTGTGGGGTTTTTACACATATCAAGCAATTCAGCGACATTGGCTGTGCGTCCTACAATTTAATTCAATTGTGACACTATCTAAATGGCTTCTAATATAGTCAGTGTTACAAATTTCCCTCTACCTATTGCTTTAACTGAATCCTACAAATATTGATATTTTGCTTTGTGATTTTATCTCAGTTAAAATACTTGCGAGTTTCCTTTTTTATTAATTTTTGACACAAGTGTTATTTCAGGGTATATTACTTATTTCTCAAATGTTTATGGATTCTTCATATATATATATATATATATATATATATATATATATATATATATATATTACTGTTATTGTTTACCTTCTATTGTGGTTAGAGAACTTCATTCGTGTGAATTCTTTTTAAATTAATTGAACCAGAATGACCCAGAATATACTATATTTTGGTAAATGCTCTGTGTACTTGAACAGAATGTGTATTCTGTTGTTTTTACATGGAATGTTCTATGAAGTTCAATTAGATGAAATTGGTTGAAATATTATTCAACCTGATTCCCTACTGATTCTCAGTCTATTTTTCTTACCCATTTTTGAGAGAGGTTTTGTAATACCTGATGATAACTAGAAATCCATCTATTTTCTTGCCTTTTTTTTTTTTAGTTTTACTTCAGGTGTTTTGAAACTCTCTTCTTTTATGCATAAATGTTTAAGACTGCTATGTAATATTGACAAATAGGACACTTTCATTTTTACCAAATGATCTTCTTTATGCCTCTTCGTAGCCTTTGCCCTGAAATATATTTTGTTAATATCAACAGAGCCACTCCAACTTTCTTATGATATGGCTTATCTTTTTAAAGTTTTTCTACTTTCCATCTATTTATGTCCTTATATTTAAATTGAATTTCTTACACGCAGAGTGTAATTGCACCTTACTTTTTAATCCAATCTGACAATCTCTGCCTTTAATTAAAATACTTGGAGAATTAATCGTTGCTATAATTAGTTGTATTTTTGCCTAATTCTAGTGTTAGCCTGCTTTATCTGTGGGGATACATTCCAAGACCCTCAGTGGATGCTGGAAACCACTTATAGTGCAGAACCCTTTATCTATGTGTCCACTAAGCATATGCTGTTCACTAGCTTCTTCAACATATGGAAGACAGTTACAATAATGATTAACTCTTTACATATTAATTTTATCACCTATGTAATTTCTGAGTTGGTGTGCATTGATCTATTTTTCTCCCAATTATGGAATTTATTTTCCTGCTTCTTTTCATTCTTGGTAATTTTTGATTGGACATCAGATATTTTGACTATTATTTGGTTAAGAGTTATATATTTTTGTACAGCTATAAATGTTCTTTAGCTTTATTTTTGAACAAGTTTAATTGAAAAGGGTTTGATCCTTTTGCATCTTGCTTTAAAATTTTGTTAGACAGGATTAGAGCAGCATTTAGGCTAAAGCAAATTTTCCCTACTTCTGTGGCAAGACTTGAGTTCTCCACCTGATGCCCATGAATTATTAAATTTTCCATTCCAGATGGTAGGAATAGGTACTGTGGTGAGACCTGTGTAAGCAGTAAGGTTGTTCCCACTAAGCCTTTCAGGGATTCTCTTCCCTGACCTTGAATGGTGTCCTCAACTGATTCACTAATTGGTGCTCAACTAAGTATCAGAAAGTGGCCCCCGCAGATCTCTGGAACTTTTCTCTCTGGCAGTTCTCAATTTTCTGGTACTCTTTCCCACGAACTAGCTGCCTTAGTCTTCCTCGGTTTCCAGCGACATCATCTTAACTCGGAGACACCACCATGCTCTGCCTGGATTGTCCTTAGCTGTGCAGTTTGGAAACTGCAGACCACAAGAATTGGGGCATTTGTTGTACTTATCTTTTTGTTTCCCATTTCTCAGTAGTCCTTTGATACCCAATGTCCAGTGTCCCCAAACCATTGTTTCATATATTTTGTATTTGTGGCTTTTTTTTTTTTTTTTTTTGAGGCAGAAGCTCAAACTCAGTACTTATTATTCCATCCTGGCTGGACGCAGAAGTCTTGCAATGTGATTTTCATCAATCAAAATGCAGAGTTAAAAAAAAAAAAAAAAAAAACAGAAACAAAAGGCTATTTATATTTTTAAGAGGCTTAAAAATAATAATCTTAAATTGTTTAAATAAATTCTGTCAATCTAGCTTACGCTCTTACATATGAGCATGAATTTAGTTCAGAAAAGCACTTATCTTTAAAGCAGCTACATTAATGTTTATTGTAATGCTTTCATTATAGCCCTTACAGTTTAACCTTCAACCATTCTGTGACTTCTATCCTTTTATCCCACTCTTAAATTAATTCCTGGCCTTCCACTCTTGTGTGAATTGTGTTCCAATACATCTTTCCAACAGAAACCATGATGCTCTATGTACACTTATTTTTTCTCTCTCCCTATAGATGACCTCTTATTTACTTTCATATTTCTCTGGGTCTTTCATCTATGATTTCCTCACACTTCTTATTCGTTAAGACTTATTTTTGTTCAGTCCTGCCACTAACCCAACAGAGGGGCTAAAAAAAATCAATATTTCTTATCTGGAAATGTTGATCATTCACCAGTTTTCAGAACAAAAGCTAAACAGTTGTGAGGAAGAGAATGCCTGCCTAGTTACCAGAGTCAGTCTGATAAACTCCAGCACACCACAAGTCAAAAGAGGTTGATGCCAGTTTGCCTTCCCTTTCTGGTTGATGTTAATACATATGAGTAAAGGCAGATTATTTATGAAATAACTAATTTATGAATAGGGTCAATTAAACATCGTGGAAATTGGGAAAGTATTTTGTTTGGTTTGATGTTCAGTTAGATTTTTCAAATTTCCCTTGAAGGCAGAATCAGGCTCTCTAAAAACAAAAAACAAAACAAAACAAAAAACAAAGATGAGAAATTGTTACCCGGAATTGGCATAAAATGAATTAAATAAGAACATACATACTGAATAATGTTACCAACCAGAAAAGTGAGATTTTCACTACTTCAAAGGAACAAGGATACAACTAGAAATGAGATTGAAAATTAGGTTTAAAATCAATCGAAAATATGATGGTTATACATATATATTTGTTAAAAAAAAAGGTGCAAACGAGGCCAGAGACTCCTGGTTATATTTATTATGTGTGTGTGTGAGACACCTAATAGCTCATTTGATCAAGTGATTTAAAAGCAAAAATCTTTGTAGGAAGTCTACAAAATAAAATCTACAAAAGTTCTAGAACTAGTAAGTGAGATTAGCAATATTACAGGATATACGATTAATATATAAAAATTGTGTATCTATGTACTATCAATGAACAACCAGAAATTTATATTTAATAACCAATGCTGTTTTTAAATAGCATCCAAGAAATGAACAACTTAAGGATACATCTGATAAAACACATGTAAAAGCTGTACTATGAAAACTACACTACACAGTATAGATAAATTAGAGAAATCTTAAATTAATGGAATAAAAAACTGGATGACTATTGTTAAGATGCCAATTATTTCCAAATTAATCCATCTATTCAGTGTAGTATCAAAGTCCCAGCAAGTTTTTCTTGTAGAAACTGAGGAACTGATTTGAAAGTTCATCTGGAAACACAAAGATCCTACCAAAATGAAAATAGTGTGGTATTAGCATCAAGATAGACAAATAGATGAATGGATCAGAGTACAGTGCAGAAATAGAAGCATGCATATATAGACAACCGATTTCAAAAAATGGTGAATAGAAAAATCTGTGGAGAAATAACAGTCTTTCCAAATTATGGTGCTGGGACAAATGGATATCCTTATGCAAAAAATAAACAAATCCATATGGCTATGTATCAAAATGGATCAAACTCTTAAATGTAAAAAACAAAACTATAAAACTTCTAGAAGGAAACATAAGAGAAAATCTGTATGACCTTGGGTTAGGCAAAGATTTCTGAGATGTGACGCCAAAACATAATCTATAAAGGGAAAAAAGTTAATAAGTCAGACTTTAACAAAAGTAAAAAAGCTCTTTAAAAGACATTGTTAAGACAATGAAAAGATTACCCACAGACAGGGAAAAACTATTTGCAAGCATTTAACTGCTAAAGGACTAGGATTCAGAATATACATAGAGTTTACAAAGGTCTTAAAATTCTATACTAAGATAACAAACAACTAATTAAGAAATATGCAAAAGATTTGAACAGACATTTAACCACAGATCTGTGGGTGGCCTCTAAGCACTTGTAAAGATGCTGAACATCATTAGTTATTAAAAAAAAAAATAAAAACTTAAAGTTTAATCATGTACCGCTACTCACTTTATAGATGGTTAAAATTAAAAAGTAACAATGATGTAAGTAACTGAAACTCTCATACATGCTGGTGGAAATGCAAGATGGTATATATATCTACTTTGGAAAATAGTTTGACACTTTCTTAAATAGGCCAACCTAGAGCTACCATAAGTCCCAGCCATTCCACTCCCAATAGAACAACAACAAAAAAAAATGGGTCTATATAGACATTTGTGTGTTGATAATTCACAGCAGTTTTATTTGTAATTGTCTCAAACTGGAAAAAACCTGACTGACTACTAACAAGTAAATGAGTAAGAAATTCTGATATATCTATATACTGGATTACTATATAGGAATAAAAGAAAGCAACTTTTGCATATGAATCTCAAAATTTACTATGAGTCTCAAAATAATCATGTTGCATGAAATATGCAATATCAAAAAAATATACTGTGAGATCCCATTTATAAAATTCTAAGAAAATGCATGATGACAGAAAGCAGATGAGTAATTGACTAGGGTTGTGGGCGGATCAAATCAGAAAGGGAGGGAGGATTACAAATACTCATAAAGAGACTTTTGGGAGTGATGGACATGTTCACTATCTCAATTGTCACAGTTTTGCAGCTGTATACATAAGTTAAAACCTGTCAAAGTGTGCACTTTAGATGTGAGCAGTTAACTGTGTATCAGTTATATCTCAACAAAGCTGTTAAATATTTTTTTTTTAATCTTGTGATTTGGAAGAGTTTACAAAATGACTACATACAATTCCATGGGATTAAGAAAAGCTAACTCGACATCATTATATGATGAGGCCAAATGTTAATGTAGAAAATCTTTACCATAAAGTCCTGTATTCTTTGTCAAGGTGAGTAGAGACAAGCTGAGTAAGCGAACACAATCAGTTAAAAGATTCTTAGTGCATATATGATTAACACAAATCAGTTAAGATAAATTTAACCTTTCCTGTTAGCATGTTTTTAAAGAATTGATTTCTGTAGTGTCAAAAAATTTTTATGTAATGTGTTATACTGGTAATAATGGCATCTTTACTGTAATAATATATAATATAATAATGATCCACAGAGGCCATTTTACAGTGACCTAAAGGATGCAAACGTGCATGTTTTACATCCATATTGAGATAGGGGTGGGGTGAGAAGCTTCAAGGAACGCACGACTTGTCTCTTTTGGGGAATAGTTTTAGTACATCATTACCTGATCTCAATCTTGCAATAATAATTAGACATTAAATAAATCAAGGTTGTAAGTGATCATTTAAATTAACTCAATAAAGGTAGCTCCAACAAAAATGTAAAGCCGTGTAACTTTGTCGACTTTCCAAGATAAAGTTTCTGAGGGGCGCCTGGGTGGCTCAGTCAGTTAAGCATCCAACTTCGGCTCGGGTCATGATCTCGTGGTCCGAGTTCGAGCCCTGTGTCAGGCTCTGTGCTGACAGCTCAGAGCCTGGAGCCTGTTTCAGATTCTGTGTCTCCCTCTCTCTCTGACCCTCCCCTGTTCATGCTGTCTCTCCCTGTCTCAAAAATAAATAAACGTTAAAAAAATACATTAAAAAAAAAGATAAAGTTTTTGCAAAATATACTTACAGGTAATAAAATAATTTTGATTTACTAGAGTTTTCCTAATTGCAAGTCAATTAAATGACTATTGTATGCACAAAATAAAAATTTTGTTTTTATTTTTGTGTTGCCCTTATTAAATTATTTCTTGCAACAATTAGATAATTATAAAATTGTGTCAATTTTTATTAATTTTATTCTAAAATCACATTGTTTACCCTTAGAAGACTATCTCTTTTCTATCATTGAGGATCTTCAATCCATTCTACTAAACTTGGGAATTAAAGACAAAGAAATGCATATTTTTAAAGGAGAATGAATAAATAAACAAACCATTTCTATTGATTTCGATTCAGCAATATTTATGTACGAATGTCTCTAGATCAATATCACGTCACCTATATATAAGGAACTCATGTAATTTAGATTAAAAAGTCCACGTGGTCAAATAGTGAAAAAAAATAATGAAAATTGTGAACTATATGTCTGTTCTTAACACATATATTTAGAATGCTTTCCTTTCTACTAAGTTCATTCATTTGTAGTTTAAGAGGAAGTAGAAAATATATATTTAAATTGTAATATTAATACAACTTTTACTTAGGATTTAATTTCAACAAAGATATTGATATAAGAGGATCTGAAATACAAAATCATTGGATCCTATTTATGAGGTATTCTTATGAAAATTAACTGAGAAGCTCAAGTTTTCCTGTTTCTTAGAGTTAGGGTAGTCTGTGAGTTATGAAGGTGAATATAACCAGAAACACAATGTTATGACTCCCCAAAGGGGTCACGAGACCCATTGGGACAGTCATGTGATGGTTTCTGTAAAGGATGACCATGTTTGCACAATTTGTCAAAGACCCTTCCAGGACACTATCTGTACTTGTGTTGAGGGCCTCTGAGGAAAGTTCACAATGCTTATCCTGACAACAGGGAGATTCAAGCTGAAAATCTCCTTTTCAATCTGGCTCCTGGCTTTTAACCAAACAGATATTAACTTGGTGCTTATATATCACCCCAGGATCCCAGATTTTATATAATGGATTCTTAAAACTTCACCAGCATAAATGAAACATTGAATCATTTTTGTTAAATGTTAAATCATCTTTGTCTGAAGTCATCTTTGCTTTGAATTAAATGCCTTAGATTCAGTCACTTGTTTCCCTCTGGGGATGTATACATATATTTAGTTAGCTGTGTATGAAGTTGTTTACTATAAAATGTTATTTCTACCCCAAATTTCCCATCTAACTTCAATGCTATTTTATTCAAAATGGAGGAATTTTAATTTATTCATTTAAAATAGATCAAATTACAAAGTTTTCTGTTCACTGCTTAATCTCCTTTCAAACTTCTTAAATATTTTTTAATTACACTATTAGATAGTTTGTGAACAAATTCACCATCAGTACTGCCTGCAGATAACGAGTTAATATACGAATGGAAAGTCCCACTGTGCTGGGATACTGTGACATTTTAATGCCAACCAAAATATATTAGCTGCTCTGACCTTCAGGGTTCTTGCAGCATATGGAAAACTTGCAAATTTCCAGCACCATGCCTAACCTCATAAAGACAGATTCAAAGAACAAAAGAAATAAAGAAGCCCGTCTATTTTCTAATTCATATGAATATTTTTATTCAAATCAAATTGGACCAGAACTAGCAATAGCGTTGACTCTTCATCAACACTGAAAAACAATTTCTGGGAAGAAAATTTAAAAACCAGAAACAAAGAAACAAACAAAAAGAGGGTCACAAAAAAATCATATGTTGTTCCCACAAAGGAAAATAATTCACATTCTGTAAATTTATTAATTTAGCCATGCTACTGAGATGAAGTGGTTTTGCTTCTTGATTTCCAGAGGAAAAAGAGAACATTTTAGAGAATGTTTTAGACCATGAGAGCACATTGTAAATTATTTCTTTGGCTCACAGGAATTAAAATTTTGCTGTTGAATGATCATCAAATATGTGAGCTATTACATTTTAAGATATTTTTTCACGAATTGGTTTATATATACATGTCCTCAACTTGATTATAAATTCCTCAGAGGAAAGCATTCACATCTCTTAAATTTTTGTAATTTCAGACCCCATCTTACTGATTGAAGCACAAATGCCTTCTAACTGCCCCCACCTGTAATCATTTTTCCTCCAGGTTACATCAAAGTAGTTCTCCTAAAGTTGAGCTCTGATCCCATTACTTCTCTATTCTGGGTAAAATCGGGAAGACCTTAGGGCCATCACCTAGCTCAGAGTACTGCATAAGGTCCATGCCATTTCCCCACAGATAAACTGTAGGCAAGGAATCAATACAGGTGAAATCAGCTGAAATTCACAGTTAGATTCCTTGACAAATCTGTCATCTGTTTGATGTGATGGAGTAGAGAATTAGTCACACACAGGGAATTAGCGCAGTAGGTACTTCAAGGAGCCTATATAAGTAATGTTGGATTCTTAGAACTTTTGAGTAAGTTTTCCTCAGTTGTGTCCAGTCATATTAGCCTGAGCAATATCGTATTAAGGGAAGCATGACGTTTTTCCACAGTTAGAGGATTCTTGTAATTGATTTCTTTGTGGCCAAAAAGCAGAGTTTGTGAGAGTGCATAGAACCCACAGTGAATTGATGCAGTACACTTTGAAGGAGCCTCCTCCTGACATTTTTTTTAAATTTTTTAAGGTTTATTTGTTTTTGAGAGAGAGCACACGAGTGTCGCAGAGAGAGAGGGAGACAGAATCCCAAGCAGGCTCCAGACATTGAGCTGTCAGTACAGAGCCCCACGGGGGGCTGGAACCAATGAACAGTGAGATTGTGACCTGGGCAGAAGTCTGATGCTTAATGTACTGAGCCACCCAGGTGCCCTGGAGCCTCCTGACATTCTTATAAAATGTTTTATAATATGCTTAATTATCTAATGGGTGGTGGCCAATTTTTTTCACTTGTTTTAAAAGTTTTAAATGTCTTGTACCTAAATAAGTGTCTAGCTCTAAATAAGTGTTATGATTTAGTCAAACTGAAGAACTGGTGTTCCTGATGTAGTCTCTGATATTTACTATCACCACATATTCAAATACACGTTATATATATGAACTTTGTACAATGCTTGAGGTATGACACATAATTATTTATGACTCTAAAATAGCTTTTCTCAAACAGGGTACTGAAAAAATGAACACCACTGTTTTTTCAGTTCTCCCAAGGAAGGTACATAATTAGTACAATTCTAGATGCATAAAAGAGGAGTTAACTTATTATATACAATGGATACCTCAGGCATTAAGGAAATTCTGTTACGGAAACTCAGTTTAGATGGTCTGTAATGAAACCAAATTAAATCGAACTTGAGCACCTGTTTTCAAAAATAGAAGATAAATTCAAAGTCAGCTATGTTGAACCCCTTTTGGTCTACACAAGAGGGACTTTTTGGAGACACTATGGTTTACCAGATGTTGTCACTGCAGCTGCATTTTTCTGTGGAGTCATGCATACAGCTATCAAAATTTTGGTGCTAATGCTCCATCTAAAATGACTTTTGATTTTTTTGACTTTTAATTTTTTTTAGTGTTTATTTGTTTTTGAAAAGGACATAGAGTGAAAGTAGGGGAGGGGCAGAGAGAGAGGAAGATACAGAATCCGAAGCAGGCTCCATGCTCCAAGCTGTCAGCACAGAGCCCGACTAGGGGCTTGAACTCATGAACTGTGAGATCATGACCTGAGCTAAAGTCATCCGCTTAACCAACTGATCCACCCAGGCACCCATGATTTTCTTATTTTTTTTAATTGCAGTAAGAACACTGAACATGATTTATACTCTTAACAAATTTTTAAGTGCACTATACAGTGTTTTTAACTACAGGCAAAATATTGTATAGCTGATTTCTAGAACTTACTCCTGTTGTACCACTGAATCTAAACCCGTGTCCTCCTCCCCATTGCCTCTGGCAACCACTATTCCATTCTCTATGTCTGTGAGTTTGACTATTTTAGATACTCCAGTTAAGTGGAATCATGCAGTATTCATTTGTTACAAAAAACGCACTTAAAAAATGATGAAGACTTCAGTAGACGTTTCTCCAAAGAAGAAATATGAATGGCCAACGAGTATTGGAAAGGTGTTTAAAATCACTCTTATGCAGGGAAGTGAAAATCAAAGCCACAATAAGATATAACCTCATACCTATTAGGATGACTGTTATTAAAAAAGAAAAAAAAAAGGTAGCGAGTGTTGGTGAATATGTGGAGAAATTGGAACTTTTGTGTACTGCTAGCAGGAATGTAAAATGGTGCAACCTCTATGGAAAACAGTATGAGGTTTCCTCAAAAAATTAAAAGTAGAACTACCATATGATATAGCAATCCCGCTTCTGGGTATATTTTCAAAAGAATTGAAATGAGGATCTTGAGGAAATTTCTGTTCTCCTACATTCATTACAGCATTATTGAAAATAGCCAAGATAAGGCAACAACTTAATTGTCCATCAGTGAATAAATAGATAAGGAAAATGTAGCATATACATACAGAGGAATATTATTCAGCGTAAAAAACGGAATCCTACCATATGTGAAACATGGATGAACCTGGAGAACATTATGTAAAGTAGAATAAGCTGGTCACTGAAGTGGGTTTTAATTCCTGACATTTCAGCACTAGCCAGTGTAGTATCAGGCTTCTCTGCTGCTCCTTGCAGAGTTCAGTTACAAGAGGCTTTTTTTTTTTAAGGCAATGGCCCTTGCTGACCATTCACTGAAGGAATATCCCATCCATCTCCTTAAAGATCTTCCTTAGAAGTGGTCTATTCTGGGGCGCCTGGATAGCTCAGTTGGTTGAGTGTCTGACTTCAGGTCAGGTCATGATCTTGTGGCTTGTGGGCCCGAGCCCCACGTCGGGCTCTGTGCTGACAGCTCAGAGCCTGGAGCCTGCTTCAGATTCTGTGTCTCCCCCTCTCTCTTCACCTCCCATGCTCATGCTCTCTCTCTGTCTCTCAATAATAAATAAATGTTAAAAATAGAAATTAAAAATAAAAAGTGTTCTATTCCATGATCCTGTAATACACAAAAAACTTGAAACCTTCATCCTTGTTGGAGGGTAAAACTTTTCCTTTCTTCCCTTCTAGGGTCTTTGATTGATCTAATAGTTAAATTGACCCAGGACAGATTAATAGGAGAAAAACAAATTTAATTATATATGTATAGCAGCTTATAGAAATAAGACTCAAAGAAGTGACCAAAGCAGGCAGCTTTTATATCTTTTAGACAAAGAAACAATAAATTTGTGAATAATTGGCAAAACAAAGAAGTTTTGGCTTGGGATAGTGAACTGGTGCAGAAGTATCAAGGTTTGTTTATATAGCATCCTCAACCCTAAATTCCCTGTCTGGTGATAAGGATGTCTCTTTACCTCCTAGTACTGGAAGAGTGTCTTTCACATGGGACATTTATTTCCTGCTTTTAGGGGAATAAAAGACCAGAGTGTCCTTCTTGTACTAGCTGTTTCTTAAGTAACTTTAATTAAAAATAATCAATTTGCCAAAGTGGCATATTTCAGGTTGGTCTGCCTTGAACCCCATCATCCCATAGAATTCAATACTTAAGGAGAGTCAAGTTCCTTTCATTTTCATCAAAAAGCCTCATTTCCCTCCTTATATCCAGTTGCTCCATAGTTTCTTCCTTTCATGAATTTTAAAATCAGTTAGGCCTATTTAGGGGCTGACTTCAGGATGACGCACAAAGCCTTCACAATTTATCCTTTCTGGCTCTGAGTCAAAAGAACTGTTTATTCCCATTGCGGGGTATGAAATCTTTTCAACTTGAGTAAATGCATCCTGAAGGGTAGGTGCTCTCTTTTATTCCTTATATGGGTTTGCATACAGCGAAAATGCTCAAACATTTTACATTGAACAAATACATGAGATTGTAAAATACGTGATGATATCTGAAATAGAGTTCAGAATTTAACTCTTCCTTTAATCCACCATGCTTACCCCAGGTGCATGCTGGGAATTATTATACCGAAAGCAGCTTGTTTTTCACTTAAATTCAGAAATTCTGCTTGATCCCTCTTTGATTTTAACTTCATCAGCTAACACGAAACATATTGCTCATTTGTTAGCCTTTGTTTTCACTTTATTCTCTATTTATAAAGCTTAGCTCCATTTTCCATGCTATTATTTATAATAGTTTAGAAAACACTTCTGGTATCCTAGGTTTCATTAGGTAAGCATCCTTCCTGATGTGATACATTTGGGTGACTATATCTTTCTGACATTCACTCTTAGGCAGTTCTATCCCCAGATTTATTCTCAACCTTGAAGTCTTAAAAATCACTGAGTAATATTTGTGATATAGTTCACTGTTCATTTGACTTCAATTCTGTCAATGTCCTTTGTTTCTTGAAACAACAGATGTGTGTTTTGTTTTGTTTCTTAATTCAGTCTGATAGCCTTTGACTGGATAGTTTATTAAATTTATTGTGACACTTTAGATATATTTGGACTTGTTTCTACCATATGTTATTTCTATGTTTTTTTCCTTTGTTGCTTTCTTCAGTCTTGCCCCCCTTTTTTGTTATGATTTTCAAAGTATTAATTTTTGTTCATTACATTTTTCATTTTCTTCTTTTAGAGAATTATGTTCTTCATGCCTATATTTTTAAGAATGATTTTAATAGTAATGCTAACTTAATAGAGTCTGAAGTTAATCAGCATCTTTAACTCCTGTTTGAACAGTAAAAATATAAATTTAAGATAATATAATATACTGTGAATAAACATAATTATAATAATTGCCATGCAATGTTTACTCTATTGGTATTCAGTATTATAGTTCTGGTTTGTTTTCAACCCAACGATTAGACATTGTTAACATTGGTTTATACTGTAAATATCAGGTCAGTTTCACTCTTTTTGCAATATTTATAGTCACCTTTCATTCTTAAATTTTTCACTCTTTTATCTGAGACAAGTTTTTTTTTTCTTCCTAAATGTGTTCCTTAGAATTTTCTTTATTGTGGTATAGTCAGTTTGTTCTTCTGAGATGGATTTTTATTTTATCCTATTTTTTTAAATAGAACTTCACTATTGTTTTATATTGAGTTGACCAAGAAACAGACTTCAATACACAGAGAAGCATGCAATGGTGTCATTGCAAATTTTGGGATTAACACCTGTAGAAGGGAAGGGGAGAATATGGGATTGAGGAATGTGAGAAGTAAAGCTTGAAATGGAAGCTTACAGGAAATTCAGATGATGGGATGTCCCCTTAGAGCTATTTCTAGTTGGGCCAGGTACCAAACCTGTGAATTTTGGCATTGATTAGTCATTAGCGATGGTCTGCATGAGGAAGAAGCTGTGACCTCAGTAAAGCAACTTTTACCAGCTGAGAAAATGCCCAAAGGGAGCGAAGTGGTCAGAGGTGTCTCCCAGACACATTTTCAGGAGCTGGTATAATATGCCCTTTATTCCTTAAATGGGATCTTAGTAATTTATTTCAGTGACTCCTCATGACGATGCATTGAGTTTCATATGAATGGTTATTTTCTATCATCACATAAAACTATGTGATAACTTTATTTGTTTGTAATCATAGAATAATGAATCCATTGTATTCTGTCTTCTATTGTTGCTGTTGAGAAAAGATTATCAGTCTAATTGCTTTATTTTAGATGATTTACTGTCCATCTCTGGTGACTTTTAAAATCTCTTTTTCTCTTTCTCTCACAGCTGCTTTCTTTTTTATGTCTGTGTTCAGCAGATGAAGTGACTAATTCAGGGGCAATTTAAAGACTGGGCTCAACTCAGTTCTTTCAAATACTGCAATTTTCTGGGTGTTCCTGCACAGAGTCCTCATAGAGGCAGGCAGAGAAAAGGCTTCCTTATGTCATTCTGTATCAAGATGCTTTTTTTTGAATACAGAAACTCATCTCAAACTGTCCTAAGTCACAGGAATTTTATTGGGTCCCATAATTACAACCCTGATTTCATTGCTTTGGGATTCTCTTAATGTTACTCTCCACATTGTAGTGGCTTTATCATTGGATAACTTCTTTTATGGCTGCAGGATGGCTACTGCAGTAACTCAGGAAACGTGCTCCCACATCCATATTTAGGAAGGGAGGGAAACTGGCTTTCACAAATCACCATGGCTTCCCTGGCAAAATTCTCTATACATTTCATTGGCTGAAAGTGGCTTAACTCAGTATACATATAAGCTACACAGAGGCAAGAAGAATGGATAGAATAATCAAGTCACGCTACTGGGTAGAGCAGTCAATTTTCAAAATTTCATTGCTGCTACATGGTGCAGGATGTGTGAAACGGAGCTTGAAATGTCCATTTCGGTAAGCACAATGGGCTTCTACTGCATAAAGGAGGCACTCCTTGGCTGGTGTGCATGGTGTCTGGTTCTGCTGTAAATATGGTGACTTTTCCTGTATCTCGAAGTCTTCAGCCTTGGAGTCATCTCCAAATTAGGAGAATTCCTCTACTGACTAGTGTTACATTTGACCTAGGATTCATTAAGTGTGTTCTAGTCAGGCTCAATGAAAAGCCATCAGCCCTTCTGGTCCCATAGTAACCACATCAAGAGTTGTTTCGCTGTCCTATTTGTGGATAAATAAATCTCACTTTCCAAGTCAGGATCAAAACAATTTAGGAAGATATCCATTTAATTAAATTCAACAAATATTGACTGAGTAACTTCTGAGTCTAAGACACATTGCTTTAGTACTTGGTAATGACTCGCAAATTCCTGTTCCCGGTGTTAATATTTTTATATGCACTTGTTGCACTTGTTGATTACTTGCTCACTAAATAGTTTCACCTTCTTTGTACCTGTGTTTATACAAGTCTATATTTCAACTTAGATTTAATCAGGCTTAGAAAACATTCTTCCTCGTCGGCAACATCCTTCACATAGTACTCTTCCTCTGATAAAAATGGAGAAATCTTACTGAGTGTACAAAAATGCAGCAATAGAGTGTTTGGATGTGCATTCAAGACATAGGTGTCAGGGTGACGATAACTCATCAAAACTTATCTTTTACCCATCTCTTGTCAAAGCTTTAACTTTTATGCATATGCCCTCCAAGCCTGATCCAAAGGCTTTTTGTGTCAATATCAATAGTATTTCCTTTTAAAAATGACCTAGACCTTTTCTTTTTCCTTCCTGAGGCAGATGAGATAGTGCATTTTTTTATGTTAGTTATGTAAGAATCCTTGCTGCTCTTTTCTCTGCCATTTAGCCTAGGTCTGGCTTAGTATTTTGAGAAAGAAAGGGCTATGGATTTTATTTAGGTGTCCCCAGTTTCAACATTACTAAAAGTAGAGATCTAGAAGCCTTCGCTGAGGGAATGTGCAAACCTAACGTATTTGTGTTTTATTGGGGGAAGAAGTTATATATATATATCTATATATATATATATAGATATATATATATATATATACATATACATATACATATATATACATGTACATGTATATATACATATACATATATATATATATGTATATCTCCCAAATATCCCTAAACATTGTTCAGCTTTTTACAACAATAAATAATCAATGATGCCCTCAAAACATTTAAAGGCTAACAAGTTAAATATGCTTTTTATGATTTTGAGTTAGAGGCTCTGTAAGGCGTAAAAATAATATACATAGGACAGAGAAATAAATTAAACATTTTATAATCTTAGAATATTTTCTATTATAAAAGCAAAGAATCTTCTCACTCTTTTCCAAATTCATTTATATTCCATAGCTCTAAAGAGAGAAAGAAAACTTGAAACACTAATACAAATTTTAGAAGTCTAGAAAAAGAGTATATTTTATCAGTCCAGAGCTACCCTGTTATGATTTTAAAGAAACTACCTTTGGGGTGCCTGGGTGGCTCAGTCAGTTAAGTGTCTGACTTCAGCTAAGGTCATGATCTCACAGTTTGTGAGTTTGAGCCCCACCTCAGGCTCTGTGCTGAGAGCTCAGAGCCTGGGGCCTGCTTTGGATTCTGTGTCTCCTTCTGATTCTGCCCCTCCCCCACTTGCACTGTCTCAAACAATGAATAAATGTTGAAAAAAAATTTAAAAAAAAGAATATATCTTCTTTTTTTTTGCCTTCAATTGCATAAGAGTTGGTTTGGGATTTGAATTTTAATGAAAAAACTAGCTTCACAAATAATTTTAACAAATAGGATTTAAAATATCAGATCCATTATAAGCTTAAATATTATCCTGAGAAATATGGAATAGATTCTTATAGCACAAATGTGAGTAATATGAATTACTAATATAAATTCTTCAATTATTATGAGCAAGATATTGTAGTAGGTTCTTTACAGAGATTACCTAGTAAAATCCTCTCCTCAACCCCATGAGGCAAGTATAATAATTCCTATGTAGCATTATTTAGATATATTCATCTTAGGAAACATATCTCCTTTTATACAGACGCATGCTGTGTTGAGTTAATAATATAGTAAGTCAATGGTGTGGTAGCAAATAAGACCCTCTCCCATGATTATGTTAGAGGATGATAAATATCCAATGCATTGATGACCTCTGGGCTTTTACGATTAGCATTTTGGAGTAGATGGTAAGAGCTAATTTTTAATAATCTATTCATGGAATAAGTTGAGTTCTGTAGAGAGAAAAGGAGGAGACAAATGACTTGGAGAGAAAAGATCTTAAGAGAGAAGAAGCAAGCCATGAAAGAGGCAATATAAGCTTTTTTTGGTGTGGTATGTAACATGAAACCTGGTCACATACCCACAGTATCTTCAATAAACTCTGTGATCCTTGTTAATGCATGGTAGAGTTGGATCTATTTAGTGGGTAGAATAATAACAGCTCATACTTAATGAATTCATGTTCTGAGACAAATATATGGTCACAATTTATTCCTCCCCAAACAATATTAACAATATTAACAGTGCTATTGTTATCCCCAATTTAGATGAGGAAACTGATTTCTTAGAGAGGTTTATCATGTACCCAGGATCACTGAGTTGGTAAGTGATAGAGTGGGGATTTTAACCAATGCACTGTGACTCCAGATTTTAATCAACACACTGTGACTCCTGAGATGATTTTTTGTTTGTTTGTTTGTTTGCTTTTTGACATTTTTTGAGAAGAAGGGAAAGGGGCAGAGGGAAAGGGAGGGCTTGATTTCAAAATCATGAGATCATTACCTGAGCCAAAATCAAGAGTTAGCCACCCAGGTGCCTCTGAGATGTTTTTAATTAATGGGCAATACTGCTATTTTGAGACCTGGTTGAAAATAAGGTCTGTTCACATGATACTGTCAAGATTGGTAGACACCTTTTTTTTACAGATGATGAAACAGAAATTTACAGAGACAAAATAACTAGCACAAGATTACTTATTGGGGACCCTCTCAATCCCCACCCTGATCTTAGTGGGGAAGGATCAGAATTTCATTCATGTCTAATTCCCCACCCTGATCTTAGTGGAGAAGGATCAGAATTTCATTCATGTCTAATTCAAATGCCCTGAAGTGTTCCGCTCACCACATTTTAAATAAACGTGTTCAATCTTTCTTAATGAGGCTACGGTTTTAATCCCTTTAAAAAGTGTCCATTGTAATTTTGGTTTGGTTGATTTGGTCTGAGTTAATTTATAATAGTTCCTTTAGTAATGAGTCTAACTCCATTTTTGATATTTGACTGTTAATAGTTTTAAAGCTCCCTCATTCTCTTTCTTCTCCTGTCCTGCCCCCAGGTGAGCTCATAGAAAGCTTAGCTGCTACCTCCTTTGGTACCTGTAAGAGGGTCAAACCATGCAACTGAGGTCAGAACATGTGAGAACTTATATCAAGCTAACCATGCCTAACCATCATGAAAGCCAGGTCAGTCTCCATTCCCAGCTGTCTAAAGCCATTTTCTGACCAGCTTGAGAACCAGCATGACTCTCCTCAGCCAGCCTCTTAATGTGAGCAAATGAAACTTTTCATATCTTTTGATGAGTGTGTGTTTGTGATGTCATCAGTTTTGACATAAGAATCAAATCTTAGGTGAGGGTCTATCTTGTCTCAACAGAATGACTGCAAGACTTTCCACTATATTTTTTAAAACCTGAGGGAGAAAAGAAATCGGCTGGAAGGATATGTGGTAGTTCCTAATATTAATGAAAGGCTGGAAAACCAGGCTCAGAAATTGGACACATACCAAGAGCAGGCAGGTATTAGGAAAGAGTGCCAGCATCATGCCTCAGGGACAGTCTGGTTGGAATGTTACTCCTGGCAGTAATGTCACTGAGTACTTGTCACTGTCTGCATTGCTCAACTATGACAGCACTGACTGCCAATACTGTATGAAAATGTTTCCATATACCGATATCATTAGGTCACCTTTTTGAGCTTCAAACCTGGAGGTGTGAGCATTTTAAAACCTATGTATCCATACTCTAGTCAGCCACCAAGCAGGGAGGAGGTTTAACCAGGTTCTTCTGACTTAGTAATATCTTCCATTAAGACATGCACAATTGACAACCTCAAAGTGGGAACGTTGTTCTGATTCTGCATTTTATATATATATATGTGTATATGTATATATATACATATACACATATATATATATACACACACACATATCTATGTATATTATATATAATACATATATATATTATATACATATATATATTATATACATATTTATATATATAAATACATACACTATTCTTAAGTAATTACTGTTTCTTCCCTGAAACCCCTTCTTCATTCAGCTTCATGAGGTTTTCTATTAGAGTTAACCACCTTTTTATTTTTGTTTCTTCTTAAATATTTTTGTATTGATTTTTCTCTCCTTTCTATCCCCAAATAAAGACACTTCTCAAGTCCTCTTTCCCTTTATTCCTCTGGTCCAGTAGAGATAGCACTCATCTGCTTCACCTCAACTCTTCCCTGTATGGATGTACTGAGTCTGCATCTACAACCCAAATAGCTTCCTGTAAAATCGATCTTTCATTTCTATTTCCTTTCTGGATATTTACATCCAGGTTTTCCCCTACAAGTTAAAAGTGAAAATGGCATAGACTTCATACTATCTCCCAAATCCAGCTCTTCCTTAAGATGGACCTGCCTTGGGGTGCCTGAGTGGCTCAGTTGGTTAAGCGTCCAACTTCGGCTCAGGTCATGATCTCTGTTTGTAAGTTTGAGCCCTGCATCAGGCTCTGTGCCGACAGCTCAGAGCTTGGAGGCTGCTTCAGATTCTGTGTCTCCCTCTCTATCTGCCCCTTCCCCTGCTCACACTTAGTGTCTCTCTCCTTCTCAAAAATAAATAAACATTAAAAAAAAGATGGACCTGCCTCCATAGACTCACTTGTCTTTTAATCATCCCACCACCATCACAGAATATGCTTAACTTTCTCATGGCCTGTGTCACCAAGCATTATCAAATGCTTCACAAGCTTTCTGTAAATTATTATAAACAGGTTGATGTATATGAGATCATGTAAAACAAATTAGACTTTACCAGGTCTGGCTGAAGATAATTTTGACTAAGGGCTGTATTGAATATTCATGTGTTTGTATCCTCATAGTTTTTTTTTTTAATTTTTGTAATTTTCATTTATTTTTGAGAGAGAGTGAGAGTGTGAGTGGGGGAGGAACAGAGAGAGAAGGAGACACAGAATCTGAAGTAGCTCCAGGCTCTGAGCTGTCAGCAAAGAGCCTGACATGGGGCTTGAACCCACAAACCATGAGATGATGACCTGAGTCGAAGTTGGATGCTTAACCGACTGAGCCACCCCAGGCGCCTCATGTATCCTCATAGTTTTTGATGAACTTAATTCTTTGAGAAGAAATGCACAACCTCAGTTTGGAAGAGAAATAGTCAAAAGAGAATTTCAGGGGTTATCCCTAGAAATACAGTCCAGGAGAAGTAAACTTCACAGATTTTCATGTGTTGGAAATAGCTATATAGTTTGATTTCCTTCTACAATATTAATTTGCTAAGATGCTGTACCAGATGCTTTTTCTATGCTACTTTCTATCTTTTCTGCTTCACCTGTTTCTGGCATTTTGGGCCACTGTTTCCAGCCTTGCTGCCGTTGCTCATTAACTGATTCTGGGTGGTCTTCAACAAGTGTCACCAGTGAAACATGCTTCACTCTATGCCCATATCACATGGGCTTGCCTGTCAATGCTTAAGTATGAGATTTCAGGGGACCTGTTCAATGTCTGTGGCTTGGAAGTGAGGGAAGTTAAAGCCCTCCAAATTAACTTCTAACAATACAATACTAGACTGGAAGGTAAATAACTCTCTCTTCCCTCCCAACTGGCATTATAAATAGTGGTCTTTATATTTTCTTAGATGATAATCTGAGATCTTGAGATCAGGCAAGCAGTTGTGCATATAATAAGTGCTAGCCAACTCTGCACTTACACCAGATCTCCCTCCTTTCCTGCCGCATCGCCTTCCTGCCCTAATTCTGGCTTTATACATTTGCACTCCCTAACAAAGTATAAACCCATGCTTCAGACATTCCTTTCTGGGCAAACTAATACACGTGTGCTGCCTCTTCCACAAACAGCTGGAGATATATAGAAGAATCTGGGCTTAGAGCTTCAAAACAAAATCATCTAAGGGGGGTGGGGGGGTGGCAAGGCCCAGATAGGGGTGGGAGGTAGGTTGGTGGGGAAAAGATGCTTCAGGGAGAAAAAGTTTCTAAGCATACTATTTATGATAGAAATCATGTACCTATGTTGATTAACTATAGTTTAAAGGGGTTTAATCTACTGGTGATGCTAAAGTAGTAAATGTTTATGGAGTTTTGTTTCCTAAGCACGAAATTGCCCTTATTTATATTACCTTATAAAGAGGCATCAAATTTGATACCTTAAATGACCAGAAGGGATAGCAAAGCCCAGAGCTGCGGCGAGATCTCATTTTTATGAGTAAATTTTATGTCTTCAAACTATCAATCACATAAGTGAGCATAAGTGACCAAAATAATAAAGAGGATTTCACATGACACAAAACAATTGCCACCTAGTAGTGCCAATAAATTTGCAGAAATCGTTATCCAACAAGTTTGTATATTGTGACTTATTTTGATTTATTCACATGATAATCTGTTATATTACTGAGATTTTATTTATTTATTATATTATTTATTTTTATTTTTTTAAATTTCTTTTTAATGTTTTATTTATTTTTGACAGAGAGAGAGACAGAGCATGAGCGGGGGAGGGGCAGACAGCAAGGGAGACACAGAATCAGAAGCCTGCTCCAGGCTCTGAGCTGTCAGCACAGAGCCTGAAGCGGGGCTCGAACTCACAGACCGCGAGATCATGACCTGAGCTAAAGTCGGATGCTCAACCGACTGAGCCACCCAGGCACCTCATATTACTGAGATTTTAGATATCATCTATTCTTTCACCTATTTTTTTGAAATGTTCTAAGACTGCTTACTTGCCCTGGTTAGTGAGAAAACATACTTAAATGAACTTAATAGAAAATTCAGGCTTTGAAACCTGAGTTTTTTTTTTTTGTTTGTTTGTTTTTTATGTTATCGTCAAAACACATTTGTCATAGTAAAATCTTAATACTTGTAAATTTGCACATAGATGAAAAAGTATCTTAGTATCCTAGTTGCCAAACTTGTACATGGAAAAACTCTATAAAACCTTTACATAAGTAAGATGGGATTGAATTGCTTTAAAAATAATAAATTTTCTGCTTTCTAGTAAAAAAAAATCCCTCCATTATTTCAGTTATTTTTAAATGAATTCTTGAAATTAATTTTGTCCTTAAAATTATAGGATTAAATTTACTCTGAAAAGAAAGTATCAATTGGGTACACAGGAGTATCTCAAAAAAAAATCCTATATTTCTAAATTTCTGGCACATCTTTTTCTTTTTTTCTTTTCTTTTCTTCTTTTTTCTTTTTTTTTTTCTTTCCTCTTTTTTTTTTTTTTTTTTTTTTTTTTTGATACCCAGAGAACTGGTGCATGAGCATGGTTGAGGGGTGTGGACCAACAAGAGGCAGAGACTCTCAGGCAGACTCCATGCCCAGCGCAGAGCCCAAGGCCAGGCTCCATCTTATCATCATGACATCATGACTTGAGCAGAAATCAAGAGTTGGCCACTTAACCAGTCACCCAGGCACCCTGGCACATCTTAATATTAACTTTTCTTGAGACAACATTTGACTTGGCAGGGGCCCCATGTCACTTACCTTCCAGTCATAATATTAGGAAAATGTATGATAAATGTGATGCACTTAGTAGGTAAAAATTATTAGCCAGAATATAAAAGTACTAAAACTAAAAGAAAAAAATGATAAATTATATTTCATCAACATTGGTAAGATTTCCTACCAAGAGACAAATTAAAGGATAATCCATACACTATAAAATATATTCAGAATATATAGATTGTAAAAAAAAATTACATCCAGAATATATACATATTTCTACAAATAAACAATAAAAAGATGGATAACCCAGTTAAAAAAAATGACTGAAGACTTGAAGAGACACTGTACAAAAATAAGTGAATGGCCAATAAATATATGAAAAGAATGTCAACATCCTCAGTCCTTGAGGATATGCAAAATAAAGCAACGATGACATACTATTCACACTTGTAGAAAGGCTAACCAAAGGGAAAAAACAAAAGTAATGATACCCTACATTATCAAGCACGTGAGCCAATTCAAACTTTCAAGTATTATTGAACGTTGGATTAGTTTGCCAGGCTGTTGTAACAAAGTACTACAAAGTGAATGTCTTCAACAAAAGAGATCTAGTGTTTCACAGCTCTGGAGACTAAAGATGTGAAGTCAAGCTGTTAGCAGGGCCAGTTCCCTCTGAGGGTTGTAGAGAAGAATCTCCTCCAGGCCTCTCTGTTTGTTTTGTGGATGGCTGTCTTCATGTTCATATAGCATTTTTCCTCTCTATATGTTTCCAAATTCCTCCTTTTTATAAACATACTAGTCAGATTAGAAGCCACCTTAATGACCTCATTTAAACATAACTAATTGCATCTACAACAATCCTATTTCTAAAAAGTTCCCATTCTGATGTAATGGGGATGAAGACTCAACATACGAATTTTGGATACACACAATTCAATCCACAGCAGGCATGAAAATGGTATAAGCACTTTGTAGAACTGTTACATACATCCATATGATACACCTCAACAATTTCACAACTAGATAAGATGAATGAACTAAATGCAATAATATGGATCATTGTAAAAACATGATGTTAAATTTAGAATCCAGGGACAAAAGAGTTCAATTTACATGAAATTTAAGAACAGGCAAAATTAATCTATCATATTAGAAATTAGAAAGTGGTTTCCTGGCAAGTGAGGGAGGGAGGGAGAATGACTAGAAAGGGCAAAAGGGAAAATTGTAAGGTGGTAAAAATGTTCTTGTTTTGGACAGTGATCACACAATTGTACAATTGTTAGAACTCAACAAAACGAACACCTAAAGTCAGGTGTATATTTTTATGTTAATTAGACCTAAATTGTATACAGACACATATTTGCACTCATAAAAATGCATATAAATATATACAGTTGTTTAAAACTAGAACTGACACTTCAAAATACATGTTGCTAAAATTCAAACATGTAAGAAAAATATTAAGATGAAAAATGTAGATCATGGTTGACATTTTCTTCCTTAAACTTGTTTTATAATAAAATTTTGTACCAAGAACATAATCAGTGAATTTTAATGAAAGTGGAGTTCAAGGTTGTGTAATAATGGGAATTCATAAATCTATTTAAAATTCTGGCATTCATGATCCTTCCTTTGGAAAAAAGGAAGAAAAAACAACTGATTTAGCAATCGGTATAGGTAACTTAAAATTTAATATGCAGGACAGAAAATACAATTCCCTCAGATGTACAAACTTTAGTTCAAGATAGGTGTTGATTTCTATATTAAGATTCTTATATCAGGATAGTCTGGGTTATGCTATGGGTGCACACAGCCCCATATTCTCATTGGCTAAATATAACAAAGATTTATTTCTCCCTTCTTCCATATGTTCAATAGAACTTTAGGGGTTTTGCTCTTCAGAGGCACTTGGTGAATAATCTTTTGCATTCATCACCACAGGGGAAATGAGATTGGAGAGTCTTTGGAAATTAAATTTTCCAGTCACAAAGTGAGATGTATAGCTTCTGCCTATGGATCATCTGCTGGAATTAGTTACACGACCATGTCCCACCTCAGGGTGAAAGGGCATATATCCTCCCATGTCCTGGAAGGTGACAGGGGTCAGATATTGGTGAACAATGGACACATATTTCATACTTAGATAATGGTAAAAGCAGATTCTGGGGTCTCTTAAAATCATAGGATTTTCCTTCCAAACCAGTAAAAAAGAAGAAGAAATATATTCAGTTTTTATAACTAGCAAGCCCTCCATTTACTGATATTAGTAAAAATGATTTATCAACAAAATTTTAGGAGCTAAAATGGTTTAGATAATACCTCCTTTTTAAAATTTACTTATTTTTCAAGGAAGCGCTACATTTACCGTGGGGCTCAAACTCAGGACCCCAAGATCAAGAGTCACATACTCTACCAACTGAGCCAACCAGGTACCTCTAGGTAATGCCTTCTAACCCCCCTAGTAAAACATCAACTATTAATAAGTACAGGACAAAATTCAAAAGAAACAAATAAAACAGAGTACACGATGTGCAATATTCTTTCTTTGGCTCATTTGAAGACCCTCAATTGTCCAAGTGCTCTAATGATCACTGTCCCTGAAAAATTTATTTAATAAATTGCAAAGGTCAAAATATGAAATTTTGATGTCCCTTCTTTCTTTCCTCAACTGCTCCTGATCAAATGTTCAAAAATATGTATTTTAGAACATGAACTTTAATTGAAAGAAAAGAAAGGGAAAAAATTCACAATTTCACTACTCCAGCCATTACAGTGGTTTTACCTTTCCATCTTTATATTTCAGCCTTTGTCCATGCAAACAATTTTTACACTGATACATATAAGCATTTTCTATGCATTTTACTCCATATTTAAGCAGAATACTGTGAAAAGTCTGTAAATCCATAAAAAATAAATTAAGAAATCATAAGGATCTCTGGCAAAGTTTTCTACTTCAGTATCATCTCTTCTCCTTAGGAAGTTAAAAAAAATACATACTTATGGAAACAAAATATCCAAGTAAAGCTTATATTTCCCAGGTTCCCTTGAAAGTAAGGGCTATTAAGAAGATCTTTTCATATGGTATCTCTGGGAATGATCCTTAATAAGATGATAGGTTTTGTTTACTCCTTTGTTCATTGGAATTTAGACATCATGGCCCACTGTGACAAAATCATCTTCAAATACCAAGCTAGAATGAACCTAGGTTCTGGAAGAGAAGGCCTGGATTGAATTGCCTCAAGAGATAAACATCTAACTTGGCCATTCATTATTTATTTTGTTTGATTTCATTTGAGTTTTGTTTTGTCATGTGTTGTTGAAACCAAAGCTAACAAACAGAGGTCCAGAATTCTTTAGCAACCATGTCATCTTGACACTGTTTTTAAAATAAAAATTATTTATTTATTTATTTATTTATTTATTTAATTTTAGAGAGATACAGAGAGAGAGGGTAGGGAGAGAGACAGAGGGAGAGGGGTAGGGAATTCCAAACAGTCTCCTTGTTGAGCATGGAGCCCGATGTGGGGCTTGATCTTATGACTCTGGGATCATCACCTGAGCCAAAAATCAAGAGTCTGACACTCAATCAACTCAGTGACTTAGGCGCCCCCCATCTTGACACTTTTGAAATTTCTGGAAATGCTTGTGCTAAAACGTTTTAATAGTACAAAGGTATAAAAGTATTAGAAGTATTCACTTTCTATAACTTCTCCCCAAAATATTTGTTAAAAGTCTTGTTTCATTTCTCCAAATAAATATTTATTTACTAAACTAGATAAGATCTAGCTATAAGATACAGCCCTATAAGTACATTTTGATTGGGTTAGTTATTTTTATCTATGTAGATGTTGGCGTAGGTATAGATACATATGCACATTTTTCTAGATTTCAGCAACATTAGGCAGTATTTATATGTTATAAAAGATGAAAAAAATAGCTATGCAGTTTACATTCAAATGTTTTTCTCTGGTTGAGAAAATTGACACAGGTCATTCTTGGGGAATTTTGCATACTGAAAATGTCCTTATTGTATCTTTACATCTAATAGATAATTTGGTTGGATATGAATTCCAGGTGGAAGTTATTTTCCCTCAGAATTTGGAAGGCTTGCCTTCATTTTCTTTAGCTTGTAATGTTGCTGTTGAAAAGTCTTATGTCATTCTGTCTACACATTCTTTATATTAATACCTAAAATTATTGCTTTTCTGTGAAAGTTTTTAGAATGGTTTCTTAGTCTGTGTATTCTAAAATTTCAGGATGATAAGTAAGGACATTAATTTTTTAAATTTATTTTGCTGGGCAATCAGTAATCCTTTACAATCAGCTGATTCATGTCTCTCACCTCTTGTGACATTTTAACATTACTCGTTCCAAGTTTTTCTCTCCTTTATTTTAGTTTCCCTTTATGGAGCCCCTGTTATTTGTATTTGGTGCATCTAAAACAGTTCTTTAAAACTTTGATTTTTACTTTCCTTATTTTCAATGTCCTTTGCTCTGTCTTCTAGAAGATTCTGGAATTTTGTGTCTCTTTCCTTCATTTATACTAAAAAGTATGATTTCTCAGAGCTCTTTTTTGTTATATGTGTTGCTTTGTATGGCATCTTGTTCTTCTCTTACAAATGCAATACTTTTATTAATAGGATATATTTGACACTCTATAGAGAATAAAACTCCAGACTTCTGATAGCATAAGACAGCATAAAGGAAGACAAATTATCTGGCAATGCAGACTAGGGGAGAGTCTTAATGGGTCTAACTACTTCTTAAACACCTTTTCAAAATATCCTGGTTTAGTTTAGTTTCACTCTCACCCTTTTTCTGAAAGATACCAGATGTTAACAATCCCTGAGACTTTAGGTCTCTGTAGTATAAACTCGGTTGCTTTGTTTTAATACCATGGCTTTCGAATTGAGCTTTAGGATTTGGCTTCCCGGTGTATGTTAAGTTACCATTCATAAATCTGTCTACAGCTCCTAAAGTTGTTTTGAAATTTCCTCTCCTGTTCCCGTATCCTTTTAGGTGCTTTGACTGTCAAACAACAACAAAAAAGCTAAACCCTATTTTCTGCCATTTAAATAGAGTTCTGAGGATGGAACAAATATAAACACATGACTTCATTCTATCTTCTTTAACTAGACAAATGTATGCATGTATGTATGTAACTAAGATGTATGTCTTATGTACATTTTAATAGAATATTTAATTGCTTGGTTGAATTATGCTCAAAAAAGTGGTCTGAACTATTCTAATCTAAATTAAGAAAAATCCCTCCCTCCTAATCTTTAAATATTTCCAAATGATGCAATAATAACTCACGGGGACGAAAATAACCAGTGTCATTAGTTCTCTTGTCTAAACAACGTTTATGAAAAGCTCAAGAGAAAATGCTCTGAATCGATGACAGTTAATTTTGGTTTTTGCTCTCCCTCTCCCCCTTCCCACTCACATCTCCCTCTTTTGAACTCTTCATTTTTTCTTGCTCAGACATATATTTTGGCATCTGAATGTGAGCGCATGTAGCATGTAAGAAAGAGAGAAGGAACTGAGTGTTATGGCTTTGAAACTTCTTGATAAAACACAGCTGCTCATGTTGGAGGACATTTTATTGAAAACATAAATTCTCACAAGCAGCACCTGGAGTGCCATAGTTTTCAAGTTGACAAGACTGTACCGTGAACATTCTAACTAAATATTTAACAACTGTGGTAAATGTCAATTATATAAATGGTGGAAAGATATACCCTAGATTTATGTAGCACAAACTGAGCTCTTGGTCCAGAAAAAAAAAAAATCCACCTAAATAATTACTTGTGGAAGTTTTGATTTTTCACATGGACTGTTCTAGATAACTCTTACACTACTCTTGAGGACAAACCACTGGTTTCCATCAGAAATAATTAATAAAGACAGATGAAATAGAAACTGACAATAAGATACTGAAGATGTTAATAATGGAATTATAATTCTGACCACAAATCATAGATATGACACCAATTTCTCCCTGTAAACCACCTGTTCTATTCCTCTATCTTCCTGTACACCCCCATATTAAAAGAACCAGAGTATCTGTGTTTTATGATGCTAACTCTCTGGATAAGAATTAAAATTTTCAGTTGAAATTCTGATGTTTACACATATTTGGATAATTTTTGTTAAGTACACCAAACCCATAACTTTAAAATTTCTTCTAAATCTTTTAATTTTCATCTGGCTATTGTCTAAAACATCTCGTTAATTTATTCAAAAGTTAATCATTCAACTGTTTTGTTTTTCTAACAGTTATACACAACATAGCCCCAGACTCCTATTTATCCTCAGTATTAATCATATATTCTTAGGGCCCAGGCTCCTAATGGGTCTGACTAGGGGCATGTTTTTTGAGGATATATTGGTTTGGAGGTGAGGGCTTTTGCAAACTATAAATCCATCCACCCTCCAAGACTGATATATTCCTAGAAATATGTAGTTCCTCTTTCCCAAAGTCTCTTAATCTCTCATCTCTAGCAGCACTGCAGTAAAAATCAATTGTGCACTAGAAAAGTATCCTATGCCAGGTTGGGGGTGGGGGGGGAAGTTGTCTCTTATTTGAAGTTCAATATATATATTGAAGTGGTTGACTTCAATCCTGCATGCACTATTAGGCATACAACATGATGGCTATGTTCAAAACATTATTAGATTGTTCAGAAATTATTATTGATTGCCAGAAATACAGGGTCAGTGCATGAGAACATCACACATTTTCAACTTGTAATAGTACAAAAACGGTTTTTAAATAATTGTATTTTAAGTCATTAACTGAAGAATTTTAGCCTTTGCACGTTTACGTAATTGTATCTTTAAAAGTATGTAAAGATTAAAGATGGTGTAATGTAATGAAAGAAATCTCAGAATTGCAAATGAAATGAAGCATTTAAAGGTGGGAAAAAATTAATCATTAGTCTACACAACGATGTTAGCTCAAATTGATTGAGTGCTAATTATATACCAGGCACTGTTCTGGATGTTTTATGCAAATTAACCAATTTACTTAACAAAGCAATCCTTTAATAATTTAATTCTCAAAGCAACCCTTTGCCATTATAATTATTTTCCTCATATTGGTAATGAAATACGTGATTATGTTAAGCCAATGGAAGAAGAGTTAGGAGACCTTATGTCCATTGTAGTCTTGCTTTTGGTTCAGGCACAATGTTCAATTGCTTCATTGATAGAATGAGATTCTGTGCCAAGGAGTCTTGAATTATCTTTAAATTCTAAAAAACTATGGATTAAGTAAAAGATACATGATCTAACTTGGGTATTTTCTTTTTCTTGATTCAGACTTCATGGACTGTACCTCAGGTTTTTTTCAATCACTAACATAATAGTAATAATACCTTTCTCAGAGGGTTGACTGGAAAAGGTGTGATGAGTTATTACAATGAGCTAATGCACGTAAAAATTTTGAATAGTGCCTGGTCTATAACAGGCACTCAGTAAATTGGAACTAATATTGTTTTTTGACTAAATATCAGGATTTAAAATTCTTTTTATTCTGTAAAATTTTAAAGATATTATATATTATCCAACAAGTCTGCTTGTAAGGTCTTAAATTAGACTGAAACAATGCAGCTATTAACAATAATAGTAAACTTAAGTGTAACTTACCTGTAAATTGTTAATGCAATCTTAACATCTTAGTATTAAGATATTATCTGTTACTATTCTTCAATATCAGATTGTTTATTCTTTATTTCACCCAGCACTTAGAATTTGTTTAGTGCATATATAATAGATTTACTCCAATGAGGTTTTTTCCCCCTTCTCGACATTCCTTTGAGATTGCTAATTTGGAATGTTCATAAATATTTTATTTATAATTAACCTAAAAGTTTCTTATTGATTTTTAAACTTTCCCACAATCTGATCTCACAATATTTTCATGTTGTTTTTATCTACTTGTATTATTAGCATCTGTTTTCCTCAGTTTTTCGTAGCTGTATCCCTCCCAAAAATCCAGTCCTACCTTATTTTCTAATTTACCTTTGACAAGATTATGAAGTACTATGAATTAAAACCTGAGATTCCCATGAGACAAAGCCAGCAGCTAAAACTTGTAAATACCTTATCAGGAATGAGTCTTGATAACCAAGAAACTTTTAAATCTCAATTTTCTCTACACAAGTCACCTTCTCAGAAGGGTTTTTGAAAAATTATACATCTTTATATATTTGTATATTGGGAACTAAAAAGTTTTCATCCCAAGTTTAAGTACTATAAAAGAGTAATTTCCTACATTATGTAAATATTGCCATTAAAACTATGAAGTCACTCTTGTAAATGCATCCATTGGAATTGAAATACCATATTGATCTGATATGTAATATCATCCATTAAGAAGTATGAATAAGCAAGCAAGAGTATGAATTTATTATTGTTTCCTTTTCTCCTTAAACTTCCATTTCCATTCCATCCTGCATTCAGAGTTTACCCATTATGTGTCTATGCTTGAAAGTGTTTTATTGATCACCTATCATATTCCTCTGCATTAAAAGTATGTGCATGTATTTAAATTTAATTCATTTCAAAAGTTGCATTTTTATTATAGACTTGGTGGTAAATTTTGGGCGGCATTCTCATTATTATTACTAATGCATACTTATTAAAAAATAATATGTTGTGCTTTCATTTATAATAAAAATAGTGCAAAGGTAGAGGACAATGACTTGAAGTATAAAGATTATTTTATTTTTTAATAAGATTACATATGTTTAGATAAATATTACACTAAAATTGGACATTATGTGTCATCCCATTATTGTTTTTGTTTTGCAGATATAAGCTTGAGAAAAATTAGCAATGTCACAGATTCTTTATCTCCTTCTGAGCTATATTTCAAAAGTCATATTGTGATATAGCATCATCTATCCATTGATCCATCAACACACAACTCAGTTGCTTTTACCTTCTTTTTTTTAAGATTTGGAATCTATTAGGTTTGTAAAAGAATGTATTACTCAGCCCCTTTCTTAATTATGTAGATGTAGTCAAAATACTTTATTAAGTCATCAAATTAATTTTAGCTAATGTATCTATTATTCTTCTATAAAAATGGGAAACTAGAAATTTCATTAATATATTGAGTGTACTATTTTGATAAAATGCTTTTTATATTAACATATGCTTTAAAGTATTTATTGAAGCATTTTTCTGCAGATTTGATTCATTCTATCTATAAAATAATATCTATCATATAACTTAAATGGCAAATAAATTCTCCTTGACAATGTGATACATAAGACTAATTTTTACCAAGAAAAATATGACATCAGACTTCAATACAAATAGATTTCTGAGATAACCATTTGACTTCTGAATTTTAATTCTAAGGTGAATGGATGAATGAATGGCTAGCTCAAATAAATGCTTGGAGCCTTACTATGAATTTGTTCCCTGAATGAAAACAGGCAATGCTTTTACCAATATTTCTGATCAATGCTTTGCTTTGATCTCATGAGTCTTTCCTCAGAAACAATATATTTTTGGGGCGCCTGGGTGGCTCAGTTGGCTGAGCGTCCAACTTCAGTTCAGGTCACGATCTCGCAGTTCGTGGGTTCGAGCCCTGCGTCGGGCTCTGTGCTGACAGCTCAGAGCCTGGAGCCTGTTTCAGATTCTGTGTCTCCCTCTCTCTCTGACCCTCCCCCGTTCATGATCTGTCTCTCTCTGTCTCAAAAATAAATAAACGTTTAAAAAAATTTTTTTTAAAAGAAACAATTTTTTGACAATAACTGGAGAGAGGCAGTATGGAGTACAGAGACAATATAAATAAATGAAAATGTTCATATTCCTTAAATTTCACTGTCCAAATTATTTAAATTCAGAAAATTCCATCACTAGACAAAATAAACAATTTCTATAAGCCATATTTCAATTTTTTTTGATATTGACCAAGATTTGGGGCAGTAGGGTGGCTCAGTTGGTTGAGCGGCAGACTCTTGATTTTGGCTCAGGTCATGACGTTGAGGTTTGTGGGTTAGAACCCTGTGCCTGTGGGCTCTGTGCTGGCTGGGTGCAGCCTGCTTGAGATTCTCTGTCTCTTGTCTCCCTCTCTCTCTCTGCCCATCCCCTGATTGCACTCTCTCTCTCTCTCTCTCTCTCTCTCTCAAAAATAAATAAATAAGCATTATAAAAAATATTGGCCAAGATTTGAACTTGTATATATGGTTCGTCCTACTTTGTCTATAGCAGGTGCTGTCATATCAATTCTGTGAATGTTGCCTATAGTTTGTTGACCTAGAGGCTTGGAAACCCCGGGCACAGTGTGACATAGTACGATCAGAAATTAATGAGATATAGGGATGGACATTGTGAAAGGAAAGGTTGCTAGGGAAAACAGGCTAGTTACCTCCACCAACTATCTTCTTAAGCAAGTAGATTTTAAAAATTTCGTGTTTGTCCAAGATTTGAAATTTGATTCTCTTAAAACCATCAATTCCCATGTATACAATGGAAAATTTTTTGTGAGCCCTAACACTGTTAGCTGTCTATCGCAGCTTGGAAACTGGTATTTTAAACTGGAATACTACTCAGTAATGAAAAAGGATGAAATCTTGCTGTTTGCAGCAACATGGATGGAACTGGAGGGTATTATGCTAAGTGAAATAAGTCAGTCAGAGAAAGACATATATCATATGTTTTCACTCACATGTGGAAGTTGAGAAAGTTAACAGAAGACCAAGGGGGAAGGGAAAGAAAAAAACAGCAAGGGAGGCAAACCATAAGGGACTCTTAAATACAGAGAACAAAGTGAGGGTTGATAGGAGTGTGGAGGCAGGGGTACAAGGAAAATGGGTGATGGGCATTGAGGAGGGCACTTGTTAGCATGAGCACTGGTGTTGTATGTAAGTGATGAATCATGGGAATCTACTCCTGAAGGAAAGAGCATACTGTGTATATACACTGTGTATGCTAGCTAACTTAACAATAAATTATATGTATATATATATATATATATATATATATGCACACACATATATATACATATATAAATATATATTTATATATGTTTATATATATTTATATATTTATATATATTTATAAATAAATATATACTTATATATGTGTGTATATATATAATAAGTATATATATTTTTTATATATAATATATATATTAATATATTTATATATATACTTATATATACTTATATACATGTATACATATACTTATATACTTATATACATATATACATATATGTGTATATATATAATAAATGTAAATATATATATATATATATAATAAACTGGAGATCCCTAATGTTGGTGTATATACGAGCTGGGCAGGTAATATAAGTGCATTCATTCTTCATGGATTGGTAACAGTGTTAGCAAATCAAATAGGTACTTTAGTGAATTTAAGAGGAGGTGCCCTAAAAGAGAGTAACTCATTATATTCGTCATTCAGGAATATGAACCCAGTTTTGCAACTGGGTTTTTCAAAATTAGAACTCTAGTGTTTTTTTGTGCTGTTATTAAATATTTTAATTTCTGAATGTTGGGAATTCAATATTTTCTTGAAACACTGAGTAGGCTAAACAAAATATATCTGCAGGCAAAATCTGTCTCAGGGTTATTTACTTGTCTGCCCTTATTCTTTCTCTTCATGTTCTCTGCCATTTACTTGAGTTTATACTTTGATTTCTCTTATAAACATTCAGGTACATTGAGATTACAGGCTGCTCTTGCTAGGGAATTAACACCTGGTTTGCTCTTGGCATTGGTCTCTGAAATTGAAGTAGTGTCTACTTTCTCTTCACCCAGCTTGAGGTCCACACGTGAATGGACAGATCATTTGGGATAATGCATTTTTAGGCGTTTGTCTTGAGGGTAACATGCTGGGTGAGATGCTCTGTTACTTTCTGCCACATATTAAGTTGGAACATTTATTTCTACTTAATGCCACACAGAGGCTTTCAAAATAATGTTCCAACTTGCTTTGGGTTTGCAAATGCTGTGCATTCAACCATCTAGTGGCTTCCAAATGGTCCAGCCTCTGTAAGCACATTAGCTTTCTTAATATAGTCCATCAGACCCCTCCCTGCTTTTTCCCCCCCTTTCTGTTTCTCGTTGGTCTTGTTGCTGGGAACACCAAAATCTCTTAACTCAGCACCAATTTAAAGATAACAATTTCTTTAGATTTCTCTTCCTTGTGTTCTATGCCTGTACTGTATTTCTTGTCCCCTATGTACTTTATTAATTTGCCATTTTGTAGTGAACTGCATTGAAACTCTTTCTTACATTGTTACTACTTGTCAACATTGTATTCATTCCAACTTTATATACCTACCCTGTGATGTTTTTCTTTCTTTCTTTCTTTGTTTCTTTCTTTGTTTCTTTCTTTCTTTCTTTCCTTTTTCTTTCTTTCCTTCTTTCTCTTTCTTTCTTTCTTTCTTTCTTTCTTTCTTTCTTTCTTCTTTCCTTCCTTCCTTCCTACCTTTCTTTCCTGAGTACTTCATTCTAATTCAAATTCTCTTCTCTGAAAAATCAGTAAAATCATTACATTCATGCTACATACTACACAATCAGTTATACTATCTTGAATTATTATTATTACTTTTTATATGTGTTTACCAATCATATTTTAAATTTTTCAAAGGTGGGTTAGGTAATTTAACTCTCACAAATTGCTTTAGAAATTATTAGTTACTGGCCTACAATTAGTAGTCAATGAAAGTCTATTGTTTAGTTCACCCTGGCATCACAAATATATGTTAAAGGAATAAGCATTACATTTTATGTTAGAACTCAATGCCTGTTTTGTAACACTTTATAACACCTTCTTGTGAAAGTTATTATAATTAAATAATTACTTGATTTTATGTTATTTTTATGCCTTTTGTAGTAAATGTTTTCTTACTATTTTTCTCTGCATTATGTTGGATTATATATGTTCTTGTCAGTCACAACATTTGGATACTTTATTTCACATCCTAAATGTCTTTTGGCAATTTAGGAGGAATGAAAAAACAAGCTCATTACTTCAGGGAGAAGAGAGCTATGAAATGGTCAAAAAGGAAAAAAAAAACAACAACTAGCAATCTTTAAATCTCCAATATTTATAAATTCTATAGAAGTGTCTTTTCAGAAAGAGATTTGACACACACACACACACACACACACACACACACACACACACAAAAGCATGTATCAGAAAAGTAAACTTTGTTTCCTTCACTGTTATGTAGAGATAAGTTTCAGTATGTTTTTGAACAAATTCAACCTAATCTGTTCTATTATGTACCATTTCCTTCTTTTTGACCAGCAAGTATCTTTCTGGGCTCTCACTAGTCTCTTCTCATTCTTATCACTGAGATTTTTCTGATTATGTATTTTCATTGAAAACTGACAGGAAAAAGTCAATGCATATTGAGGAAACAGTGATGACTGACATCATCTTTAAACTTGTTTGGCATTTATGGGCACCTGGGTGACTCAGTCAATTAAGCGTCAGCTCTTGACTTTGGTTCAGGTCATGATCTCACAGTTTGTGAGTTCGAGCCCCACATCGGGCTCTGTGCTGACTGCAGGCAAAGCCTGCTTGAGGATTCTCTCTCTCTCCCTCTCTCTCTGCCCCTCTCCCACTTGTGTGCTCTGTTCTCTGTCAAAATAAATACATTAACTTAAAAAAATTAAAATAAATAAAATAAATAAACTTATTTGTTATTTAATTCACATTTACAAACAAACTCTTTGCTTACTCCAACTCTCATGTCCACTCAACTTCATAGAAAAGAGAGCCCTCCGAGCTAACACAGAAAATTAATCTACTTGTATATTTGTTGTATATTTGGACTTTAGTTAAATTCATGATTATGTAGTGCAATTATGAAATTTGATGGAGAAAACTATTTTAATGCATAAAATATTGTGGAGGTAATTAGATTTGGAACTTCTCTGAGCTGCAAGGAAGATGGTTTGGGGATGTCTTTTGCCTTTACAGATTCTATACAGGGTTATAATACACTAATCAATTCTGGTAAGTACATTAGCATTCCGATTCTCTATGGACTCTTCTACGAATGACAGACTCAATATCTAGGTTCTACTCTTGGCTTTAGTGTTCCCAATAAAGTTCATTTCTCAACATGTAATTTAACGTCTGTTATGTAAATATAACATTAAGTATGAAGTAGATTTCACTATTAATATCAGAATATTTTTGGACTCACATTGTCTGCCACTCAAATTGTTCTCTCCTGTATCCTTACACTTGATATGGTAATCTGTTAATGACTAAGATTTTGATCAGTTTATTTCTGGGTGTTGATGCTTCATGTTTCCTTTAATGAAACAAGTTTTATGTTGCAGAAAAATATTTCCCATGTGAAAGATTACTCAGGCATGTTCTGCATCTGTACATCAATGGCTGCTCTGGTTTAAATTGAAAGCACAGATTTTTTGAAAATAAAATACAAGCTTATGCCATAAAGAAGTTGAATAGCTGGACCATAATGGATCAGTAATGAGTCATTAGTGACTAAGGTGAGGGGAATATTGCTGTAAAGCAGTAAGTGACTTTGCAGCACATGCAGCATTCAGCAAAAACCAAATGCTAATGGAAATCCAGGTGCCAAGGCTTCCTGTGAGTTTACAAACTATTCAGAAGACACAAACAATGTGTATCTTACAGTAGGAAAAAAACTGAGTGCTTAAATTTCCAATTCTCATTAAGCTTAAGCCACCTAGGTGGTAGAGAAAACAGTATAAACAGTTAAGAAAACTGTTGCATACTGATTACATGGAGCTCTTTCTAAAGCCAGGCGTATAATCATATTCTAAAATGGTTGCCAGCAATGCTCCTTATTTCTTTCAAACTGGTTCTTTTTTCCAAAAGGTTAAACAGAAACCTTCCATTCTCTGACAGGGCCATGCACGTCTAATTCTAAAAGGCACTTAGTATGCTCAGGAAATATTTGTTAAAAGTGAGAGTACCTTTAAAACTAATTTACAACCAGTATAACATAGAGTTCTGCTTGGTTAGAAAGGATGTAAACTGTTGAACTGGAGTATGATTCTGGAAGGTCCTGCTGAGGCAAGCATTAGCTTTTATTTTGAATGAATGAATACCAGAAAGTATTTTATTATTTTAATTATCAGTATTGGCTATCATGGCATAATAACTAAAAATCATCAGAGAAAGACAAATATCATATGATCTCACTTACATGTAGAACATAAAAAGTAAAACAAATGAGCAAACAAAAAACAGAGTCTTTAATACAGTTGGTTGCCAGAGAGGAGGTGAGTGGAGGGATAGATGACATAGATAAAAGAGATTAAGAGGTACAAACTCCCAGTTATCATGGAGGTGAAATGTATAGCATAGAGAATATAGTCAGTAATCTTGTAATAATGCATGGTGACAGATGATGACTGACTGAGCACTGAGTAATATGGAGAAATTGTTGAACCACTATATTATATACCTAAAGTTAACATACCATGGATTGTCGACTACACTAAAAACAAACAAACAAAAGAACTAAACATCAACCTTGAATGAATTAATGAATGAATGATATCTTCTGCAAGACTGCGCATCAGATAATTTTCTAGTGCTGATATTATCACATAACATTGTCACTAGATGTACTCAATGAAGTTGATGTTTTTTGTTTTATACATTTCCTGTTTCATTCACAGATTAGAACATAAAGTAGCAGGGCAGGACTTCAACACACAATATATTTTGCCATACCCAGTGCTTATTGAACTACCTCTGCTGGAGAATAAAAGGCCCCCTAACAGAACCTGGTATAAGCATTTCTTGTCCAGGTGAAACTGTAGGAAGGAGTGAAGGACTGCTGAGGTATAGGAGGAAAGAAGGGAAAAAGTGGATCTTTGGAAGCGCTTGTAACAATTTGTCTTTTAAAGTTTTTTGAGAAATAAAACTTCAGGTATATTATCCAATAAAATATATTATATAAAATATATTTAAACAAGACTTAGTTATGGCAGGTTGTTCAGGGGAAATAGGTGCTCTGGACAGAGAGGCTCCCTAGTGAACGAAGGTGAGCCGTAACTGAGTTTTCTAGAGAGTTCTGTGAAGTCAGCTGCAGAGTCACTGTGCCCAAGTGTGAATCCTAACTATACCCTTCACTAGGTGTGAGACATTAAGCACCTAACCTCTCTGAGCTTCTGTTCCCTCAACTGTAATATAGGAGATAATTGTCTTCATTCAACTGCTGTGAAAATTTTGTGAGATGACTTATATTGGAGCTTGGCACAATGGCTGGCAAAAAGTAAATACTAAGTAAATGTTAGTCCTTACTGTTGTTTTTTTATGCGTAAGGAAAATGTAAAGAGAAAGTCTCCATAGCCTTAGCAACTGCTAGAGAGATTTTAGTAGAATGGATATTTAATAAATGTTTGTTTAATACATGACCAATGAATGTTATCAAGAAAGTAATTTTTTTCTTGACTTTCCTTTTTTTGTTGTTGTTTTTAGTAAGATCTTCCACTGATAATGAAATATCCATTAAAGTCAGGGTCATATGACTTAATTTTTCCTTGGCAGTTTGTATTTCTAAAATTATTTATATAATAGTCTGGAAAATAGAGAGTTTCAAGACTGTAGCAGCCTATAAGTTATAAATGACGAATTTTAAATGTGCTTCATTTTCTATAGGTGTACATATAAGGCATAGAAAGCAAAATACAATGTAGTATAACATGATGCTGTAGTGAGGCAGAGTGTAAATAAGCTAGAGACTTAATTGAATTACAGCAAGCAGTGATATTTAGTATTTGTTACACGCTATGCAAGTCAATAAGAAATATGGAGTACCATGAAACATAAGACATGATTTCAGGCCTTAAGAGCACCACTCTAAGATAAGATATTTTTAGTTATCTACTCATTTGTGTTTGCATTCATTCAATTAATCTACAAACATTTACTGGATGCTTGCAATGTGCCACGTGTGTTTGGCACTGAGGATATGATAATAACAAAATGATGTTCTTGCTTTCAAGGTTCTCCCAGTGTTGTGGAGGAGATATAATGTAAATAGCTAATTAACATAAAATGTGATAAGTATCATAAGGGTGAGATGGAAACATGAAATAGAATGTCATAGATTAGTCAGACAAATTGGTCATGAATTTGGTAGAGTTCATAGGCTACAAAAAGCTAAGGCCCTAAAAGACATTTCAGAGGCTTAACCAATACATTCTAGAACATTTAAATTAAAATAATTGCAGGCTGTCTGGAAAAATCATCCTAGTGGACATGAATCTAAAACAGATCTTAAAGAATGAAATTTCTTAAGTAGAAGGGAAGGAACAGAGCATTTGATAACGTTAAATCAGTTGTTTCACGTTCAACTGTCCATTTTGACTATCCACCTGCCAAATGAGCTATGAATGTCCTTCACTTTGTGCCATCAATCATCAAATCTCTGTGGGAAGGGTCTTCAGTATTATTTGAATGGACTTTATATTAGTTATTGTCTAGAAGGCATCCCTGGCACCTGGTGCTTAATACTGGTCTCCTCTTCTTTGAACACTCTTAGGGATTGCATCACTCACTTGCTGCCTCTTGTATGTTTATATTTACAAAGTGTCTCTCTTCTAGGCCTACTTATTTCTCCCGGTTTTCTCTATAGTTGCACAGATTATTTGATACCCTTTTCATTAAATAGTCCTTCAAAAAAATTAAATACTGTTTTGACAAAAGTCCTCTTTTTGTGTACTAAGCACCCACAACCTCTTCAGCTCTATCCACACAGCACAATTTCTAGATCTTTGATCATTTAGAGAAGATAAATAAAGGTACGAGTAATATTTTTGTTTAGTGGCAGGGATAGATTTAAGACTCTTAATAAGACCTTAGGGTATCTGTCTACCTTTGCTGATGACTCTTTAGAAATAGGTGTCTGTAACACCACTTTGTCCCTAGCTTCTTTCTTTATTCCCACCATTTCTCATATTCCCTGTTATAATCCTCCCCTTACTATTATTATTACTTGACCTTTTTAGGTAAATTGTCAGTCTTTTCTTATTGTGGTCATGATATTTTATTTTTGACTGTAGTAGTTGGTTTGTCAGGAAGAAAGGGGCTAAAACTCAACGGTGTCTGTGCTGTTACCTCCCTACACCTCTAATTCCTCTTATTATTCCTCTTATAATTAGGAATCTTAATTAGGTAAATTCTTGAATCTGCCCTAGCTCTAAAATTCTGATTCCATGAGTCTATTATCTTACTGGAACAACTATGGACATCAGAAGTAACTTTTCTCCTTGCTGGACTATCCAATATCTTCTGATATTGTGGATAAATATAATTTCAATATTACACAACAACAGTAAAGATAAAACAACAACAATAAAATAATTCCTAGCTGAGGCAATTATTTTGATCTTCCTTCCTCATTGGGATTTAGTAAAGTGTATGTAATTTGTAGCAGCAGGGAAAAAAGCATCAGGGAAATGAGGAAAGCCAAAATAACCTTGTGATGAAGAGCACAGATATTGTTCTTCTCATATGAGGGAGAAAAATAAGAACTGATAAACACGACTTCATAGAGCAATAGACACCAAAGGAAAAAAAGGAGAACCACTGGTACATAATGGGCATTGCTACTACCTCTTGCCATTTTTTTTTATTCTGTTCATGACATGAATATAATCCCATAAATTACCTTCTAAAGCCGGAAATGTTTTTCTTTGAAGAAAGATTCATCCTTATGATTCTGATTCTATCTACTGAAATGAATGGAATCAATTGTATACCCTGTAATAATGCTGAATAAAAATTACCTTTTTGAGACCATAACCTTTTCCAAATAGCATAATAATTGAAATGTAGCTATCCTGCTACATGACAATTGAATCATGAGAAATTGAATTGAGAATTCAATTGAATTGAAATTTAATTGAGACATTGAATGAGAATCGTATTTTCCTTCTATTTCATATGAGGCCTTAAAATCTCTCAGTGACATAATGAATAAGTAAACTTAATGCCCACAGCTTCATCTTCCTTTCCTTGAGCAAGCCAAAATATCTCAATTGTGTAATACTTCAAGAGTAATATGCTGTGATGTTATCTGGTTATTTAAAAACTTGTCAGTTGTGTATGTCTTCTAAGAACTTTTACATAAAAGATTACAAATATATAAAATATTATAAATACAGGCATATATTGCCTAAACATATATATATATATATATACACACACATTATATATGTGTATATATATGCTTATATATGTTATATATATATATATATATATATATATATACACACACACACACACACACACATATATATATAAAACACACACAACATAATGAAAGCAACTTTATTTAATGTCCAATGCTTTTCTAACTACTTCATAGAGTAATTCATTTAATTGTCAAAATTCACAGTAATGGGCACCTTGCTGGCTCAGTCAGTAGAGCATATGACTCTTAATCTCAGGATTGTGAGTTCAAGCCCCACATTGGGTGTGGAACCTACTTAAAATTTAAAAAAAAGTAATTAAAAAATAAATATAATTCATAATAAGCCTATGGGGTATTATTACCACTATTTTATTTATGAGGAATATGAGGGACCAAGAACTTAACTGATCTGGCCAAAGTCACACAGTAAAGGGATAGAGGAAGTAGTTTGACTCCAGAGACATTATTGTCATGTTGCTTATTTCTGTATGTCTGATATGGACATATGGACATATTCCACAAATCTACATACTGAGTATCCACCTCCTAATGACTATTATCTACCACAAAATTGGTAAAGTTAACCAAACCTAAGTTTGGCTTCAGTGTTGCATTGAATCATTTGGAGTTAAGTGGTATGAAGGTGTAGAAAATGGTGGAGGTCTGGACCAGATGGATCTAACAGATATATTCAGAACATTCAATCCTAAAGGCAGCAGAATACACATTCTTTTCAAGTACACATGTGACATTCTCCAGGATAGATCACAGACTAGGTCACCAATCAGGCCTCAACAAATACAAAAAGATTGAGATCATACTATACACATTTTCTGATCACAACATTATGAAACTGGAAGTCAGTCACAAGAAAAAAAAAAACGGAAATACCACAAATACATGGAGGCGAAAGAACACATTACTAAAGAATGAAGGAGTCAACCAGGAAATTAAAGAATTTAAGAAAATGGAGTGGTGCCCTGGTGGCTCAGTCAGTTAAGTGTCCAACTCTTGGTTTCGGTTCAGGTCATGATCTCATGGTTTCATGAGTTTGAGTTCCACATTGGGAACTCTCTCTCTATCAAAACAAATAAGTAAACCAAATAAATAAATAAATAAATAAATAAATAAATAAATACTTAAATGAGCAGAAGACATGAATAGACATTTTTTCAAAGACATACAGATGGCTCAACATCACTCATCATCAAAGAAATACAAATCAAAACTACAATGAGATATAACCTCACACCTGCCAGAATGGATAAAATTAATAACATAGGAAACAGCAGATGTTGGCGAGGATGCCGAGAAAGGGGAACCCTCTTACACTGTTGGTGGGAATGCAAACTGGTGCAGCCACTCTGGAAAACAGTATGAAATAGAACTACCCTATGACCTAGCAATTACACTACTAGGTATTTACCCAAAGGATACAAAAATACTGATTCGAATGGACATATCCACCCTAATGTTTATAGCAGCATATGAAAAATAGCCAAATTATGGAAAGAGTCCAAATGTCCATCAACTGATGAATTGATAAAAAAGAAATGGTGTACATATACACAATGGAATATTACTCAGCCATCAAAAAGAATGAAATCTTGCCATTTACAACAATGTGGATGGAGCTAGAGTATTGCACTAAGGGAAGTAAGTCAGAGAAAGACAAATACCATATTATTTCACTCATGTGTGGAATTTAAGAGATATAAAGGACAGTTGGGTGGCTCAGTTGGTTAAACATCTGACTTGATTTCGGCTCAGTTCATGATCTCAGGGTTGTGAGATCATGTTTTTGTTGGGCTCTGAGCCTTCTCAGATTCTCCTTCTCCCTTTCCCTCTGATCTTTCCCCACTTGCATGCATTCTCTCTCTCTCTCTCTCTCTCTCTCTCTCACACACACACACACACATATTCTCAAGACATAACAGATAAACATAGGGGAAAAAAGAGAGAAGGAGCCAAACCATAAAATAGACTCTTAACTATAGAGAACAAACTGAGAGTTCCTAGAGGGGAGGTGAGTACTGGGATGGGTTAAATGGGTGATAGGTATTAAGGAGGGCACTTGTTGGGATGAGCATTGGATGTTATAGATAAATGATGAATCACTAAATTCTATACCTGAAACTAATATTACACTGTATGTTAACTAACCAGAATTTAAACAAAATCATGAAACCTAAAAATATTAAAACTAAAATTATGAAAACTAAAATTTAAGTTATTTACATTAACTGAAACATAAATAAATGCATCTATTTATTGGGGGAAAAAAGAAAAAAAAGAAAATGGTGGAGGCTACTAGTTCCCACTAAAACTTAAAACTTGGACTTGAAAACTAAAAATTAATCCTATCCTTTTTTCTTCTCTTATTCATTACCCCATTGCTATGACAATGTGTGGACAAAAGGAATGATTTGTTACCAAGGGCTTTTTCTATTTAAATGCTAGGTACCTCTAGGAATCTAATAGGGGATGAACTAAAATTCATAATTCTCATAAATTGTATTCAGCCTTATTTCATTTTCATAGGCAGTGGTGGAATATGTGAGTAGAAAGCAGGAGAGAGAGTGGCATCATTCAAACCTCGGGAGAGGGAAATAAAGGAAAATGCCTTTCTGAGTCTATCCTCATAGTAATTGCAAAAGGAAATAATCACCTAGATCCTTTCTTTATTATAATACAAGCAGGTGCTTGCCAAATTTCAGTTTGTCATCAAGCAAAAGGACTCAATAGTTTATCTCCAGTTGATTGTTTTATTATCTTAACTTTTCAACTCTCAAAGCTGCAGAAAAGGAATGGCTAACTGCTAATGAAAATTTAAATATCAAGAAGGACCCTGGTGTGAGCCATTTCTATGCTGCTCTAGTTCAGCAGATACCAGGAAGACAGCCCAGACCAATTAAAAATATAACCTCAGGCAGTGAGGCACAAGAATAGGAATTTTATGATTGTGCTAGGCAATTACAGTTTGCACAGTATCCATTCTCACTTTAGTTAGATACTGTAACCCCATTTTAGCAGCTAGGTTGCAAAGTTAAGAGACTTGGGTTTACTGTGAGTGACAACAAAAGACTGAAGGAAATGGTGACCATTTGCTGTCTACATAGCCTATGTGACATTGCAGAATCTCAACCTTGCTTATCTCTTTAATTCCTTGCTGTTCTCCTTTACTATTACTTCTTTACTATTGTCCAACCACTTCCTTCCTCTATTCATGAAGTGTATCAAACACTGGAATGCTTCAGAGATTTTACACATATGAGTTCCAATGACTAGAACACACTTTTCACTACTCCATACCTGACTAGTGCAGTAGAATTTTATCATGTCAGCTTAGCTAAGAGGGAATCACACTCCCTAGAATTTTCTTTCCTGCACAGTTCCAAATTACAAGCATACACAAGAGATATTTGGCATAAGATTTGAAAGGCAAAGAGGAGCGATAGATACATTTTTTTTTCACACTCAAACTGTTGGTCAAAGGGGACTGTGCGCAGGTCTGTTGCAGGTCACATACTTTTTTTTTTTTTTCTTTTTTGGCTTGCTCTCCTTGTTAGCAAGGGGTGGCTGTGTGGCCTGTAGCTCCTTCAGAAACTACCAGATGCTCTTTTGGTTTCTTCGACTCCTATACTAGGTTTAGGAGTCCATGGTTAGGTCCACGACAAGGGTTCTGTCTTTTCCTGTATGTACTTGAACCATTGAGTTGGTGGCTTAGAGGTGATGAGAAGCCAATGTGAGTTCCAGTCCATCCTACCCTGTTCTGTTCGTGCCCACCCTCTACACTCTGTGCCCATCTTCCCTCCCAGACCCGCTGTGCTGCTCCCTGCAGCCTTCAGCACCACAGCACAGAGGGAAGCCCCACATTGGCATAATCAGCTTCCACACTGGGTGTGCTCAAATCTCTGTGAGAAATCCTTTATTTTTTACCCCCATTGACTCTGTTTCTTCAACCGAATCCTGATAGATCTAGCTTCTGTTCTTATTCAGGCTTCAGCCTAAATATCCCTCCTTGAGGGGCCTTCTGAGACAGCATTATTCAGAATGTGCCCTCCTCAGCCCTCTCCTCAGACCCTAGCTTTCCTTGTTCCTTTCTCACCAAGCACTTATCATCATTTATACCAATTTCACTTAGCTTACTTGCAATTTGCCTGTCCCCCTCATGACTGTGTCGACTCTATGGGAGAAGTTATGTTTTGTCCTCTTTTGTCACTTCATCTTCAATATCTGTGACGGTGCCTGGTAGACAGTGAATGCTTATTAAATAATTTTTGTACATGGGAATGAATGATAAATGAATGGATAGATACTTTTTAGAAAGGTAGCTCTGAGCACCCTGTGAACAAAGAATTTGAGCTTGGTGACTGGATGGCCAGACAGGGAGCTTCAGACATTGATAAAGGCTTGAAAAATGAAGGTGAACAATATGAGGCATGGACAAAAAGAGGAGACAGGAAAATTTGACTCCTCCATGAAAAAGAGGATGGTGAAAGAGACGGTAGAATCGGGATGAGAGATTCCTCATTCCTTTAAAGAAATGGAATCACTCAGATGGATAGATAAGGGATTTCTCACAGAGGTTTGAGGACACACAGACATTTGAGAGCACACAGACATTTGAGCACACACAGAGTTGAGAGCACACAGAGATTTGAGAGCACACAGAGTTTGAGGGCACACAGAGATTTGAGCGCACCTGGAGATCTGAGTGCACACAGAGATTTGAGCACACACGGAGATTTGAGAGCACACAGAGATCTGAGGGCACACAGAGATTTGAGGGCACACAGAGATCTGAGGGCACACAGAGATCTGAGCACACACAGAGATCTGAGGACACACAGAGATTTGAGCGCACACGGAGATTTGAGTGCACACAGATTTGAGCGCACACAGAGATTTGAGGTAACACGGAGATTTGAGCGCACACGGAGATTTGAGTGCACACAGATTTGAGCGCACACAGAGATTTGAGGGCACACAGAGATTTGAGAGCACACAGAGATCTGAGAACACACAGAGATCTGAGGGCACACAGAGATTTGAGGGCACACAGCGATCTGAGCTCACACTGAGATCTGAGCACACACAGATATTTGAGGGCACACGGAGATTTTAGAGCACACAGAGATTTGAGCGCACCTAGAGATCTGAGTGCACACAGAGATTTGAGCGCACACGGAGATTTGAGTGCACACAGATTTGAGCGCGCACACAGATTTGAGCGCACACAGATTTGAGAACACACAGAGATCTGAGGGCACACAGAGATTTGAGGGCACACAGCGATCTGAGCTCACACTGAGATCTGAGCGCACACAGATATTTGAGGGCACACAGATTTTAGAGCACACAGAGATTTGAGCGCACATAGAGATCTGAGTGCACACAGAGATTTGAGCGCACACAGAGATTTGAGAGCACACAGAGATCTGAGGGCACACAGATTTGAAGGCACACAGCGATCCGAGCACACACTGAGATCTGAGCACACACAGACATTTGAGCGCACACAGAGATTTGAGGGCACACACAGATTTGAGTGCACACAGATTTGAGGGCACACAGCAATCTGAGCACACACTGAGATCTGAGCACACACATGTGCGACTGCACACAGAGATCTGAGGGCACACAGAGATCTGAGCACACACAGAGATGTGACGGCACACAGAGATTTGAGGGCACACGGAGATTTGAGTGCACACAGAGATCTGAGCGCACACAGAGATGTGAGCGCACACAGAGATCTGAGCGCACACACAGTTTGAAGCTTCCATCTGTGTGCTCTGTGTGTTGTGTCAGAGGCTGCAGGCAGCAGGGCAGGAGGTTGGGTGGTAATGGTGTGGAATATGGTCGCTGGGAATGTGAACAGGGCGGGATGAACTGGGACTTGCATCACCTTCTCATTCCTCATTCTTCACTACCAAGAAGGTAGTGATGCTTGGAGAGATTGAAGTTGAAGAACAGGCTTTAGGGAATAACATACGGAGCTTGAAGTTTTGAATTCGGATGGAAATTTCTGATAGAATGATGAGTCAGGAGTGCTGACACACTAACCTATATGTATCAGACAGTGGTATTTGAAGCCATGCCAGTACTTAAGATTATCCAAGTAGACTGTTGAAGTAATTTAAGAAGAGGTCCAAGGAATCCTTAAATATTTACCATGTAGGAGGGTGAATAAAACTATAAAGCTTAAGAGATCCTTAAAGACTTTCCATGCTTTGAGTATGAAGTAAAATTGTTTTAGAAGAGCACACAGCACAAACATGAAGAGCAGACAAAGAATCACACACTTCATTCGTCTGAACTAGCAGCCTCAGAACTTGGCAAGCCATCGCCATGAGGATCTAACATCCTCTATATTCGTGCCTTTTTTCTCAGCTCTTCTACCCAAATACCCATTATAATGTTTCAAACCCCCTTTAGTAACTTTAAACCTGAGTGGAAAAAAATTGTATTGTCTGTATCAATAGTTCTCAAATGGAGACAATTTTGCACGTAGTGGGTACATTTGACAATGTTTGGAGGTAGTTTTTATTACTACAGGCATCTTGTGGTTTGAAATCTGGATGCCAATAGGAATCCTGCAAGGCAGGGACAGCAGTCCTCCCTCGCAACAAAGGACTTTCTCATCCCCACAATGTTTTGCAAACAGTTGCTTTCATTTTTTTTATTAAAAAAAACCCAAAGTTTATTTGTTTTGAGAGAAAGTACACATGCGCTAGTGGGGGGAGGGGCAGAGAAAGAAGGAGAGAGAGAATCCCAAGCAGGTTCCATGCTCAACTCAGAGCCTGGTGCAGGGCTCAATCCCATGACTGTGAGATCATGACCTAAGCTGAAATCAAGAGTTGGATGCTTAACTGACTGAGCCACCCAGGTGCCCAACAAATAGCTGCTCGTAGAACATGATTTGCAGATATTCTATAAAATATTAATCAAGTTTGTGCACACACTCGTGCTTACACATAAATAACTATGTGGACAAATTGGTTGCTAAAAAATATTTAAATGGGTTTATTTGCTACAGAAACTCAGAGTCTTGAACATATTAATGGACATTTTAAATCTCTTAAGTGGTATTCTGTGTGCCCTATTTCTCAAACTTAATTGACTTGGGAGCCTATTTCTGATCAAACATGTTGAGAAACTAGTGTTCTGCAAGAAAACTTTGGGAAACACTATCTTGGAGTCTGGGAACAGAATCTTAGACTATAAGGGATACAATAATATGAATATTGCCCCCTAAAATGTTTACTAAAAGATGAGTATCTAGACCTATGATCTAATTACAGGTCTGTTTGGTCTATTTATTAGCTGAAGGTTAAGAAGCAATTAGTTGTATAGTGGTATAACTTGGGGTCTGGTTATTAAAAAGATTTTGAAATTGACAAATAAATACATATAATTTTATGAATGTGTTAAAAATTCAAACACAATTATCTGTGCTATGAATTTTCACAGAAAATTAAGAAATAAATATGTAAGATAAAAAATATAAACCAGACAAAAATGCAGACCAAGTATAGTAATTATTTTTAAAAATTAAATTAGGTAAACTAATTTATTTAAAATAAAAAAAGTTTAAGATTTGACTAAAAAGTAATGATGAAGCTATGTATAATAAAAAAAAAAATACTTAAAATTTCGCATCTTCCATTACTTGGCATCTCCATAAACGTATGGAGTTTAATCACTGGACAAAATCACTGACCAGTTTCAATGTATTTTAGATTCAGTCTAAAATAAGTGAAAAAAACAGAAATATGTGCAAATGCATTTTTATGCTATTATTGTGGTACCATGTTATGGGTACCATTTTTTGAAAGTAAGCATCTTATATGTGAGTGATGCAATCTTTTGGGCCTTAATTGTACTTGGGAAAATAGTGTTGGTCCATTGACTGGCAGATACATCAGTAAACATGGAGATTTGTTTTCATGTGTATCAAGTTTTGATTATTCTAGAATCTTATGGTATAGATTTTAAGGAAGAAAAAATATCTGGGAAGAATCCAGGGAGTGCAGCCATGAGTGATGATATTATTAAATGGCCTGGAAAATAAGATATATAAAGAAGACCTAAAAAAGAAAAAAAAAGGTGGTTGGCTTATAAAAGAGAATCCTGAGGAATGAGTTACTAAAAATTCTATTTGAACCAAAAACAGAACATATAAAAGTGTTCTTAAATTGTACCAAGGAAAAAGGTTAAATATAAAGATGAACTGTGATGTTGTACACTTGAATCATTTCCGAAGTTGGTGCTTTTATAGCATTTTGAGGGCAAGAGTCTAAACCCCTAAGCATGTTGAATTATATTTAGTACTATTGGATAAAAGAAAGTGGTATTTCTTTTTATGTCTATACAAAATGTCTTTATATGTCTTTTTATGTCTCTGTGCACACCCTCCTATGATTTTAATAAATGTTTTTCCAAATGTATATTGCAAAAAGTGGTTAAATGAAGAATACCAGCAGCAATGACAGAATGAAAGTATAACAAAAGATTTTACCAGTATGGAGGAGAGTGTGTGTGTGTGTGTGTGTGTGTGTGTGTAAGTGTAGGGTACCATTCATAGAGGAAGTACTGTATTTCAGTACCAGGAATTCAGTACTTTAGACTCTAAAATTAATTTAATTTAATTTAATTTAATTTAATTTAATTTAATTTAATTTAGTTTTATTTTATTTTATTTTATTTTATTTTATTTTATTTTATTTTATTTTATTTTATTTTATTTTATTTTATTTATGTTTATGTATTTATTTTGAGAGAAAGTTCACATGTGCGAGCAGGGGCAGAGAGAGAGGGCTAGAGAGAATCCTAAGCAGGGTCTGCACTGTCAGTTCAGAGCCCAATACGGGGCTTGATCTCACCACCATGAGCTCATGACCTAAGCCAAAACCAAGAGTCGAACGTTTAGCCAACTGAGCCACCCAGGCACCCCTAAAACTTTATTTTATATGTAGGAGAAATATTTATCTTTTGGAAAGACTAAAATTAACCAAGATAAGAAGCCTGATACATAAAGTCCTACTACCAACCTACTTGACACTGGGACATGTACCTGTCACATTTACAAGAATTTAAGGTTGGCCTCAACACACATCCTTTCTCAGTAATCGGCGTATGTGCAGAACAGAACTATATTGTTTGTTTGGTGAATATAAAATTATAATAAGGTAAATTAGTACACTAAGCAGATAGGCCAGTTAATACTATGGTCACATGTTAAACCCTAAAATCTTGGTGGCTTAATTTAACAAGGATTAATTTCTCTTAGAGTTATGGAAGTATAAACAATGACTCTTAAGCATTCACTTAAAGTGACACACACCATTTCAGCTCTCAACCAGTTGGCCAGAATTAATCACATCACCTAATAGGAAAAGGGCTGAGAAATGTGGAAATGCATATAGAATATTTGGTGAGTTGTAGATGACTTTGTCTTAGTTAGACCAATTAATTATTTAATGGCATGGGATAAATCTATATTGCATGTAATTTGTCAATGATTCAAACTGCTTAAAGAGGGGGGCTAATTTCTTTCCTAAAAACCTTTGGAGTAGACATTGTTTATAGCTGACTCCAAATTTCTGCCTTTTCTATAGTTTGATATCTGACCATCCCATGTTCAACTGGCAGAATATATATATTTAATATATTTACATTTTAAAATAATTCATACTAAAGTCAGCTAACTCTATAGCTATTCTGGTTTTTTTTTTTTTTTTTGGTGACTTAACATACCTGTGATTTTATTCATTAAATACTGATTTTGTTTTTTAACTGGATGGTAGAATGAGGTTGCAGACTTATAAAAAAATCAATTATAAATTTCTTAAATACTTTAATCAAAATTTCAATTAATCAATTACTATTTTGTTAAGAAAAGGTACAGAACTTAGAATAAAATATTTATATATTATACTGCTTTTAATAACTTTGTCTTTTCAATTAAATTGATTAATTCAATCTTAAAATTTTTTTAAACTTAAATCTACAAACTAGCCAAGTGAATTCACTCTCATTTTTTCAAATGTAAGTACAACTTATAAATCCACTATTTTCTAAATAATATGATTTATATTTTGTTAAAGAAACACTTCTAATTTCACAAAATATTGCCTTGTAAAACAAAATAATTGTTGTTGTTGTTATGTTTTTATTATTTATTTTTGAGAGACAGAGTGTGAGTGGGGGAGGGGCAGAGAGAGGGAGACACAGAATCTGAAGCAGGCTCCAGGTTCTGAGCTGTCAGCACAGAGCCTGATGTGGGGTTTGAACTCAGGAACCATGAGATCATGACTTGAGCCGAAGTCAGACACTTAACTGACTGAACCACCCAGGCACCCCAGTAATTAGAATTAACCCAAATGTCAGGAGAGAAACCTTTAAATCCTATCATGGCTTACCTAGAGAATTGAGTATAGTAGAGTATTTGGAGAAAATGGATTATATCTATATGAATTGTTCAAAATAACACGTAAAACAGGAAATTTAATAATAAAATATATGACATGATCCATTTTTATTTGCAGATCAAATAAGTTAACACATAACATGAGTTAATAGATGAATAAAAAAAAAAAAATCTTATGAGGGACGCCTGGGTGGCTCAGTCGGTTAAGCGTCTGACTTCAGCTCAGGTCATGATCTCACGGTTTGTGGGTTCAAGCCCCGCGTCAGGCTCTGTGCTGACAGCTTGGAGACTGGAGCCTGCTTCGGATTCTGTGTCTCCTCCTCTCTCTGCCCCTCCCATGCTCATGCTCTGTCTCTGTCTCTCAATAATAAATAAACATTAAAAAAGTAATAATAAAATAAAATAAAATCTTGTGAAATAGTCACCAAATTGTATCTTGTGGATACAAGGTTTATTAACATAATTTGTAATATTTAAACTTTATATGAGAAATTTACATTACTTTTGTAATCATAAAAATTGATTAAACTATATTTAAATAGACGACTACATGATTTTCTGTTACTAATTAATTAGTCTATTACTGATTAACAAATTAATCCCAAATTTAGTAGCTTCAACAACATTTATTCCTTCACAGTTTCTGTGGGTCAGGAATCTAGGAGCAGCTTAGCTGCCTGGTTCAGGCTCAAGGTCTCTCATTAGGTTACGAACTGTTGGCTAGGACTGTTGTCTCTTGGAAGGTTTGATTTGGAGGAGATCCACTTTCAAGGTCACTCATGTGATTGTTGACAAGGTTAATTTCACTGACTTGGCCAAAGATTTCAGTTTCTTGCCTCGTGGGCCTCTAAAATCTTCGTTATGTAATAGCAACTGACTTTTTCCAGAGAAAGTCATCCTAGAGAGAAGGCATACTGAAACCAGAGCAGGTGCCTCTTATACCTTAATTTGGGAAGTGATATACCATCATTTCTGCTATATGCTATTGGTAAATGTACCACATGTTATATTCAATTATTGTAACGATTTATGGGATGTATTAAACTAGACAATCAGGGAAGACATACACAAGGGTGTGAATAACAGGAGACAGAGATCATTGGGTGTCATCCTAGAGACTGCCTGTCAACTTTTTGTCCTGTGTTCTTTCTCTCCATAATATTTATCATCTTCTTATAATTCGAAGGTACAATGGCTAATTTGTACTGTGATCCCTTACTAGAATATGGGTGACATGAGAATAGGAACTTTATCTTTTATCTGTCACTAATATGTAGGAAAATACCTGGCTCACAAGTAAACATAGTTCTGAGTGATTGAATGAATGAAGGGTTAGTAAATCCATATACAACATTTGGTGGGGTTGGTTGGTAGCATGAATTTTAAAAATTTTGTTTAGTAGAGTTCATACTTTCATCTTTTTACTCAATTACTTGTTTTACTCAAAAGCATATATTTTAATAAGAGCTTGCATTTAGCAGAAGTCAGTTCAAAAGCTTCTGTCAGTTCTTTGGAGGGAATTGAAAAAGAAAGATGGAGAAATCTATTCAATTCATGTTAGTAAATAGAAAAATAAGACACTGTGTCATATTGGAAAGATGTCATAGATTATATTGTTGACAAAAAGAATACACACACACGCACACATCATTTCACTATATAAAATTTTTCTGAAAAAATATAGGATATACTTGTAATTATAGTTCAAAAGCTGTTTTTGACAGGGCAAAATAAAACTGTCTTCATATTTATTGGACCATGCATTTTCAGCCAAAGAGCAATTATATTTCTTAATATCACTAAGCACATTATAATGCTGAAAAGAAATATTGGTGAAAATTGTAATTTAAATTACAGTGAAAAACTCTGAAAAGTCAGCATTATTAAAAAACTGCTGAAAATACAAAATCTAAGTAGGTGACTAAACACCTGGTATAGGGGAAGAATAGAATAAAGGGCTAAATAAAGAAGACACTGGGGGCTAAGAATTTAATTCTTCAAAGAATAGACTCTGAAATTATTCCAAGCATTTTTGAAAAAGTGAGAATACATTGGTGTCTAGTGGGAAGAATGTGTTTTATCCAGGTTTACTAAAGAGTAGGTATGCTCCCATTGGATAAACTAGCCGGAGTCTATTCTATTTGGTCAGTGTCCATCCATGCCGTACTGCTTCTTAAGTGTTTTAAGTATTACATTTGATATTATCTATTAGTTTATATTTATTGGGAAGGTTAATTTGAGCATATTTGATTGACTCTTATATTTGAATTTTTCTTATATATTTGACCCGTCTTTAAAGACTCAAGCAATATCACTATTTCTTTCCTTTAAATTTAAATCCTTAAAAATTATATACATTGTAATCAAGGCTTTTTTACTTCCGCATAATGCATGGCCTCATTGGGACCTTTAAGAGTCAACTTTTAAAAAATGCTTGCTAACTATGGGAATAATTCAGCTTCCCAACCCACAGTGACTCATTCTGTTCTTCTCCAATTGCCATGTCTCTGGACAGTTTTATGATGACCTTCTTAAAGTGCTGATTCTATATACTACCCAACAATGTTCTCTTATTATTATTTTTTTAATGAGAGTTTTAGGCATATTAACTATTAAATGAAAGTGACTTGTAGAAAGTTTGAAAGAAAAAGCTTCAACCAAAGGAGCAAGTTGGTGAGGAAATAATACACTACAGATTCCAGAAGATAGGTGAAGAAAGAAGAAATTTAATTTGGGGTAGAATAAAGGAAGCTTCTACCACTGATATCAATCAATCTATTAATTAGCAATATTAAGGACTTTCTATTCTCAAAGTTCAATCTATGACACTATTTCTGTTCTCATGGAATTTACAGCTCTTTAGTAGTTAAGGCAGATGTTAATAAAATCACAAACATACTACATTGCAACTACAACAGAGTAAGATCTATGAAGATAAATCACACAGTGCCATGAGAGGGGAAAGACCTATTATTGGAGACCAGGAAAAGATTCCCCAAAGAAATTAAACTGTGATAAGAAGGACAAACACATTGAGGAAGGGAAAGTACATCTCAGACAGAGAAAGGAACAGGTAAAAGGCTTGAGGGTGAAGGATGAGGTTCAGTTAAGCAGTTGAAAGAAGGCCAGTGTGGTAGAACCTAGAAATTAAACATAATGTAAAACTGTACTGGGGTTTATTAAATTTTTTTGTTAAAAATGTGAAGTATTTTAAGTTAGGACTTTGATCTGATCAGACTTGCTTTGTAAACCCATTGCCTAAGTAGAAAAGGGCAGGAGTGGATGCAGACTGACAAGTTAACTGAATTGCATGGCAATAACCCACATAGGAGATTATAGTAGCTTGTTCTGAGGAGAAGAATGTGGACATCAAGCAAAGAGGATGGATTTAGAGATTTGTAAGAGATATGATCACTAGAATTACCAATGGATATAGATGACAAGGAGAGAATGTGAAGTGTAAACAATGATTTCTAGTAGTCTGTCTTGAGAAAGTGATTATATGCTAATACTGTTCTGAGTTGAGTACCACTTAAAGAGAATCAGGTTTTCTGGAAGAGAATAAGGAGCTGCTATTCATTTAAGATGAAAATCGATTTTCTCTGAATTATGAAGCATTTCTGCTTCCTGGGATGAGAGGGTGGTGCCACTCAAGTCTGAGGCAACAGGAGATTGGTAATGACTTGGAAGAGAGGATGTAAAGTGCACATTTTTCCACATCCAAATGGAGTTTTACATTGAAAGATTGTTGAAAGCATTTCACCCATAATGGTACTCAAGAGTCCTGGATTTATGTAGAAATAAACATAGAGGCATAGGACTTTTTCTATGTTTTGGTTCAACAGCATGGATTTGGAAGTGTAAGCACGATATGAATTGTTGACTCAGCTAAAAAAAAAATTAAGAAATTTTGGTCTAAAAGCAGAATGCTAGATTTCAATTTCCACATTGACATTAGGGTAATGTCAAGGTGTAAGTGTTGGCTGTAGATATAAGTGAGCTGCACCTATTTTTTTTGACACCGTCTCTGTCTTTTCCCAATTTTGTGATGTTAGGGAAGTGACAAAAACTCTTGGCACTTAGGTTTCCTATGGATAATAACAACAGCCCTTTCACAGGCTTGTGTTTGAAATTAATTAATATGTAAAACGTTTAGCAAATATTTAGAATGTAATGAATTCCTCACAAATGTTATTTTTATTATGTGTAAAACAAGAATTTCTTTTTTGCTCTGTATTTTCCCTATGTTATATCTTGAATTCAGAAAACTTTTATATTTACACTTGAATTCAGAAAACTTTTCATTCCTACCTCTTAGCAGAATAAAATAATACACTCATTTTAAGATATATTTCTTTTGCAAATCTTTCTCTGAAGGAAAAGAGTAATACTGTAATTGTCAACAAATTAGTAGAAATTTCTCAGTTGAACTAGAAATCTAATGACTACAAATAATAAAATTACCGTTTACCTGTTAGAAACACTTCTTTTGTATATTTCCATGTATTCATATTATGGTCTTATAACTGTGCTAGTTTCTTCTTCTTATTTTTCTTATAATTATTATTACAAATTAGATGCCACTTGACATTTTCTATATTAAAAATTTCTTTTAAAAGTGAGATCACCTCACAGTTCATGGGTTCAAGCCCCGCATTGGGCTCTGTGCTGACCGTTCAGGGCCTGGAGCCTACTTTGGATTCTGTGTCTCCCTCTCTCTCTGCCCCTACCTCACTTGTGCTCTGTCTCTGTCTCTCAAAAATAATAAATAAACGTTAAAAAAAAAAGCAAGATCACAATTAAACTGGCATTAAGTTGTCTCTCACATAACAGGATCCTCTGTAAATAAAAATAAAAGAACTAATCCTGCTGAACAACTTACAACTCATAAATTTCCTGCTACATGTATAATCTTATATAATCATTTTAAGATACTTGGAAGGTAGGCATTAAGCTGAGGGAACACACGACTGGAGACAAGGCATTTCTTTGACATTATATGACCGCTAAGTGGTGAGCACAATGTTCAAATCCAAGTGTCTGTCTGGTTTCACACTTGATTTCATTGTTACTGGATTTGTCTTTATTTCAAGAAGAATTTGAGCTATTTGTAGTGGAAGTTAGATGTAATTTAGACAAAAGAAAATTTATTTCATTTTATAAAATATCTTCTAGTAGCATTCAGGTATCATCAGAAATTCTTTAGGAAAATAAAATGATATGTATTGGAAATACATGACATACATATCCATAGACCTCGTAGTAAATGCAACAGAAATTAAGAAAGTTGCAAATGATATTTTTAGAAGCGCACTTCAGATTCCTGAAGACTAGAAAGTGGTTGTCATAACACACTTATTGGAAAGGCATTACATGATGACAAGTACAGGAACAGAAAATTGTAGAAGAATAAATTATAGAAGAAACTATATTAGAAAACAAAGTACAGAGAATAAATACTCACAAAAACATGCCACATTCTAAAGAAAAAAAAACAAAATTGCTTCAGTATTGCTTCAATAACTTATTGTGGTTATTCATTTTAAGACACAGCTTTTGATCACTTGTGAAGTATACACTGACATTTATATTTATACTAGTTTTCTACCTCTAAAACCATGCATTTATTTCCAATACAGCAAATATCGTAATGATTCAAAATCAGAAGTGTATATAGATATCAATACTGATCTTCAAATTAAATACATTAGTATGACTTTGTGCTTGGTCTTCTCACAAATATGTTTGGCCATCCAATTATCTTACAGGGAAATGCAAGATGCATAGGTTAAATATTGCTGTACATACAACCACCCCAAATTCAATGACCTAACATATAAATTACTTATTTTCATGCCTTCGTGGATTTTCAGAGTTTGTTGATACAGGCTATGCTCTGCTTAAAACTGTCAGCCTGGTTACGCTTAGCTAGGATAGGTCTACTTTAGGTGAATTCATCTTGGGGTCTAGGTTGTGGAGGTAACAGCTCCAGGTGTGCTGGATAATTTTAGGTAAACCTGACTGGGCCACAGGGTATCCAGATATTTGGTCAATATTATTATGGGTGTGTCTGTGAGGATGTTTTCAGATAAGATCAATATTTGAATTGACTAGCTAAAGCAAATTGTCTTCCCTAATGTGAATGATTTTCATCCAATCAGCTGGAGGTCTGAACAAAAATATCACTGGTAGATCAGCAGAAACTCCTCTTCCTGACTACCTTGAGCTGAGTCTTAGCTCTTTTCCTGTCTTTGGATTCTAACTGAAACATTGTCTCTTCTTGAATCTCAGGGCTGCAGGCTTCCTGATTGTAGATCTCAGGATTTCTCAGCCTTTATAATCATATGAGCCTATATATATATCCATCCCCCTATTGGTTGTGTTTCTCTGTAGAGCCCTTATTAATATACCTGGGAGATCTCTTATCAAGAAAACATAAATTTTCTTAAGGTCTCACCTCAGAACTGGCTCACTGCTACTTTCATCTGGATTCTATTAGCCAGAACAATCACATGTCTAAGCCTGAAGTCAGAGGGGAGAAAAGGACACCATGTTCATTATGTGGTCATGGCAAGGTATTTAGCACCCTCGGCAGATTCTAGGCCAAGGGTGGCTGATGGCTCACCAAGACAGAAGAAATGACCTGGAGACAACAATCAAGACATAGATTTACTCGGGGAACTTCTGTACAGTCAGTCCAGGAGCAGCAGACTGGACAAAGCATCCACTGCTGGGGTCTACATGCAGCAAGCTTTTATAGTGTAGCAACTAGCCTAGCAACTATCTGTAATCTTTTCCCTCCTTGCATGACAAGTGTTCTAAGGAGATCAAGGCCTGCCATTTGGACATTCTTTATTACAAAGGACATGCTCTGGGTTGGCAACCCTGGAGTCTCTGACCTTGAATGCTGAACAACATGTTACTCTACATATCCTGCTTGATTGGAATATAGAGGGAGGATGAGATCTGTATATTCTCAAGATAGTGATTAACACGGGCATTCAGGGTTTGACTGCACAAACCAGCCACGCGCCACATATCATACACAAGGGTAAAGATTTGGGGCCATTTATTCATTATACTTCGGTAGAAGTAACATGAGAATCCTCATGAGCTTTGATTTAATATCTTTTTGTTAGTTACTTTGCTAATGAAGATAATAAAACTGATCACCTGTGGAGTACATTTTCTTTACATAAAATTTAAGGATCAGACATACAATTTAGGAAATTACATTGTAAATGTCATTTCTCTCCAGGATTAGAAGCCATTCTAAAAATTGCTCTGATAAAGATATAACTGTAAAATTAAGAGATATTAGCTGCTTTAGAGAATTAGAATCCCTTACATTTGGTTTTGGTTTTAGTAGATATAGTCATTAGACCTGGAGAATTAAATTTTGCACTAATGTTCACTCACTCCAAAACCCTCAAATATACATGAAGGAAAAGCTCCAATATGAAAGGTAAAGACAATGAGAGAGAGAAAGCAGGAGAGAGAGAGAGACATTGAAAAGGCAATTTTTTTTAAAAATTATAGCTTATATTCTTAAAGAGAGCAAATATACTGCATGTGGAAACAAAGATCATAATATTACATACAATAAATCACAATAAAAATAAAGGAACAAAAAAGAATAAGAAAGAGATCCTAGGAGTTAAAATATCATGGAGAAATATATAAAATTCAGTATAAGACTAGGAAGATAATTTGAGCAAAATTTCTGAAAATCCAGAAAGTAGGACAACCAAAAAGAGATGAAAAGTAGAAAGTGAGAAAAATTAAGCCATTGATTCAAAATGTCCGATATCCAATATCCAGCTACTAAGATTTGCAGAAGGCAGGAACATAGAAAACAGAAAGGAAGTTACTGTTTAATGAATTATACAAAAATACTGCCTCTCCTCTCTCCCAAATCCCCAAAACAAAAGAATGTGAAATATATATATATATGTGTATGTGTGTGTGTGTATATATATATGTATATATACATATATATATATATGTATGAGGAGGAAAGAGACAGAGCGTTGAATGGGGAAGAGGGGCACAGGGGGAGAGAGAGAGTCTTAAGAGGTTCCACACTCAGCATGTAACCTGATGCGGGGCTTGATCCCAGGACCCTGATGCTCAGGGTCTGGTTGAGTCTGATGCTCAAGCAACTGAGCCACCCAGGAGGCCCAATAAGGGAATTTTATCAAACTGTAAAAATAATAACCTCTTATGATATTTAAAATGTTTCACAATGTAGAAAATAAAAGAAAAATATTTTGAATAATTTTTATTAAAATAAACCCACATACACCTAACCATGATAAAAAAAAAAAAACATTGATTTGCAATTGGTATAATTATTATGAGTTAATTGGGCTGAAGTTTGTGTGGAAGAAGAGAATGTTAAAAGGCTCTGAGATGAAAGGAAGAAAGTATTATAGTATACTTTAAAAAATGACCATGTTAATGTAGTGAAGACAGTAAAGGTAGATAACTGATGTGAAAAAAAATTGGAAAAGTAGGCAGAGATTGGAAAGGGCAAAGTCTTCTGGGCTTGGTGAGGAGGTTGTCATTAAGTACAGTAGGATGGCATTGGACACTTCTGAGCACTGGGAGGAAATGGTCATATGTGTTAATTATGAAATATGTTTGATTATGATGATTTCCTCAATTTGCACTCTTAGAAAATATTTTTGGTATCTAATTACGGGTCACTGAGAAAATGTATATTTGCTCACGAATCTGATAATGTATCATGAGATTTATGTTACATGTAGATCGAACAGGTGGTAATCTACATCATATAATTTCACAGACAAATAGAAACTGCTAAACTAAAATACATGACTTCATTTATTTATCTATGCCTATAATGTATGTAGCGGGACATGCATATTAATGATATCTTCTTATTCCTCCAATCCCTCCACCCCAATATGACTTAGAAGAGACAATACATTGTTTTCAGTTTACACGAAAGGGCAAAAGAGTATAAAAAGGTTTTAGACTGCTTTATCATGGTCACTTTTGAAAATTAGTTTCTCAAACCCTTCATTTAAAGATCTGTTTCTTGTTTACTTTTCCAGGCTTATCCTCTGCCCTTTTGTCCCTTATACAACAAGGTCTCTAGCTGTGGAGATTCTGTTGTTTTTTTTTTCTCTTTCACTAGAATTTGCATGCCAATTACTCTTTTTATATGGTGAGTAGTGGGGTCAGAAATGAAACATTCTTATTCTATGATTATTTTAGAAATACATGCATATTTTTTGTCAGATACTATGCAATACACCAGGAACAAAAAGATATTAAGGTACAGTTTTGTGTTGGGGAGCCTGGGTTGCTCAGTCAGTTAAGCAATAGACTCTTGATTTATCACCTCAGGTCATGATCCACAGTTCATGGGTTCGAGCCCTGTGTCGGGCTCTGCACTGACAGTGCAGAGCCTGCTTGGGATTCTCTCTTCCATCTCTCTGCTCCTACCCTTCTCACACACACACTCTCTCTCTCTCGAAATAAATAAATTAAAAAAAAATTTAAGACATTAAAAAATATGATATAGTTTTGTCTTGATTCTAACAGTACTGGTCTATAGCACATGATATGTATTTCTTGACTATTTCTTACTATGCACCAAATAAATACTTTTTGAATAAATTTTAACCTGTTTTCTCTTTAACATTTAAAGTTTAATTTTAAGTAGATAGAACTTTATTCCCAGACAAAAATGCATTAGCTATCTCTTTCTTATCAGAAGATATCTCTATATTAGAAACCACCTTTCTCCCTAGTGTCATACCAACAGCTATGTTACAATACATGGCAAAAAAGACTTTGCAGATGTAATAAAGGTTACTAATCAGTTGACTTTAAGATAGAAAGATTATTTTAGATTATCTAGTAGGCACAGTACAATCACATGAGCCCTTAAAAGCAGAAGAGGAAGTTAGAGTGATGCTGATAAAAGATAAATCAGAGATTTGAAGCACAGAAGGACTCCATCTGCTATTGCTGGCTTGAGTATGGAGGATACTATGTGGAAAGCATGAGGAAATGAATTCTGCCAATAACTAGTCATGTTGGAAAAGGACCTGAAGCACTAGATTGAATTGCAGACCTGCTGACACTCTAATTTCAACCTTGTAATACACTGAGCTATGTATCTACCTATGCTATGCCTGACTTTTGACCTGCTAACACTGTGAGATAATAAATGAGTGTAGTTGTAAGCTGCTATATTTGTAATGTGTTATGCAGTAATAGAAATCTAACACGGTGTCCAACGCAATGTCCATTACTATTGTGGTTTAGTTATTGAGACAACACTACAATGTTTCTATTTTTCAATATTTCCATTTGTAATTTAAGTTTTAGTTAGTTAACATAAAATATAATGTTAGTTTCAGGAATATAATTTAGTGATTCATCACTTACAATACCTAGCACTCATCACAAGTGCCCTCTTTGGGGAGTGCCTGGGTGGTGCAGTTGGTTAAGCGACCGACTTTGGCTCAGGTCATGATCTCACAGTTCCTGAGTTCAAGCCCCACATTGGGTTCTGTGCTGACAGCTCAGATCCTGGAGCCTGCTTTGGATTCTGTGTCTCCCTCTCTCTCTGCCCCTCCCCAACTTGCGTTCTGTCTCTCTCTCAAAATAAATACACATTAAACTGTTTTTTTAAAAAAGAAAGGGTCAGACTTTATGACCCTTAAAAAAAAAACAAACAAGTGTCCTCCTTAATACTCTTCACCCATTCATCCCATCCCCTATCCACCTTCCTCCATCAATCCTCAGTTTGTTCTCTATGATTAAGAGTCTCTTATGGCTTGCTTCCCCCTCTTCTTTTTTTTCCTTTCCCCTATGTCCATCTGTTTTGTTTCTTAAATTCCACTTATGAATGAAATAAGCTGGTATTTGTCTTTCTCTGACTGACTTATTTCACTTATCATAATATATTCTAGTTCCACACACCTCATTGCAAATGGCAAGATTTCATTCTTTTTGATGGCTGAGTAATGTTCCATTGTATATTTGTACATCTTCTTTATCCATTCATTAGTCAATGGACATTTGGGTTCATTTCATAATTTGACTATTGTTGATAACACTGCTGTAAACATTGGGATGCATGTACTCCTTCAAATCAGCATTTTTGTATCCTTTGGATAAATACCTAGTAGTGCAATTGATGGGTCATAGGGTAGTTCTGTCTTTACCATTTTGAGGAACCTCCATACTGTTTTCCAGAGTGGCTGCACCAGTTTGAATTCCCACCAGAACTGTAATTAAATTTAATTGTATGTTTAATTTAAGGAATTATAATGATGACACTGTATTTACTATTAGTGAAAACATAATTAATGTAAGGGCAGTACACAAATTTGCATCAATTTCCAAAGAGCCTTTGTGTTCTAATGGAAAAAAACACTGGAAGAGCAACCAAAATATCTGACTTCCAAGTCCAATACTAGCCACGTGGCAATGAGCGAATCTTTTGTTTCTTCTGCAGTTGATCTTTCTTGTATTTCAAATGGGTGTCATACTAGCTCTCTTCTCCTCTCACAGGAATGTGAAATTCTAATGAGATAATATATATACATGTACTTTATAAAGTATAAAACATAACGCAAGTGTGACAAAATTATTACTAGATTGCTACTAAGTGAAATACTAATATTTCTTAGTTAATTCTGAATAGTTTCCATAATTCCAGAGTAATTAGGTTTCAGAGGTGGTGTAGCTTCCTCAAAAAGGTAAATAGATTGATGGATGGGTAGGTGGATAGGTAGTTAAAAGTATATGTATTCAGATTTTTCTTAAAAATATTATTTTCTAAGGAAAATTCAAAATGTATTTAGAAAACTCCTCTTTCTGAATAAATGATTTTAGAGCGTTAATATCATTGCAAATGTCTCAACTCACTAAATACCACTGTGTAATTTATATACTTTTTTTAAAAGCAAAGTTGCTCAAGCAGCAAATTCAAAGTGGCAGGACTCTTTATATCATATATGCAGCATTATTAATTTTGCAGCATCTCCAGGAGATGCTAAAAATAGCATCCCGTTAAATCACAAATGTACACAGAGTTCTCTAAGGTCTAGGTATTCACAAGTAAAGATGAAGGCATTAAAAAGCTCATTAATATAAATAATAGTGTGAGCAAAACAGATATTGCCTTAAGCAGTACAATTACTAGTCAATAACTCCTTATCAGTTTTCCATTATAATCTCTTTATTGTACTACTTCACTTCTTATCCTTTGATCTAGTAATTCTGTTTCTACACCTTTAGGCCCTTTTGTTATTTTCTGGCAAGAAAACTGATCTAGTAAAGATTGGAAACAATCAATCTACATTTAAGAGTTTTCACTAAATCTTTATTAATACTGAATTTAAAAAGTTTAAAGTTTCTTTTTCTTTTTCAGTGGTTATCAAGATATGACTATGATGTGCATTGGTACTCTTTTCTATATTCTGATTGGACTTGTTGAACTTTTATCTGTGGGTTCATAGTTTTCATCTAATTAGGATAGTCATTGGCCATTATTTCTTTAAATAATTTTTCTTCCCTCTTCTGGCCATATGCTCTTTGTGCTTCATTCTATTACCATGTCTTCAAGCACACTGATCTTTTCTTTCACAGTATCTAATCTTAATACCATCTAGGGTACGATTTATTTGAAATATTGCTTTACACCCAAAAGTGCTTGGTCTTATTTATTTATTTTTTTTACAAATTTTCATCCCATTGCTATCTTCTAGTCCATTCCTCATAATAGTAATATTGTTTATATTCTTGCATATCTGGGGCATACACATTTATAGCTATTTTAAGATACTTATCTGGTAATTCCCTTATCCCTAATCATTTTTGCATCTCTTTCATTTGATTCATTTTTTTCTGCTGCCATGAAAAGCCACATTTTTTTCATGCTTTTTTGCATACCTAGTAATTTTGTATTGGATCCTGGACCTTATGAATTTTACATTGTTGGGTGATTCATTTTGTCTTATTTCATTCAAGAGGTTTGGACTTTTCTGGGGCATACTTGCATTCTTGCAGTCAATTTGATCTTTTTGGGACAGCTATTAAACATGATGAAGGTGGTTTCAAAGAAGTCTTTAGTCTACAGCTGAGTTGGCTCAACTTCTGAAGTGATACTATCACCATATGTGAACTATCCCTGAGGCCCCATAAATTTAAATGTATTTCTGCTTTGATATTTTTTCAAATCTAGGATTTGTTTAGATTGCTTGTACTCTAACCACCTCATGGAATTTCACCCCTTCCGCTTACAGACCACTAATAAGGTAAATATTCTAAGAGACCCCTCTTTAGTTCTCTGAAGCGCTCTCTCTCTCTCTCTCTCTCTCTCTCTCTCTCTGCTCTTGACTCCTCTCCAGGATTCTTTCCAGCACAGGTGAGCTTTATCTCCTTTGACTCTGATGTCTGGCTCTTCATCTCACTGAGATTGCTTGTTTGTTTGTTTGTTTGTTTGTTTGTTTGTTTTGGTTTCTCTTTTCCTGGATGACAACCTGGAAACTGCCTTCAGAAAATAACCTATGTTAATCATAAGGTTGATTTATTTGTTTCCTTTCTCTCAGGGATCACAGTCCTGTTCTGGTTGTTGTCTAATGTCTGAAACCTGTAGATATATAGACGATAGATGATAGATAGATAGATAGATAGATAGATAGATAGATAGATAGATAGAAGCAGGGTCATTCTCATAGCTTCTGCATTGACAGAAGTGAAAATGCCCTTGAAGCTATGGAAAAAAAAAATGTCCTATTTCTTTTCACTGAAAGAGTCCAGAAATAATGACATATCATGAACATAAGGATATCCAGTACCTAGATCTTTGTTTTAAAATATTATGAATCACCAAAATGAGCCAGTACTCCTTAGAGCATATTTTAAATATGGAAGAGAGAAAGTAGAAAAGATGAACCTGGAAATTCTTGTTACATGAGAAAGTAAAAAATGCTAAAACATTGATGGAAATATGTCAAATTCTTATAGGTGCCTGAACAGGTCATACGGACATTTGGCAAATACTTTAGGAGTTCAAACGAAACACAGATAAGCCAATGTTTTAGGAGTAAGGGTCTTTCTGAAAATAAAGAGATACATTATTGGAATAATAAAATAAATATAGATTCATCCTAACAAAAACCAAAACAAAACCTTTATAGGATAAAAAAGATCCACCAACAATTTAACTGTCATGTAGAAAAATTGAACACTCAGTGAAGATAACAAAATCAAGATTCCCTACAACTTTTCATCTATAATGTTTTGCATATAATTCAATATTTGTTTTAATGTGTATTCACTTTTGAGAGAGAGAGAGAGAGAGAATGCATGGAAGCAAGGGAGGAGAGAGAGAGGAGGACACAGGATCCAAAGCGGGCTCTGTGCTGACAGCAGAAGTCCAATGTGGGACTTGAACTCATGAATCATGAGACCATGACTTGAGAGGAAGTTGGAAGTTTAACTGATTGAGCCACCTTAGGTGCCCCAATAATTAAATCTTAATAGACATGTGAAGAAGCAGGGAAGTGTGATCCATAATCAAAAGAGACAATAAGTGAATAGAAAAAAAAAATACTCAGATGGTGGATTTGTTGGAATTAGCAGACAAAGACTTCAAGATAACTACTAGAAATATGTTAAATAATTTACAGTAAATGATGAATAGAATGGTAAATAGGGAATTTCAGGAGAGATATGAAATCTCTTTAAAATGCACCCAGGGTCACCTAGGTGGCTTAGTCAGTTAAGCATCCGACTTCAGCTCAGGTCATGATCTCACAGTCTGTAGGTTCGAGCCCCACGTCAGGCTCTGTGCTGACAGCTCAGAGCCTGGAGCCTGCTTTAGATTCTGTGGCTCCCTCTCTCTCTGCCCCTCCTCTGCTTGTGCTCTGTCTCTCTCTCTCTCTCAAAAAATAAATAAACATTTAGAAAAAATTTAAATGCAGCCAAAGAAAATCTCAGAACTAAAAAGATTCAATATATAAAGTAATTTATTTTTTATTATATTGTTTAATTTTTAGTTATATTTACTTTTTTGTTTATTTATTTATTTTAGAGAGAGGGAGGGAGGGAGAGAGAGGATGTGCTTGCAGCTTAGGAGCAGAGGGAGAGAGACTCTTAAGCAGGTTCCATGTTCAGCATATAGCCTGATGCAGGGCTCAATCTCACAATCCTGGGATCATGACCTGAACTGAAATCAAGAGTTGGATGCTCAAACAACTGAGCCACCCAGGCACCCCAAAATAAAATTATTGAATGGGACTGATGGCAGATAGAACACTGCGGAGAAAAGAATCAGTATACTTGGAGACCAGTAAAGAGAAACTAAACTGAAGCACAAATTATCTTATCTAATCTGAAGCACAGATAGAAAGAAAAGATTGAAAGAAATAAACAGAACCACAATGACCTAGGGGATAATAAGAAGCCATCTATAATGTGTAATTGGTGTCCTAGAAGGCAGAGAAAAAGTGATAATATATATATATATATATAATGTTATATATATATATATAAGCATATATATATGCATATATATATGCATATATATAATATTATCTATAATATATAATTATATATAATAATATATATAATATATATATTATATATAATAATATATATAATATATATATATTATATTTATATTATAAATATATTATTTTAAAATTATATTATTTTAAATTTATATTTATATTTATATTAAAATTTAAATTTAAATTTAAATTAATTAAATTTAAATTTAAATTAATTAAATTTAAATTTAAATTAATTAAAATAATTAAATTTAAAATTATATTATTTTAAAATTATATTATATTTATATTATATATATTATATATATAATATATATATTATTATATATATGCATATATATATGCATATATATATGCATATATATACATATATATATATTATATATATGCATATATATATGCATATATATATGCATATATATACATATATATATATATATTATATATATATATATATATATATATATAAGCACTGCCCTCAAAAAACTCTTTAAAGTATCAACCCACACAGCCAAGAAGAAAGGAAATCCAAAGGTAAACATAGTGAAAACCACTCAGGGTCACAAATAACCAAACTACTCAGTCTAAGATATAAAGAAAACATCTTGAAAGCAACCAGTAAAAAAAAAAAGAAGAAAGAGAGAAAAAAGGAAAGAAAAAGAGAAAGAGTGATATATACCATGGAGAAACAATAGGCAGGATAACTAATCTATCAGGAGTAACGGAGGACATAAGGCAATAAAATGACATCTTAAAAGGCTTTAAAAAACAAACTTACTTAGAATTTTAAGGATAATGAATGTATACTTCAAAAAGGAAGGCAAAATAAAGACACGTTCATATGAACAAAACTCAAGAGAATGGGCATTACTGCAAGAACCACCATAGGAAATGAATCAGGCTGAAGAAAATTGAGTGGGAATAATTCTTACATTATATGTGGAGATGTATGATATTAATTCAAGGTAGATGAAAAGTTAAGAAAGCATATTTTACTTCCTAAAATAACCACCATGAAGCTAATTGAAGGAGTTAATAATAACATTCCATATAGAAGATAAAATGGAATACTGAAAACAGTGATTTCAAAAGAAAGCTGCAGGGGGATGGAAACGGGGATTCCCAGCTCAGTGCTTTGCTTTTTTAAGGTGAACTGAACCCTGCTGACCCTGCAGCAGAAAATTACTAAAGAAATAGATGGCTTTTTACAAAAACTGAGGGAGAAGATGAAAATTGGAATGCTAGGCAGGTAGGACTTTGAGAAAGTGTAGGAGCAACTGGGAAATGATGTGTTGAGGAATATGACTATATTTTTCAAGAAAATGGCTTGGTCGCATACAAAGATGGGAAACTCTGTGTAAACAGAATATTCAAGGTCAGCTGGGTGAGGCATTCAACTACTGTGTGAGCTACGTTGCAGAAATTAAACTTCCAAAGAGGGGGTACTTTCACTGCAATTCTAAATGGGATGTTAAATGTGTCCTCCTTTGGAGACAGTAACTTGGGATGTTGAATGTCACTGAAAGATCTTTCTTTGAATTGGATGTGGTAGGGCTTCCCAAAGGCATTATTCAACTCTAGCTTCTCAGGGACCAGGTAAGAGCCTGAAAATTAATAAGAAATAGAGCTGCACTTTATTTCTCTGAAAATCTATTAACAGAGGTGTCCACCCAGGCCCTCACACAGACTTTGACTTAAGGTGTGGGAGCAGCAGTTGTGGGGACCCTCATTCCCCTCTTTCACATTTGGCAAGTTCTTTGTGAAACTGGAAGTAACCTCGAGGTCCCAGTCTAGAACATCGTGAAAGAGAGTTTTCCAACAAAAGGGTTCACGGGTCACTTTTCAGTAGATGGAAATATTGGGACCCACAAACCTTCCACCGGTTGGTTCTGGGGCTGGGTTCAGTCCACAGGTGGTCTCTACTAAAGGCTCACCTACCTGAATATTCAGCCTAGGGGAACCCTGTGGTCTGCATCCCAGCCCCAACCAGGTGCTTTCAACACAGATAACCCTAGTTTCTTCCAAACCTTCAGGCCACTCAGCCTTGTCTCGCTCAGGATTGGGCTGGAAGAAAACAAGAAGAAATGCCAATTTGTGGAGTTTTCCCCCCTCACACATGTCAATTTATCTCCCACAGGATGGATGTATCCCAGTGATTCCCAGGACACAGCATCCAGTGACTCTTTTCCTCATTGAATTTTGCAAATGACATTGAACTGACCATTCAAAATGAAAAATAACAAAGTGATTTCATTGTTTCCTTAAAAAAAAAAAAAGAAGTCATTAGGAACAACGGGACAGAGAATGAAAAATGAAAATGATAATGAAAAATAGAAGACAAATAGAACACAAACAGATCAACAATTATGTCAAATAAATGTGGACTAAATGCTCCAAGTAAGAGTCAGAGATTGATGGGGTGCCTGGGTGGCTCGGTTGGTTAAGCATCCGACTTTGGCTCAGGTCATGATCTCACAGTCTGTGGGTTCAAGCCCCACATCGGGCTATGTGCTGACAGCTCAGAGCCTGGAGCCTGCCTTGGATTCTGTGCCTCCCTCTCTCTGCCCCTCCCCCACTCTTGCTCTCTCTCTCTCTCTCTCTCTCTCTCTCTCTCTCTGTCTCCGTCAAAAATAAACATTAAAAAATTAAAAAAAAAAAGAGTCTGAGATTGTCAAACTAGATAAATAAGCAAGACTCATCTATATGCAAGTTATAAGAGATTAATTTTAGGGAGCCTGGGTAGCTCAGTCAGGTTGAGCATCAGACTCTTGATTTTGGGTCAGGTCATAAACCTAGGGTCATGGGATCAAGCCCCACATCAGGCTCAGCATTGAGCATGGACCCTGCTTAGTATTTTCTCCCTCCCTCCCTCCCTCTCTCTCTCTCTCTCTCTCTCTCTCTCTCCCTCTCTCTCCCTCTATACCTCTCCCCCTCTCTTCTGCTCATGCATGCTCTCTCTCTCAAAACAAAAAAAACAAAAAAAAACAAAAAAAAAAAGAGAGAGAGAGAGAGATGATTTTTCAACATAAGAAAGTTGAAAGCAAAAACATGGAAAAGTACACTATGTGAAAATAGTATAGTAAAGCTGATATGACTATACTAATATCAGATAAAGACTTCTGGACATAGGGTATTACCAGATATAAGAAATATTCATAATGATAAAAAAGTCAATTTAACAAGAGGATCTAAAATATTAAACCTGTATTCACCCACTAACAGATCTCAACAAAGCACAAAGTAATAACTGTCAGAGCAAAAGGGAAAGCTAGAGAAATCCATCATTATTATTGGACATGCTGTATGTTCTTATTTACATATATTTCTAGAACCCAAAATACTGATCTCATCTGAGGAAAATCTCAATAATGGTTGGTTTTGTTGGGGGTTTGTCTGTAAAGAGCAAGATGTATTGTCTCAGTATGATAAAAAATACTTTTTTTTTTGATTGGGATGGGAGTTTTACAGAAGTACACATTTGCCAAACTCCTTTAGCTATCTACTTAAATCTTTGCACTTTATTGCTTTTAAATTCTATCATAACAAAACCTCAAAGTACTGTCCAGTATTCTACATAATGCCCTTTTGTCATTTACATTTAATATTGGATATTTATATGTATTATTTCCCTGTTAGAGTTCTGCTTATAACACTTTGCCCAATTTTGATCATTAATCAGTATCAATTGAACAAATAAAAATGAACTGTAACTATTGAATCCAACATTTTATTTATTTTTATTTTTTATTTTTTTTTAAGCTTGGATTTTCACTTGCTTTATCTTTTTTTTTCAATATATGAAGTTTATTGTCAAATTGGTTTCCATACAACACCCAGTGCTCATCGCAAAAGGTGCTCCTCAATACCCATCACCCACCCTCCCCTCCCCCCCCCCCCATCAACCCTCAGTTTGTTCTCAGTTTTTCAGAGTCTCTTATGCTTTGGCTCTCTTCCACTCTAACCTCTTTTTTTTTTTTTTTTCCTTCCCCTCCCCCATGGGTTTCTGTTAAGTTTCTCAGAATCCACATAAGAGTGAAACCATATAGTATCTGTCTTTCTCTGTATGGCTTATTTCACTTAGCATCACACTCTCCAGTTCCATCCATGTTGCTAAAAAGGGCCATATTTCATTCTTTCTCATTGCCACGTAGTACTCCATTGTGTATATAAACCGCAATTTCTTTATCCATTCATCAGTTGATGGACATTTAGGCTCTTTCCATAATTTGGCTATTGTTGAAAGTGCTGCTATAAACATTGGGGTACAAGTGCCCCTATGCATCAGTACTCCTGTATCCCTTGGGTAAATTCCTAGCAGTGCTATTGCTGGGTCATAGGGTAGGTCTATTTTTAATTTTCTGAGGAACCTCCCCACTGCTTTCCAGAGTGGCTGCACCAATTTGCATTCCCACCAACAGTGCAAGAGGGTTCCCGTTTCTCCACATCCTCTCCAGCATCTATAGTCTCCTGATTTGTTCATTTTGGCCACTCTGACTGGTGTGAGGTGATATCTGAGTGTGGTTTTGATTTGTATTTCCCTGATGAGGAGTGACATTGGGCATCTTTTCATGTGCCTGTTGGCCATCCAGATGTCTTCTTTTTCTTTCTTTTTTTTTTTTTAACGTTTATTTATTTTTGAGACAGAGAGAGACAGAGCATGAACGGGGGAGGGGCAGAGAGAGAGGGAGACACAGAATCGGAAACAGGCTCCAGGCTCTGAGCCATCAGCCCAGAGCCCGACGCGGGGCTCGAACTCACGGACCGCGAGATCGTGACCTGAGCTGAAGTCTGACGCTTAACCGACTGAGCCACCCAGGCGCCCCCGGATGTCTTCTTTAGAGAAGTGTCTATTCATGTTTTCTGCCCATTTCTTCACTGGGTTATTTGTTTTTTGGGTGTGGAGTTTGGTGAGCTCTTTATAGATTTTGGATACTAGCCCTTTGTCCAATATGTCATTTGCAAATATCTTTTCCCATTCTGTTGGTTGCCTTTTAGTTTTGTTGGTTGTTTCCTTTGCTGTGCAGAAGATTTTTATCTTCATAAGGTCCCAGTAGTTCATTTTTGCTTTTAATTCCCTTGCCTTTGGTTAATCCAACATTTTAAATAGGATTAACTTTACTGTGTATTGTAGAGTAGGTGTTGGTAACAGTTAGTCAACATAGCCCCTAGCCTAAATTTGGCCCACTTCTTGTGTTGTATGATCCAAAGCTAAGATTAGTTTTTGTATTGTACATGGTAGGAAAAAAAATCAAAAGAAGAAAATATTGTGTGACGAGTTAAAATTATATAAAATTCCACTTCAGAAAACATTAAGTTTTATTGTAACACAGGAAAGTAAAAGGATGAGAAAAGATCTGTGGTTCCTCGATACCTCAGTTAGTTAAATGTCCGACTCTAGGTTTCTGCTCAGGTCATGATCTCCTGGTTCATGAGTTCCCAGCTCTGTGCTGAGGACACAGAGCCTGCTTGGGATTCTTTTTCTCTCTTCCTCTCTCTCTCTCTGCCTTTCTACCTCTCTGTCTCTGTGTCAAAATAAATAAATAAACTTAAAAAAAAAAAAAAAAAGGATGAGAAAAGATCGATCATGCAAACACTTAGCATGATACGGCTAATAGGATTTTCCTGGTATCAAATAAACGAGGCTTTAGGTTGAGAGGTTTTGTCAGATACAAATAAGGAGAATTCAAAAAGGCAAAAGTTGAAAGAGTTGCAGGCGCTGCTGAGATAGAGCCCAGGAATCTGGACTGCAGTAAGCCTTCAGGCCCTCTGTAACAAAACCTGCTGTGGAGTAATGGCAATAACAAAATATTTCTTAATCATGAGCCATGCAAATAATCAGCTGTTTCACAAGATACAAAGTGGCAGATGGGGTCATGCAGCAGATTTGGTAAGAGTATAAGTGATTATGTAGGCTACAGGAGTGGATACAATTTGGAAGGATGGGAGATAAGGAGATAACTGGTTTCTGCCTACACAGTTTCAGCAGCTTTGCAAAGATGAGATTTATAAATACTTTATAAATTAAAGAAATTAACTACAGCATCACTAAACTGAAAGTACCACCTACACCACTTGCACAGTGTTCTATTAATAGTGAGTGAAGCATTAGCTGCCAAGGCCTTGGAATAAATTATTATGGAATTAGACCTCGCAGAGATGAGTTATTGCCTCTCATATGCACATTACTTGTAGCAAGAAAATACCATATTTGGAGTCAATCTCTTGTAGAGTCCAAAAGCTACACACAGTTACAATGACATAAGAGCTTAGACTTACAGCCTTATTAATGTTTTATAGAAATGAGGTGGAGAAGATAAAACGGATAATAATTTAAATGAAGATGAGATGGCTCTTCAATACTTTTTGGTCCTTTTTTGGTCTCTCAGCTACTTCTAAGAGTACAAGCAGGCATTCCTTGTTTTAAGAAAAACTCGTTATTCTATGGCACTACTTATTAAGGAGAGAATAAATTCACTATTAATTACATGAAAGATTATAGTTAGAAAAATGCTGAGGTCCACGTTTAATTAATTGTGGTCGATCCCTGCAATGTGAGTGAAAGGAGGTGTCAGAACAGGATCATCTGCCTATAATTAATATAATGGTTATCATTCTTCCTACAAATAAAAACCCTGTTGAGAATTTCTTGGTCAAAATGGGAAATGTATGACTAGGATGGAATATAAGGGTAATTCGCAGTTCAAGGGTCTCATGTGGCCAGGCCTTAGGAAAGAAACTGGAACCACCACATCATTGCTGTTAGGGCTTTCTCTCAATTATCATTCTGGGCTATTTCCTTGTTCAGTCTTTCTACTGACCAACCTCTTGTAGCTGAAAATGGCTGCCATTACCTCTCATTTAGAATTTTCCCTTGAAGAGAGGTGCCATAATAGAGATTAAATGTTTGCATTCCTGGGGTGCCTAAGTGGCTCCGTAAGTTAAGTGGTTGACTCTTGATTTCAGCTCAGGTCATGATCTTGCAGTTCGTGGGATGGAGGCCAGTGTTTGGTTCTGAGCTGACAGTGCGGAGCCTGCTTGGGATGCTCTTGTCTCCCTCTCTCTCTGCCCCTCTCCCAGTCATGTGCTCTTTCTGTTTCTCTCTCAAAATAAATAAACATTAAACAAAAAAAAATGTCTAGATTCCTTGCTAAGGAACTCTTCAGCCCAGTTGGTGTCAATAGATCACCACTCCTAGTCTGACCACAGTGGATCCTGTGGTTCTATTACTGTGTTCAGAGAAAGAGATCTCATTGTTTTTGTTTTTGTTTTTTTTTTTAATTTTGTTTATTTTGAGAGAGATAGAGACACTGCAAGCAGGGGAGGGGCAAAGAAAGAGGGAGAATCCCAAGCAGGCTCCACCTGGTCAGTACAGAGCACAACAAGGGCCTCAAACTCATGAACTGTGAGGTCATGACCTGACTCTTACCCCACTGAGCCACCCAGGTGCCCCATCTGTTCTTTTTTTCTTTATTCTTCTTATTTTTTTAACATTATTATTTTTTTTTTTACCATTTCTTTTCTTTTCTTTTGGTTATAGTTCTTAGTCTTCTAATCTGACCAGTACTCACTAGTCAAACCAGAGACTATAATAATAAGGCTGAGCTAATAATGTATCAGTTGTCTCAAAAACGGTCTCATCCATAAAACAAAAATGGTTTGCTTGCCCTGGTTATGACTTTATAGAATTGATTAGTAGAAAAATGAAATTATGTATGTTAATAATATTTGCAATTTTTTGGCACCAATCATATGAATTTGTTCACTATATTTAAAGAATTTCTTTCTTTGTGGTTCTTTTTGGAAAGCTAAGCTCCCTGCTCACACTATAGAAGTTAAAAATGCTAGATTCTCACATTCCAAGTCTCCCTAATACCTCAAGCATGAACATGTGACCTACATGGGCTACTCAGGGGCATTCATAAGGGACTGCATGTGGCACAACATAGAATTGCCATGAGTAGGATATTGTGTTGGGCCATGGCAACAACACTGACCAGATCTGATGACCCTACTTAATACCTTGACCCCGTGTTTCCTTTAGTTTCAAAGCCTGGCTCTTCTAGCCTGCTAGTGCTTTTTCTATGCTTTTAATTAAAATAAATAAACTCAATAGATTTTCAATAAATTTATTTTCTATTTAGGCATAAAAGATCCAGATCTACTTGAGTTGGTTTTTGTTGCTTGCAACTTAAAACTCTAATAAATAGTGAAAGTACTCATAAAATACAATTCATTAATGTTGTATATTTGATTTCCATTTGTAGCCCTCAATCCACCAATCTGGAAAGTTATTGAGAAAATAATAACAAGAAGATAAGCTTACCATGAGTCAATGCCCTTTAAAAATAGACATCTAAATGTATTTTTCAGATTTCATTGAAAGGGCATTAGGACTTCTGCATTTAATCATAAATAAATTTCACCTCAAAAACAACAAAAAAGCACTAGAAACAAATTTAGAGCTTTGGTTAATAATATGCACATTGAAGTTTTTGTGGGAATATACTGATTCTATAACTTTGCTTGAAATGCATCAAGAAATAAGATAGATGAGTCAATGGCCAGAGGGATGTGTATATGAATATGGATGAATAGATATGTGATAAAGCAAATATAATAAAATGTTGATTTCAGCCCTGACATAGTGTATACGTGAATTTTTACTCTGAAATTCTTTCTGCTTTTCTGTGTGTTTAAAATTATCATAATGAAATGTTGGAAAAAATAAACATCTAGTGATTTGACACCTCATAATATAAAAAATTCATTCTCAATATTTCTATGCATTTGAGAATCTAGAAAAATCTCTATTCCTACTACCTCCACAGTGCTCTTTTACGTTGCTTTAAACCCACTTACCTTTGAAGTTTCTAAGTTCAGTGTGTACCATACTTGCTGTTTACAATGGGTCATCTTAGTTATTCCTTTCAAGTTTTTAATTCCACAATGAATAATTATGTCTTTCAGAAATCCACAAGAGCAAAATCTGAAAATATAAATTATCTGTTTCCTCACTACTCAGAGATATTTGGTGTACATTTCTCTAGAATTTGCTTTACTAAATGCCCTTTAAAAAGTTGGAGAGACTAAAGCAAATGTATGGGAAGTATGTATTATCTTTGTCATTTAATAGATCGGGCCAGAAACTCGGCTTCTTAAAATCCAAATTTATCATTTCCCACTTGCACCTTATCATGACAAATATTTGTTTTTATCCTTCAGATTTCTCATTGACCTATTCCATGGGTATTTTATGTTCTATTGATTTTCTCAGCTACTACAATATTGTACATGTATTTCATAATACAATATTATTGGATTGTACTCTCTCAGTAGTTTGGGGACTGAGGTGTTTATCAAGTACTGCCTAATAGGCATCACCATGAATAGTGCCATAAAAATCATATAAAGGAAATAAAACTCATCTTAAGAAATATTAAACAGGTCATTTTATTGAATGGTTAAGATAGGCAACATCTCTGAGCCTTAGTACTTAAACCTGAACAGCTTTAAAAGAAGTAACATAACACGCTCGTAGCACCTCATCCAGTATATGCCATATGCCTAGTCAGCGTAAGAGATAATTTCTATTAGTATGTTACTTTTGATTTGTACACTGCCAGCATATTTACAGAGCAAACTGCAAAAATCATTTATACTCAAAAGAAGTTTCAACATTTTCCCTTGAATAATTTTTAACATTATCGTTATTTTTATTATGCCCTTTTTCACTGATAATGCAATCCTATCTTTAGCTTAGACAGGTTCTGACACCACAAAGCCTGGATTTTTTGAGCCTTGGTAAATGAGATTTTGTTATTTAAGAATCTAAGATAATGAACCTTACCTGGTGCTTTATAGTCTTTGGTAAGACATCATTCTTTTACCTCTACTCTGGACTAACAACTCTGGTACTCCATTTGTGTGCAGTGAGTCATTAGAGAAAGTAAAGACTTTCTTCCTAAAATTGTATAATATTATTTTTTTTCTTTTTGAATTAAAGGTTTCCCATTTGTCATGTAATAGCCATTACTAATCTGTTCAAATCATTTACAAAATTCTCACTTTCCATCATGCTTGCTACATTTTTCCAATCATAAAGAAGAACAGATGATATATTAATTTTGCTGTCTTCCTTATCTAATGAAATTTCTCTTCCAACCCACCTTATGTGAGTCAACTGACATGTGGCAAGTACCAGCCTCACAGATGGATCAGTAATGACAATCACACAATTGCTGCATTTTGCAACACAGGTGCTTGGATTGGCTTTGCCTGCTGGCCAGCAATTTACAGATTTTTGGCAGACCCCCACGGTTGTAAAAAGAAGCAAAGAGAGAGCACATACTCATTCAACTGGCACTCATCCTTCTCTGCAATGGGTCCTATGGTGAGCCAGACTCACTGCTATCATTGCTTCTTAGTCCCTGAATCACTGTCAGGTTCTTAACCCCTATCTGCAACTTGTAAGGAAACCATTTTGGTTTAATTATAAATGTGTCAATTTAGTATGGAAATAATGTGTTCCTTTATGCAATATTTACTACCAAAAAAAAAAAAAAAAGTAGAAATTAAGACACTTTTTCTTCCGAATCCAAAATGAAATGTTTTTACAGCAAACATAAAAATACACTTAAAAAGAGATTGTCTTTTAAAAAAGGTCATATTTTTGCTATTAATTTTTCAAGTTTAACCTTTGATTTTCCAAATATTCCTTTGTCCTTCAAACTTGAAGATGTATCTGGAGAGAGTGATTGCTATTTATATGTATGTGGGTGAGTATGAAAATGCTGCTCATGAGCCATTTTTCAGCATGAGTGCATATGAAAATTTGTCTTTAGTGAGAATTTATGCACTTGGCTGGTTTCCAGGAATCTTAATATGAATTGGAGATAGACTCACCCTTGAGGAACTCATGGTAGAGTTGACGAGAATGTCAGTGTGACACCTTCCACTAAAAAGTATGAATAAAGGAAGTAGTACTGCTGGGGGAGAGGCTTGAAAAGGGTCAAGGAAAACAATAGAAAGAAACTGACGTATGTACTTAAGGCTTACAGGATGTGTACTTCATTAGGAAAGTACACAGATGTAGTCAGTTTGAACAAAGGGAAATGGTTTGTTTTGGAAAATGGGATTTATTGTGTTTGTTGGGAATAACTAAAGATATGGTTGGAGAGATAGTCTTGAATCAGACATGAAGATCCAGTGATTTATCCTAAGGAGTATGGGGCTGATTTGAATATAGGCCATGTCCAGAACAGAACATTACACTAGTTAACTCGTTCCACTTCCTGAGCTTCCCCATCTCACTGCACCATAGTAAACCCAGTGAATCTACCTGAAGTCTTAGAGTCATTCTCCAGTCTTTCTTTTCTTTCACACCCCATATCAAAACATTAAAAAGCTTTAATTTCATCTTCAAAGCGTATTCCGTCTTCTTATCTGTACCGTCACCAATATTATTCACTTTCAAGCCACAGTCATTTACTGGGTGGACTATTATAATAGACTCATTATTGGTCGTCCTGCTTCTGTTTGGACTACCTTTCCCCCGAATCCATTTGCCACACAACAGAATGATCTTTTAAAATCGAAATAAAGTCACATTATTCTGCCTTTTTCCCTCCTAAAAAGCTGTCCACTGAAGATTCTAGAATAAAATGCAAAGTCCTAACATTCAGGAGACCTTGCATGGTTCAACTTCATCTCTTGTGGCAGGTGCTATCTTTTCTAAACTCCAATCTTTTCCTCAAACACAGTAAGCTTATTTTTTGCCCTGAGGTCTTTGCACTAGCCTAGAATGTTCTTTCTCAGATATTGGCATGACAGTCCCATTCTTGTTATTTTCATCTCAGGTGTAGGTATCACTGACTTGCCAGGGCGGGGGGGCATTTCTGACCATGGAACCTACCTCATCCAGAAGTATATTATCACTGCTCTTCTAAGTAAAACCCCTGAGTGGTTGAAAATGGGAATAAGAAAATTGCAACAGAATGTGAGACAATGTACTGCTTTCTTTATCAAGAAAGTTGTGTAACAAAAAAAATGTGAACTATAATATCTTATGTGTATGAGTCATATTTGCTTTATTCAGAAATTACAGAAGGCAGTATGGTGGAAATTCTGGGAAGAATGAGCTTTATCTCAATCGGAAAACAGACCTGATTATCTGACAAAGCACCTATCTGGGCACGTATTTTTCCCTTTGTTGCCTTCCTTTTATTTGTCAACAGAAATGGGATGAAGGGAGCACGTATGCATAACATGAATATCAAAGGAATTCTGTCTGGTTACTATGCCAAAATGTTGGCGTTACTTTTCCTCCGTCTTATCAGAGAAGGAAATGGCTTGGGGTAGGCAGGCCTCACAACCATTTTATCTATTCCAACAACATAGGATATAGATACATTCTGGTATTGATTGAAGCAAACTGTAAGTGCCCATTTGAACATTCCATTATGGAAATTAAAACTATAAATTGTATTTTTATTTAAGGAGTTTTGGGGCTTTTTTTTTTTTTTTTTTTTTTTTTGTAAAAGAATCAATGCCTTGATTGAAATCCCAGAGTTCTGTGCCACAGGGCATGGAAGAGTCATTTTTGGCATGGAAATGTTAAAGGCAGCTGTTACTGGTTATTTGTAGATATTGAGGAACTTTAGTAAATCTCTTGCCCAGTGTAGAATTTTGACTAGCACTGCCTTCAGGAGTCCTCCAGGATTAGTCCATAGCAAGATGATGCTCTAAGTAGTAGAAGGTATTAACAGGTCAGATGGAATTATTTAACATCGTTCCATAATATTGCTGAACAATGTCTGCCCAAAGGAACAGTATGGGTATTTATTGTGGTTGCATTTTGTTCCCCCTGACAATAATTAAACAACAGACTGGCTACCTTTTTAAAAGTACATGCTATTATTTGTTTTGAATAGATAATATATGCACATGATGCAAGGTATAAAAGTCACTCAAAGAACATACAAAATAATTCTCAGTCCCACATTTTTAAAAAAATTTATTTGCTTTGAGGGGAGGGTAAGGGGCAGAGAGATAAGGGGAGAGAGAGAGAGAGAAAGAGAGAGAATCCCAAGCAGGCCCCATACTGTTGGCACAGAGCTCGATGTGGGGCTTGAACTTACCAACCAAAAGATCATGACCTGAGCCGAAACAGTCAGATGCTTAACCAACTGAGCCACCCAGGTGCCACCCCAGTCCCACATTTTTATCACAGCCATCTAGTTCCTTAGAGGCATTCACTGTTACTCTTCTTAGATGTGCTTCCAGAGATCATCTAAGTACATCCAAGCAGATATCCCATGCATATTGTCTTTAAATAGAAATCATAATCCATCTATAATATTATGCACATTGATTTATTCCAAAATATCTTGGAGATTTTTCCATATTCACACATAAATTTCCTATCTAACTGCTGCATGGTATTCCATTTTATGGATAAACCAAATTACCTTCAATACTTTCCTGTTATTGGACATTTAAATTGTGCTTTTAACTATCTAATAAAAACGAACTTTTTTAAAAAAAGTCTTGTGGAATTCCTAGGATATGTGTAGTACTCTCCCCCACCCCCACCCCCACCCCCACCCCCGCTGAGAAATTGTGTCCTTTCTCAATCTGTAGACAAAAAGTTGTACTTAACAAATTTCTTGATTATGTGAATTCTCTTTCTTCTCCTATTTTAGTTCTCAAGCTTAGCAAGCTGATTGTATTAGATCTCTTTTTAAATTTTTTTCCTATTAACCTTTGTCTTTTTTTTTACTCCTTCATTCCTTTTTTTTTTCACTTCCTTTTCAATCCTATCATGTTTTCAGTGGGGATAGTTTTTGTGTTGCTCCTAATGTGGGCTTTATAGCTGAGATTTTATTTTTTTCTCTTACTTCTTTCCTGTGCTTTGCTAACTCACGTGCTGTCTTTCTCTGTTATCTACCATATCTGTCTTGGATTCTTGCACCTCTGCTTTGAACTTGAGGTCATATAATTTTTTGCTTTATCATTAAGATTTTTTTAAATCTAATGGCAATATATTTGATCACAATTTTTATCTGGCCCATGAAATCTCTTCTTCCTTAGCGTTTTTTGTCCATTTTTCCATTTTCTTCCCTTTTATTCTAGCATTTTCCTGTAAACGCTGTTCTTGTTTCTTAATTTCAATGAACTCAGTTCTGGGACCAATAATTTGCCAAAATTTTATTGTGAGGCAGGAATTTTTCTTAGGACATTATTTTTTTTTAATTTTTTTAAACATTTATTTATTTTTGAGAGACAGAGAGAGACAGAGTATGAATGGGGGAGGGGCAGAGAGAGAGGGAGCCACAGAATCTGAAGCAGGCTCTAGGTTCTGAGCTGTCAGCACAGAGCCCCACGTGGGGCTTGAACCCATGAACCGTGAGATCATGACCTGAGCTGAAGTCAGATGCTTAACTGACTGAGTCACCCAGGTGCCCCAGGACATTATTAAATTAAAGCAGTATTTCCTTAGTTTATCACTGAAATAAATTATTATATTCAAAATAAATTTTGCTATTAATGATGGCATTTAACACCTTTTGGCTTAATGGTCCCCAAATGTTCATCTTGGCCTTTATTGACAAAGGCTATCTTAAAATATTGAAAAGAAGAATTGGGTGATTTAATATGTCTGGGCAATAAGAGTTGATTTATTCCAACTCAAGGTTAGCAGCACCAGGCCTCTTGACTCTTAATTGAAAAGGACACCTCAATGAAAAATAACGGGAGTCCTCAAGTGCTATTGAACATATAAGCATATTATATAATATATTCTGAGAGCTATGGAACCTACTGCAGAGAAATAAAATCGTTAGTAGACATGCTACTCAAACTGAAAATTGCTGTGTTCAGTAAAAATAATCTTATATTCCTATGTGATGGTGTTGACATACATTTTTGTTTTGTTTTTTACAGAACAATTAATATCAATATTGTGATCACCAGCTGATATCACTATTTCACCTACTTTTCTTGGGCTATATACCTCCTTGCGATTCTGATGAAAGATTTTGACACACTGGTCTACCTACAGTTTTTGAGGATATAATTTTGTTCTTCTTTTTCTAGCACAGGAATTTCTGCCCTGGTGTCATACATAATTCCATCCTATCTATTGCTTTACATTTTCAGGATTTTTTTAAACTTTACCTCTACAGGTCGGCAGCATTTGGACTCTATCATTTAAACTAATCATATTTCAAGTTCTAAAAACTGAGCCAGGCAAAGAGTAAACAGTTCTCTGAAGGAAAATGCTCATGCAATCCCAGGGCCATGGAAGGCGGAAATAATGAAAAATAAGACAAATAAGTAAAATGAAAAGTAAACTGGAGTGGGACATTGCTGAGGCAATTTCTGTCTATCACATCTAAGAGAAGAAACTCTCTGGAACCCAGATAAATATCCCTTTTGTGGCAGGACCCACCACAAGAATTGCTCCATAGACCCTACCAGATGTCAGATTTCCGCATGTTAAATTAAAGTTCTATTAAAGATAATTTGTCTCCTTTTGTTTGTGTCTGAAGGAGTAGACTAGAAATACTTACCTATTTCTGCCCAAATCTCAACATTTGTATCACATAATACTGTGTTGGCATAGACTTATGGAAAAATAATTCATCTAAAAATGACTATATCCAAAAACAACCTGCTTTTGAAATTCTGTTAGGAAATAAATAAGGAATTTTTAGAATACTTATGAATATAAAAGAATCTGTTTTTAAAAGACCAAAGGGAGTTTTTGCACTTATGAAATTATAACAATAAATCATGAAGAAAGAAAAAGGTGAAATAAGAAAAACTGTATGGTGCAAAACACGTGTTATAAAATTTAATGAAAATAATGGTGGTGGTGATAAAAATAATGGATTAGCTATAGAAGACAAATCTTGGAGAAGAAAAAGGCACTGGAGGGAAAGTGTTCAAATCAGAGTATTTCTGAGGAGAGGAATAAAATAAAGTGAAAGTAGGTCTGAAGTGGGGCAGATCCAGGTAATCAGACCCATGTATCACATACCATGCTGGTGAGGACAGAGTGGACAGAATAAAAATAACGAAGACGTATGTCTGAAAACTTTCATCAGAAAAAGACATATTTCAACTGGCAGGTTGCAAATACCTTTGAAAACCTAGGGAAAATTATGTTAGATAAATAATATTTATCATGGTGAACTTTTTTTTTTTTTTTTTTTTTTTTTTTTTAATTTTTTTTTTTTTTCAACGTTTTTTATTTATTTTTGGGACAGAGAGAGACAGAGCATGAACGGGGGAGGGACAGAGAGAGAGGGAGACACAGAATCGGAAACAGGCTCCAGGCTCCGAGCCATCAGCCCAGAGCCCGACGCGGGGCTCGAACTCACGGACCGCGAGATCGTGACCTGGCTGAAGTCGGACGCTTAACCGACTGCGCCACCCAGGCGCCCCTATCATGGTGAACTTTGATGGCTATGTATTTGTTTCCTGTGGCTGCTGTAATCCATTAATACTGACTTGATGGCTTAAACGATGCAAATTTATTCTGTCACAGTTCAAGAGGTAGGAAATTTGAGATCAGTTTCACTGTGTCAAAATCAAGGTGACAGCAAGGCCACCTGCCCCATGGGCTCTAGGGAAGAATTTGTTCTTTGTCTCTTTTGGCTTCTGGTGGCTGCTGGCATTCTTTGGCTTGTGGCTGAATCACTCCAGCCTCTGCCTCTGTGGTCACACTGCCTTCTCTTCTCAGTGTCAGCGTTCCCTCCTCTTACAATGATACATGCATGTGATTACATTTACCACTCTCCTAGATTATCCAGTGTTCTCTCTCTCTCTCTCTCTCGATCTCCAATTTAATCATTTTTGCAAAATTCCTTAATGCAATATAAGGCAACATTTATAAGTACTGGGGATTAGGAAGTGGACGTCTTTTGGGGGGCCATTATTTAGCCTGTGATTTAGATGTATGTATGCATGTATGCATGTATGTATAAATTTTGCAAGCCTCCAAGCACAAGACACAGATTACATACATGGAAACAAAATTCTAGTTGTTCTTAGACTATCATTCTGTAGAGAATTCTACAGCGTTGAGGAAAAATGGTGGTATTACAAATTCAACCAAATACTCATTTATTTGCAAAGGCAACCAGAAGATTTTCTCAGCTCTAAAAAAGCTCAATTTAGTTTTCCTGAAGATAAAATTTTGTTGCATTACAGATGGATGGGAGATGATTCAAGGTTAGAAAGTTAAAAAGAGGGAAGTTTTTTATAAAAGTCTGGCAATAAGCACTGTAGCTTAACAGAGACTTAAACATCAAATTAAATCTCCATGCTGGAGTGCTTCTCTGCTCAGGCCAGATTTACACTCAGTCTCTAGGTATTCTCCTTCAGTCCTGTGACTTTGCATACCATCTGTATGCTGGAGACAACCTGATTTATATTTCTAATCTAGGCATCTCCTCTCAAGTCAACTCTCACTTAACCATGTTTTTTTTTCTTTTTCTTATATACCTGATAGGCATCTGAAAGTTAACACACCCTGAACCAAACTCTTGTGTCTCTAGACCTGGTGAACCTTTAGCTTTCCCTGTCTCAGAATATGGCAAATCTATTTAACCAATTATTTAAGCAGAAGATCTTTTATCCATTGTTTATTTTTCCCTGTCTTTTGGCAAATCCCATTGGCGGTTGTTTAGAGATATAAGAACTATCACACCTCTCACTCTGTGGCTCCTACCTAGCTGGAGCCATTCTCCTCTCTTGCCTCAAATAATTAAACATCTTGCTCTGCACCCACACTTGCCTTTGTATAGTCCAGCCTCCAAGGAACCAGAGTGACCTGAACTAAAGTATGATCATGACTGCATTACTTAGCTGCTCAGAGCCCTGCAATGGCTTGCAAGCTGTCCCTGTCACTTCCTGACTTCATCTCCTACCACCCTCTCTTATTTCCTCCAAGAGTTAGGCCTCCTGGCTGTTTCCTTAACACATGAGTTAGGGGAAGGTCTTCCCAGGGCCTTATGTTTGTCCCTTTTCACTGAATTGTTCGCCCAGATACTTGCATGGCTGGCTGCCTCAGTTCTTTCAGGATTGGCTCACATATCCCCTGTTGTCCAGGCCCCACCATAAATCTCTATTTCCTCACTCTGCCAAAAATTTGTTCATGGGTCTGACATTACACAACTGTATACATTTCATTTACAGTTTCATTGTATATCTCACACCACTAGAATGTGAGTTTCATAAGAGCAGAGGCTTTTTCTTTTTTGATCATTGCTATATCCCCAGGGCTTAAAAGTATATATAACAACTAATAACAGCTGTTAATATTTTTCAATAAACACATTAAATGAAAAAATAGTGAAAAAAATTTATCCCAGTATATTCTGAAACACATTTTGAAATATATATGTCATGTAAGCATATATATTTTTATGTATGTAATATATAATAATTCATGAATATATGCATATGGAATGCCCTCTCCCCACAAAATAAAGATTCTCTTTGGTCAGTATGAGTATAGTTTTTTTTTTTACTTTTTCATATTTTCTAAGTTTTTTCAATAAACATATATTTTTAGTTTTTAATTTTTTTAAGAAACAGACTTTTTTTTTCTTTCTTTTTTTTTTTAAGAGACAGAGAGCATGAAAGAGGGAGAGGGGCAAAAGCAGAGAGAGAGAGAGTTGTAAGCAGGCTCCACACTCAGCATGGAGTCTAATGAGGGGCTTGATCCCACAACCCTAGGATCATGACTTGAGCTGAAATCAAGGATCGAGGGCTCAACAGACTGAATCACCCAGGCACCCCCAACAAATATTTTTAAAATTAGGACTTGTGCTATTAACATTTTTTACAGATGAATAAGACAGAAGAGGAGAGAATAATTAATTGGTGTATGGATATGCAATCATCAAGTTGTTTTTGAAGATGAAGGTAGCTGCCATTTTATATGGCAAGGAGTCCTCTTCTAAAGCTACCTTTAAAATTTGTTTAGGGGTGCGACTCCACCACCCTCCATTGGTTAAGCCTCTGACTCTAGCTTTCTGTTCAGGTCATGATCTCACAATTTTGTGAGATCAGGCCCTGCACTGGGCTCTGCACTGGCAGTGAGCAGCTGCTAGGGATTTTCTCTCCCCCTTTCTCTCTCTGCCCCTCCCCCACTCATACTGTCTCTGTCTCTCTCAAAATAAATAAACTTAAAAAATAAAATAAAACAAGATAAAACAAAACAAAAATAAAATAAAATAAAATTTGTTTAGTAGGAGTACCTTAAATGGGAAAATGTCGCAAGATATTCCACTACAAAATTTCTTTACATGGATCCAAGCCAGACTCACTTAAATTGACAATGATGATAGTAATGTGATAAATCAAACACTTCTTGTTAGGACATCCGTATATAATAGTTTGAATTTTGTTCTTCTAAAAGATAGTCACAGTTTAAAAGAGTTAAAAGATGATCAAAGGATATCCTTAGAGGCGTGCGTAGGTGGCTCAGTTGGTTGAGCATCTGACTCTTGATTTCTACTCAGGTTATGAACATAGGGTGGTGGGATTGCTCTGAGCTCAATATGGAGCCTGTTTAAGATTCTGTCTCTCCTTCCCACTGCCTGTCTCCCCAACCTGTGCTCTATCTCAAAAAAAAAAAAAAAAAAAAAAAAGAAAAAGAAAAAGAAAAGAAAAGAAGAGAAAAGAAAAAGAATGTTTTCCAGGTGATATAAAATTTATATGGAATAGTGGAATTCTATGTAGCAGTGCCAACCATTGGTCAAGAAGTTTAGGTGCTCTGGAATTTGATGCATTCCTTGGTAGCCTTCAATCTACTCCAAGATAAATAAATAGTTGCCTCTGTAACTGACTGTAATACCAGGTAAGCAGACAGGGGACATGGTACTCACCCTCTGACTTTGAAAGCTTCAAAGGTCTTAAAGAAGGAATGGTGTTCTGTTAGAATTCTAACTTAATATTTTGCACATGACTTCAAAGGGACAACTCCAAGGGAGGTTATTAAAATTTTATCTTTCACGGTTTTGTGAAAATGTTAATTCACTTACCAAAGAGAATATTACACACACATTTGGTTTAAAATTGAAATACCACAGCAGATGTTAGCATTTGAGTTTTTCACTTACTTATTACCTTGCACAAAGATAGTAACTCCAAAATTAGCATATTACAATGTTGTAAAACAAAGATAACACATTGAAGCTAAAGAAAACCAGGGAAATATCTTTAAGAACAGTGGGAGAAGAATCCTTTTGGATTAAAAATGTTGTTTTCTGTGTGGAACTATAAACTAAAGATTCATTTCTGTTGGTGGTGAAAAACCAAAGCTAACCCAAGTTGTGTTCCTCTCAAAAACTCATATCTTTCTAGTAAACCTGTTTAAAAAAATAATATGAAATTACAAATACAAAATTACATATAGTGCCTTCAGAGGAGTCCTTGCAAGTGAAGATTCCTTAAGTTATATTAACTTCATGATAAATCTTTCTCTGTGAAAATGTTATTTTTCATCTGTTCCCAAAGGCCTAGCAGTATAATGGAAATATGCATTACAGATGTAAATGTAATCCTTTATATCACTAGTGGCTTCTAGACAACAGCACAAAGATCTATAGTTATTCCTTTGCATTAATAAAAAGGAAAAAGAAAGAGTAAAGGAGAGAAGAAAAAAATAAAAGAAATCATATACGCAAAATGAGAGAAGCCATTTGCTCATGGCCACTCTAATAGGAAAACAGTATGAACATGAAAACTTAAATTTGATATAGAAGGGGAAAAAATGCTAGAATATTAAGAAATGCTAAAAATGAAAGACACCAAAGACTTGAGATTAACACAGAAATGCAAATTATTATCTGCTTAAAAAATTGGTAGAAATGTGACTGTGCCCCAGGCACTTTATTATTATTTTTTTTAACGTTTTATTTATTTTTGAGACAGAGAGAGACACAGCATGAACGGGGGAGGGGCAGAGAGAGAGGGAGACACAGAATCGGAAGCAGGCTCCAGGCTCTGAGCCATCAGCCCAGAGCCTGACGCGGGGCTCGAACTCACCGCGAGATCGTGACCTGAGCTGAAGTCGGCCGCTTAACCGACTGAGCCACCCAGGCGCCCCGACACTTTAAAAAAGTGTTGGATTTTAGTTTAGACTGTTAAAGTAAAAATTGCATTGGACAAAATAAACAGGCAAGGGAGACTTTATTCAAGACTATTACAGTCGTAGAGAGAGACTGAACTCAACTCTGTGAAACTAAAGAAGTAAGAGTATTTAACTGCTGAGGTGAGTTGGCAGAAAAGTACGAGGGGACTTTGGGGAAGGGTTGACTGATGGTAGGCATTCAGCACACTGAGTTATTCTTGAGTCTGCAAATGTTTTTATCTCTGGTTAGGGCATCTGTGTTTGGTACTTGGCTCTCAGTGAAGTTGGAGGGACTGGGAGACAGAGCCACTCTATCTTTTACTGTTTAATTTTGAAGCCCTAGTATATAGGTCCTTCAAAAAGCCATTTCCTAGTACTAACACTGGCAAAAGGCTGGGATATTTGCATACATTTCAAAAAGGCAGAGAAAAAACTTACAATTGCAAGATTTTTAATATAGATGCTCTAAGGAACAGGAGATTAAAAGGGTATAGACAGCAAGAAGTCTGTCTAAATTTTAGATGAGCCGAGGGGACCATTAAGGCCATCTTCCTCTAAACAAGGACTTTGAATGTATATTTCAAGTTAGATGAGATTTATTAGTTACATTCCACTGGTCACCACTGACCATGTTTGCTAAAATTGGGAGTGGCAATTTTAGAGAGATGATACAAATAGATGATAGATAGATAATAGATATCATTTTCTGGCATATTCATTTTTAAGGATTTTAGAATGCTTAACATTATTAAATACATTTTTATAGTTTATTCTCCAGAGACATTTTTAATAAGTTCCCCCCCTTCTCCCTAAATTATTAATGGAAATCAAAATAATTAGAATGGAAGGTCTCGCTTCAGAGAAACAAGGTAATACAGTAATTGCCTCAAGCAAGAGGCTTCTGCTAATTCTTCTGAGATGAAAAACAACTCTTAATACTCACCTACCTAGTTTAATAATCATTAAGCATTTAATCCTAACAACATCTCTTTATGAGTCTAGCAAGAATGAAAACCTACTTGCATTTTTGAGAATTCTCAAGACTGTCAAAACACTTTTTAAGTGAAAAGGACACTAGAAAATGAGAATTAAAATTCTGATTCCTTATCTTGAATCTAAATTATTATATTCAATTATTATCAAGTGAGCCAATGTGGGTTGCCTCAATGCAAACAATGATCTTCTGTAATAACTGCTGTTACACACCACCATAAAATATTATATATTTCAATTACCCATCTTATTTTTCAAACATATCTCTACCCAATCCTATATTTATTGGTAAACATGATTTCTAGTGTAGAGGAAGAAAGTATGCACCCCAAACCTGAAACGCTCAAGTGATAGATCATTTGGATAAATTTGGTTACAAATGGAAGCTGTCATACTCCTCCTTCTCTTCTTCCATTTTTTAAAAAATATTTATTTATTTATTTATTTATTTATTTATTTATTTATTTATTTTACTCTCTTTTTTTTTAATGTTTATTTATTTTTGAGAGTGAGCGATAGAGCATGAGCAAGGGAGAGGCAGAGAGAGAAGGAGACACAGAATTCAAAGCAAGCTCCAGGCTTGGAGCTGTCAGCACAGAGCCGGACTTGGGGCTCGAACTCACAAACTGAGAGATCATGACCTGAGCGGAAGTGGGGATGTTCAACTGACTGGGCCACCCAGACGCTCCTTAAAAAATTAATTTATTCATTTTGAGGGGCACCTGGGTGGCTCAGTCAGTTAAGTGGCCGACTTCGGCTCAGGTCAGGATCTCGTAGTTCGTGAGTTTGAGCCCTATGTTAGGCTCTGTGCTGACAGCTTGGAGCCTTGAGCCTGCTTGAGATTCTGTGTCTCCGTCTCTCTCTGCCCCTCTCCTGCTCATACTCTGCCTCTCTCTCCTTCAAAAATAAATAAATATTAATTTTTTTAAGTAACAGAAATTAACTTGTTTTTAGAGTGAAAGAGCACAAGTGAGGGAGGGATAGAGAGAGAGGTAGAGAGTGAGAATCTCAAGCAGGCTTCATACTGTCTGCCTGATGATGCAGGCTTCGATCCCATTAATCGTGAGATTATGATCTGAACAGAAATCAAGAGTTGGACGTTTAACCATCCGAGCCACCCAGGGACCCATCACCTCCACTGTTTCTTATCCTTTCATTTATCCACTGAGTCAACAAGCACCACACAGTGTGGCAGCATTGTGCATGCAGTTCCTAGTTGGGAATCCAGTGATGAATCTCATAACATCAAGACATTGGCAGTTAATTGCCTTGGGAATTCAGGTTTTCCAACTTTCAGGGTAATTGTAAAGAGTTAAAGTAGGTTTGTAAATTGTAAAGTCCTATGAAAATGGACAATGCATAGAGAAAAAACCAGACTTCTTTGGTGAGGTAAGTAAGTTTTGTGTTAGGTGTGTATGGCTATTGGTGTTAAAATTCACCTCTAATATAACTATGCCACTTCTATTGCTTTATTATCTCATTGATTGGTAACTCTAATGGTGAGATTTTGGACCAAGGATAAGACAGAACAAGGTAAGCTGAACTCATGGAAGCTATGGCCTAATTGAGGAATTCCTTCCTTTTCTCCTTCTTTCTTTCCTTCCTTTTTTCCTTCCTTCTTTCCTTCCTTCCTTCCTTCCTTCCTGCCTGCCTGCCTGCCTTCCTGCCTTCCTGCCTTCCTGCCTTCCTGCTTTCCTGCCTTCCTGCTTTCCTGCCTTCCTAACCTCCTTCCTTCCTTGTTCCTTCCTTTTCTTTCTTTCTTTTCAGGAAAATTGTAACTTTAGATGTTGTTCACATTGGGATATAGAATTAGATTTGTGGCTTGACTATATAAAAGTTTTACTTTTTCTATGCCCTACAACCTGTAATGCCCTTCCTGCATTTTGATTGACAACATCCTTCACAAAGTATTTGACAATATAATTGGTCTGTTATGAGTCTCTTCAATAAATTTATAAGTATAATATTTTACAATTACAGTAGCTCTTGTCAATGGTATGTCAAAGTGACTATTGTGTTTCATCAGAATTGGTCCTAATATAAGATATATTGTCTATTATATAATTTCATAATATTTTTATAATTGTATATTAATACACAATAAATATGTATTAACAAAATATACATTTCGCATTAGTGTCTAATGCATAATTAGATGGCCATCATATGACCACCATGCACTCTTCTTTTCTAACACTGATCTTCCATGACTTATCATGCATGGGGTTACATCCCAGTAAACCCATTTTAAGTTGAAAATATCATAAGTCAAAAATGTATTTAAAACACTTAATTTATTGAAGTTCATAGCTTAGTCTAGGTCATCTTAAATGTGCTCAGAGCATTTACATTGGCCTACAGTTGACTATAATTGTCTAACAGAAAGCTTATTTTTTGTGTGTATTTATTTATTTATTTTGAGAGGGGAGGGGGAGGAGTAGGGGAGGGGCACAGAAAGGAAGAGAGAGAATCCCAAGGAAGCCCTGTGCCACCAGCACAGATCCCAATGTGGGGCTCAAACCCATGAGACCATGACTTGAGCTGAAATCAAGAGTCAGTCACTGACTGAGCCACCCATGCACTCCATAACAGAAAGCTTATTTTATAATAAAGTGTTGAATATCTCATGTAATTTATTGAATACTGTACTACAAGTGAAAAACAGAATGACTTTCTGGGTACAGAATTTTTATAAATGTTCACCCTCCTGATTGTGGGGCTGACTGGGACCTGCAGGTCACTGCCACTGTCCAGTGTCACAAAACAGCATTGTACCAGATACTGCTAGCCTGGGAAAATATATCAAAATTCAAAATTTGAGGTACAGTTTCTCCTAATTCCTATTGGTTTCATACCATTGTAAAGTCAAAATATTGTAAGTCAAACCGTCATAAGTAGGGGACTGTCTGTATTCTAAACCTCCTGTTTTTCCCCTATCTTGGGACTGTTCAGGGAATTCTTCAATGTGACCACCTGCTGGACATGAATAGAATAGTCCTGTATGTGTGTATGTGTGTACCTACCTGTGTGTGTGTATTTTAAAATCTGGTGTTTACTTTGTTCTTTAACAGTCTCAAGTTTCTACCAAGATTGTATTGATAAATAGCATTGCTGGTTTACATTTACATTAAGTATGTTTGGTTTAAAAATACATATGCCTTATTTTTCTTACAATCCTCATTTAAAAATTTTTTAAATGTTTATTTTTGAGAGAGACAGAGAAAGAGTGTGAGTGGTACTGGGGCAGAGAGAGAGGGAGACACAGAATCCAAAGCAGCTCTGAGCTGCCAGCACAGAGCCTGACAAGGAGCTCGAACTCACGATCCATGAGATCATGACCCGAGCCAAAGTTGGACACTTAACCAACTGAGGCACCCAAGCGCCGCTCTTACCATCCTCATTTTAAAACAAACTCTTTGTAAAGAGAATACTTTTGCTCAATTCAGTAAGGCTACAGGCACAACAAGAATTTTACTAGCTGATGAGTCTGTCCTCTTTCTTTAGCAACGTCAGGAAGGTCCCATTTATTTGAATATTCTGCTAAAAATGTCACAGCTGCAACTATGTTAAGATTTATCCATGAAATTTAATTTCTGATTGGTCAGAAGCTAATTACCTTGCCTTCATGCTAATAATGTTCAGCAGCCAACTTACTTGAGAAACAAAATCAGTTATAATGGTATTTTTTTAAGGTATGTGACTTGTTACCTTAATCCTTATACGTATTACATGGATACCAAACCATAAATGATGATCAATTTGCAATAAACCTTATAATGCAAAATCTTGTGGAGAGTTCCACACCACAAGAAATAATAATGTTTTCACTTAAATAATTGATCAAGCTGAGTCTCGTGATACTGGTTGGAATAATTCCAGTTGTTCAGTTGTGACCTTAGACATAATTTTCCCTCATACTTTTGAAAAATGTACCTTAAAATTTTACCAGAATTAGGTGATAACCTCCATGGCTTTGTGAATTTATGCTAATATCTCCCCATACTCTGCTTCTGGGAAGGGTTTATGCCATTTTGAGGTTTTAATACTTCTGTACTGTTAGTATTTGAGACAATCAAAACTTTTTTCATCTATGAGCCTGCTGAAATGTAAATCTGCAAGATCTATTCAGAAGTATTAGTTTCCATTATTTTATGCAGAAGTTTCTCCCTTGGCTTGGGGTCCCTGGATTAAAATACTGCACTGAGGGGCGCCTGGGTGGCTCAGTCGGTTAAGCGTCCGACTTCGGCTCAGGTCATGATCTCACGGTCCGTGAGTTCGAGCCCCGCGTCGGGCTCTGTGCTGACAGCTCAGAGCCTGGAGCCCGTTTCAGATTCTGTGCCTCCCTCTCTCTCTGACCCTCCCCCATTCATGCTCTGTCTCTCTCTGTCTCAAAAATAAATAAACGTTAAAAAAAAAAATTTAAAAAAAAAAATACTGCACTGAAACTGCCTTTTAAATGGCATTCATAGTAAGAGAAATTGTATAGACGCTGCTACACAGTGTTTTCTCCAAAAGCCTTAACCTAACTTCCGGCAATGGTGCTAGACACAGTGGATTCATAATAGTTTATTTACAGAGCAAACACGAAGGAGTTTATGTGCTGGTTGACTCTCCTTGTTGCATTTAGGTAAAATTTCCGGAGTAAGTCAAGGCTTGTGTCAATAAAATTCAAGAACAAATCAATTGATTGTCCAAGGTAGGGCAAAGTGATCCACGTGATCTTTTCAGATGACTGGAGCATGTCATTTAAGGCAGGACAGGTATTCTATAAACATAATCATGTTTTCCTAATTATTGGTCTCATCAAGAGTATCTTTAAAGGGTCTTTAATGATGTTGAACAGGCATCATCTCATTTCATATCTCAGAGGGTTCTACATCAAAAGGAGGCTCAAATGATTCAGAAAAACATAATGGATCCTGGAAGAATGGCACCCAAAACAAAGATGGTGGTGTGGAATAAATGCCTGCTCATTCACCTATTATTTGTGGTATTTTTTTTTTCCTTCCTTGCTTTCCTTTCCTTCCTTCCTTCCATCACAGGATGAAGGAAGAACTATAAAGCAAAAATATCCATTTACAGCAGCACTGAAGTGATTATCAAAACTGACTTGAGTTGTATAATAACTCCCTCTAACCAGCTGAAGATGATAAGGTAGCCTGAACTCTGAATGACCTTGAGTGAGGATGGCAAAACCACACTGTCTCTAACTATGAACATCCTTGTGGCCAATGAACAATGGGACATGCTTTAATCAACAGTCTACAGATCTACGAACTCACTTTGTCCTATCCTGGGTGTCAGTTTTCAATGCTTAATTAACACAATCAACTTTCACTGCCTCTTCTGGAACTTAAAGTCTCTGACTTCTCCTCTTTACTGAACTACTCAATTAATTTATTCATGGATGTCTTTAGTTGCCATGCCAGTTAGTAAATGCAGTTTTGTAATTTTTTAAATTATAATAATACTATCATTTGTCTACAGAAAGTACAACAATTTCTTTCCTGGAATTAAACAATTTCCTTTTGAAAATCCTAATATTTCTGGGTCCAGGCAAGAATTCTCCTAACCCAGATGCTTAACTGACTGAGCCACTTAGGTGCCCCTCAAGACCTAGTTCATTTTAAAAAGATACCTTTTTTATGAGTGGTCATAAACATACATATGCAACTAAAAATAGAATACAGGTATTTTTTGAGAGAATAAATTCTTAAGGTTATTCAGGAAAGAGAGTTTGAAGCTACAAATCATTTTAATATGCATAAAATTAATTGTCAAACTTTATATTGTGGAATTTAATTAAACATATTCTAGCCATTTGGGTTTTGAAATGCTAGGTATAATACTAAGTGAAAGATGTGAGGAATCGATATTATCCTTCTGGCATTTTTGTTTCAGCAGTATAATAGCTTTCTTACATGGTGTGTAAGAGAGCTAGTGATATTTTTACCTTGATCTATAGGAAAATGAACATTCTATAAAGGGTAAATCTATTAATTAGAGACCTGCACAGCTTTCTTTCTTGCTAGTATAATCATTAAATTGATTTTTCCAGTCCATCATGTAATTGTTCCAGCGATAGAATCCTGCTCTCCATTCTCGTTCTGCTTCATCAATATTTCCTGTAAAACATGGAATAAGTTGTATTAATCTAAATTTTAATCTGTTTACATTAATTGAAAAATAATTTTGATTATAGATGCTATTTTCTCCAAGTACACTGTGCAGTAATTTTTTACTTTTCATTATTTATTATCAGCTTCTTTCGCTACCTGAAAAGCTTTAATAAAATTTTATACTTTACATGGAAATGCAAATAATATATATGTGTAAATTGAATATATCATAAAAATGTGAACATGAATTGATATATTATGTCAAATTATATTACATAACATATATTTAGTTTCTAAGAAGATATATAGATATTATCTTTTTTTGAACCCCTCTGCATAACAGAAATCTCATTTAATGCATTTCACTTATATATGATACAACAGACTATTATTTCTGATGAAAATATTTATATATATTTATTAATGCATAAGGGTAACTTTGTAATTGACATTCCATGAAGATTTTATACTCACCCTATATGAGTTATTTTAATTCCAAACAATGCCTACTCATTGAAAGCAGCTTATTGAAACTACTACATGAAAGTAGTTTATTAATTGCTTTACAAATTAGAAAGATGACTAAGAAAATCTCTGCTTTTCAGTAGCTTGCAAAGTGTATGCATGTGTCAGGAGAAAGGAGTGTTTATGTCAGAAATAATGTGAGGCAATGAACCAAAAATAGTCTATGTGTACTACAGGCACCTTGAAACCTTGATTTATTTGAAAATCCATTACATTAAAGAATAAAGTTTGTGAGCAATAGAAACTCTTGAACACAAACTTCTGAAATTATGTATATATGTTCCTAATATTAAAATTTTTTAATGTTTATTTATTTTTGAGAGAGAGAGAGAAGGAGTGTGAGTGGGTGAGGGGCAGAGAGAGACGGAGACACAGAATCTGAAGCAGGCTCAAGGCTCAGAGCTGTCAACACAGAGCCTGATGCAGGGCTCAAACTCATGAACCTTGAGATATGACCTGAGCCAAAGTCAGATGCCTAACCTACTGAGCCACCCAGAAGCCCCTCCTAATATTAATATATATGATAAAGCTAGAAGATGGTTTAAGTTATTTAAATCTATAAGTATTTTACACATTTGTTGTTTTACTTTTTAAAGTCTTAGAATGCTGTGCTATAGTCATTGAATTAAAAACAGCATTTTGAGTTATTTCAGTTACCTTGAGAATAAAGACTGACAGTGTTTTAATTATATACTTTTCAGTTAGGAATTTTTGAAATTAATTATAACTTTGTAAGATATTAATTTGGAGAAGGCAGTTCATATGATCTCACTACATTATACATGAAAATGTGTCTTTGTTTCATTCATACTGTTAACAATGGAGCACATTCAGTGATTTATTTTTAGTTTATATGAAAATCAAAATATTTAAAACATTTACACAGCTATTAAAATATCCCCTGTAATTTAAGATATATTTAAGTTTGAAATGTTCATAATGCTTGGACTTTGGATAAATATTTGAGAATATATACAAAAATTTCCCATTTTAAAAATGGCTTTTAAAAGGTCAATGACTGTAATTATTTTGTGAATAATAGAACTTTTCTAAAAAAACATTAGATGTGAAAGACACTAAATATCATGCCAAATGATCCACTCCTATGATATTTTTTATAATTAAATGCTGTTTTAAGTGTTATGCAAAATAAGGGCTCTAAAGTTCAGAAAGAACAAAATTTTTGTTATAAGAAATAAATGAAAAAAAAAGAAATAAATGATTGGTAATCTAGCACTCACACCATGAATTTTAATACTCAGAAAAAAAGTCTTAGATTTAATTTTTTTTCTTGTACATAGAATGATGCCAAATCCATTAATTCATATAAATGTAAACTTATTTCCTTATGTATCATAATCAAACACTATACTTTGCTCTTTAGTGCACAAATGCATTGTAAACCTTAATAATTTTTTTCTTTAATAATACTGAACATTGACTGAGACAATAAAATATGAAACATTTGATTGTTTTCTAATACAACTCAGAAGAACTGAATACACCTTAGTAAAAAGATAACAAAAATTTTGAATCCATGACATAAATCAAACCAAAATTAGTTCTTTTTCTTCCTCTTCCTCCAAACTGGAATACTACTTAAGTGGCTATAGATTGATTATCTATGAGATGTAGATCTATCATCTTGTAGTTAACAAGGTACTATAATGTGAAATAAAATACATTATTTAGGCTTTGGACTGATGTGGGTTAAATTCCAGCTTGACCACTTATTATATTTCTGACATAGAAAGAATTCTTAACTTTTCAAATTAGTTTTCCAACTGTAAATGGGGTTGGTGTTCACTATTGTGCAGTGTTACTGTGAAGGATAAATCAGCTGGTATGTACATTATAAAATCAAGCTCGATACAGCTATTGGGAGCTCCAAAAATGAATTTACTGCCCTATTACAAAAATTTATTCTTAACTTTGCTCTTTATTGAATCCATGTACAGCTAGATCAATACCAGTAGTTCATAAATATATTGACACAACTTTTTCAGGACTTTCATGCTCTTTGACTTGTCCACATTGTTGTTTCACTTGGAAAAAGAAAGAGGCTTTCTTCCTTACAGAAAGAGTAATACTAATAAAGCTACTTTTTGTCTTGCCAATTAAAAAAAGAGTGAGCATATTTCACCAGAGTGGAGTCTATTTAATCAAGTTGAAGGAGGTAAGAAAGAATACAGGGGAGGTGAGTTGACTCAAAATTATAAATGGAGGTAAAGTTAGAAGAAAAGATTAAAATGGATATTGAATTGTTCTGATCATTATAATTAAAAAAAAGTGATTCATGTACTTTGAGATTTCATTGAAAATCTCTCTTGTCCCCATTACTTATTTTCCTATTTGTTAATCAATTACTAAAATTACCAAGGAATGCATAATTCTTTATGAGACAGATCAGAAACACATTTATTGTCCTGTTATAATTCTGAGTGTGGGACTAGAGTGAACTATATCTATACTAATACTACAGAGTGAATTACCATAAGCTCAGGCTAGGCTTTATGAAGACATCACTTACAGGCATACCTATTTTATTGCACTTTACTTTATTGTGCTTTGCAGATACTGCGTTTTTACAAATTGAAAGTTTATGGCAACCTTGTATCAAGTTAGTCTATCCACACAATTTTCCCAACAGTATTTGCTCACTTCATGTCTCTATGTCATGTTTTGGTTCTTCTTGCAATAGTTCAAACTTTTCATTATTATTCTATTTGAATTGCTGCAATCTCATGATAAAACTGTAAAGGATGGGGAGTTGCTTCTTATGGATGAGCAAAGAAGGTCATTTCCTGAACTGGAATCTACTCCTGATGAAGATGCTGTGAAGATTGTTGAAATGACAACAAAGAATTTAGACATTACATAAATTTAGTTGACAAAGCAGCAGCAGGGTTTGAGAGGATTGACCCCAATTTTGAAACTTCTACTGTGGGTCAAATGCTATCAAGTAGCTCAGATGATAGTGTTTTTAGCAATAAGGTATTTTTATTTCAATTTTTTAAATGTTTATTTATATTTGAGAGAGAGAAAGAGAAAGAGAGAGAGAGAGCACCAGCAGAGGAGGGGCAGAGAGAGAGGTGGAGACAGAATCCTGAAGTCGGACGCTTAACTGACTGAGCCACCCAGACACCCCAGCAATAAAGTATTTTTAAATTGAGATGTGTTCACTATTTTTTTAGACACAATGCTACTATGTCTACTACTTAATGGACTTCAGTATAGTGTAAATATAACTTTTATATGCACTTGGAAACCAAAAATTCGTTGACTTGCTTTATTGTGATATTCACTTTATGGTGGTGGTCTGAAACCAAATGGCAATATCTTCCATGTATGTCTGTATTTTTAAAATGCAACAAAGGAAAACAACACTAGATCTAATGCTTTTCTTCATTGGGAAGATTTGAAGGTCAAAGTGGTTTTTCCTTTAGGTAAATTTACTCTTCCACTTTCAGTGAAAAAATATTGGTATCTTATTGACATTGAATGGATCATTTCTCTACTTCCTTTTCTTTCTTTTTCAAACAATTATCAAGTACTGTGCAGTTACATTTTGAGTGAAAATTGTTGATAACATCTGAAACAAATACTGCACATTTTATTTCTTGCAGGTGCATGCAATAATAGCACAGGCATATGCTGAAGTATAGTCTGAAAGTTAAGTGCTAGAATTCATGTGTTTAAACAAATCTTAAGGATCATTTTATTTGAGAACATTTATTGCTCAAAAGTAAACTACTGCTCAAGTGGTACTTATAAAGCTCATTGGGTTTCCATCTTGAGTGAGGTAAATATTTCTCCTTTTAAGAAATCCAGTTAGTGTTTTTTTTTCCTTTATGTGTAGAGCTGTTTTGTGTGTGTGTGTGTGTGCGTGCGTGCGTGCGTGTGTGTGTGTGTGTGTGTGTGCATTTAATAATATTGCCATAGAAACTTCAGCACAGGTCATCTGAATAACCCCAATTTTCAAAATATCAAAGACTGAAATGTATGAGGTTTTGCAACTTGAAATACACAAAATATGGTAAGAACAAGTTTTCTTAATCTTTTTAATCCCCCTACATTATTTATTTATAAAACCTAAAAACATGTAACTTCAAACTGGTTTTGTTTAAATGTAAAAAAGTTGTTGATTATTAATGAAGACATTGATTTTACAACAATCATATCATGCATTTACTTTAAATTTTATAAAATATATTGAATATAACTTTTGGGGGACAATTATCTGAAAAATGCTAAAGTATAAAATTGTGTTTTTTAAAGACACTTTGGAACTATTCCAAAGCACCGTACAAACCCAGAGCAGGGTATGGTATTTCCAAACAGCTCAGTGTTGCTCAACTAGGGAGTGGTTCAGCACTGGATAGGAAGGAGTGGCAGCTAGCCAAAAACTTAACAGTGTGTTTATTCAACCTGCTTTATGACAATTCACTATTTAAAGATAGAGATTTTGAAGTACATCTTCAAAAATTGTTGATACTGAAGTTTTATTTTGTCAACAAATAAATTACAATAGGCTGCACAAGCTCAAACCAGAACAAGTCAATTTGGCTTATGATAAGTTAGTCATTGAAAATCCTCCCCACTCCCCTTTCATTGTCCCTCAAGTACAACCTTCTCATTTAAAAATATTTTAAGTAAAGATTAAGAATGTGCCATCTGTGATATGTTAAATGGTACCTCTTTTGGTCTCTTGGCAGTTTAAACATGTTACCTCATTGTTATTCACACCCGGAGGACACAAGGGCACCACTGTAGGTTTGCCAAGGGATGCAGAAACCCATCTCTGGATATATATTATGTCACAGAACATTTGGTAATACACAGAGCACGGGTATATCAGAAACATCTCCCAAACAGATGGAGTACATAATTATAATTTTGGTGAGTAATGTCTGATGATTAAAACACATATTAAACAATCAAATATAGCTCTGAGATGCCCATATTTGCCTGAAACTAACCCCCAACCTCTCTAAACATTAAACCAAAACAGCTACTATATTGCGGTATCTAACACAGCCTGAAAATTGCAGAGTATTATGATGAACAGAGTGGTAAAGTCTAAAGGAATGGGGCAGCAATATGTCTGATGGTTGAAAGTCAATTACTTTTACTTGAAAAATAAAGACCTGAGGAGTCACATGGGTTAGAAACAGCTGGGCATTTTAAAACCAGCAAGTGAGTGAGATACACATGTCATTTTCCTCACAGAAGAGGCGATCATTCAAGCTGATTGCTCGAGTTGATTTAAATATTTTCTTACTAATGAATTTTGAAATAACATAATAATATGAACCAGTTTTCCTAGCACTTCCTTGTATAAGCTTATGGAATCCTTTCTTAAAGATTAGTTAACTAAATTGTTGTCTGTTTATTGTATTATGGAATACATGTATGTGTTCAAGATAAATATCTCTAACCTGAGAATATTTAGAAATTTTTGGAGTCTGCTTTTAAACATTTAATTCTGGAGGGTTTTTCCCCCCTTAGAAATCAAGAGTTCTTGGGGGCGCCTGGGTGGCTCAGTAGGTTGAGCGGCCGGCTTCGGCTCAGGTCATGATCTCGCGGTCCGTGGGTTCGACAGGTCATGATCTCGCGGTCCGTGGGTTCGAGCCCCGCGTCGGGCTCTGTGCTGACAGCTCAGAGCCTGGAGCCTGTTTCGGATTCTGTGTCTCCCTCTCCCTGCCCCTCCCCCATTCATGCTCTGTCTCTCTCTGTCTCAAAAATAAATAAACGTTAAAAAAAAATTAAAAAAAAAAAAAAAAAGAAATCAAGAGTTCTGTTTATCAATAAATTTGTTTTTACCTCTCTTTGAGTATAAATTATATTTCATTCTATATTTTATTAATTATATTTTTAGTTCTATACATTGCTTACTTTATATATTTATTTGTTCATTTATCCATTAATTAGTTACACATAGACTAACTAGTGTGTTAGCAAGAAGTGCCCTATTTTAGTTCCACTACCACGTTTTATGTTCCTCTACGGGAGAATTGAATTTCTATTTTAGTTTTCTTTACTACTAAAGTGCTCCTCATATAGTAAGACCTCAAAACACATCTAAACTTGCTGGAAGAAAGTTGTTAAAATTATCTACTCACTGGAATCAAGTAATTGTAAAATCACAAGTTAATACCATCACTGTGCCTTGGATAGTCTACCTTTTCTCCCTTTTACATAATCCACAATCAATTACTTGACCAACTACTAAAAAGCACATACCTGTCATTTCCAAGACTTTGGGAAAAAATAGTGTCCAGAATCGGCATTGTTGAGCACGTAGTTTAGTGTATACTTTTGGTGACTCTGCATTCAAGGTTAAATATTTTTGATCGGTGCTTCTGAAGGCAGGCCATCGTGTGCTGTTGTTCTGGGTTCCATTTGGATTTCTAAAAAATTAAAGAGACACAGTATAGTTCTACTAAAATCATTGTTAGAATATTGTTCTCAAAAACCAACAAGAGCTTTTAAAAAGTCAGAAAAAATGTGGATTTGTTTTGATGAGGTCAAGTAAAAATGAACTGGGTAGAATGTTTTCAGTAACTTGAAGCATTAAATTAGTTAAAAGTGTAGGAATTAAAATTTAAAGAAAAACTTTTTCCATGCATTTTGGCTTAACATACAAGGAAGAAAAAAATGTTTTTCTATTTCAGGAATGCTAATGTTTTCTTCACACTTAAACAAGCTTGAAGGGTCAGTATTCTTTTTGTTTCCTTTTATTCCTTTACCTCAGATCCAATCTTTTCACAATGAAGATTAATACCATTTTCTCAATATCTTGCATCTATGTTGTTCTATTTGTTCCTGTCATTACTGTCTGAGTTTGTGACTGATTACACATCTTATTATGCAATAACTTCGTTACTATAGGAAACTGCCTTCAGTCTCACTTTTAAAGATAAAGGTTCATTTATTTCTTTTGAGAGAGAGAGAGGCGGGGGGAGAGGCAGAGAAAGAGAGAGACAGAGAATCCCAAGTAGGTTTTGCACTGTCAGTGCAGAGTCCCTGATGAGGGATTCAAACCCATGAACCCTGAGATCATGACCTGAGCCAAAATCAAGAGTCAAATGCTTAACTGACTGAGCCACCAAGGTGCCCCAGTCTCACTTTTAAGTTGATCTTACATTCTTATAGATCTGCTCACTGATTAAAAATTGTTTCAGTGATTCACTGTGGGTTCAGATAAATTTAATTAATATGGTGCCACCCATATTTCCAAGCTTATTTTCAGATAGTCTCTGCATAAGGCAACCAACAGGAATTAGGGACAGTTCCTTAGTAATTCCCTCCTCTAATTCACTTCCTTGCCCTTGTCACAGCTACTCTGCTTGGAATCCCTTCATTTCCTAATAGCATGGGTCTAGGTCAATTCCAATTCTTTTTTATATTCTCTTTTTGTGCTGATATTTCCTATATCTTTCATTGTGATTTTTAAATCAATAACACTTGTCTCTATTTTTTAGAAAAAAATTTTAAATGTTTTTTAACATTCATTTTTGAGAGACAGAGCGTGAGTGGGGGAGGGGCAGAGAGAGAGGGAGACACAGAATCTGAAGCAGGCTCCAGGCTCTGAGCTGTCAGCACAGAGCCCAATGCAGGGCTCAAACCCACGAACCATGAGATCATGACCTGAGCTGAAGTGGGGCACTCAACGGAATGAGCCACACAGGCACCCCTCTATTTTTTAGAAATTTATAGTTTGGGGTTTATTTGCACCTTTGTAGCACTCAATAATATGTTCTTACCTAGATCACACAAACACAAATTCAAAGAGTAAACATTTTGAGACTCCAAATAGCCACTGGTGAGTCCCTAGATTTCCCTTTAATGAACTTTTGTGCTATGATTATGAATTAGACTCTGCTCTAAGATCTAGAAATACAAACAAATATGGGAAACATATGTACATATGTGCAAGGAAGAACATTCGTGAAAACAAAGAATCAATATATGGTAGCCTAAACCAAACATAAAGAAAGGGACACAAATTGTCAGAAGAGGGAACAATCACTACATGTTTGCAAGAAAATTGCCTGAAGGAAGGAGATTCTAACTGACATAAGAAGAGCAAATAAAGAACTGATCCAGGAAGAGAAGTTAGGAAAACTAGAGAAGGGGAAAACAATTAACGTAAGTATAAATAATGAGTGTTCATCTTAGGTCAAATAACAATGAAAAAACTAGTTTTCTTGGAATATAGGATAAAGGACATCCTATTAGAGTTACAGCTTCAGGATATCAGTGTTATTGCATTAACATCTGACAGCCTAGGAAAATGGTTTGAAGTACAACTGCAGGCATTTATTATTCTTAAGGGACTTTTGACTAAATGGCTTATTTTGAACATAACATTTTAGAAATACTGACCTGGAAGTTATCCAGAATAATCAAGAACCTATAGTCACAGGTATTTCTATCATAAACAGAAGACTAAAGTGATAAGGATAAGTAATTCATTCCTTTCTCCTAGAGTCTACCTTAAGTAAAATTATGTAAGAAAAACTCTAGTTGAACTTTTCTAAAAATTCAATGCACAAATTTCTTTGTCATTCTAATAGTTCTGTAGATTGGTATGGATAGAAAGTTCAGAGTAGTGACAGCAGATACAAGGGTTTTTTTTGTTGTTTTGTTTTGTTTTGTTTTCCAAAAGCCTGTGAACTCAGTAGATTTTGGAAAGAGAAGCAGGCATTCATTCAGCGTGGTTATCTACAGGCACATTTTGCCATCAAGAACTTGTATCGAATAAGCACCATAAATTCATATTTTATCATAAAAGTAGACATATTCAACCATGAATTCAGGAGCTTTGGAGATAAATAGCTTCTTGATGGACTAGTTGATTTTATGTAGGAATTGGATGGTTAAAAAGAATTATTAATAACCAGAGCTATTCAAGCTAAACCAATATCATAACAGGATTGAAACCTCCTGCTTTAGGGTATTATTTGAGAGAGGTCATGAAGAAAATTTCTCTGGATCACAGATGGCACACTTGTCTAGGTGAATTATGTAGTCTTTTCCCTTTCTTTTAAAGCTTTAGAAGCTAACAAGTACAGCTGCTGGAGGCTGGATATTAAACCAGGAGAACCATTGGTCTGATTCGGTACAGCAATTCTTATGTTCCTAAATTGCCCACTTTCCTTCTAATTCCACTCTAATTAACTTATGGCACGATTTTAACTGCTCATTCATTTCTGGCTGCTGCAAATGGTGACTTAAAGTGAGCTGACTCGTACTTGAGTTCAAGAGCAAAGCACTATTGGCACTGCCTGTGTTCATTTGACAAACTTTGTTCTATGAAATAACTCATGAAATTCCAAAATGCAATTCAGAGATAATAAAATTCCTTTGCCTATGGATGCAGATATAGTTTTCAAAAAGTGATTGAATAGCTATTGAAGCGATGGAGCATTTTACTGTATAATTTGAAGAAATCTTCAAAGAATTTAAAACTTAACAAGAGATATAATTCACTTTCTATCCGCATCAATTAAAGACTTTATGAAATACAACGTATTTTCCAGATACACAATTCTGAAACACTATATAATTTTAGTCTCAAAACTATAAGATATATTTAAACATCTTGGCTTTGCTGTTTTTTAAAAATATTTCCTGTTCTTGTCACAAAATAGAGACTTCAAAGTGCTAATACCTAAATTTTTTTTTTTTATAAAATAGAGAAATCTCTGCTCTGTTTTTACTATGAGATTTTTTTCCCCTACTTTGTGGTATACAGAAGCGGTCTAAATATCATTCATTACACTTTTCCTCTTATGTAGGTTTGAAAAGTTTTAAGACACAGCTTGTTTAACCAAAAAGGCAGAGTATTTTCCTATCTGTATTTCAGGAAATTACCTGCTTGTCATTGATATTTGAGCAAAGATTTGATGTCTTATTTTATGAATAGACTTATAAAAAAGACTTTAATTGACTCAGGATGCCTGATATGAAGAAAAAGTATGCATTCGGCTCTGTGCATCAAGTTTTCTTGGGATTATAAATCCCAGGATTGCCTATCAATCTTAACATAAGAATTAAGATTCTTTTTGATTAAGAATTTTGAGACAATGGTATCTAAGAAAGCTATACAATGATTTTAAAGTGAATATATTTCTAGTAAGATAAAGGCATGATTAGTAGCTGTAAATTGAAAGGCCATCTGAAATATTCCACTCCTGTGAGAGGGCTACAGATGACACTGGATAATTTCTTAAATATGAAAATGTTTATAGATTTATATTCTATGTTAAGTCACACTTGAATAAAATTGTATATTAATTTAAAGAGTAGAAGGGCTATTAGAGAATCTGAATTTGGCAAAAAAATTCATCTATTCATTCAACAAATACTGAATGCATATGATTTCAGGTTTATTTAAGTCACAGAAAATCAACAAAGACAAAAATAAAAACTCTTGCCCCTTGCAGTATTCATTCTTTGAGGAAGATAGACAATAAACAAGATAAATAAGGAAAATACAATATGTTGGGTAGTAATAGTTCTAGAGAGGGGGCAGTGGTGAAGGAATATGCAATAATGAATTTGATTGGCCTTGGTCCATAGTTCCTATGAGGTAACCTCTGAATGTTTGTAATTTTGCACCATACCGAACTGTTTATGCTAACACGGCGACTCATGATGGGCATCAATGGCTTTTGCTAAAGGCTTGACTCAGGGTGGGGCTATTCACACTGATATCTATGGAAGGAACCAGCCATTCCAGAAGGACCAACCATGTGATTAGAGGGTTGGGACTTTGAGCTAGGTAATATCAACCTGACCTCCAGGAAGAGGAAGAGGGCTGAAGATTGAGTTCAAACACAGTGGCTAATAATTTAATCAACTATGCCTATATAATGAAATTACAATAACACTCTGAACCTTAAGCTCAGGTGAGCTTCCTGGGCTTGTGATACTCCATGTACACATTGCCACAATTAATGCCATGAAGGTAATGCATCTATGAGGTCCCAGAAGCTTTGCCTTTGGAATCCTGTCAGTACCAGATCCTGTTTTATGTATCTCTTCTTTTGACTGGTTCTGATATATGTCCTTTTATTATATAAAAACTGCAATTGTGAAGCGTCTCACAATTGGCTCAGTCGGTTAAGTTTTCTACTCTTGATTCCAGCTCAGGTCATGATATCTCACAGTTGGTGAAATTGAGTCCCTCATCTGCACTGAGAGCACAAAGCCTGCTTGGGATTCTCTCTCTCTCTCTCTCTCTCTCTCTCTCTCTCTGCCCCTCCCCTGCTCTCTCTCAAAATAAATAAATCTTTTAAAAAAGATTGCTCTCTCTGTCTCTCTCAAATAAATATTGAAGAAAAAAAAAACTTCAATTGTAATTATAGCACTCTCCTGAGTTCTGTGAGTCATTCTGGGGCATGATTAAATCTGAGGAAGTTCACAGAGACTTCAAATTTAGAGCCCACTATTCTGAAGTGAGGGTGGATCTGGTGGCTTTGAACTTGGAACTAGTGTCAGAAATCTTGGGATAACTTGGAAGTCTGAAGGCCTGAGCCATTAACCTTGATTTGGCTACCTCAGGGTAGGGAAGCTGCAATATTTGATAGGAAAGGAATTTTTAAGTAAAGACTTGAAGAAGGAGAGGACTGAGATATGCAGTTTTTTTGGAGGAAGAACATTTCAACAGAAGGGCTAGAAAGCAAAGGCTACAAGACAGATAAGCATCTGGAGTTTTCCATGAAAAGTGAGTAAGAGAGTGGGGCTAGAGTAGAGCCAGCGAGGGAGGGAGTAGTCTGAGGGGAAGTTGGAGAGGTAACAGGAGACCACATTAATTAGTGAACTATAGGTCCTTGTAAGCTTTTTACGTCTACTCTCAGTGGGAGAAGTAATTGGAGGGTTTGCACAAAGAAGAGACAAGATCCACTTATATTTTTCAAAAGATTATCTGGCTGGAATTCTGGGAATAGACTGCAGAGAATCCAAAGCCAGAATCAGAGAGAGCACCTAGGAGACCACTGTATAATTTAGGTGAGAGATGATGGTTATTTGAACCAGGTAGGTAGTAGTAGAAGTTGAGAGAAGTGGTCATATCTTGAGTGTATTGAAGGTAGAGAGCACCCTTGCAATTTGCCAATGGAGTAGATATAGAGAGAAAGAGCAGTCAAGGATGACACCAAGGATTTTGGCCTGAAAAATTGGAAGGATGAATGGAGTTGCCATTACTGAGATAGAAACTGCTGCAAGAAAAACATATTTGGAGGAAAATATTGAGAATTCAGCTCTTTGCATGTTAAATTTGAGATCCAAATACAGAATGGAAGTAGACAGTTGGAATTTAGTGGTTAATCTTTATTTTACTGAGGGAATCTCTGTCTTACAAATGGATTCACAAGCTCTTGAAGGTACTATTCCCCAGGAACACCAATATTCTGACTCAGTTTCCAAATTTCAATGCAGAAATGACATTTAAAAATATACACCTTGCAATAAATGAATTCAAAGGACACACAGCACCTGTCCCTTCCTATATTGTAGCTCCTTGGTCTAATGCTCCTCTTACCATCTTGTCAGACAGGCCTTCCTTGATGACTCCATTAAAATGGCCAGTCTCGATTTCCTCACACTTCAAAATTTACTTTTTAAGTTTTTATTTAAATTCTGGTTACTTAACATACAGTGTAATATTAGTTTCAGGAGTACAATATACTGACTTAACACTCGCATACAACACTTGATCCTCATCACAGGAAGTGTATGCCTTAATCCTCATCACCTATTTTACCCATTCCCACACCCACCTCCCTTCTGGTAACCATCAGTTTGTTCTCTACAGTTAAGAGTCTGTTTCTTGATTCGTCTCTCTTTTCCCTCTTTGTTCGTTTGTTTTGTTTCTTAAATTCCACATATGAGTGAAATCCTATGGTATTTGTCTTTCTCTGACTTATTCCACTTTTTATAATACTCTCTAGCTCCATCCATGCCATTGCAAATAGCAAGATTTCATTCTTTTTTATGGCTGAATAATTCTCAAAATTTATTTTAACTGCACATTTTCCCCTTTCCTCATCACAGAGTGCTATGGTCTGAATGTTTGCATGCTCTCAAAATAAGGTGATGGTCTTAGAAGCTGGAGCCTTTGGGAAGTGCTTCAGCCATAAAGGCAGGCCCTCATGAATGGGACTGGTGTCTTTATACAAAAAGTTTCATAGAGATCCTTTGACCCTTCCACCATGTGAGGACACAACTAGAAGGAGCTGACTATCAGTTAGGAAGAGAGTCTTCGGCAGAAGCTGACCATGCTGGTAACTTAATCTTTGACTTCTAGTCTCCAAAAGTGTAAGCTGTTGTTTAAAAGCTACCACATCTGTGGTATCTTGGTATCGCAAGAATGGGCTAAGACAGAGGGTAAGCTCCATGCAAACCATCATTTATTTACAACCTAAAACTGTGCTCAATCATAGTATTTAGGAAATAAATATGAAGAAAAAAATAAGAAACATCACAACATCATGGTAGTTTATCTCATTTGTCTTTAACTATAGTAAATATTCACATTTAAAAACCACCACCACATGGGAAACTATATTTCAAAGATGACTTATATGACTATAAGAGTCTATGGGATAGTTTTAACATATGCCTTTCATGTAAACTATTTTTTACCATGACAGTTTAACATTTAAATAAACATAATTGATAACATAGTATAAATTTGTACCTAGGAGATCTCATTTAAAAAGTGAGATGTGCAGATTTATTATTCTTAGAAAAAAATTAGGAACCAATTGAGCAAAACTGATCAAAAAGAAACTAAAAAGGAGATAATATCATGATTAGTAGTGGTAGCAGAAAATGAAAAGTTTCACAAGTTGCTTCTATTTTGACATTTATGTAAAGAGCAAACAAAGCAATTTAACATAGTAAACAAATTTTCTCTTCATATATAAGTATATGATGATGAACATGAATTCATAATCTAATCTGTTTTAGAAAAATATGAAGACAGGTAAAACAGTGATGCTAGTACATAGCAAGGGATAAATAAAATCCTGTTTCTCTCAAGATCATATTCTTTACTTCATTTTGTATACAGGCAACTCCTTACGATAAATGTAGACATTAAATACATTTTGAAGTAGTTTTATTCCTTCTAGAGACATTTTCTGTGACTATATTTATAAATTTGACAAAGTGCCATTATTGATTTCATTTAAGTGTGCTAAAAACTATTCAATCTTTAAAACTAACTAAACAATAGCTTTTTTAATTAAATTAATAGTAACATTTATTCTTTAAAAAAATTTTTTTAACGTTTATTTATTTTTGAGAGACAGAGAGAGGCAGAGCATGAGCAGGGGAGGGGGAGAAAGAGATACAGAATCCGAAGCAGGCTCCAGGCTCTGAGCTGTCAGCACAGAGCCCAACGCGGGGACGCGGGGCTCAAACTCATGAACTGAAAGACCATGACCTGAGCTGAAGTTGGACGCTCAACCAACTGAGCCACCCAGGTGCCCCAATTGTAACATATATTCTTAATCATATAACCAACTCAATATCCACTGAATTCTCTTAAATCAACTTAGTATTAATTTGTGAATGCATTCCCAATAATTCAAACATACTGCCTCCATTTTAACCTATAAGGCTGTATCCTAGGTTGATCAATTAATTTTATAGAACTTATACTGAACTTGATCGTTTCCTACACGTTTCCAAGATGAATCTTTAAAGACAAATGGAATAATTTAAATACTTTTTCTTTGCATACAAACACACAAACATGCATATTTCTATGTATCTGACTCCTGACTCTGTGTGTGTGTGTGTGTTTGTGTGTGTGTGTGTGTGTGTGTGTGTGTGTGTATGTATTCTGCAACTCGAATATTAGAGGTACCAAAAACAATTGAACAAATATCACTTATATACAAATGTAATTTATATCATACTATTGAAACTCACTGTAAAAGTACCAGTACCAGATTATATAGATAACAACTATATTTTGAGCTTTAGAGTAAATAACATCTTACTTATTTTTGCATATTCAGCATGTATCATAAGCCTGCACAGAAACTATACGTTCAATAAATCCTTGCTTAAATGAGAACTAAGTGACTAGCCTTCAGAACTTTGGATGTATTTTAGATGAATTTAATATCAGTTATAAAATATTAATTTTCACAGTATTAGAAGAGAGGAATTAACTTTATTCTCATGTGTTAAGATGACAAAAAGTCTTGTAAATAATACTCTTCTCAGGTTAAAAACTTGAAAACTCACATTAGCTCTTTAAGTGTCTAAAGTAATAATGCATTTAATGTCCAAGTCCTACATCAGCTGATGAGGAGTCACAATATGCACGACTTTCTGAGTTTCTCATAAGCCCTGTTCACAAACTGAAACTCAGCTCTTTTCCAAGGTTCATTTTAGATTCACTGTAGTTTGTTAGGAAGGTTTTTATGGTCGTACTGTTCTCCCTTTGTAGGCAATAAGGGCAAAAATATTAGTTACTAAAGCAATATGTAGTGTATAATAATGTAGTTGTGCATAGAGAGTTTTTTATAAATAGATTATTTGCAATTTAAATTATATTTAATGCAAATATCTAAACCTAGTTCACTTTTGTTGTTGGCTTCCTTCCATCTCTTGACATTTCCAGTGCAAACTGTGGAGATGAGAGAAGTAATTATGGACGAACAAGTCTCTAGATTCATTGGTTTGTTAAGTTTCCTCCTTACTCCAACAGGTTCGTTATTCTAGGCAAGAGTCTGGGTACCCAGAAGGGCAGGACTGTATTAGTACAACACAGAAGTTGTCAGTAATTCAGAAATTCTTTAACAATGACTTCTTGCATCTAAATCTACTGTGTGGATACAGTCCATGGTCAAGTTGGTTATTAAATTTTTATTATTTATCATTCCTAACTAGTGGATTGGAATACATTCTTAACCTCACAGAAAAATAGGAATACAGATATTTATGAGAGAAAGAGAGATCAGAGGAAGAGGAAAAGAAAAGAAGGGAAGAAAAGAGAAGAATCCTAAAGGCCATGTAAAAAACTGTATGATCCTGTTACCAAATTTGCTCAAAAGACAAACCATATCAATAGGCTAAACCACCTATGGAAGAAAAAAAGAGAGGGAGGTTTATTGTCACTCACCATTAATAAAAAGGAACAGATTACATTTCAGTTAAATAAATACCATTAGTTAAATGAGATATGTTTAGCTGCAGATCATCTTCTAACTTTGAGAATAATTAGTAACTGTAGTAACTGAAGGTAGGCAGCATATGGGCTGAGGTTTCAGCACTAGCAATAAGCAAAGGCCCATTATGATATAATATAGCTAGATATGTGCTATGAAAGTGGATGCCTGGTAAGAAAGAAACATCTAGTCTAAAGGATGATCATAAAAAGTAAAACTGTGGAATATTGAAGGTAAGATTTTTTTTAAGTGTATTTACTTATTTTGAGAGAGAGAGAGAGAGAGACATAATAGGAGGGCTAGAAAAAGGAGAGAATCCCAAGTGGGCTCTGGGCTGGCAGCACAAAGCCCCAGAAGGGACTCAAACCCACGAATTGTGAAATCATGACCTGAGCTGAAATCAAGAGTTGGACACTTAACCGACTGAGCCACCCAAAGTGCCCCATGAGGTGAGAGTTCTTCAGGAAACTTGTCTAAACAACTTCTTCTTCTTCTTCTTCTTCTTCTTCTTCTTCTTCTTCTTCTTCTTCTTCTTCTTCTTCTTCTCCTTCTTCTTCTCCTTCTTCTCCTTCTCCTTCTTCTCCTTCTCCTTCTTCTCCTTCTCCTTCTTCTCCTTCTCCTCCTTCTCCTTCTTCTCCTTCTTCTTCTTCTTCTTCTTCTTCTTCTCCTCCTCCTCCTCCTCCTCCTCCTTCTCCTCCTCCTCCTTCTCCTCCTCCTCCCCATCTTCCTCTTCCTCTTCTTCTTCTTCTTCTTCTTCTTCTTCTTCTTCTTCTTCTCCTCCTCCTCCTCCTCCTCCTCCTCCTCCTCCTTCTTCTTCTTCTTCTTCTTCTTCTTCTCCTCCTCCTCCTCCTCTTCCTTCTCCTCCTCCTCCCCATCTTCCTCTTCCTCTCCTCCTCCTTCTTCTTCTTCTTCTTCTTCTTCTTCTTCTTCTTCTTCTTCTTCTTCCCCTTCTTTCTTTCTTCTTTCTTTCTTCTTTCTTCCTTCTTTCTTCCTCTTCTTCCTCTTTTTAACTAGTGCCTAACAGAGAACCTGGCACTGGTTATCAATGTTGCTGAACCTAATCATATTTAAGAAAAAAAGGGGGGGGGGGAGGAAAATGTTTCAAATACACACAAACATGTTTCTCCTTTTAATCCAAATCTAAGTCCTCCTACACATATTCACCTTTGCTGAGATGTAGTATTTTGTTTTCCCTAAATTTATAACTAAGAAAAAGTTACCCAACTTAAAACACATTTCTGTTTTGTAAGAACTTTTAAATCTTAATTACTATTTAAATGTGGCCACTGTACTTAACCCACTCTCCTAAATACTGCACTGCAATAGTTGGATAGAGTCATACAAACAAGTTGATTTCCAAGACACAGTTCCCATTTAGCAATTGGTTTGCACTGCACATCTTCAGTTGTTTATCAGCTGAAAGAGCAAAAGGTTGCCAAACAAAAGATCTCTAAGATCTTTACTATCCTGGTAAAGTATGGTATGACGGATGACCAAAGCTTTCTTGGTCTGGTAAATTATTCTTTCTTCTTTCCTCTGCATTGTTTGGACAGAATGATTTGTTTAATTATCTGGAGAGTTAAACAGGAATACCAGGCAATGTTTGGCTCCTCCAGCTCTCCAGAAAATGAACTGGGTTGAACACTAGAGTGATTTATTTATTTATTTAGTGCTTTTTAAAGTTTTTATTTAAATTCCAATTAGTTAACATACAGTGTGGTATTAGTTTCAGGAGTAAAATATAGTGATTCAATACCTGCATACACCTGGTGCTTATCACAGCAAGTGCGCTCCTTAATCCCGATCACCTATTTTTACCCATCCCCCACATACCTCCCCACTGGTAACCATCAGTTTGTTCTCTATAGTTAAGGTCTGTTTTACCTTCCCCTATCTCTTTTTTCCCTTTGTTTGTTTGCTTTGTTTTTAAAATTCCACATACAAATGAAATCATATGGTATTTTTCTTTCTCTGTCTGACTTCTTTCCCTTAGCATAATACTTTTTAGATCTATCCATGTCATTGCAAATGGCCAGATTTCATTTTTTTTATGACTAATATTCCATTGTGTATATATACCACTTCTTTATCCATTATCTGTTGATGGACACTTGGGCTGTTTCCATAATTTGGCTATCATAGATAATGCTCTATGAACATTGAGGTGCATGTATTCTTTTGAATTAGTATTTTTGTATTCTTTGGGGAACTACCTAGCAGTATTTACAATTGCTGGATAATAGGGTAGTTTTTTTTGTGGGGGGAGGAGCATCTATATTGTTTTCCAGAGTGGCTGTACCTGTGCACATTCCCACCAACAGTGCGAAAGCTTTCCTCTTTCTCCACATCCATGCCAGCACCTGTTATTTCTTGTACTGTTGATTTTAGCCATTCTGACAGGTCTGAAGTGATATCTCATTGTAGTTTTGAATTGTATTTCCCTAATGATCAGTGATGTTGAGCACCTTTTCATGTGTCTGTTGGCCATCTGTATGTCTTCTTTGGAGAAATGTCTGTTCTTGTCTTCTGCCCATTTTTTAATTGGATTATTTGTGCTTTGGGTGTTGAGTTTTAGAAGTTCTTTGTATATTTGTATAGTGACCCTTTATCACATAAATCATTTTCAAATATCTTCTCCCATTCCATAAGTTGCTTTTTAGTTTCATTTATCACTTCCTCTGCTGTGCAGAAGCTTAGAGAGAAGCAGAAACTTATTCTCCCTCCCTTCCTCCCTTTCTTCCTTCTCCTTTCCTTCTTTTCTTTCTTCTTTTCTCTTTGTTAGCTTGGCAAGTGCATCCATATATCTTGCCTAATTTCCAAGTGTCCAAATGCATTATATTTGCATTATCATTTTGTTTCTAGTGGCAATAGATCAACCACTATCATTTCTATATGATCACATGAATTCCCAGAGACACTACAGTCCAAGGGTCTGTAGAAATTCCAGAAGCACTTTTACATAACAACACTAGAGCTCTTATTTTAATAAAAGGCAAACTTAACATTAATTATGGATAAGAAAATGATCCCAAACTGGAAACAAATTTGTTTCTCTTTTGAGTCTTCCAAATTCTATCAGTTTTATACTTCATGTTGGTTTGCTGTAGTCTCTGCCATAAAGATAATGGCAGCAAGCCCACAGTTTCAGGAATAAGCCTAGGAAATGCCAAGAAAAAGTCCTGGAAACTTAGTTTTGTAGTAGCATATATATCTTAAAATAGTTTGATTTTAAGGGAACACTTGAACATTAGAAGAGACTTGGGAAATCAAATGCTCTAAGAAAATTATACAAAATCTCAATTATTGCAATTTTTTTTTCTTTAATGGGTAGTTTGAGCATATCAAATAATTCTCCTTGAATTAAAAGTTATTTTCTTTATATAACTATTCACTGGAGGTCCCTATATTTGAGTAATCACTTCCATTAGACTGAAAAGCTCCATGAGAGCGGAGAACATGACTGTGTGCTCATTCCCATAGCCTAGTATAGTCAGTGCTCAGTAAAGGCACGGGGTAGCCTACTAGACCTTGCTGAAGTAAGTAAACCATTAAATTGATTATATTTCAACTTATTATAATTTTATGTATAAATATATAAATAGAATTTTTTCTAATGTGCAAAGAAAGATTTAGCTAATTAATATATTACAAAATATAAATTTTCAACTATCTATATATGATTTTATTTGTATATTTACAGGGCATTGTTTTTAGGGAAAGTAAAGTAATGGAAACAAGTGTGCCACATTAAGGTACATGGATAGCAATAATATCATTTTTGGAGAAACTGTCAGCATAACAAATAATTTAAGTAGTAACTTTTATGGCAATGCACATACATACAGAGCTTCAAATTATACTCAATGAATTTTCCAAAGTGAGCACTCAAGCATATTTAATTTCTAATCATTAAAATAGTTATACATACAAACCAATCTTATTTCATTTTAATGAGAGGTAAAAACATTTGATCTAAGTGATATTAAGTCTATATGAACATTGGAGAGATAACAGTAAATTATATATTTTCTATCTACAATATAAAATAGGATGCTGTTTTTCAATAATTCTATTACATTACTTGAACAATAATTAATAGATTAGAAATTATCCTATCCATATTTTTAAAATATTATTTAAAATTTTTATGATGTCCTATCCCAGCCTCAATCATTTCTCATTAAAGAATTATATTTATTTATTAACATGGAGTTGGAAATGTTTTATAATCAATGATTTTCTGTTCTTAACTCTTTTCTGGATATTTTTCTAGCTTTTCTATTACTTAAATTTTTTTTTTTAATATTTTTACTCAATAATAAATAAAGGTTTCCTGAAGTAATGTTGTCCAATCTCCTATGCAGTATTTTATTCCCTGTAAAATATCTACATAAAGCTATTCCAGCTTCTGTTCATTCACTTTCCATAATGGGATGTGTGTCACATTCTGGACCAGGTCATTCCAATCCCTGACAACTTCATTCATTACTAATTCTACTTGATAAACAGACCTGTATTCAGGCCCTGCTAGGATTCCAGGCACTGTGGATATTTTTTATTCTTTCTCAAAGAGAAATATGTTTTTTTTTCTTTTTTTATACTGTTAAAAATGGTCTCTATATGAATTTTACCCAAAGGTTCTCTGCTTTGTGCCCACATAGAATATATCTAAACTCTCTTTTATGACATAATTTTTTTTCTTGAAACCAGCTACACTCACTGCCACAACAAACACCTTTTTTTCCCCTCCAGACTAAATGTAACCTCTTCACTTGTGAGACAGTGAGGTTATTCTTAATCGGAGATGTATCACATAATAGACAGTGTTTTGTTGAATTTTTTAATCCACAATAAAATATCAAGCTAATTTTTTTTCAGGAAGTTGTTTGTTATTTCTTCATTGAATTTTATCACCTAGTGTGTGCCAGGAACTCCTCTCTGGACAATGGATATAACGGTGAATAGGACTGATAAGGTCCCTGATCAGAGATCCATTATTTTAATTTGTGGAGATAGACAATATATAAACAAAGTAATAGATATAAAAAATTCAGATAGTAATATTGTTGATGAAGAAAGACAAATAGTATAGCCAAACATCTTTAACAAGCATGTACTAATTCATAACTGGCTATTGATTCATGGAAAAGTTTGAGATGAGCTGACAGGTGTTGAAAGCAAACCTTACTTTTTGTGCTGCTTCTTGGCTACAGTTTTCTGGCTTTTCCTTAGAAAAGGAAATTTAAGATGAACAGAGTGGACTTTGAAGTTCTCATAGATGCTAAGTACAGCTCAAGCAGTCCCTCCTGGACTTCCTTTGAGACAATGACGAGTGTAATTTCTGAATGACTTGCAAATTGCGGCTAAGTCAGTCATAGGGTTTAACTTCTTATATACGAAGCAGATGTATCATAATAAAAACCAAAAAGATAATCATTTTACATTGGCTAGTAAGATTTAATAACTTGTGAATTTAAAGACAGTGTTCCTTGGACACTTTTTCATGAATTTTATGTAAAACTATCTGAAGTAATGCTAAAGAATTACAAATATTTGTTTCTGGGGCACCTGAGTGGCTCAGTCAGTTAAGCGTCTCTGAATTTTGGCTCAGGTCACGATCTCATGCTGATGTAGTTTAAGCCCTGCATCAGGCTCTGTGCTGACAGTGTGGAGCCTGCTTGAGATTCTCTCTGTCCCTCTCTCTCTACCCCTCCCCACTCATGCTGTCTCTGTCTCTCTCAAAATCCATAAATTTAAAAAATATATTATTTTCTGTTAAATTGTATGTTGTTTTATTATTATAGCTATAGAAATAATTATCTTCCTATGATCAGATATATTTTTGACATTTTATATGAATATATAATTATGAAGTAAATATAAATTATGAAATATAATATATAAAATTAAATATATACTTGAAATTAGAAATTTTAAAACTTTCTTAATCTGAGAGGTGAGAAAAATTTATTTTCTACATAGAAATAGTAGCTATATAAAGAAGAAGAGGAACAAGTGATCTTGGTTACAATGTATCTATCTCACAGTTTAAGTTTCTAAACTATTATTTCAGGTACCATAATTTAGAAACTTTAATATCAAGAAACAAGGTGGAAAAGGTATTTACTAAAAATACTATTGCAGGGCACCTAGGTGACTCAATCAGTTAAGTGTCCAACTCTGGATTTCAGCTCAGGTCATGATCTCATGGTGTGAGATCAAGCCCAGCATGAGGCTCCATGCTGGGCGTGGAACCTGCTTAAGATTCTCTTTCCCCCTACCCTCCCTCCCAAAAAAGATTCTCTCTCTCCCTCTTCCTCTGCCCCTCCCCCACTCACATTCTTGTGCACAATTTCTTTCTCTCTCTCTCAGAAAAACAATGTTATTGGGGCGCCTGGGTGGCTCAGTTGGTTAAGCGGCCGACTTCGGCTCAGGTCATGATCTCACAGTCTGTGGGTTCGGGCCCCGCGTCAGGCTCTGTGCTGACAGCTCAGAGCCTGGAGCCTGTTTCAGATTCTGTGTCTCCCTCTCTCTGACCCTCCCCCGTTCATGCTCTGTCTCTCTCTGTCTCAAAAATGAATAAACGTTAAAAAAAAAAAAAAAAAAAATTAAAAAAAAAGAAAAACAATGTTATTGGCTGTGTGATCTTGGGCAATTTGCCTAAGCTCCCCAATCATCAATTTATTTGTAGAATAGGAATATTAATACATTTTACACACATTCATTGTAAAGAATGCATGAAATATCTATATAGAATGTTTAGAATCATAATAGAATATTTAATAGTAAACATTAATAAAGTATTTAACAAATGGGTCTTAGTCTTAATAAAACATTTAATAAGTGGAAAGTGTGATGAATAAGTAGATGACAACAGCAATGGTAAAGGTGATAACAGCACTGTCCTATAACCACCAAAGCCACTCTGGCTGTTGACTACAGGCTTTCCACAGTAGAATTCATATTACTTACTGGACATGTTTTCCCAATAAAGATGTAAGGTAGGTTTTATTAGGGAAATAGAGACATGGTAGAATTAATCACCTTGGAAACTATATGGCAAGGATCAAGTGTATCTTCCTATAATGGCCATGTTCTTTCTGATCCATTATAGTTGGAAGTTCAACAAAAAAGTAAGGCTATTTTTGTTGGATGAAAGAAGAACCAAGAAATCAGTTCAGTGTGTGTTAGATTTTCAACTTTTAATGTGATTTATTTCAATCTTTTTGGAATTAAAAAGTAATGAAAATAAAACAGTGTTTTATCTTTTAAATATACTTGTAATTAAGAAAAAAATCTTCATGGGACCTCATCAAAATAAAAAGCTTCTGCACAGCAAAGGAAACAATCAGCAAAGCTAAAAGGCAACCAATGGAATGGGAGAAAATATTTGCAAACAATATCAGATAAAGTGTTAGTATTCAAAATCTATAAAAACTTATCAAACTCAACAGCCAAAAAACAAATAATCCAGTGAAGAAATGGGCAAAAGACATGAATAGACACTTCTCCAAAGAAGACATTCAGATGGCCATCCGACACATGAAAAAATGCTCCACATCACTTATCATCAGGGAAATACAAATAAAAACCACAATGAGATACCACCTATCAGAATGGCTAACATGAACAACTCAGGCAACAACAGATGTTGGCAAGGATGCGAAGAAAGAGGATCTTATTTGCATTGCTGGTGGAAATGCAAACTGGTGCAGCCACTCTGGAAAATAGTATGGAGGTTCCTCAAAAATTAAAAAGAGAACTACCCTACCACCCAGCAATTGCACTACTTGGTATTTTCCAAGGGATACAGGTGTGCTGTTTTGAAGGGGCACATGCACCCACCCCAATGTTTATAGCAGCACTATCAACAATAGCCAAAGTATGAAAAGAGGCCAAATATCCATTGATGGATGAATGGGTAAAGAAGATGTGGTATACACACACACACACACACACACACACACACACACACACACACTATGGAGTATTACTCAGCAATCAAAAAGAATGAAATCTTGCCCTTTGCAGCTAGGTGGATGGAACTAGAGGGTATTATGCTAAGCAAAATTAGTCAGAGAAAGACAAATATCATATGACTTCACTCATATGAGGAGTTTAAGATACAAAACAGATGAACATAAGGGAAAGGAAGCAAAAATAATATAAAAACAGGAGGGGGACCAAAACATAAGAGACTTTTAAAGATAGAGAACAAACTGAGGGTTGCTGGAAGGGTTGTGAGAGAGGGAATGAGCTAAATGGGTAAGGGACATTAAGGAATCTATTCCTGAAATCATTGTTGTTCTATATGCTAACTAACTTGGATATAAATTAAAAAAATAAATTAAATAAAAATTTAATAAATAAATAAATCATAAATAAAAAGAAAAAATCTTCATCCCAACACTTTTTTAGAAAACCTATTCCTTCAGACATGAATTTACCACAATTTATCTTATTTGCACATTGATGAGAATATTATGCATGAAATAGCTTTTAATTTAATACACATTTTTAAGTTATATCTCTGTTGCTACCACCATTATTTTCTCTTATATTAACCTGCTTTTTGTCTGTGTAGTTGAAAAAAATATTTTAAGTGTGTTTCTGTTTCTTATGCTATAAAGCAGTGATTCTTAATGTGAAGAGAAATAAGAGAGGAGAAACGGTGGTGATAAGGAGACACATCTATTTAGGGGTTATTCAGAATTATTTGCAGGACCTTTTAAAATTGCATCCGCTCACCTAGAGTTTTTGATAAAGGTGTAAGTCCTTTTCTTTATCTTTACAATCACCGTCATTGTGACCCAATATTCTGGAGGCAAGTAAAGACCTTGTTATTCAAATGTTTGTAATAAATTAAAAATCAAGGGGCACCTGGGTGGCCCAGTTGGTTAAGCATCCGACTTTGGCTCAGGTCATGATCTCACAGTCCATGAGTTCAAGCCCCGCGTCAGGCTCTGTGCTGACAGCTCAGAGCCTGGAGTCTGCTTCAGATTCTATGTCTCCCTCCCTCTGACCCTCCCTCTTTCATGCTCTGTCTCTGTCTGTCTCAAAAATAAGTAAACATTAAAAAAAATTAAATTAAAAATCAAACTGCTATTCAGAGTCTGGGTTCACAGGTGTTAACTTTCACTCAAATTTGCTTCTTGCCTCTGTCCCCTTTCTTGACAAACGTATCCATTTTCAGTTTTAACTATTCTTGTACATGATGAATTCACATGTCTCTGTCCACATTCTTTCATCCACAACACCTTGCTGGACTCAAGTCATAAAATCCCAGACACTGCATATACACCTACATTTATTGTTCTGCTTTTCCTTCAACTCTATGAGACTACACCATATTTAACCTCCATGAAAGCACTCTCTGTGTTCTCAGATTCAATTAATGTCTTCAACTTGCTCCCAGTATCACATTACACCCTGAGGGGCTGCATAAAACGTGGTTTGGAATCACAAGCTTTGAAACTATACTCTCCTACTAAAAACTGGCTGAACTCGCATGACGTTATTCAACTTCTCAGAGCCTGTTTATCCATACATTTTTAATAAGTGATCTCAAGAGGACCACAAGGTTGGCTGGAGCATTGTAAGCAGGGACAGAATCTTAATAGAAGTAGACAAAGAACATCTCATAGAGGCCCTTTTAGATAATGATAAGAAATTTAGATTTTATTCTAGATAAAATAAGAAATCACTAGAGAGCTATTATCTAGGCAGTGACAAGATTTGGCTAACATTTTGAAAAGATAACTGCAGCTATAAAGAATGAGAATAAACTATAAAACGACAAAGGAGGGACCAGGGAGACTGGCTATTGCAGTAAACCAGAACAGGTACGTTGGTGGTGTAGAATAGGCTTGTATCTGAAAACAGTGAGACCTAAATTATTTTTGGATCTATTTTAAAGGTTGAGTTGATAGAACTGGCTGATGTAGAATGGAGAAAGTAAGGATTTAAAGATAGGGAAGGTTTAAGTTTTGAGTAACTTGAAATGTAGGAGACATTTACAGATGGAATTAATTAATTAATATATATATGTTAAAGACTATATATGTTTGTATATTAAACACTATATATATATAGTGCTTAACTAATGTTTATATATATATGTATTATATAATATATATTAAACACTATATATATATATATATATATATATATATATATATATATATATACACACACACACACACACATATATAGTAAGTAATCTCATCTATTTCTAACACAATAGAAATAGATGAGATTACTTAGGGAAGAGTATAGAAAAAGAAAAAAGGGAAGAGATCTAAGAACTAAGCTCTCTTAGGTAGAAAACTTGAGAAGAATCCATTTAATTATTCATTTACTCACTTACTGAAAAATTATTCGTTGACTACCTATTATGTGCCTAACAATGTTACAGGTACTGGATATACAGTTTTAAATAAAAGCCTTATTTTTCTGGATCTTATATTTTGGTGGGAGAGTGAGATGGTGAGTAAGACCAATCTGCTCAATAATATGTGTTAAGAGGACAAAAATATGCAGAGAAGGAAAATGTTAAATGTATAGAAAATTGGGCAGCCTGGAAAATTGGGCAGAATTTTGGGCTGAAGAAAATGAAGGGTATATTCATGAAATATCTGAAGAAGGAGGCAGAGATCAGTGAGGAAGACTCTGCAAAAGTTCTGAGTATAAACAGCATCAAGTGTGCCCTGTAAGTTCAAGAAACATTAAGGAAACAGAAAGGTGTAGAACAGAGATGCTGTGTTGACAACAGATGAAGGTTGAGCAAACACAAGAAAGTTAACACCAGGCACAAAGCTAGTGAAAAAATATATATGGGACACGTTGGTGGTTTGAACCTAAGTAGTAGGAGCAGAAGTAGTCAAGAGTTATTAAACTCCTTTCATCCATTCATTTGTTTTATGCTGTAATACAGACACCACAGTCTGCACCTAAGCAATTTAGTTTTCATCTTCCTCTCCCTAAAATGGACATATTCCTACTTAGCCAAAACCAACGTGTCCTACCAAATAAATTTAACAATAATTTCCAAATATCACTGAATGTCCAGACTATATTTATGACTATTTTAGATGAAAAGATATGTAATGGGCATTAATAACTATAAGTAGTAGGTAACCTTAAGAGAATTCTTGCTTGCTTATTTTTGTAAAGGTCAAGTTGACAGAATTTACTGATAAACTGGATATGGGGAATGATAAAAAAAGGGAGGCAGCAACATTTATCCTGAGATTTTTGGCATATGCAAATGGAAGAATGGAGTTGTTTTTAACTGAGATAAGAAAGCCTAAGAGGAGAATATTAAAAGAAAATTATGACTATTTAGTTTATGATAGTAAGTATCTAAACAAATACACACATAAGGTCCAGGGCAATCAGGGAGGGGTCTGGGCTGCAGATACAACTTTGGAAGTCATTATTATGTTGATGGTAGTTAAATGGAGGAAGCTGGTGGGGATCACCTATGGGATGAAAATGTACAGAAAAGAGAACATATTCAAGGACTAAGTTTTGGAACACTACAACATGCAGAGGTGAGCTGAAGAGGAGAAACCCCAAAGGAGACTAAAATAGTTTTGGAAAGGTTAGACAAAACTTGGTGATGGCTGGGTTTGCAGGACCCAACTGAAGGAGATGCTTCAAGAAGGAGAGAATGCACCAAGTTCAAACACTGGTAAAAGGTTAAGTAAGAAGACTGAGGAAGGATTATATAATTTGGTAATGTAGAAGCAACTGCTGACCATTACGAGACTAGTCAATTTGAGGTGGCTGGGAAAATGGAATAGTCTAAATACAGAATGAGAGAAGAAAAGTAGGCAATTGGTAAAGATATTTTGCTATCAAAGAGAATAGGAAAATGAGAAAGTAGCTATTGAACAATGTGATGTATTTTTTAAGATGTTATACATTAATAAAAATAGGAATGATATATAAAGAAAAATGATGAAAGAGAGAAGGAAAATAATTTTTTTCATGTTTATTTATTTTTGAGACCGAGAGAAAGAGTGCAAGCAGGGGAGGGGCAGTGAGAGAGGGTGATAGAGAATCCCAAGCAGGCTCCACACTGTCAGCCCAGAGCTCCACACAGGGCTCAATCTCACGAACCATGAGATTATGAACTGAGTCAAAATCGAGAGTTGGACGCTCAACTGAGTGGGTCACCCATGCGTCCCTAAAGAGAAGGAAAATAATTATAAAAGCTACATTCTTGCATAGTCATGAGTGGATGGGCTCCACACATCCCACCTGCGGTGGGCACAGGAGACAGAAACTTAGCTACAGAAGGAGGAAGGTAGGGTACTTAGGCGTGAATTCTGATAAGATGATTGATTTGGCCAGCTAATAGAGCCAGGGTTTGTGTGTATGCGTGTGTGCGCGCACACGTGTGTGTGTGTGTAAAATGCAGGTTTATAACTGAAAGTGTGACTGGCAGAGGAATGTTTAGGCTTTGAAGAGTGAGTAAATAATAATATTCTCTAGAAAAGTTGGAGAAATAAATAAATTCGCTGGCAATATTTAATAGCAAGAAACATTAAAGATCTTGAGTGTAAGGTCTTAAAGTCATTAGTACTGTGTGTGTGTGTGTGTGTGTGTACAGCCACATTAAACTGTTTGGTTGCAATTGTATATTTAGACATAAAGAAGGTTGTGATTTCTGCAGGTGAGAAAGATTAAAAAGAGTCATTGGATGGATTATTGTTATGAACACTGAAATAATTAAAAATCCTTACAAGATTTATGGTAGAAAGAGGACAAGGAAGCTAGATGTTCAAAATTGGTGAGTGAGTAGGATTCACTAGGATTTAAGCAGACTCCTACAGCAAGAATGGGGAGTGTGTAGCGTTGTCTGACATTGTTCAATAGAATTTGCCTCAGAGTGGAATGAGGGAGGTGGGTGGAATGATGTTTTGGAAATGGTGATGAGCACTCAGGTAGACAGTTGTACGACTCTGGTACATGAATACTGAAATAAAAACAGTCATCCCTTGAATGGGCTGAAGGGAAAATAGAATCTTCAGGACCAAAGAATGAAGAAATGCTTAAAAACTGAAACTGCAGTGAATTTTGTTGACAGACCGGGAATCCCAGAAGGGACAGTGGGAGGGGTTTGGAAGCTTGGCAAAAGTGGAAATTTGATAAGGGTGTCTTTCAGTATAGGTTACTGAAGACACACAAATACATTTCCAAAGGGATTCTTAAATACAAGCTTATGTTTCATAGTGGTATAAGATGTTTTGTTACATATTTTGATTATTTAAATTGATGTGTGCACACTCATATGTATAGTGGGAGAAGAAGAGACGTTTTTCTCTCTTCATATGATTCTGGAAGATCTGAGATATAGCACCAGGAGCGTCTGGGTGGCTCAGTCAGTTGAGCATCCCATTTCAGCTCGGGTCATGATCTCACAGTCCATGGGTTTGAGCCCGAAGTCAGGCGCCGTGCTGACAGTTCGGAGCCTGGAGTCGGCTTCGAATTCTTTGTCTCCCTCTGTCTCTGCCCTTCCCCCCCCCCGCCCCATGCTCTGTCTCTCTCCATCTCTCAAAAATGAATAAACATTTAAAAAAATTAAGATACAGCACAGATGGATGACACCAATGACCTAGATCATTAAATATAAAGGTCATTGTTTTGGTGCTTATTTTGCTGATTTTTTACCTTTCTTTTCCAGAAATTTACTTGCAATGCCTTCAGAAACAGCACAAATTTATTTTCTTTTTTCTTTTTTTTCTTAATATATGGCCACTCCTTCTTACTCTGAATTTTAGGCAGCTTGTCCTTTTCTTCCTCCCTAACATTGGATATTGTGAAGTATCATAGTCCTGTTAGGTTTCCCATTGTACATAAAGTATCTAAGTGATCACACCCAGTTTGGCTGATTACATTACTATTTATATCCAAGTACCTAACAATGAAAACTCATGGCTGTTTCACAGACACTAACTCAATGTGTGAAGGACTGAACTCCTCAATTTATTATTTCTGTCATTCACATGTATCTCACTCAGTAAGAGATCCTGACCAGTCGGGGCACCTGGTGGCTCAGTCGGTTAAGTGTCCGATTTGGGAGCTCGAGCTGGGAGTCCGACTCTGTGTGGACAGCTCAGAGTCTGGAGTCTGCTTTGGATTCTGTGTCTCCCTCTTTCCCTGCCCCTCCCCGGCTCGTGCTCTGTCTCTGTCTCTCTTTCAAAAATAAATAAACATTAAAAAGAAAAATTTGTTTTTTAAAAAAAGAGATACTGAGTCAAGTCAGAAAACTGTGTAAACTTCATTGATTTCCCCTTCTCAAATACCCTTTATAACTATCTAAGTAATCATCAAACCGTCTTATGTCATCATCAAATCATCAAACTGACATATCCACTGAACCTATCAAATCGATCATCTGACTGGTCTTTTGTTTTTTTACTTAATTTTTTTAAGTTTGTTTATTTTAATCTTTTTTTAAGTTTATTTATTTTTGAGAGGCAGAGAGAGACAGAGAGACAGAGAGAGAGACAGAGCATGAGCAGGGGAGGAGCAGAGAGAGAGGGAGACACAGAATCTGAAGCAGGCTGCAGGTACTGAGGTGTCAGCACAGAGCCCGATGCGGGGCTGGGAGATCATGAGCTGGGTTGAAGTTGGAAGCTTAACCGACTGAGTCACCCAGGTGCCCCTATTTATTTATTTTTAAGAGAGAGAGAGAGGGAGGAAGGGGCAGAGATAGAAGGAGATGAGAGAGAGAGAGAGAGAGAGAGAGAGAGAGAGAGAGAGAGAGAATCCCAAGCAAGTTCCACACAGCACAGAAACTGATGAGCGGCTCAAACTCACAAACCAGGAGATCATGACCTGAACTGAACTCAAGAATTGGACCCTCAACTGACTGAGGCACCCAGGTGCCCGCTGCCAGGTCTTTTCATTCTCAACATAACCCTTCTAATCTAGGATTATTATTGCTGCCCTGGGCCATTGAAACACATCTCTAAATCATATTCTGTCACCTTTCTTGCTCACCTCTAGGCCATCTTTCCCCTGCAGACAGGATGATCTTACTAAAATGCAAATTTAATAGCATTCTGCCCTGACTGAAACAAACAAGGAAGCAACAAAACAAGATATTTCCACATGGTGCCCTTCCGATATAATCCTAAAACTAGTAGAGTTGACACATTTATGAACTGGTTTCTGCAAAACTCTTCAGACTCATGTCTCCCCACTCCTGCCTTCTTGCTTTCTCTTGCTCTCTTTATCAGCTTTGGGTTTTTGCAAACACTATTTTATCTTCCCAAAGGGCTCTCTCCTTGAGAAAGGTTTCCATAAGACTCTAGGACTGACTTGAGGTTCTTCGATGCTTTATTCCACAGAAGCCTATTTTTACTCATGGTGTAGCCCTTGTCACTGTGCATGGAAAATTGTTATTTGCTGCTGTCTTTCAGCAGTAAGTGGTACCTCTTAGGTGGCAGGTCTGCATTTTATTCTGAAGTATATTTCTACTAACTCTACAACATTCACCACAGTGTCTGGCTTATAATTGGAGCTCAGAATTTTTTTTTTCAATGAATAAAATTATAAAATATCATAGACATGTAGGATACAATTTAATATAAAATATTTGATTTTGTATAATCAAGATTTTTTGTTCATAATATTGGATAATATTAGAACCAGATGCCCAAATAATGGTATAATCATATCTTTACAATAATGACTATGTAGTTTATTTTGATCTGCCTGAATAATAGCAAAATAGATCAAATATTGTTCTGATTGTTTTAATGACCAAACTGGGTTCTTTCCCATGGCCGTGTTGATTGAGAATGCAAAATTGTGTTAAATTAGAAAAGAATAGCGTTACTAGAACACTGTGATCTTCTAGAAACAACTATTATTTTATGTGGGCTATTTGGGGAGTTGGAAGGACAGCATTAAGCCAGTATAACTGAAAATACTGAAGTTCAGGTATAAAATATAGCTAGACCCAATTTCCATGTGGTTTCAATTAAAAAACTGATTTTTTTTTCAACTTTTAGGTCAAGACTACACTCTTGCTAAATTGGAATATTCATGGATCTCTTGTGCAGCATACTAAATACATCTTAAATACAGGACACTTTTCAACTTTTTAAAATTGTTATATAATAAGAACATAGAACGAATGAGTAGATTTTAAAATTTTTTTGAGATTCGAGATGATTTAAAACATGTTACTTCCCATTCTATATAATCACATATGCATAACTGTTTAGATCCAATGTTCATATTTAGCATAAGTTTAGCAGGGGTACACAAGGCAAATATTTGTTAGGTATATTTCCTTCTAACTATCTCATCCATTTTAGCATGCATTTTATAATCCAAGCATAGTATAATTTCATTTTACATTATTTTCCACATTAAAGTGCATAATATGATAACGTTAGGTTCTCTAAGAAAAGTGACAAAGTTTTTATATTTATTAAAACTTTAATATTAAAAGTTGACTTTAAGCATGTCTAGTGGAGCATGGTCCTTAGTTAAATTTCTGTAACTGTTAAGCTTTAAAAACAAAAAGTGTTACCAAGCTAAGTATTCTTTCATTATTATAATTTATTGGAAAATACCCCTATTTCTTTGGTATTTTATAGAAGTCAGCAGAGTTTTACACATTCCTAGGATGGTGTCTATATTTATGATTATTCATAATATTAAAATTACTGTTTTTAATAATGCTTACCATATGGCATACATTGTATTAGGTGATTAGATTTTTGAAAATCTCTATTTTCACATGAGTTACAAGAAATTGATATTTATTTTGGAGACAAAAATAGTAAGCTTCAGGCAGGCTATATTCTTGCATGCTGAATTTTTAGAAAAATAGGTCTTTGATAATAACAAGTTTTATTGTCTATAGTTATACTCAGTATGAGTTAAGGATAATGTTTTTCTGTTCAAGTTGTGATTTTTCTAGCAGCAGATTCCAATTCACAGAGAAAAATTTATGAGGGTTTTCCATATTGTTCCTATCAGGAAGATTATGCCCTCTCAAAATATCTTAATATACATTGTATACAGTGTCTTGGAAGGTGTATAGATTCCCAGTACTTAACACTTCCTTCATTTGTGTGCTCACATTGTATTTTGGGAGAGTCTCTGTATACTTGTCACAGCTTTATCACTTTATAACATTTGTTTCTATTTTGTCCTTGGGTGTGTTATTTTGTTGGCAGTTTTTCAGTTTTTAGTCTGGCTATGATTTGGGGATAAACAGCTCTAGCCACTGGGATTGAGGATGCATTGTCATCAGCTCTGCCCTCTGGCCATTCAGAGAATCAAGTTCCTCCGTTTGAAATTAAGAGTAAGCAGTTAGACATTGGTTTCCTTGGCAGTATTTTTTTTGAATGTGTATTTATTTGTTTTATTTATTTATTTATTTATTTATTTATTTATTTATTTATTTATTTTAGACAGAGACAGAGAGAGACAGAGTACGAGCCAGAGAAGGGCAGAGAGAAGGAGACACAGAATCTGAAGCAGGCTCCAGGCTCTGAGCTGTCGAAACAGCGCCAGATGCCTGTTGTATCTCACAAACCAAGAGATCATGACTAGAGTGGAAGTTGGACTCCTAAGGGACTGAGCACCCATAAGCCCCTCCTTAGCAGTATTTGAAGCAAGCTGTTATTCCTTTTATCTCTTTTGAAAAGTTTTGTTCTTTAGTATACCATTAAATGAAGAACTGGTGTGGAACTTTTAAAGCACAGACTGTGGCCAGATTAGAAGATAAAACTAGGGGTAACTTTTGGAAGAAGAGAAACGTCTAACTCAGTGTTAATACATTAAAACACGCAGGGAGTACTCCCTTTAAAAACAAAACAAAACAAAACATTTTACTTAAGAGTTAGAAATTAAACTTTTCGGACTAAAATTTATTTCGTAGTGATGATAAAAATAAAATTGCACAATTGATAACTAAAATACATACAATAAATCATTAATTTAAAAAGTCACTCATTGTAACACGGCAGCAATGTTGAATGTTAATTAGTAGAATATGACAACCCAATGAATGAAATGTTCTTGCTCACAAGTGGAAGACCCAAATTGCAAATGAATCTAAACTTGAGAGATTTAGATCTCCATTTAGCATGAAGTTATGATACCCACAGAAGAAGTGAAATTAGAAATGACTCTGCATATGCAAGTGGAGGTCTAATTCTTTTTTTAACTAAATTTTCATTAGACAAAGGACAATAGTCTGAAATAAAAGTGAAGGCATATATACCTATATATTCATTTATAGATGCCCCATCTTGTGCAAACATTCTTAACAGAGTGTGTAACTGTATGGAGGAGAGGCAGGAATGTGGGATAAGTGAAAAGAACAATAAAATAATTTTACTGACATGAGAGAAGTCTTGCATGAACAATGATAATGTTTTAGGAATAACTGAATTTTCTGCATCTACCAAAAAACAAACAAACCAACAAAAAAACAGAAAAATCAAACCTCAACTGACCAAAAATTAATTTGATTTTCTCCTCAAAAATTCCCTTTTTGGATTTGTTTTTAGCATTAAAATTTTAATTTGTACATTTGAAATAAAGACAATTTAATCTGATAATTTGGACATTATTTCCTCAGCAAGATGGGAGGGTACATGGATAACCATTGTTTTACCTTCCTACTGTAAAGAGTGCCAATCTAAGCCCAGAATTATAAGTACTGAGCAGAATGGGGATTATATAATAATAGATAAAATGGTAAAATCTAGAGTGACAAGAGGGTTAGGTGACCTAGTGGAAAGAAGTGGGCTTTGGTGTCATAACAACTTCCTTACGTATCTCATTTCAAATCACCTCCAGCCATCTGACTTTGCCCAACTTAACTCACCCTACCTCTTCATTTAATTAGCAGAGATAATAATTTCTTAGCAAATTTGTTATGGAAATTAAGTGGGTTAATATTGTGAAAGCACTTAGTCCAAAGCTAGAAACTTGATAAACTTTCCTCTTTTCATTTATTTCCTTTTTTCTCTTTCTCATTGATTCTCTATTGACTCTTTTTACTATAGATTGGTTCAACAGTTCAGAGGATCTTCAGGTCAGATCCTAAAGACTCTGTGAATACTGTGACTTTCAAGAACAGATAAGTGACCACATCAATTCTATCAGGAACTAACAGAAATTTATATAAATAAATAATCTGGTCTTTATCCGTTCTCAACATTTTGGTACCACATCTGAAATATATAATTTTATAATAGTTAGATAGTTTGAAAAGAAAAGAAAGAAAATACTATCATATCCTTATCTAAAGATTTGTTAGATATGAATCCATAACTGGATAAAAGTTGGATCTCATAAGTTTTTTACCTTTTTGTGCTTCTATGACAAGACAAAATACAAACATATTTATCACTATTTATATTCTATGTTTAAGTTTTAGTTATTAATTTGCTTTTCTTGGCATGATAATCTAGCCATGCTTACTTCACATGCTAGATAAAAGAAAACGGTAAAACTACTATAGTTTCAAATAAACAGCATGCTCAAACTTTAAAATGTGTTTAGATAGGCACATTGTGGATTATAATATCTTTATTTCTTTTTAATTCGCCGCTTGCATTATTTTTATAACTACTCTAAAGCACTAGAGAAATAAAAGAAAATTAAGTATTTTACATATTTCCATATGTATTTATTTACTAGTTACTGGTAATACAATTGTTATTTAATTGCACTGTCTTTAATGTGGTATTTTCCAATGATGAAAAATATTTAACTAATATTCCATAGAAAGAAACATAATACTGTGAATAAGCATGCACTCTAATAGCATGTGATGTGGGAGGGTATGCCTTTTAAATACGGATGTATAGTCCAGTCATTAGCAGACTGTGCTCCAAAACATTGAACATTGGCATTAGTTACTCCAGATTTTGTCTAGAACCCTTTCTCTGTTGTCTATCATTTCTAGTTACTAAAAATGTTCAGATGTCCTTCATAATGTCACAAGATTCCACAATTCTCTAATTGCTAGACCATCTTTACTTTCATTTACAACTATTCAGTGAGGGTCCTCTGCATACATGTTTTGTCAGAGTTTTGGTTCAAAACTTTTTTTTTACCAGGAAAAAAAAAAATGATAAAAAGAGAAGCTGCCATGAATTAAATAAACAATACAAACTGCAAAATTGTAATAAATCAGTGCTCTATGGCATGTTGATAAACAAGAAGTAAGTTCACTTTGATGATTTACCAATATAATTTAAAAGATACTTTGTAGGTAGAATCTTTTTGATGTTGAAATAACTTTATATTCTTTTAGGTATTGAATTATTAAATATTATTTTTGGTCATTTTACTACAATCGTCTTTTATCTCTTCTGGTTTTCTTCCTTATGAAGTAAATAATTTTCAGTTCCTAATCACTAAAGATTGAACATCAATTCTGATTTTTCATCTTATTTTCCATTTGTAGATACCTGATTATGCTTATATCAAGAGTAGGTTCCAATCAGAGAACTTAAATATGTATACCAATACTTTGTAAAGTCAATACTGTTTTATAAAATAAATATAATTGATCTTTAACTTAATCCCATTGAAAAGTTGGTTGAGAGAATATTCTGTTTAAACCATAATGGATCCACCATTTAGATTTGCTTATTTACACCAAAATCTTACCCTAGTCCTAAAAATGAAAAAGAAAGGAAACTCAAAACACAAGGCTGAAATAAATTTCCAGGCCCAAAATGGGAGTTGTTTCTGCTTGGGGTGATAGGTCAGCAAACCAAACTTAGATAACTTTTGTATCCCTGTAAATTTTCCACTTGATCAGAAACACCCAGTCAGCTGATCCCCAAATGCCAAGTCAACTCATGACTCTCTACTTATTTGTTTCTTGATATTTGTACATAAAATCAGATATGCAAACCCAGCTAGTAAAGTCCTGCCTTCCCATTACTGCTTCTAAAGCTCTATAAAATTTGCTCTCATCCAAACATCTCCGGGGGTAGAATGTTCTACTGCTTGATAAGCACTGTATACTCCCCCAATCCATGCACTGCTATTACTTAAACAAAGGACATCAAACTTATTACTAAATTGTTTCATTTTTGTCATGTGACAGCAATAAATATAAATTTGTAAATTTTAAGCCAATTTTCTGTAAATGTTTTAACAAAAGAAAGGCCAATTATAAAGATGATGCTCAATTAAAGGTTTAAAGATTAATAATTTTTCTCACTTTAATATTATTTATTCATTACATATAAATGATCTCCATTGTACTAATGGTAAAAAAAGAATGTGATGAGGTTTTGGGTGACGGTGGGGTTCGTGGGGTTCAGAGCTAACAAGCCAATAAAGAATTCTTGAAGATGTCTTTGATACAAAAAGATGATTTTGTTAAAGCACGAGGACAGGACCAGTAGGCAGAGAGAGCTGCACTGGAGTTGTGAAGAGTGGCTCCTTACATAGACGGGACTGGGGAAGGTAAAGTCAAAAGAGAAGTTTCCAAAGAGATTTTCATATGCTAAAGACTCACAGATTACTGGAGGCCAAGATATTGTCAAGTTAAGGTTTCTCCCTCTAGAAGAGCATTAACATTAAGATAGTAGGGAGTTCCTGGACTTTAGGCCATTGATGGCATTGCCTTTTTCTTATAAGCTGGTGGACACTCTTCTCAGTTTAACCTTTTTTTTTTTTTTTTTTTTTTTTTTTTGTCCTTTGCTTTTTTGGGTAGGCAGAAGTGTCCAAGGAATATCACACATATCCCACCTGGGGCGAAGGTGGTGGGGGGAGAGTGGAAGGGAAGTGCTAGCTTGTACTTTGTCCTCAGACTGCCTGTGCTCCCTCATCAGAATGTAATTAAATACAAAAGATATAAAGTAATCAATTTGGCTTTATGCAATAATTTAGGTAGAGATCAAAGGCCAATCTTAATTTACACACAGTCAATCACAGGCCTAAGTAACAGAATATCTGAATCCAAAGTTGATGGAGAAGACAAGATTAGGATTTGTACTTCCTTGAATTTTAATCATTTTTGTAACTGTTAGGTTTCTTTGACTACCACAATGTTTACCTTGTAATAAAACCCTTTATATAATTACAAGGTCTGAATAATTTATTTTCTAATGATTCAAATTTATAAGTAAACAGAGCATTGCAAATAGTTTTTAGTAATAAATGATTTGAAAATTAAATTTGAGATTGCAAAGTCTAGTGTTATAAATAGAATTAGATTAAAAATCCTGAAAATAATGTTCCTGGTTTATCTTATTTTTCTCTTATTCTTTATTTCAGGGTTCATTAATATAATTCAAAAGTCTTCATAAATACATTTTATGAAACACTCATTTCCCAGAGGTTATCTTTTCTTAGGTGGAAAAGGAAAAAAAAAAGATTCAAAAACAAACAATAAAATAAACTTAAATGCATATTCAGAGCTTTAGAGATTCAGGCTGAGGGAGAAGGAAACCTTATTTCTGTTATAATGTTAATATTTAGATCAACTTTTTTTGTAATGTTTACATTTATTTATTTATTTTTTAATTTACATCCAAGTTAGCTAGCATATATTGCAACAATGATTTCCTGAGTAAGTTCCTTAATGCCCCTTACCCATTTAGCCCATTCCCCCTCCCACAACCCTTCCAGCAACCCTCAGTTTGTTCTCTATATTTAAGAGTCTCTTATGTTTTGTCCCCCCTCACTGTTTTTATATTATTTTTTGTTTTCCTTCCCTTATGTTCATCTGTTTTGTATCTTAAAGTCCTCATATGAGTGAAGTCATATGATATTTGTCTTTCTCTGACTAATTTTGCTTAGCATAATACCCTCTAGTTCCATCCACCTAGTTGCAAAGGGCAGGATTTCATTCTTTTCCGTTGCCAAGTAATACTCCATTGTATATACCCCACATTTTCTTCTTCCATTCATCCATCAATGGACATTTGGGCTCTTTCCATACTTTGGCTATTGTTGATGGTGCTGCTATAAACATTCGAAACAGCACAACTGTGTCCCTTGGATAAATGCCTAGTAGCACAATTGCTGGGTTGTAGGGTAGTTCTAATTTTAATGTTTTTGAGGAAACTCCAAACTGTTTTCTAGAGTGGCTGCGGCAGTTTACATTCCCACCAGCTGTGTAAAAGAGATCCTCTTTTTCCACATCTTTGACAACATCTGTTGTTACCTGAGCTGTTAATGTTAGCCATTCCAACAGGTGTGAGGTGCTATCTCATTGTGGTTTTGATTTTTATTGCCCTCATGAGGAGTGATGTTGGGCATTTTTCATGTGTCTGTTGGATGTCTTCTTTGGAGAAGTGTCTCTTCATGTCTTTTGCCTATTTCTTCACTGGATTATTTGGTTCTTGGGTGGTGAGTTTGATAAGTTCTTTATTGATTTTGCATATTAACACTTTATCTGATACATCATTTGCAAATATCTTCTCCCATTCTGTCAGTTGCCTTATAGTTTTGTTAATAGATTCCTGTGCTGTGCAGAAGCTTTTTATTTTGATGAGGTCCCAATAGTGCATTTTTGCTTTTGTTTTCCTTGCCTCTGGAGACTTGTTGAGTAAGAAGTTGCTGTGGCTGAGGTCAAAGTGGTTTCTGCCTGCTTTCTTCTCCAGGATTTTGATGGCTTCCTGTCTTATGTTTAGGTCTTTCATCCATTTTGAGTTTATTTGTGTGTGTGTTGTAAGAAAGTGGTCCAGGTTCATTTTTCTGCATGTTACTGTCCAGCTTTCCCAGCACTTTGCTGAAGAGACTGCCTTTATTCCATTGGATATTTTTTCCTGCTTTGTCAAAGATTAATTGGCCATACGTTTGTGGGTCCATTTATGGGTTCTGTATTCTGTTCCATTGATCTGAGTGTCTGTTTTTGTGCCAGTACCATACTGTCTTGATGATTACAGCTTTGTAATACAGCTTGAAGTCCAGGATTGTGATGCCTCCACCTTTTGTTTTCTTTTTCAAGATTGGTTTGACTATTGGGGTCTTTTCTGGTACAAATTTTAGGATTGTTTGTTCTAGCTCTGTGAAGAATGCTGGTGTTATTTTGATAAGGATTGCTATTTAGATCAACTTTTGTCTTTATGATGCTAATCTTTACTTACCTCAGCTCACAATACTTAATGTATTATAATGTAAACTTGCAAGCTGAGCTCTGACTAGCCCTAGAACTAATCTTGAGAAATGTAGCCAGGACTTTAGAAATGCAGGGTGTCCCTTGAGAGTCCCATTCTCCAGTCCCTTTTGGTTTCATACAGATGTGAGAGCCAGCTCTCACTACAGTGCCCTGTATTTCCTTCTGTTTCCCTTACCTACTCAATGGGGCCTTTACCAAACTTCCCTCTGACACCTTTCTCAGCTTTTGCCAAACTCTGCTCCAACTCAGAATATTTTCTGTAAGCCATCTGACTTGCAGTTAGAGTTACCAGATTTGGCAAAAATAAAACGAACAACAACCACAAACGGAACTCCCAGCTACATTTGAATTTTAGCTAAACAACATGTGATTTTCTTTACTTTTTAGTATAATATGCCCATGCAGATTTATGGGACATACTAAACACTAAGGAAAATTACTTGTTGTTTAGCTAAAATTCACATTTAACTAGGCATCCTGTACTTTATCTGGCAACACTACCTGTAATATGTTTCTGAAAATACGTCAGCTATTTTCCATAAAGTTGTGGGTTTTTTTTCACATTTCCATGCCAACCCAGGAGATAGGTATTAGGATGATATGGAAAGATAGAATTAAATAGGCAGAGAAGGAAAGTTTAGGACCTGAGGTCCCTGGGTAGGAAAAAATACATATTTTAAAACAATGCTGGAAGCATCTGACTAGAGCAAACTCCTTCAGGCATAAGATCCTCTTAAGAATGTAAGACACCACCTATGGTCTTTCAGGTTTCCCTTAGGAATTTGACAAACAAAAAACTTGACTAAAAATAAGTAAACCTTAAAACTTATGCTATACTGGGACAGTGTGACCGTAGTCTGACTCTTCATACAATGGAATTGAGCCAATCAGGAATGGACAACCCAGAACATAGAGTTATCCAGCCAATTAGGGTAAACCTGAGAAGGGACAAGGGGGAAGGGTGATGTTGGAGGATTCTTTAACTGAAAGCCTGGGGTTCCTTGTCTCACCACTTCAAAGAATGAAGAAGTGGACACAAAATGAGCAGCAGGCAAAAGTTTATTAGAGTATAAGATCAGAAAGGAAGAATCATTGTATGAAAGCTCTCTTTACAGAAAGGGAGCATTTGAAAGTGATTGCCTGGGACTATCATCAAGAGTCCTTGTGTTATAAGGTTCTGGTCAGTCTTCCCTTCCCTTCCCCCTCCCTTGTTTCTTCTTAGGTTCTACCCTTATTGGCTAGGTCACTCTAAATGCCTAGTCATTACTTTTTGATTGGCTTGTTTCTATTGTATGAAGAGTGGTCTATGGCCATATCCCTCCTTGTGAGTCATATATTTTATGGATGGTCTACTACTTATTTTTAGTTAGGTCTTTTGTCAAATTCCTGAGGGAAACCTGAGGGGGACTAGGTGGTGTCTGTTACATTCTTAAGTGGAACCTTAAGACTGAGGGGGTTTGATGTGGTCAGACACTCCCATCATTGTTCCAAAATAGGTGTTTTTCCACACCCAGAGACCTCAGGTCCTAACCTTTTCCTCTAGGCCTACTGAATCTTATCTTTTCCTATCATACTGAGACCCTCCCCGCCCCCACCCCATGTATTGAGGTAAAACATCCTTCAACATTAGCACTCCCATATTAAAGATAAGGAAACTAAGGGTAAACAGGATTCAGTTACTTGCTCTTTCCCTTTCCCAGTGGCACACAAAAATTCTAATAGGGATCAAAGTATAGGGAAGAGGTACCTGTGTTCCTCCATGAGACAACAGGATTCAAATTGGAGCTCTGGTTTTTATTAATACCTGTAGAATTTTGAGAAGCTTAAGCTCTTTAAGCTTCAGTGTCCTATCACACTACCTGTTGACGATGACCATACTTCCTTAGAGAGCTGCATAATGAAAGTGAAGTCCTGAGAAGACAGCGCATGTTAGCATTTGATTTATTTTAATTGATGCTATTAATATAAACAACACTATATAGGCTTACAATTATTAATCCAAGGCCATTTAGTTATTACTTTCTTTTTTAAAAATGATTTTAATGTTTATTTATTTTTAGAGAGAGAGAGAGAGAGCTCACAAGTGGGCCGAAACCAAAAGTTGGATGCTTAACTCACTGAGCCTGCCAGGTGCCCCATAGTCAGTACTTTCTTCAGAAGATTCTGGCCACACAGTAAGGCTTAATTATTATTAATTATAGGTCCTGTGCAAAGCATATTCCTTAAGGGTTCAGTTATTTTAATTATAACCACATTAATTTTATTTTAACAAATTAATTTTCCTAACAGGGCTGCACAATATTTCCCCGAATGTTAAAGGACACCTAGAAAGCACTACATAACATGTTAGGTGATCTGCAGTCAATATTTTATTATCACTTATACTAGCTCTCATATCAGAGGTTATTTCCCCCTCCAGCTCCTTGTCTTGCTGTTCCTATGACCTTTCAGACTGTTGTAAAGTTGCTTACTTCCTGCCTTAATTCTCAGGAAACTGCTGCTTCTGATTTGTCTCTTCTTAAAAAATAAAGGAATGGTTCTTTCAGAATTTAGGGTACATTAGAAACCAAAAGATTCCAAGTGATGAAATACCACCTTTTCTGTGGAATAAATATCAAAGAAATATTTCATGATAGGTTTTTTGATGTTCATAATATCTGGGTGGTGGTTTTATTTATTTTCCCTTTGATTTCCATCTCTTGATTCCCTTAGTGTGTGCTCTGCAAAATCCAAGTTACTGATGGCCTGACTTCTAACCAAGTGGTTTGCATTATATTGAGATGCATTGTTTTCCAACATAGAAAATAAATAAATGAGTAAAATTAGGTAGATGATTATGATGCTGACACAAAACCAAAGTAGTCACACTAATCACTGTACTGGTCCCATCAGCACACAAACATGTTGCGATGGCTCTCATAATAAAGCAGAAACAATTGTGAAAAAAATCGACACGACTGGAGCCATTTTAAAATAGAGCCCGAGCAGCCACTGCAGAGACACTGCTTTACCTGCCTTTGTTTGCACTGGGTCAAAACCGTTGTACTGGGCAAAAGAACAACTGTTTTAGGAATCAGTGGGAGAACAGATACCCAATCACAAGAGTGACTGCTGTGGACTCTCAGTCCACAATTGATAACTGAAGAGAAAATAATCCAGAGTGGTTTGCAACTTAACACACATGGAAAGCTTGTTAACACCCACAGAAAACCTTTTGCTTTCCTTCAACTCATGTAATTGCCTCTTGCGTTTTCCTCATAAATCAGCCCTGGTTTCACCTACAAGTCAAACACTGGTTGGGTCTCTACCTGAATCTGTGCTCCCCAAATTGCAATTCTTTTATACCAAATAAACATTCCTTTTTCTCTCATCCTGGCTCTTCATTTTAAGCTAACATAATCAGAAAGGCTCTTGCTCTCTCTTGTCTCTACATCTCCTGATTCTGATTTGGCTTCCCTGCCACACTTCAGAGTAAGCCTTTTGCAAAAACTGATTCAAATTGAAATTTCTAATTCCTCTTCTCCCTTTCTCTTTGGCATCTCCATTAAGGTTGTACTTCCCACCATTGCATCAAAACATCATGTCTTTGCCACCAATAACCCATAGGCCTTTGTATAAGTTTCATGTAGTTTTCATTACACTCATTCTATATTTGATACTGGTATCACTCCCTCCTTGCAATGTTTTCTTCATTTGCTCTGGGGAGATACTTTGTTCTTGTAGTTGCTTTTCTAACTCATTGGCTAGTCATTGTCTCTGCTGGTTGCTCTTCTTCCCGACCTCTAGTCTAGGAGCGCTCAGATATCTGCTCCCTCTAAAGCCCGTATGAGTAAGACAATCCTGTCTCATGGCTTTAAATACCATCCTCATGCTGTTAGATACCAAATTTATATCTCTAACCCCTACCTTTCCCTGGAGTTTTAGACTTCAGTGTCCGAATTGTTATTTTATTGATACAAGTGTCTGAAAAATAGGCACCTTAAACTTAAAAATATTTAAAATATCACATTTGGTTACAAAATCCCAACCACCTCCTCCCATAGGTATCCTTATCTCAGAAAATGGATGGGGCGCCTGGGTGGCTCAGTCGGTTGAGCGTCCGACTTCGGCTCAGGTCATGATCTCACGGCTAGTGAGTTCAAGCTCCGCATCGGACTCTGTGCTGACAGCTCAGAGCCTGGAGCTTGTTTCAGATTCTGTGTCTCGCTCTCTCTCTCTCTCTCTGACCCTCCCCCGTTCATGCTCTGTCCCTCTCTGTCTCAAAAGTAAATAAACGTTAAAAAAAATTAAAAGAAAAAAAAAAGAAAATGGCACCTCTGGTGGCTTGGGTCAAAAACCTCGGAGCATCCTTGCCATTACTTTTTCTCACATATCCCACACCCGATTTATCAGCAAATCCTGTCCGATCTTCCTTCAGAGTACAGGCATATCTTGTTTCATTGTACTTGTCTTTAGTGCACTTCACAGATAATTGCATTTTTTTATACATTGCGGGTTTGTGGCAACTCTGCCTCCAACAAGGCCATTGGTGCCATTTTTCCAACAGCATTTGCTCATTTTCTGTCAGTGTCACATTTTGGTAATTCTTGCAATATTCAAACTTCTTCAGTATTATCATATTTGTTGTGGTGAACTGAGATCAGTGATCTTTGATGTTATTGCCATAACTGCTTTGGGCCACCACAAACCTTGCCTGTGTAAGACAGACAACTTAATTGACAAATGTATGTGTTCTGACTGCTCTGCCCACCTGCTGTTCCTCCCTCTCTTTCCCTCTATTCAGGCCTGCATAATATATGACCCAACCATACAAAAAAGGTTAACTTGTGACTAATAGCGCTCTATAAAAAATGCAGATTTTTATATCAAGGAGTTTTACAAAATGTCTAAGTTTCATACTTCCAGAAGCATTATGAAACCAGTAAAACCATGATTGGAATTATAGCTTTTTTTTTTTAAATTTTTTCAACGTTTTTTTATTTATTTTTGGGACAGAGAGAGACAGAGCATGAACGGGGGAGGGGCAGAGAGAGAGGGAGACAGAATCGGAAACAGGCTCCAGGCTCCGAGCCATCAGCCCAGAGCCTGACGCGGGGCTCGAACTCACGGACCGCTAGATCGTGACCTGGCTGAAGTCGGACGCTTAACCGACTGCGCCACCCAGGCGCCCCTGGAATTATAGCTTTTAAGCAAAACATGGAATTCTAACATTTATGACCTCCTTGGATTATTATGGTGGTTTGCGAAGGTTTATCAGATCGAATATATTTTTGTAGTTAATATTTTAACTCTTGTCTTAAAACAAATATTACTTTGATATCAATCCTTACAGATACATCAAAAATAATGTAATTTGTATAAGATACTCAATGTATATAATAGAGGTCTGTGAACAAGTTAGTATTAACATCTCATTCACAATAAATCTACATATCATCCTTTCGGGTTAATGGTACCTATTAAGCTAATAGGAAGGAATCTAGATAAAACATTAACATATAAAAATAAAAATAGGGTGCAGTTGTGCTTTTTAGTACTCAGAATGTTATTGACTAGGAAGGAAAATTGGAGCAAGAATAATTTCTTGGAACTCACAAACCTGACCAAATACATTTTAGTTATATCTGATTGTGAAACAGTCCGAAAAATAGTATTTGATACAGTAAAATATTTAAAATCACACTATGGTTACTGCATTTTGTTACTTAGTGAAATATCATGTATTATTTTGTATGTGACAAGTCTTTTGAAGTATTGAATTTATATGTTACTGAAATTATGACTGTTTTTTTAAAAAACAATTGATTAATTTCAGATTGAATTTAAGATTTACAAGTTAAAGAAAAACGTAATTTTTCCAAATACAGAAAGTATGTGGAAAAAAATACAGAATTAATCACATTGTTATTTCCAAGTAAATGGATCATATCAATGTGATTTTCCATGTTTTAATGAGCCCCTTATACTCTAAAAGCATTAGCTTTCTCCTACTTCACTGTGATAAAGTATTCCAAAACACTTAGTCAAACATATTTTAGTTTTATAGCTATCTTCATAGATGTAGCCCTTTGGGAGATCTGGTTTTTCTTCATTCCACTGTCACTGATGGTAAAATATTGCTGCACTTTGAAATGGTTTTGCAAGTGATCTTATATACACGTTAAACTGTCCCATAATGTAATTCCTCCTTTTCAAATAAGTTACACTAATGCATGTATGTTTTTTTTAACATACATTTATATTCTATCTGCTAAATTTAAGGTACTTTACAGGAACACTGCAGCTAAGATGCACTGTTTTATTCCTTACTGAGTAACTCCTCACCTAATTCCTAAAGTGTTGGGGGAGGGGCACACAGAACTTCAAGTACTAGAACACTGATGCTGTCATGATAGCCATAAAATAAATCCAAGGGGACTGGAACCGTGACCCTTTTGCAAAGTCATCAAAATGTTTCAGTTAGGTTAATTATAATAATGTACCACAAATAATTATAGAATCAGAGGGTAAGGATTTTTTCTTCACTCTGGAAACCACATGAACTATTATCTGTCAGAAAATCTAATTATAAGCCTGATAATAATTGCAGTAGATGACCAGATGACAGTCTTTCACAAACTTAAACTTGTCTCTATATCTCATGATGTCTAATTTTAGCCTGTTCTCTACCCTTACCCTTGTAACGTTAACCAGGTAGGTATCAGCGTGCTAACATGTTAAAATTATTAGTTTGTCACCAAATTCATTTCCTAAAAATGTTTAATGACTGCTTTCAATAATTCATGGTGATGGCAGCCTGGTGAATGAATAGTACAAGGAAATGAAGTTAATAGTCTTGAGTCATAGTCAATCTTTGTTCTGTCACCTATTAGCTCCAATTCACTTTTCTTCTGTGGACCACACTTTTCCCATCTGAAATGTTAGATAGTGTCATCATTTCATCATTTTTTTCATCCTAATAATAGAATCCCTATACTTCCTACCTTGTCAGTGCAATGGTATCATTCACATTAAAACAATCTTTTACTGCTCTCGTTTTGCTACTTAAGGCATCTCTTATTAAGAAATGGGTTGTAATGAAGTCCTAGGATATTTACTTTGTTGAGTTAAAACATAATAAAAATAATTTCAAGTGTAATTTGAAAATTAATTTCTTGATGAAGGGGTTTGTATAAACTTTACATAATGAAAAGGGACACACACTAAATTCCTATGGAGAGATTAAGAATGAAGAAGCACTGCTTCTTTACTTACACATACTTTGATTTCCTTAGGTTTTTCTATTATCTTTTGAAAACACAAAATGACTGCAGGAGAGGAAGAAAAAGAACACACAAAGAAAATACACTCATTTGAAAAATAAGTGGGGTTGAATGTTGTTCTTTCAATTACTTTATTTCCTGTGTCATATATAAGGAAACAAGATATAAACATACCTATTAAACAATAATATTATTAAATCCACTTCACATTATAAATATCAGAATATATATTATTATAGACTGTGTTCCTAGTAGTGTAGTGAGATTATAATAATGTATATGAAACACACATCCCATGGTGCATGATGTGTGTGTGTGCATGTGTGTGTTTGTATAAATGAACTTTATTTCTGATTTGGAATATTTGGGATATATCTATATACATGTATATATACACACATATATACATTTGGAATATTTGTATACATACGTATACATATACATAATATATGTACGTATGTATATGTATACATGTATACGTACATATGTATATATACATTCCAAATATTCTAAATATATATTTATATATCCCAAATATTCCAAATATATATGTATATGTGTGTGTATATATATGTGTGTGTATGTATGCATATATCTGTACATGTGTGTATGTGTGTGTGTCTATATACATATATATATCCCAAATATTCCAGATGAGAAACAAATGTCATTGCTTTAGAAATCTGGCAAATCTGTAATTGTACACATTATAATTAGAATTTAGAACATGGAAGCATACTTATTTTTAAATTGTCTCAATTATTAAAAAAAATTGTTGTGCACTAAGAAATTATGGCTTAGCATTTAATTTAATCACACCTACTTCCCAGTAAAGAAATCAAGAACAGTTCTTATTTATTTTTAATAGATAAGTGAATCATGCGATTGAAAGTTTAGTATTACATTTTTGTTCCCATATAATTAATTGTTCATGTGCGATAAAGTTTCTTATGGTGTAAAGGACTAAATAATAAATAAATAAAATATATGAGAGTAGCAGTGGATAAGCTTATGTGAAGTTACAAATATTTTGTTAAGTAATTTTTTTTTTGTTTGTTTCACGATATCAAAATAGTACAAAGGAAAAGTGTTTTGTGCCATAATATTTATCTCTGGCAAAAGTGTGTTAGGAAACATTAACCACTTCAGAGGGATTCTGAATAAACGAATTATCAACAAAAAGACAGAAGGAAGTTAGCGGCCTTGATTTTGCAGTTTATTTGTTTGAAAACTGAACTGATTAGTTAATGTGGAACTGGGATGTCAAACAATTGTACACTTTGGGGGGAAGGCAAGTTTGATTTTAGATAAGAATAGATTGGGGTAGTTTATGACTGGTGGCGAATGGGGGATTAACTTTTTTAGTGGGAAGGAGGAATGCAATTCCCTGCAAATGAGAAGGTAATATTTAAATATGTCAGTGAAGGAGGTATATTTATATGCCCATTTTATCTATAAGGAGAAGTAAGGAATTTTAAGTAATTTGCCTAAAGTGATAGAAACACAAGATCTGTAGAAAGATTACCACTGGACACATCAGACCTGTCACATACAATTGGGAAGACTGTGTAACTACACTGTGAATGTCTCCCCTTGAAGTTGCACACTGGAGGTGCTCTGGATGTAGCACCTGGGAGCCTACAGTAAACAAAAGATGTTCTGAAACAGTAGGAAACAACTGGAGGGGTCCTGGAATGATGATCCTACTCTATCTTACATCATGCTGCTAATTACGTTTTGGCTATTTACTCTCTTTAGCTGTTCTGGCCTCCCTGGTAAATTAAGTTTGATTTCACCAGTTTCCTGCATAATTGGGATAGTGCTGAATGGATGTCATTAAGTGCTGCTTAATTTAATTCCTTGACCATCAAGTTATTACGTGGATGAATGATTGATGGATAAATATGTGAATTGATATTTCAACATATATTAGCACAGAATATTGGATGTAATGCACATACGGACCCGTGTGCTATTTGGGTACAGTTTTAAATTCATTTTCAGAGATCGGACTGAGGGAAAAGCAGGAGCAAGCAAAGTACATATAAGTGGTTAACAAAGTCTTACATGATATTGTGGCTTTTGTTTTATAAGGAATTTAAAACGCTACAACTAAGGATACCATATTTGAATACAATTTAGTGCTACCAAAGAATGTTTTCTTATTTTTGCCAAGAAGTAAGTGACAAAAGCTTTCATATGTATTGGAAATTGATAAATATTCTAAAGTAACTGCAAAAAATGCACTTCATATAAAGGAATGAAAAATATAAAGGTTAGAGTACCCTCAAAATACAAATGGGAGTAGTTTGGGCTTTCATCTTCATCCATGATGGAGTGATTTAAACTGAATTAGCCTTCCCACCATAAACAACTTTAAATTTTTTTTTTTCAACATTTTTTATTTATTTTTGGGACAGAGAGAGACAGAGCATGAACGGGGGAGGGGCAGAGAGAGAGGGAGACACAGAATCGGAAACAGGCTCCAGGCTCCGAGCCATCAGCCCAGAGCCTGACGCGGGGCTCGAACTCACGGACCGCGAGATCGTGACCTGGCTGAAGTCGGACGCTTAGCCGACTGCGCCACCCAGGCGCCCCACAACTTTAATACTATATAAAAAAATGAACAAAAACAAACAAACAAACAAACAAAAAATGGCAATGAGTTTCAGGAACCAGGTAATAGGCAGTAGAAGTCTGTGTTATATGAGAGGAGGGAACTCCAAGGTGAGCCCACGTTTACCGTGGTTACTCACGAGAGCATAATTTCTTTTTTTTTTTTTTTTTACTGTTTATTTATTTTTGAGACAGAGACAGAGCATAAATGGGGGAGGGTCAGAGAGAGAGGGAGACACAGTCCAAAGCAGGCTCCAGGCTCCGAGCTGTCAGCACAGAGCCCGACACGGGGCTCGAACTCACGGACTGTGAGATCATGACCTGAGCTGAAGTTGGATGCTTAACTGACTGAGCCACCCAGGCACCCCACAAGAGCATAATTTCTTATCCAAGATGCAGGGAGCTTAAGCCTAAGCAGTAGAGCGGCTTCACTAAGGTCAAGAGACAGAAATAAGAGTTCCTGGATATAGAAGGAGCTAGAATCTGTGGAGCAGGACTCCAGAAAGAAGGAAGGAAGGCTCAAATTTTCTTCAGGGGTTCTCTACAGATCTTTGATTCAGGCCTGGACTAAATATATATAGGATGAGAGTATAAAGGGGCTGACCAGAGACAAGATGCTGCAGGGCTAAGAGCAGGAAAGAGATAGAAAAGTTGGAAAGTGAATAACTATCGTCAAGTTGTCAGTACTTAATTTACATCTCATTAATACCTCTTTAATGTTCAATGTCCAGCTGGACGGATGGTCATGCCTTAGAAGTACAGAATACAATAAGACCTAGTGTATCCCCACCCTGACAGACTATTAAACCAACTACCCCCAAAGCCCTCAGTGAACACAGACGTTCGAGTTTAAGTCCTGCCAAGTTGGAGGATCTATAAAATATCTTGGACCTTCCCTGGATCCATTTGAACAAAATATAAAACCATGCTGATTACACATTTGAGAAAAATTCAATTCTATATACATCCTTTAATTGAATGGCCTGGTAAAATAGAAAAAAAACATTCTTCATTGGAAGCGTACATTCTTCGGAGAAGGTTAAAATAATATAGAATTTTTGCTGCATATAATCCACAAAGTCTAGTATAAACTTGAAAATTACTAAGCATGTAAAGACATAGAAAAATAGAAACTGAACCCTGATATTAGATGAACAAACAAAACCTTAAGTTATTTTAAGTATGTTCAAGAACTTAAAAAATAATATGTTTTATATAGGAGACAGGGAGGGACTCTTGGCAAAGAAAGTATTTTTAAAAAAGGAAATTTTTATCTGAAAACTAAAGTAAAATAAAAAATTCATGGGATTCATTCAGCTACAAATCGGAGAAGGCAGAAGGGTCAGTGAGCTTGCAGAAAAATCAATAAAAATTATTTAATTTGAAAAACAGAAGCAAAATTGAAGAAAAGAAACAAATTTAGTCACCTGTGGAATAATATTAAACAACCTAGTGTATGTATAAATGGAGTTTGAGAAGGAGATGAGAATGAGGAGACAAAAAGAATATTTGATGAAATACTGACCCAAAAAATCTCAAATATGACATTAAAAGTCAACAAGAAGAATCTTAGTAAACTCGAGATAAAAAAAAAATTCATACTTGGAAACGTCATGAATGAACTATTGAAAACCAAAGATAAAGAGAAAATTTTGAAATCGACCAGAGGGGTGAAAAAGCACATATTGCATACAGGGAGAAAATCATATGAGTAAAAGCTTCACATAAGAACTAGAGAGATAAAAACATTACGGAACACATCTTTAAACTGATGAAAGAGAAAGAAAAAAAGATCAACTCAGAATTCTATATTCCTAAAAAAAATCCTTCAATTCAGGTAAAATAAAGACATTTTCATATAAAAGAAAACAGACAACATTTGTAACTAGCCAATGTACACAATGAGAAATCCTAAAGTATGTTCTTCACCATGAAGGGAAATGATACCAGATGAAAACTAGAATCCACAGGTAAGAAGAAAGAACATTGGAAATGACAAGTCTGTGGGTAAATACAAAATATTGTTTTCTGTTTTTCCCATAAATTTACATAAATATAACTTATGGTTAAAGTGAATAAGATTTTAGGAGAGATTTTATATTACACATTGCCTAAACATGTGGCAGCAATGTTGAAAAACATCGAGAATGCATGAAATGATATTGTTGGTCTCCTGACTTTGTGAGGTAGTAAGGGTGAAATAGAAAATGGGAAGCATGAATTGTGAAGAAAGTGGGAAATGCCAGTTGCAAAATGAAAAATGTTTCGATATTAACTCTAAGTTGACTTTCATAAGTTAAAGACACAATTGTTAGCCCTAAAGCAACCACTGGAAAACATATTAAAGGCAAATTAAAATGTCTATATAAAAACTAAATTGAAAAAAAAAACTTTCAATTAGGGTAAAAAAATTGGTGGATTAATCACACCAATTGTAAGGAAGATTTCTTAAAAAATGTAAGTGGAAGAAAAGGATAGAACAAAACATGCAAACATAAGTATAGGAACCTTGACCTGTCTATCTTAATATTAGGCAAAGCCAACTTCAGGATGAAGAGACATTTCATAATGGTAAAACAGCCAATTAATCAGGACTACATAATTCTAACTATGCATAGAAATTAATAGCATAGCTTTAAAATACTAAAAGTAATTAGGAGGGCAAAATGAAGAAATGAGTAACACCACAATTACAATTGAAGATGCTAATACCCCTCTCTCAGCATTTGAAGCAAGTAGACAAAATTATTAGGAAGAGTATTAGAAGACCTGAGCAATTGTGAACTAATTAATTTATGGAACGAATCATACCAAGTAAACTAAAGAGCACATAAAATAATCACCCATATGGATCATATACTGGGTCCTAAAATAGTTCTTAATATATTTCACAGGGAAAAATCTTAGAGTATTGTCTCTCACTAGAATGGAACTAAATTGGAAATCAACAACGAAATATATAGAAATTATCCAAATACTTGGAGGTTAAATAACAGTCTAGTAAATGACCCATTGGCAACATAAAAAATCACATAGAACAATTCAAAATTATTTTGAATTTAATTATAACAAACAGTACAATATGTACTAGACATTATTTGTTAAATTTGTTAAAACATTTTCTGAGCCATGAACTTGATACCTTGTTTTTCTGAAGAATTATTACAACTCCTACTTCTACTTTTTTTTATTTTCTTAATGCATTGTTTTTGGGTTATGAAGAAGTAGAAACCTGTAGTTTCTCAATCTTGGAAGTATTCACTTTGGGAATGAATAGTTAATTCTTTGTTGTGGGAGCTGTTCTGTGCTTTGCTGGAAGTGTAGGAGCATCCCTGGCCTCTTCCTTGCCAGCGTTACCCCCACTCCCAGTTGTGACACTCAAATACAGTTCCAGACATTATTGAATGTTCCCAAGTGTGGGGTGGGGGGGAGGCGGTGAGAGCGTGAGAGGGTAGAGGATTAATCTCCCAGCATTGAAAACCAGAGTTAGAACATCATGTTTGTGGTAAGATAGATGTGGATGGATTTACAAACTGTGTATTTGCCAACTTTGTTTCCTTTGGAGTTTACTTAACTATTTTAAACTTTTATATTTATTCATAGATATACTTTGAAAAAAGACAATTTGTACCAGGAGATTAACATTATGTTTGCCATCAAGTTAACTGTCAGCATGTATGAAGTATTATTATTTCTGTTTAACTGTGTGAATATGAACTGTAAAGACTCCCTAACTGAAATGACATCATGTGATAGCTAAACTACACTGAAAAGTTTACTTTAATCTTTATGGCTTAAAATCTTACTTATATGAACTTGTCTTTATGATTGAAATGTGTTAACCTTCATATATTTCTCATTAAAATATATTAATAATAGAAGTAGATTGGGATTAAACAATATATTCTATTAAGTGTCAAAGATTCTCTTCTTGGAACTCTTGCTATCTGTGTGTCAGGATATATTCCACATCCGATTCTCAGTGTTCTCCATTGTGACATGAGAAAATATAAATTTTCTGGTAATTTCAATATGCAAAATATAAAGTCCTTTAAAAATTACAGGCCCATCAATAATCTTAAGAAATATATCTCCTTAAATTCTTTACAATCTCTAGAATTATAAGAAAGAATTTAAAACATATTAAAATGATTTAATATGGGCATAGCCTTTAGGCAGAGAACAAAATGAGATAGAAATAATTCTAATGCTTCTCCAGTAATGATGATCCTTCTTCAGCAGAAATTTGATGTTGAGAAAGCAAAAGATATTGCACAACTACAGGTAAATTAATAGCCCACAAATCTTAAAAAAAAAAAATATATATATATATATATATATATATATATACACATATACATATATATATGTGTGTGTGTGTGTGTGTATATATATATATATATATATATATATATATATATATATATGTATTTACTCATTCTAGCCTGTACCTATTTTTGCTCAATCATTGGATAACATTGGATAGCCAAATATTTGATAAATATGTTATATACCAATGGCAGTAACTCTAATGAGTGGGCATCCAGTAAAACCAGTTTCTCTTTTCAGAAGCCTGTTTAGTTTAGGTTAGGAGGCTCAGCATATGATGATAAATAACACAGAGACAAATTACAGTCAATCACTTCTGTGGAGAGTGAAAAGAGGTCTGAAGCAATTATAACTTTAAGAATTAAAGATATGCTTGGTGAAACATGTGGGTGCTCAGGATCTTCAAAAAAAGTGGGACGTGTGTCATTAAAAAGAAAGGTAGACATTTTAAACAGGGTGCAAAGCAAGAGCAAGACTCTAAGGTGTATTAAGCTTGAAATCTTTGGCATTCATGAGATAACTGCCCTGCCATGAAGCCAGATATTGTTGGGGAATATGGGTTGCAGTGAGATTATAAAAGCCTCTTAATGAAAGATAGAATTTTAGCTTTAGACACAGTGGCTAAGTATTAAAAAGTTTTGAGAAGAATTATATTATACAAGTCCTTTGTAGAAAGATATATATATATATAGTGACATGAAGTACAATGAATTTCAAATGGAGGTTGGAAAAGAAAACCAGAATGCAATAATACTAGTATCAACATTTTTTCAGTTATAAAAGATATTATGACAGATTGGATTAGCACATCCATCAATTTGTGTGTCTATAACTATTTCTTTTAAACATAGGTGTTCAAATTTCTATTTGTTTTGTTCTTCCCATGGATACAAGGTATCCCAATATAGAAAATTCTTTTTAGGATTACAAAAAAACCCTTATATCAATGCACATGCATTTATATATTTGAGAAATACACAAATTAGAAAATACATGTGAACAGATTATTTTCTTCTGATTCTTGAGGATATAATATCACAATATTTATAACAGATGAGGAAAAATGGGTTCTTTTGTCATATGTCTGATTATCTAATGTTAGCTATATGACTGCTCAAATGCAAAACAGCTTAGCTAAACATGGGGACCCTTGTAGACGACCTTGTCCAATACAGATCACTTGAAAACTCTGAACGAACCTAGTAGGGGAAAAATTGATAAAATGCCAAACTCTGCATTTGTATTTGGAGTAATCTGAGGGCCAACTCCATCACCATCTTGCCCTTTGATTTTCCTAATCAGGAATGTGTTTTTTCACTACCTCTGCTTAGAAGCATGAAGAGAAGATATATTCCTGCTCTTCCCTAAACCTGTAAACATTATACATTTCAGGTTCAAGAGTATGGTCACAATAGCTTTAGTTTTCAAGGTAAACATCCACTTCCATACAAACTTTGGCTAATATTACTGAAGTACTTCACAGTATTTTGGGAATGAAATCAGAAAATGTTTTTTTTTTTTTTTTTTTTGTAAAAGTCATTTGATGATTTATGTTAAGCACCCTGATGCAAGAAATTGAAATTCATTACGTAATAAAAACCAAAACTAGCTTATGGTACAGAAAGAATAAAAAACTAAAACATGTCTGTGCCTTTAATGAAGTCTACACCACAGAGCAAGCAGAGTTAAGCAAAAGCAATCACAATCAAAACAATTCCAAAAATCAACACTTACCCATATTTTGCAAAATTTGCCCAGTAGTTCATGATGGATCTGCTCAAAATTTCCTCAGCTCTTGTGTAGTTAACTCTTCTTTCCAGAGGCAAACCAAAGACAAACTCAATTTCATAACCATGCATCACTCCCATCCATTCTGGCCAAGGAAGTTGGGAAGATCGGTGTTCAAAATAGTAGAAAAAGGCATTATTTCCCAATTCTGAGAATTTTGTGGTGAACTCCAAAGCAGGGCATATGATATTGTAATCCCCAAGAACATCATCCAAGGCCTCACGGTACTTTTCAGCTCTCTGATCATCTAACAAGTCCACATAATAAAAAAGAATCGCTTCCCTTCCAAATTCACTCACTCCTGGAAAATATATTTTTAAACCTTCTTGAAATTCTTTTCTAGTTATGATACTGTCATTATCTTTGCTGAAACCAGGAGCACCATATACTAAAAATGCTGTCCCTTCATCTTTATTAACACCCACCAAGATTTGGGTTTTTTTGAACTGTCCAAGTTGGAGCAGTGTGTCTGGCATATCAGTGAGAAAATCACCATCCACGACTGGACCAAAGTTTACAGATAAAAGAGTATCAGAGGGGACAACCAATAGTTCATTCAGTAGAATTTCCTGGGGATCTTTGTTTCGAAGGCATTTGATGATCTCTGTGTCATTTTCTTTAGAGCAACCAATAAATTTAGCTAAGGTCAGTGTTCTGTTCTTGGCTTCATCCAGAGACATTACTGCCCAAGGGGCATTAGAGGATCCACTTTGCAGAATGGCTCTGGTAAACAATGGCTGGCTTCTAGGAGAAAGTAAATGAAGGCTAACTGAACCCGCCCCTGCACTTTCTCCAAAGAGAGTTACGCTTTTAGGATTTCCACCAAAGGCTGCTATATTTTTTTGGACCCACTGTAGTGCCAACTGTTGATCAAATAAGCCCATGTTCCCTGGTATCTCAGGATTTCCTGGTAAAGCTAAGAATCCTAGGGCACCCACCCTATAGTTCATTGAAACTACAATAACTCTTTCAACCCGAGCCAGAAACTTGCCATCATAAACAGGTAAAGATGATGTTCCGGTTTGAAAACCACCTCCATAGATCCATATCATTACAGTAGCATTTTTTGGTTTAGGTGTTGGAATCCACACATTCAGGTATAAACAGTCTTCACTGAGATCAGTGTTTGGGTTCCACATCTCTGATCCAGGGAAGCCTGGGAAACTTTGATCTGCATTCTGATAGCAAGAATTTGCATATTTTGTGGCATTCCAAATATCGGACCACTTGGTCAAGAATTGTGGCTTTTTGAATCGAAGTCTACCAAGAGGTGGCTGTGCATAGGGAATTCCCAGAAAGGCTGTCACCATGCCATCAAGAACTGGCAAGTTCGTCCCTCTGACTTTTCCATTCTTGGTTGTAATTATGATGTCTTTCTCCGTGTGTGACTTCCCAATGAGCACCCAGAGCAGAAGAAACCGCAAGAGATATTGGATGCTTATGATTGTACCCTTGCTCTGCATATTGATTTCTGAAAGAGAGGTGATTAGGAAGTTTTAAAAGCCTCATGCATCAAGTATTATATTTTATTTATGATAATTAATTAAAACACAGTAGTTCTTATTAACCCTACCAATTATGAAAACTAATAAATCTGCTACCACTATAAAGGTTTTATCAAAAAAAAAACCCAGAAAATGCTTGAAGATATTTCAGTTTTCAATTTAGAATAGAAATAAGTGGAATGGAAAAGCAGAAATCATTTCACTTTGGAAAGATTCATTATCAAGTGTCGGCAAAGAATATTTAGTATTTAAATGTTTTTAGTGTTTGTTTAGTTTTGAGAGAGAGAGAGGCAGAGAGAAATAGAGCATTAGTGGGGGAGGGGTAGAGACAGAAGGAGACACAGAATCCAAAGCAGTCTCTGGGTCTGTCAGCACAGGGGCCTGACGTGGGGCTTGAACTCAAGAAACGTGAGGTCATGACCTGAGCCAGAGTCGGAGGCTTAACTGACTGAGCCACCCGGGCACCCTAGAAGATTTAATATTTTCAAGAGGAAGTTTGTCCCAGGCATATATATATATATTTCTCCACCATACACAGACCCACCAAAAGTGGAATTAAGTAGTAGTCAATTTATGACAGATATAATTTCCTCCTTGATTAGAGGAGGAAATACAAGCTTGTGTATTTTCTGAAATACACACTGTTCTATTCATGGCCAGCTTAGACTTCTGTTATTGTATTTTTCTGTTTCCATGGTCCCTTCTGTGGTCCTTTCTGCCTCATGGTTTCTTCCTCTACACAATTCAGAAGAGAATTTGAACAATCTGTTCATAGAATACTAAGTAACAAAAATACAGCAGTTGTCATTTATCTTAAAAATTGTGAAAACGAACACATCTGTGACCCCTATAAAGAACTATGGGAAAAACTGGAAGAGAAGGCTGCAGACATATAACACACAAGTTCTGGAAAGTGAATAACGAAGAAATTCCTTCTCTATACCTGAATTACAATGTCAATAGAGAGAACCAGTAGCTGATAATATATCGTGTGGGAGAAGATAGTTTGAAGGAATTTAACACTCAGGTATTACTCAATGCACATCTATTATTTGTTAATTGATTAACAACTTGTGATGATAAATATGTTGACATGATCAGATTAGTTGCATTTTGATAGTGGACAAAATTAGTGAAATTAAGAGAACTAATGCTGAGAAATTACTGGAAAAGGTAGAAGAAAAAGCAATATTTGACATTTAAAAAATATTTATTGATGACATGAAGAGATTGCTTATGGAAATCAAAGTTTTATTAAAATTTCATAATTCGCACTCGAATTTCTTTGAAATTAATAAAATTTAAAACTCAGATTCTGAAACTCCAAATGACAAAGAGGGACACAAAAATGTAATGCCCATATCAATAAAAAAAACTACCATCTTTATATAATTGAAAGAAGACCTGATTAAAACGGTCAAATACAAACACTGACTCCATCCACACAATAATAACAAAGGTCCATAAATGTGCAAAATTTTTTTCTTTATTATTTTTGGTATTATAATTGTAAAACAATCTATGTGTCTAAGAAGCTAATCATGTGAACATTGAGAAATTGTATTAGCGTGTGTGTGTGTGTGTGTGTGTGTGTGTGTTTAATTTAGATTATCTCGAAGGCAGAGAAGAAGGCATCATCCTGAAAACTGTGCCAGAGTTACAATTTTCACATTTTAAATCAATCTCATTTACCACTGCTAATAGTGCAGCTAGTGATCAAAAAGTATTTCTTGAGCCCCGCAAAAGATCTAAATAAATTGATCAATTGTATATAGTATTTTGTTCAGTGTACTTATAGATCTCTTTATCTCTGCTTCTGTCTATATCTATATAGCTATACATGTAGATCTTATTCTTTCAATGTCCATAAGTATATGCATATTTTTACATATATGTCTATATATAATGATTATTATGGTAATCAAGTTTTAAAAAATCAAAATGTGAAATTATTTTATGTTCTCAAATTTGATACAATTGAATCTGTGTTAAGACCATTGAAATATATTATTGAAGTATATAATATCTTAATACTATTTCTATATTATTATATTATTTCTATACTATGATATATTTATATTATTTATGATTATATTATATTATAATCTCACACTATTATGATAATGTAATAATAATGTAAAGTTTCCTGTAGACTTGACACTTACTAATGAGATTTTATATTTCTGACAGTTTAGGAGTTTTAGAGGCATGGCTACCACAGTCTTTTTTTTTTTTTTTCCTTTTGATAATTTCTAAGCCCTTTCTTTTAAATAAATTTCAGTGACATTTGGAGAACAAAATGCTGCAATGGATTTTTTTTTTTCTTTTTTAAAAACCTGTTTGGGAAGGAAAAAAAGAATTAAGATACCAAGTGGGTTTACTTTAAGCTGCATTTCAATAGATTAATTGCAGCATCTCTGGTTGGCCTCATTCCTCCCTGTGGCTTGGCTCAAGCTATGTTCTTCTGAGTCTGAAGCAGAGATTGTCTGGGCTTTTTTCTTGGTTTTATATAAATATTATTTTGCCTTTATTAACAAAACACCTAATGCTAATAATTTTTGGTCTCTGATACTTTTCAATCATTTGCTGTACAGTTTATTAATTTTATTGCATAGCAAGTATACCACCGAAATGTTTTGTTTTTGCATGTAATTAATATATGCAATAATCTTCCTTGACTATTTAAAAAAATATCTACTATAACAGTTAAAAGGTTGTCATATCATTCCCATGCCACTTAGCTTGATTTACATAACTGTTTCTTATATGGTTTTATTTATATTTGTGCTGAATAGGTGTTAATGTTGTATAGTATGATTCATCCAAATAATAACTAAGCTTGCTTTTTCAACCATGATCTGTGAGTCATCATCTTATAAATAATGTAATTAGGAACATTCAAAAAATTCATTGTAAGCATGTGTTCACTGCAAGAATGGCAATATAATTCCAACTCACTATCATGCTGCCTGTTGGAATGTTTATACACCATATTATGAAATCTAGACTTTAATACAAAAATACTCATGTGCTCACATACTCATTGTTAGTGTAGGCTAATATTTTTATATTTAGCCGCAGCACTTATCTAAATAAGCATTTTCATAATCTGGTATTCTCTAGTCTAACAGGTTTCTCTGTAGTTTTACTACTAAGAGATATTTGTATTTTTAGTATATGCTATCACATGATTAAATAATCAAAAGATAAAGGAGACTAAGAAAATTTTATTAGTTTGTATGTCTAAATCTTTATTTTTTAACCAAATTGATGTTTATTCATTTTTGATAGAGAGGGGTGGGGAGGGGCAGAAAGAGACAGGCACAGAATCTGAAACAGGTTCCAGGCTCCAAGAGTCAGCACAGAGCCCCACGTGGGGTTCGAACCCACAGTCTGACTGTGGTTAAGATCATGGCTTGAGCCGAAGTTGGTCACTTAACCAGCTGAGCCACCCAGTCACCCCATATATATCTAAATCTTTATTAATAACTAAACCATTTTATTCAATAAATTCTAGTGCAAATTGGCTAATGTCACATTAAATAAACAATTTAAACTCTGAGAATACATAACACGTTTACTATAAAGAATAGGGAAAATTTTCATACCAAGAACAACTGAATATCTAAATTTAGATCACTTAACTTACTGTCATAGTTTTTGAAAGAAAGGCAGGAGTTTTTGTTTGGAATTGCAAAAGAAATTGAATGATGGAAGTGGGAAGAGGAAAAAGCTGAAAGATATTTAAGACTATAGTATTCTAAGGATATCAGGTGCTCTAGGATATCAAAATCTACTGGCCATCTTTGGAAAATATTCTAAACTTTGAATAGTAAAACTTTGAAAAATAAAAAAAAGGCAAAAAATACATTTTTTGGATTTTTGATTTAATTTTGAAAGCATCAATTTTAAGAAATATGGTATGCTATAAGATATGGGTGTAAAACGATTGATAGAAAGAGCTATTTCTTTGCCATAAATATTCCATAGTTGATTATCAAACACATTTTCAAAATAATTGGCCACCCACGGTCAAGCAAATATTGATAACAGTTTTCTCTGAGTGTAATTTCCGTTTTTAAAAACAGTATAATATGTATTTCTATATAAAAATAAAGCTTCTTAAAATAGTCGGGCAAGAGACATCTAGACGATATGATCTAGAACAAGCATCTCTAAGATGTATTTGGCCAAAGTAAGACAGTTAAACCTTTATACCAAACCTAAAAAGCTTGTTTTGTTGCAGGCTATCTGAAGTGGGCAATTGAGGAAGTCTGTTTACAATAGACTCTACCACTGCCTTTCAGGGATCTTTCTGATATCTTTTAGGCAATAAAAGAATGTGTACAGATAGAAGACACGATGTTAGGTATTAGAAATGTAAGATCTGTATCTCTCCTCAACTCGGAAGACTATTCACAAAGTCTTCCTTGGGTGAATAAATCAAACATTTAATATTAGAGAGATAACTTGGGTCTTCTTTGAAAGTTGAGTCTGGTCTTTGGTTGACATCTATTCAACTATAATTCTCTAACATCCTGTACAGTTCAGTTTCTAAGAATAAGCAGATTTTGGCATGAAAGCATCAGTATGAAGACAACATGTAATTTAAACATGTTATTAATTTTTATCAAAAAACGACTCAAAGCAGAAACTAAATTTATAAACAAGATGTGACTTGCTAAGATATTATTAACTTGTATTTCAAAAACTGAAATGTGGAATAGATCTCAAGCAGTTTCTTAAGGTTAAAGAAGCAGAGCATTAAAAACAAAAAACAACGAAAGAACAACAAATCTAGGAGAATAAAACAACTTTGCAAATCCAATTAGAAATTTTATTTGTCATTCAAAGATAATGTCATTTCAAAATCACAGAGAATTCCTGAAGATCTTCATTTAAAGTATAAAGACATTTAAAAACTCATGTTCATCCTTAAGAAAGTTCCTATTTACATAAATGAAATATAATTAAGCTTACCATCAGTATGAGATAGTTTCTATTATGGAAGATATTACACAGACTAGGGATAGAAACTTCTGGTTGAGTGTATTACTATGTTATACACTCATAAAGATTGGGAAGGCCTACTCTTGAAATAAAAGGAAATTATATATGGAAATCATAAACAATTAAATAATTTTATTCACATTTCAGTTTACTTTTATCATTCATACATATTACACTCAATGTTCAATCCTCTGATTAAATAAGTACTGATATCATCAAAATAAGAGTAGATTTGCCAGACGACAGGATGAATAGAAAATCTATATTTCTAATTGTTTCCATAATAATAGTAATAATAGAAAATTTCCAATATTTTGCTATACTTTAAATGCGCATATTAAAAAAAAAAAAGAGGACAAACAGGACAAAGGTGGGGGGAGTTCGTAAATGAAATTAGAAAACAGAATTTTCTTTTAGATACAAGAAACTTACACCTCATTCTTTGCCAGTTTGATACTGGTAAAGTTTCAGATGACAAAATGTTGATTAAGAAAAGTACCCTGTCAAGCCAGACAATAAGAGGACTATTCATTTCATTCCACTTAAAAAAGAAGAAAAGAAAAAAAATAGACTAAGACAGGTCAAAGACCACTTTTATTATCCTTTTCAGGAGAGATTCACTAAATCGTGCTTTTAAGGGCAAAATAGAGCATAAAAATATTTCCTTCAGAGAGTGCCCTGAGAACATACATCACAGTGACTCCACAAGTGCTGCGGTCCTTTACACAAAGTTGAATAAATTCATTATTTTCTCAGCAGTTAAATGGACTCAGTTTGCGTTCCTTGAATAATAGGCAGATTTGATGCATGTGTCTGCTGGCTCGCTTCATCTGTCCCATTTGCAATAACTGTCCTCCACAGAGCACCAAAGGGGCACAGCAGACAAGTGAAGGGATAGCAATCCTACAGAATGAGCTTCACCGCAAGTTGCATCTCTACACGAACACGTAAATTCTGAGCAGCTTACCTGACTCACTGCAACAAAGATGATAAAGTTTGCAAGGAGTGGAAGTCATGGAATACTTCAGGGAAATGCAGAATGCAGCTGCTGCTCCAGCCTGTAAATTGGACTGCACTGACATTACAATCAACTGTTACTGACAAAGCTCGCGAGAGTTGGCAGCAGCAACTTGATCTAGAGGCAGCCAATCTTTACACTCTGACATCTGTTCAGAGGCTAATGGTACGAATGCAATAGTGATTCATTTACAAAAGTATCACTAGATTTCTTTACGAATTGCAGGCGCTAGTTTCAGAGTGAGGGGAAAAAAAGAGAAGCTTCTTTAACAGAAGCTGATATTGAACAGAAAATGCACGTGTTTTCCTTTTTAAACACTACCAGAACTTTTAAGTGTTTTTCCTCTTTTATAGAATATGAAATTTTTGTGCTTATTTTAAGATTTAAAGACGTGCACATTGTCCTAAAGAAGAGTGGTATTGAAATTCTTTGTACCTTCAATCTGTGCCTTGCATGTAGTTATAAAGGAGTGCAAAAGAGGAAATAGGAAACAAAATAATTACTCTGTAGATAAAACTATGCAAATCAAAAGATTGCTTATACTAACTGAATGTATGTCTCTATTAGTTATGTCCTTCCAAGCACTGTGCCCCGATACTTTCTTTAAGTTATACAAATCTCAGCATTGGTAATTTCCTATTCAGGGGCCCTGCAAGCAGTCAAGTGTGATGAGAAGCAACAATTTTCTCGTCAAAACAAAAATACAATGAACAATCTTCACCAAACTCTTAAAAAGACACATTTATCAGCTGGAAGAGTATGAATTCCCAAGGATGTATTTATAACTTTCGGGCTTTTATCTTCCTTGAAATATATATTTAGGAAAATGAAAAAAATAAACTTTAATGCCTCTTTCTCAGTGCAGTTATTTCTTTATCTGTTGCAAATGAGTTTTCACTTTTAAATTTCTCACTATTGGGCTCACTGAGGACTAATCAGTAGGCATGTACTTATAGATAAACCCATTTTTGTTTTTAATATTGTGCTGAAATATCAAACATGCAAACATAGGAGCTGTCATTTGTTATGCATACTATCTTGTTCCAGTCATTATAATAGACAGTTACATAAATTATTTTATTTTATTCCAAAAAATATATAAGTTAAATATCACTAGTCATATTTCTCAATGAAGAAGCTAAGGCTTACAAAGATAAGAAACTTGTTATATATCCTACCGCTAGTAGTTGTTGGAATCAAAATTTTAACTTTGATTTGCCTGATGTCATGTCACGGTAACCGTTTCTAAGGTAACAGCAATTTTGGTCTTAAAAATGATCTTTTCTGCAAAAATTGCTACCCAGGAGGTATTTATGACATAAAAAATTCCCAATCACAATGATCCCTAATGCATTTAGAATGTAGTTTATATAATGACTACCTAGTCACATAAAAGTTACAAAATACACGGTCTATCTAAAAGGAAGGAGGGCTTTTTAAAAGGGAGTACACTGACAATTAAGCAATGCTTTGTAAAGTGATGGCATTTCTGTTTAAAATGTAGTCATTCTGGCGAAAGAGCATTCATTGGTTTAATAAATGTGATTTGGTATGCAAATGTCAAAACTCTCTCCAACACAGCTCTGTTGCACTGTTTTCTGGACCAGCATGACTTATTCTCAAATCCTGCAATTGTCAAGGGATGTTTTTGATATTAGCGAATTCAGCAGAGCATTTTGCACACTCCTACTATCCATTCACCACCAGGTAAAATATATCACATGGATACACATATTTCATTTTCATCTGGTAAACAAGAAGCCAAACAATAAAATAATCTGTTGCAAGCAGATTTTTATTTTGAACACATGTTTGCGTTGGCTGACTAGCAGCATCAGCTGACTACAAAACCTGGCAATTTTTCCTCAGTTCAGTATTTTCACTTCAGTGAAGCATCTTTAGCCACTGCCCCTTTAGTTTGTTTTCTTTGATTTCTCAGCTATGCTACATTATCTGATGCATTATTTCAGTGCATTTCTTCCTCCTGTTTTATTTGAAGGTTTCTTCCATTGTGGCTCAACATACAATGTAGCAGGAATCTCGCACGGAGTCCTCACACAGAGACTTTTCTTTCCAGGAAGCAACTTTATTCCTGTCAGCACTGCTCAGTTGGGTTCATACCAGAAGAACTGAGCCCCGAAGGAACATCCCCGTGGCATAGTTTTTTTTGTTTTTTTTAAATACATTTTCTATTTCTTTGTCTCCCATATATGGTAACACACACAAAATTAAGTAGTCTCAGTTTACAAGGTCATGAGGGTTGTTGTTACGTAGGCACATAGCCAGGTTACCTTGAATTTTTTTTTTTTTCTTTTCTCTCTCTTTTTTCTCTCCTTAGGGAGGGCACCCTACCACATTACCCCCTTTGATGCTCAAAACCCTCTATTTTGGGTCAAAGAGCATCATCTTGGTTTAGAGGTTTATATTTTTATAACATTATTACGTGAATGGCCATCCTTTTTTTTAAATCATGGCCTCAGTGAGACTGGAGACAGACTGTACAATCCAAGGGAGCTAAGCAGGGTAAGATTAAGCACCCTCCCAAAATTAGAAGGGTAATTCCCATGAAGGTTTTGAATCCCCTGAGAGTTGAAAACCATCCTCTAAATAACTCCCCAGGTTTCCAACCATTCCAAGTCTGGACTGGGACTTGAGTAACCTTTCCCATTTGATCTGTGATGTCCTCTGTGACTTTTCCTTCATCATCTCTCTGTAGGCAGCAGTTGCTCAGGTTAAGTTTTCCACAAACACCTCCCTCAGAAGCAAAACAGGTAATCTAAGGCCAAGCGATTTTGATAGATGGCCTTGTGCACTTTGGTTTGCCGCGTGGCTAGTAAGTTAAGAGCTCTGGCAGTTTCATTGGTTATAATTTCTACAACTGCTTACAGTCTGATTATGTGGTTTAGCATGTAAATGGGAGTGCAGCAGCCCCAGGACCCATCCTCTGCCCAGCTGACAGGGCCATAATACTGGATTATGTGCTCAGGAGGAGGCCATTTATCATCTTTTTAATTGCCAATTTGTAAGGCACACTGCTTCCTTTGAGTCTCCCTGTCCCTATACACTCGGACTCCCAAATATTTCCCTCTGGAAAGTGGGAGCAGGAAGAAAGATGGACAAATAGTTTCCAGCACATATGACCCTGACCAGACTGAGGGAAGTACTATATAGGATGTCCTTCCACAGATCTAGTATAGTCCACCTGGACCTGCCATTTGATGGCTGTGACATTGTCTCAGGCCTCTCAGAGATGAGACAAGTTAGACAAGGGGTGGGGATTTGGCTCAAGGTGATCTGGGGTCCCCCCCGACAATTGGGTTTTTCAGGTAGTTGAGTTATAAAATCTTTGGCGTAGGCATGTTAAGTTTTTAACAGAGACAACAATGAACTTTTTCCCCACTACTAAAGACAGTTTTTCCCAATAATTGAGCTCTTGAGAAGCCAAACCCCAGTAGTAGGACTGGGGTATTTTGTTTTACTATAAGGTTTGTGGGGATCTAATTTTCTAGTCTCTAATGGCCATTGTTGCCCCATGTCAGTGCCAATGAAGTATCCTTTCCACAAAAGGAAGGTGAGTGTCAACAGAAACTTCTCACCACATTTCCAGCTGGCCAGGCAGCCTCGGCCAATCTTATGGCAAAGAGTAGAGGAAGAATCACAATAATAGTGAGAACTAAAGCGTGACAGTGCATCAGAGTAAGGAAACCGATATAGAAAATAAGGACAGTCTTTCGTTTCACCAGATCGTGGGTTCCTCAAGCTTTTGTCGTATGTAGATTAGCAGGATTCCAGTCTGTTGGAGCCTGGGGAGTTGCAGATTGCTTCTTCCTATGGTCAGCTTGCACAGCGTTGATGAATCAGGAATACACTCCCAGTTTCGAGAGGGCAGCTTCACTCTGCTGTAGTGAATCCAGGGACCCACTTTGGCCACCTTGACTGCAGTAGGGGTGGACAAAATGGCAGTGAACGGGCCCCTCCAGAGGGGTTTCAGGGTTTGGTTATTTCACTCCTTTATCCATATTGCATCTCCTGGTTTAAAGGGGTGAGTGTCTGTGGTCAGATTCATATGTTATCGCTCCCTGACTCAGTGGTGTAAGGTGGTTAAGATAAAGCCAAGGGCCCGCATCTGTTGTCTTAGGGTTAGATTGCCTGTCTCACTTAGATCCCCCTGCCTTATGCCCTTGGTGCCCATAAAGGCTTTTATAAGGGGAGAACCCCATCTGCTTTAGCCTCCCACCTGCAGTTGCAGTCTGCCTCCCTGAAGGTCCCTTATCTCTCCCTGCCTAATGTTAACCCTTTCCCTATGTATTTCTCCTCTGAAATAGGGCCTGTAACTGCTGTTAGGAAAAAGGGATGATGACCGCTCTGGCTTCTTCAAGCTGATAAGGGGCGGTGTAGGGTACAGCAGTTAGAGTCTTCCCAAGGGTCAGTCAAGTGGCCCACAGTATGGTTTTATAGGAAGGCTGGCAGGCATAAGAGAGCATAAACGTTAGGAGACACAAAGAGAAAAACAAAGTAAAGATTATATTGACCAACAAGATGGCATCTTAAGATAATGTATATAGTTTCCAAACCTGTACAGCAATCTAGGAGAGACCCTGGCTATGTAAACATATGTCAGGGAATCTCTCATAACCCAGGTGATGGAGAAGCAGGAGCAGTAAGTAATTAATGGTGATTCTATTTTTAAGAATTTGGTCCTAACTTAATTTAAAAAAAATTTAAAGCATCTAATGCTTGTGAGGTGTTATTTAGAGATTTCCTGAGTATGGGCTGACAGTTTGCTTTATTTTGAGGTGTAAAACTTCTCCAAGAGCAAGGCGTTCTCCTAGAGAAAGAGTCGAGGCAGCTATTTACCATTATTAATTGGTAAATTTTTAGGTAAGCCAAACCTGGGTATTATTTTATAAAGCAGGATTTTTATTACTTTTTGTGCCTTTTCTGTCTTGAAGGGGAAGGTCTTTACCCAATTAGTAAAAGTATTGAAACCTAATTGTCAGTCTTTTCTGGAGAGCCTCCAGTTTCTTGATTGCCCGGGAGAGAAAGTTTGTGGTTGACCTCACAAGCTGATACTACTTTCAGTAAACATCCTTTGGGCCATTTGGTAAGTTTTGTCTCTCCCTAAATGAAAGGCTCGATGCTGTGTTTTAATGATCTTTTAGCCCTGTGAGCTTGGTAATAATAATTGCCCTGCTATGTTTGTAACCATTCCAAGGGCTAGAGACAGTGTCTAGGAGTCAAACTCCAGTTTTTTGGTGTTTTTTGGGGGGAGGGGTGGGGAGAGTAGGTCGGATTGAGTCTCCTTTAATAATTGATATAGCAGGCAAACTATTTTCCTGAACCCTGGTATCTACAGCCTCAAATATCTAGTAATTTCCCAAAACTCATATCATTGTTTATTCTGTCCTGGAATTAGTAGCAATGTCCATTTCTAGCAAGGGAGTAAGGCTCTCTGGCATTATCAGGAAAGAATGAGAAAAAAAAAAAAAAAAAAACAACTAGGTTTTCCCATATACCTCCCAGGGGCTGAGAGAAAAATTTAGTTAGAAGTTTTCCAGAGATGCCTCTAATCGTTATGCTGCATTTGGATAGCTGGCCTGGAGTGGAAAGGAGGACAGAAAGGGTAGCTCTGGTGTTAAGAAGGAAATCAACCAGTTTTCCTTCTGTATTTAGAGTTACCTGAGGTTCTGGGTTTCTGATAGACAGTTGGTTTAGGGGAGCCACAGTGAAGAGCCCTAGGCCCCAGTTAGTCCCTTTCCACGGACATTGGTTATCGGAACCCTCACAGATAGAGGTCCCCGAGGGCATTCAGATATCCAGTGATTGTCTCCACATAAGGGACATGGCTTATGGGGTTTTCATTTTGGTTGTCCCCTCTGAGGACATTCTCATTTTAGTGCTCCGAACGGCCATATAAATGGCACCTGGTGCCAGGACCTTGGGAAGTCTGGTCTGACATAGTACATAAGGCCACAACTAAGGCCTCAGATTTTTTTTTTTTTTTTAAGCCTCCTTTTCTGTATTTTTTTTTTTCCTCCTCTTGATCTTGGTTGTAATATACCCAACTGGCAGCTCATAAGAGCTCCTCTAGGGTCCCTTCAAGGCCAACAGCCAATTTTTGCATTTTCTCTGAATATCTAGGGCTGATTGAGTGACAAATTTGTCCTTTAAAATCATCTCAGCTTTAGGGGTGTCAGGGAAGATAGCCATATATTTAATGACAGCCTCCCACAACCTCTCCAGGAAGGCCCTTGGGCTCTCACTTTGTGTTTGTAAAATAGTGGCTAATTTAGCATAATTTAAGGGTTAAATCTTAGATTTCCTTATTTATTTATTTATTTATTTATTTATTTTTTCAAGACATCTGTCTCATTAAGAGTCTGATTTAACAAAAGCATTGTATCTTTCCAGGTCAACTCAAAAACATACATAATATTCTGAAAAGCATTTATATACTTGTCTGATCAGAAAATTTACCTAGATCTTCTTTTATCTGTCTTAAACCCCGTAATGTAAAGGGTTTTTCTTCTGGCATTTTAGCTTATTGTAAGGGAAACATGTTTGTTACATTACGGGGATGGTCTGGATAAGGTGGGTGGCAGGGCGCAGAATTGTGTTTTGTTTTTAAATATAGACCCAGGACCTGAGGAGGAGGAGGTTGAGGTGGAAGACTTCCCTTCCCTTCCCTTCGCTTCCTCCTTCTCTAGGTCTGGTTTGGATACAGGTAAGGGGTCCTTAATTGTTTCCCCTCCTGATTGCTGGACTTCAGAAAGGGTTGCCATTAAATCAGGATCCACCTTACATTGCTTACATGTATCTTGATTTCTTTTATTAAGGCCCCAAAACCATGAACATGGGGGAATTCTCCCCATTTCCCTTCACATTTGCAAAACAAGTCCAATTGTAGAACAGTATTGTCAGTGAAATTTCCCCCGGGCAGCCAGGTCCCCTATTCCAATATGTATTGGGGCCAAGCCTTTGTGCAAAAGAAAATGAGTCCTAATGCATTCCAAAGGAATAATGGCCTTGGTTGGGGAATTACCCATCTATAGGAAAAAGGAAGAAAGCTGGCTCTTCTCTCAGTTTCCTATAGCTGGCCAGGAGATGAGGTTTCTGGCTGGCTATGCGACTGGCAGCCAAAAGCCCTGTCAGTCTCCCGAGGTGCTGGGAGTAGTCATTCTTAACCTGGCTTGACCCTATCTCGGAGAGCTGACCTGGTCTTTCCTATTTTTCTCTTACCCCTCCGTTTCCTGCCTGCAGGATCTTGGGGGAATGGACTGTGATCAAGCAAGACTTTCCTGGCTGTTGTAGGATGCACTAATTTTACTTTGACCCAACAGTAACTTACATATTGCTCACTGGCCATTGAGGAAGGAGGTTAAGGGGCCAACATCAAGGTCTATTTCACTTCTTTTTTCAACAATGCCCGCATAAATATGTTTCAGCCATGTGGATATCCATTTTTGGCATACAGCGGGCTAACTTTAGTAAAATGACTCCTATGTATCTCAGCAAAAGCCCTTCATTTATCACTCATCACTCATATGGCAGAGGCATCCATTACTCTGCTAAACAGGAACAACACAAACGTGGAGGCTTTGGAGGCTGGCACCAAGGGTGTTACCATCATTTTCCCAGCCTTTGGATCAAATCAGGAGGAATTTTAATCTTAACCCAGTGTACTTTTAAAATCCATTTATTTTAACCTTAATCTGTCCTGACCACACATAAAACTTCTTTTTAAAGATTTTCCTTCATGAACCTTCTACAGCTTTTCTTTGCATTTAGATTTTGTCCCAAGCCATTTCTCTCCAAATAACCAGTCTCATTTAGGACAAAATTACTTTCTTTTACCTTCAACAGAAATATATTTCCATTTCTTATTTCTTTCATATCTCCTACATTTCTACACACAGAGTTGCTTTTTTTAAATTTTTATCAGTTTTAACTACATTTTAACTACATTTAGCAGAATTTTAACTCTTATAAACCTAAGTCTCCAGTGAAAACTAAGTAGCAACCAATAGTGAACTCTATGTTACATCAGAATTTTTTTAGATGGCAAACTTATAAATCCATTAAGCATAAAATATGTTTTCCCATAGATCCATATATCCTTAGTTTCTCTGCAGCAAGTCAGAAGCACAAACCTACATCTAGTAATCAGTGCTTTAGCCTCTTATCTCGTTAGATATCCAATGAATTCAGTCTTAATTTATCATGCAAGGAAACATTTAACATTTTGGGTTACCAAAGACTTTGAAAGCTGTCTTAACAATTACCCATGAAAACTTTGAGACAGACAAAATTAACCATCATTTTAAGTCACCTTTTTGCTAACAGATTACAACAGAGTTAACAAGAGCTTTTTTGACCTTTAGAAAACCTTAGGTAGAAAAAAGTTTTATATATTTAATGCTGATAACTCTAAAGATATATAAAGACCAACAAACTTAACTCCACTTAAATACCAAATATGTTCTATCTGCGTCCATTTAAAAGTTAATCAATTGGTTCCCCATTGTCTATTTTTACCTGGGGCATCAGTGGGGAAATCTGAAGTGTGTGGTCTTTGCTCCCCGACCTCTAGGGTGGGAGGAGGAGTTGACAGTGCCTGAGGCATTGAGGAGGCAGTTATGCAGGCTGCCCCCCCAGGTGGTGCAGTAAAGGAGCAGGGGAAGGGAGGGCAGAAGAGGAGAGGTGCCAACAGAAGGTAGAGGAAGAGAATCCCCTGTTTTAAATCTTGTCAACTCAGACAGAGGAGCAGACTCCAGGTTTCTTTTGTTTTGGTTTGTTTTCCATTAGTGGAATTAGGCAGTCCATGTCAGCCCAGAGAAGATAGGGAATTTCCCCAAAACAAAGGGAGTTTTGGCAGCTGCTTAGGAATATTCCTTAAAGTGCCCTTTCTAAGGTAGTATAACCAGAGACAGTTGGCTCTAATTATAATTGTCATTGACCCAGGAAATGAAGGAGAGACAAGTCCCCACACACAGTCACAAGGCGACTCCAACCTGCTACCCAGTGCCCAGTGCCTTAGAGTTGCAGCTTCATTCCTCGTCCCTTGTGGGACTACTAGGGCAACTCTGGGAGGTGATCAGGCTCCCCTTCTGTCTCTTAGGGACAGGTCTTCCAAAACAAACCCTGATTCTTACCAGTCTGACAGGCAGTGCTCCTTAAGCTGGTTCCTGGGCCTCACAGTTTCTGTTGGTGCACACGGGGTCCTCACCTCAGTGTGCCAGGAGGGATAGTCTCCTGCAGATCACATGGTCCACTGGCGCCAGGTGAGCTGCCTCTCCCGGTGCCCTGAGGTCATATCCTCTGTGGCAAAGGAGGTGGACACACACCATCTTGAATCCTGGACGCGAGCCCCCAGGTAATGTAGCAGGATTCTCGCACAGAGAGTCGTGACACCGAGGCCTTTCTTTCCAGGAAGCAACTTTATTCCTGCCATTACTGCTTAGTTAGGTTCACACCTGAAGAACTGAGCCCTGAACGTCCCAGGGCATAGTTTTTTTTTTAATACATTTTCTGTTTCTTTGTCTCCCATACATAGTAACACACACAAACATGTAGGCTGATTAAGTAGTCGCAGTTTACAAGGTCATGAGGGATGTTGTCACGCAGGCGCATAGCCAGGTTACCTTGAAGTTTTTTTTCTTTTTTTCTTTTCTCTCCTCTCTTTTCTCTCCTTAGGGAGGGGACCCTATTGCAACAACAGCTCAACAGCTGTTTTACTTCTGTGATGTCATTATTTTTTTTTTCTTTTACATATATCCAGCCGACCATGTAGGTCAAAGGCAGTGAGTTGTGTTTTGTTGTTGTTGTTGTTTTGCTTTTGTTTTGTTTTGTTTTTGAGAGAGAGAGGGCACAAGTGAGTGAGGGACAGAGAGAGGGAGAGAATCCCAGGAGGAGCAGAGAGAGACAGAGAGAGAGAGAGAGAAGCAGGGCTCACCTGAAGCAGAGCTTGTATTCACCCCATGCAGAGCTCCCGTTCACCCAAAGGGGGCTGAGCTCACCCTAAGCGGGGCTCATGCTGTTATCTGTTGAGTATGCCTTGTAAGTGATGCTGCTGAAATATCATAGGACACTGCTCAGATTTGGCACACATATGCTGAAGCTCAGGCAAGACAACCATTGTGGTCTTGACTCTATGCTCATTTTCAGTTAGTCTATCATGGTGGCTTTTTGCTTTTAAGTTTTCATTGTAACTTAGGTACCACTGAGCTGGTTGTTTTCTAGAGAGCAGCATTCAAGGGGATTTGAAAGAGTGGGGAATCCTAATCCCATATTACGTGTTAGTCTTCCTTAGGCATACTGATGCCACAAAATGCCCTAATCTTTTATTAATACTTTGTTTTTTTGACAAGAATAATGCCTTCTCTAAAGAAAATATGGATTACAGAAAGGATATTTTTACATTTTACATATCACAGAGATGGAAAAAATCATGTGATGTATTTTATTCTAAAAAATGTATACATAATTGTAGAGTTATATATAGCAGTAGTCAAATAGGTTATCATAATTTGTTTCCTTTTAAAAATTTATCATGATATTATTTTTATTAAAATATTTTAATGACCGAGTGATATATTATAGTGAATGTACCATAATTTATTGCACATTTGTTATATTTATTATAATAATATTAGCTAATAACTACTGCTTGCAAACATGGTTCCAAGAACTTTAAATATATTAACTCATTTAAAATTTAAAAACACCTTTTAAATAAGACAGTTATTATCCCTATTTTACAGTTGTGGAAATTTAGCCATGAAAGTTTTAAGAAACTTGACAAAAATCATACAGGTAATAAAACTATTTTCTAGTATTTTTTATGTAAACACTATTACAATTGACATATTTGTATATGGATATTTAGATGTAACTTTTGCTTATTTTCTTAATTTATTTTCCCAGAATTGGAATAACTGAATATGACTAGTACAAAATAAATTCTTTTTTTTTGCAATCTTCTGAGAGCCTCCACAGACTTTTAAATAAGAATAAGTTTCCAGGGGCTCCTGGGTGGCTCAGTCCCTTAAGTGTCTGACTCTTGATTTCAGCTCAGGTCATGATCTTAGAGTCATGATCTCACAGGGCTGAGATGGAGACTGCTCTGGGCATGGAACCTGGTTAAGATTTCTTCTGTCCCTTGCCCACTGGTGCTCTCTCTCTCTCTCTTTCTCTCAAAAAAAAAAAAAAAAAAAAAAGTTCCCACCTTCTGGCAAAAAGAAGGGAAATCTTCTTAATCAGAATAAATCTGAGCAAGTCTCTGGAGCCAAGAGACAGTACATTCAAATACCTGGGTGTGGAAGGTGCTTAAAAGTGGATTTTTGGACAAATTTTAGAAGTGAGCCTAGCCCTGCAAACAATAAAATTATTTAAGAGTGTGGAGGTGGCAAATATGGAAGTGCCTGCAGGCAGTGGCAACAATTAGAGCTACAACAGAGATCTTTTGGAGTTAAGGAAGACTGGATGAAGGGGAGTCTGAAGGAACCCTGTGCTATTTATATGGGTATACAGGTAGTTTGTATAGAGGAGTTCTGGAAAGAGATTTGTAGGCACCAACAATGTGGTTAGAGTCTAGAACACTAGACTCTAAGGAAAAACACTCTGCAACTAAATCACACAGGGCTTAAACAAAGAAAGAAAGAGAAACTCATTGTTCTAAACATGAAAAAAGGGAAAAGAAGCAGCACCTTTCCTTGTTTATCATCTAAGTTATTGAACTGGCTTCAATATACTCTTGCCAAACATTTGATTCATCTTGGAGTTCTACTTTCAGAAAAACTGCACATTAACATGCCACAGAATCAAGCCAAGTGCTCTTTGAAGATCCAGATTCCTGGACCACATCCTTGGGCTTTGGCTTTAGAAGATCAGCAGTGGGATCTTCTAAACTAGCCTAGCTCCTCTGTGGGGTTGACTAGGGAAGTTCACAGACCACACTGTAAGAGGCAGGGTTCCAGGGTTGGGTTCCTCAGGAAATTGTTAGTCTATCATATGTACAGTTTATCTTTTCCTCCTATCTACTCATGTGCAATTATATCTTTAACTTTATGCTAACTTGGAAATAGGTCAAATATAATATTTTGTAGTAGGCTTTCATATAACTGCTATCATATATTTCTTTTCAGCTTAATTTTATTGCCTGTATTTTAACTGGTTTTATGGTTTTACTATAATGTTACTAACTCATTTTCATTGTAAAGGTAGATTGTTTTAAATTTATCATGGATAGTAGTATAAAAATGGACATAATAATTGCAAATATCTTTATACATCTATTTTCTCATGGAATAATTACCTAAATCCAAATTGTTCAAAAGTAATTTACAGTTCATGGCTAAGACATATATGACCAACTATCTTTACAAAGTATTATCAATTTAAATTTCCAATGCACATTAAGAAAATGTTTCTTTTCTAATGCTCAAAGAAAATGGATTGTTATTTATTTTCCCATTTCACTTCATAAAATATTATTATGTTTAATTCATTTGCTTATTGCTACGCCTTTCTTGTGTTTATTAGTTTTCTGAAATGTAACTTTTACTTAGATGTAATTTCAAATGAATGAAAAAGTTTCAGAACTGTTTAAAGAAGTCTCAGATACCTTTACCCAGATTCACATGTTAATATTTTGACCCATTTCAATATCATTCTTTCTTCACATATATGTATATGATAATATATGTGCATGTATACATATGTGCCTCTTATTTTTTTCTGAGTTATTTCAGTGTTATTTGCAACTAACAAACAAATAAAAGGATATCCTTTACCCTAAACTGTCCTATAAAATCTATGAAAATCCTCTGGCTGTTGATATAAGTGAATTCAATCAGCAGTGTGATAAATAGAACACAACTGAATAGCTCTGTTATCGAGGGGCAAGGCTAACTTAAAAAAAGACAACGAATAAACATAGAAGGAATAATATGCTAGAAGCAAAAATTTGACAAACCCTGGTGAAAATATTGAGTCAGGCAACAATTAACAATTGATATTAAAATCATTAGGTATATGATTGATGGAGAACTGGATGTTTGATATTCCCAAGAAACCTGAATTATGTTCAGAATTTCATTATTTAAGCAGGGGGTCAAATTTAGCATCATGGATAGTGGGATCAATGGAACATCTGGCATAGAACAGCATCTAGTGTACTTAAAAATTTTTAAATTATATATTTTATCACCAAGCTTTAAGATATGACTTATACTTTATATGAAATAAAGAAAATAATGAGAAAATAAATTATATCACAATGAAATAACCAGACAACTCCAGAAAGTGGAATATTTGGGCCTGGTAATTTCAACCAAACAGTGAAGAAGGGTTCTGTTATGTAAGATTGGACAACACATAAAGGACATAATCAGATGCAGTGTGTGGCACAGAATAGAAATGGGTTTGAATATCATTTTTGAAAATCTGAATAATTATTGGGTGTTACATTAGATGAGAAAAACTGTGGTGAAAATTCTTGATTAAAAGAAGTGGGTCACAAAATATTATGAAATGCATCCCATTGTGGTAGTGCACACACACGTACATATACAGAGAAAGATTTGAAAGGATGTGCATTAAGATATTAATGGTGGTTGCAGCTGTGTAGTGAGTATATATAATATTTACTTCTAAATGTTTGTTTCTCTATGTTTTCCAGTTTTCTGTAATGCAAAATTATTGTTCCTATAATCCTATAATCATTATGTATATATACCCAGATAGAGAGTCAAATTTAAATAAATAGCGGTGAAACAATTCCGCCATGGACCTCACGCTCAGGTGATCTAATGAGATCTTAGCGCGTGTTAACTGGTTTAGGGAATTTGAAAGAGGAAAAGCTACCCAGCTGATATTTTTTAAATGATACAAACTTCATGGCAAAATAAGTTAAGGGCAAAAAAAGAAAAACAAAACAAGAAGTTGCAGTTTAAAGAAGCTGAAGCAAGGAGATTTTAGGGTGGGTGAGGTGAACAAGCTAAGGAGAGGGAAGTGATTTGGGGAACTGCCCTAAAGAGTGCAATTGTTGGGGAGTTACATGCATAAGAAAAACTTTCAGGAAGGGAAGATACTTGTAGTGAGGTGTAAATCCCTCCTGAGAATCCTCAAGGTTGAGTTTGGTAGTATAGACTAACATTGTTTTTCAATGATTCTGGAACAAATGTATGTGTGAGTGTGCGCGCGCACGTGTGTGTGTGTGTGTGTAAGTACTCAGAGACACTGGCTGCAAAAATACGCAGAGAGACCTACGATGGAAAAAGGAGAGAGATTTATGTGGTATAAAATAAAATAGTTATGCTACTATATTTCTGAGGTGGGAAATTGTAACCTTTTGCTTTCTTCACTTCTGTAATTGAAAACTTTCCTAATTTACACATAATATGTTTAATTAAAAATAAGCTTCTTATAAAATAATTTTAATCCTTACAGGAGCACATTTTGGAGTCATACAGCGACTTCTGAGACAAGAGTTAAAAAAGAGCAACGGTGGCCCCTCCCCAGGAAGATCCTGCCTTCATTCCAGGGTAATGTCTCCTCAGTTCCCCCTACCCCCAACTTCTGTCTCCTGTATTGTTTTCCTTTCATCCTCTCTGCAATATTTCCATAGATCTCTTTCTGCCTTTTTTTTAAGAGCAACTATTTTTATCACCTCAGGATGACTTTTCAAATGCCAGTATTTAAATCTTATTATTTTTGGAGAGAGTAAGGAGAAATAGAGTCAAAGCCGCAATGCAGAAATTGTAAACTGCTGAGACTCACCTTTGCTGTGCAGCTGGAGTGTACACGTGTTGCCGAAAGAGTCTGACTTTAGCGAGGGCTGGATTGCTGGGGCATGACTGCAGTTACTAAATATAATCAGGCAACTAATAATTAATCTTACCATGTCTGAGTACCGTCTGCATCTTAATATTGTTTTTCGGTCTGTTCATATTTGGTGATTACATTCACAGAATCATTTAACCATATAAAGGAAATTCATTCAGAGTACAGTCTTAAACATGGAGAAGCTTATTTTGGGGGCCGCGAGAAAACTTAAGATAATTTACTGCCTCCAAGCTATGGTTCTACCTTTGATTTCTTCCTTAAACCCATCAGATGGCACTTTACTTCTCTGTGTCATCAATCATTCCTCTGATGTCAAATTTCTGGCTCTGTTTAAATAAGCAACGTGACATAAAGCATGAATTAGTACTACAAATACCAAGAAATATAATATGAAATGGTGACCTACTTGTCAACCTTGCAAAGTGTTCTTCTACAAGTAGATTATACATATCTAGCTTATTTTTATGCAGTAGTTATTAACTTATGGATGTGTAATTTTATTACTAGATATAGATAAGACATGAAGAGCCCTCAGTAGAGAACATGTACTTCTGTTTTGTCTATTTTATTCAATTTTGTGAAAAATCACATGAGGTAATGTAAGGAAGGGATGTGGTGAATTATCATTCTCAACTTTATAGTTTATACATATAAATGACCAGAAAATATTTTTATGTCTGTTGCTAATCATACTCTGTCTCCAGAAGCACAACAGCATTGCAGTGCTAGTAAGGATCAGTGCCGCTCTTTGCACTTGGTCTTACAAAAGCGAGAAATGCCCATTTCTGTTATGACACCAGTCCCTGAAGGATTTCCAGAAGTAGCCACGTGAAAGTACAAGAGCAAACATAAGCACATTTATGGGCAGTCACAATGATCTTGAGGAAGGATGGCCATATTGCAAGAATATATCACTTTTGAAGCGAGGATGTGAAAATAGAAGGACAGGTGCTTACTCCTATTTCTATTTCTTCTCCCTTTGATACCACTCGAATAAACAGTAGCCTTGAAGTGAATATTGTACTCACTGATTGCTTCAGTTAAAACACCTGAACAGGCCAGCATGAGTGAGAGCATCAGAGAAAAAAAGAGGGGGCATGCTTTTAGAGTAAATACTTTATTGTAGTTTAAGTTGATTTTCTTGTGTCACCCTTTGCATTTGGATTTATAAAATGGGCATAATTTTGTTTATGTTTGTATTTGTATTCTCAGCACCTTGCAAATTCCTTGGTATATACTAAGTACCGCATAAAAACTTGGTAGTTGTTTGAATGTATAAAGGAATGTATAAAACATATAGAACAATTTACTCAAAACCATTTAAATATACAATGTGCCTATCTCTCTAAGAGTTTCATTGTTAGAAGGAGAAAATACATTTTTTTTTAAACAAGAAATGTTTCCCATCACTGGGGATTTCTTTGAAACCATTCAACTGTTATAGGTGGTTATCTACTATAGGAATTTCTCAGTATCTTTCCCAAAGGTGTTTTCTGAACACCTTCCATTCCAGCTGGATACACTCAATGAAGTGATTTATTTGAAGGTTAGTCTTGTGCCTTTTGTCTAAAGAATGCAATAGGAGATTTGGAGTATAAAATTCAAGATGTTCTTGATCTAGTCACACATATTTCTAAGGTGGTAGGGATGCTGATTGTGATCATGAAACATAACTGCAAAGAGAGACTTCATGGAATGGATAGGTACACCACAACTCTTGATCTTATGCATTAGTAATTATTACTGAAATCAACACCTTACCATTATTACTTTAAGGAAGATTTGTGTAAAATTTTACCACCCCAAGCTTAACGACAGCTGATTATTTATGAAGTTCTGGAAACAAACCATCAGTATTTTGAAAACATTTTGATAAGAACTTAAGTTTTTACTTGAACGTTACAATATTTAATGGATTCCATTTTCCCAAATTGTAGACTTGTATTATATTTGTCTAGGTCACTCCTGGTATATGCCTGTTTTCTCTGCATGCTGCCTTCCACTCTCAGAAATTGAAAAACAAATTATAAAGGCCCCTACTGATAGTTAAAAATGAGTCACTGAGAAATATTATACATATAGCCAACTGGTAAAGAGCAAATATGAACTCAGATTTTTTAGTAAATGTCCTTTTATGTAGTGATTTAGATGTTAATATGTAAAAAACAGTATCCTTTCTTGAGGTCACTCTATAAACAAAGCAAAAGATCTTCAGAATCTCACTGGAGCAATTACTTTTCATCATATTTTCTTCAATGCATCGCCAAGGCATTTCTTCCCTTGGTAGGATAAGCCTGGCATACCAAGGATTTATTGACTGTGTAGTCTGGACTGTGACATCGTGATGAACACAAACCTTGCTTCTTGCCACTCACACTTCACCGTACAGTGTTGCAGCTGTGCTTAGCAACAAAATGCCAGATGGCACGGAGACATCAATTGATTAGTACTCAAGAACAATGTCACCTACCAGAATGGACTACAGACAAATTGACAAAGACAATGCTATGTTTGCAGGCCTGAATGAAGAAGCCCTTTAAATAGATTTATGGCTGCATTTTTAAATGTGTGCTGTTTGGAAAGTTTTGTTTGTAGGATAAGGCTACAGTCTTAATTATATAACCATGCGTGCTTTGCTGGAATCCATTTTTTTAGTGCTTAATCCTCTTGTCTACACATCTAGAAGGATAATATAACATGTTAAAGGTCTCCGTTGTCTGCCACCGCAAATCCAAAATTATCCACCCTCTTCTTAAAATGCATTCTTAGTCACCTTTTTGTGATAATCAGTCAACATTGTAAACTTGGCCCAAAGAGAATAGCCAATAGAAGCATTGCCTGAAGAATTCTGGAGTTCACAAGCTGTCAGCATGAGTTATCTGTCCACAAAGAATGTCTTTTATGAGTAAGTCTTGTTTTTATAGAAGGCATTTATTATTGTATTTGGCATCATTTTATATAGCATATCTTGAATTGTTTGCACTCAAACTTTGGCTATAAGCTTTATCTGATGGCCTTAGAATGGATGCCAATATTTGAAAAATACACATGTCAGATTACTCAGCTTAGTTTTGGCAAATAAATCATTCTGATTTTTCAAAAATATTCCTGGGAAACTCGTCAATTGTTGTAGCTTCTCAAATTTATTTTCAGAGATTCTGGTATGTTAGTGAAAATTCTGCTTCAACAAATACAACTTATTGCTATTATTTGAAATGCATGGATGACGTGTAACTGTTTTTTGTTTTTGTTTTTTAAGATAGTGTGCATTTACTTGGGTGCAATATAATATCACTTTGGACATAGAATTGATCTATTTATCTGAGAAGTTAACAAAATGCCTCACTTACTGCAAGGGCAGGGTTTACTTGGAAGATCGGAGAAGTTTATTAGGGAAGATAAGTCCATGAGTCCTACTGCTTCTGGTTTTGTTATACATTTTAACTCTGAAAACATGACTTTATTATCTGTAATTCACCTCATTGTCTCTTGGAGCATATTTTCCTGCTGATGGTGTTGACAGAGGAGTGGACCTTTCATTGGCTTATTAAGTATAATTTGATCTCTTTTGGTTTAATATAGTTGTTTTCCTTAAATATTTAGTCCATATAAAGTTTAAGCATACTATCAGGATATTTTCTGTTTCAAAGTTCTCTTCGTATCATGACTCTCCATTTTGATACCTTGGTTCAGAGTGAAACTTTTTAATCTCTGTGGAAGGCATTGTCTATGCACATCTTCCTGTCCTCCCTGATCTCTGAGCTGACAGTCACTCTTGAACTGATGTCCGCCCCGGTGTAGCAAGTTTGGTCTGGTTTTAGACCATCAGGCTGGTACTTGTTGATGAGACGGGGTAGCTCCACTGCCTCACATCACAAGGTTACCAGATTCTGCTACTCCCTTATTTCAACTTGAGGCACCTTGCAGGTCACAAGTTCTCTGGGTTACCTCGTGTTCGCATGCTCAGAGAGTAATTGAAGAGCTCTGTATCTCTTGCATGCTTTAAGCAAGCTGTGAGATAGATCCCAGTGGCACCATCTCCAGTTCTCCTTCTGCTTGTGAATGTCAAGCTGCTAGTTCTATTCTTCTGTGGTTGCAATGAGCGTCAGGTTCCAGATCTTCTCTTTCAGCTTGCTCCAGCTTTTCCTCATCCCCGATGGGGCCTTTGATCCCTTATCAGAGACCTACTCAATAACTTAACAAGCCTTCTATTGTATATATTTATATTTCTGTCACTGTTACGTACACTTATTTCCTTTCTAAGTCACAGTAAAGCTGTCCTGATATCATTTATATACTATGTTCTCTCTATGCATTGGTGTTGGCAAAATGTCATGCTCAGACCTCTAAATTTCATCTCGATATTTAAAAATAAGCTCTTAAAAAGCACGAAAAAATAATGATCATGTTTATTATCTTCTGGTAGATTAAAAAATATCTAACTTGAAATTCAAAATTAATCAATGCATACTTTATTTAGGCTGAATTTAAACTTCTTCTGAAACTAATGCACAATCAATGGGTATGGAAGCCAAGGTACAACTGAGGTATTGGGAATAGAATTCTATTATATTACCTCAATTTCATCCTACTCCAGTAAAACAATATTTTCTTGAAAAAGACCCTTAATCTTATGTAAGGCGTAAAATACTTAGTCTTATGCCATTTTGTACTAGACGTTGAGGGCTAAGTATTGTCAAACTTGATTTTTCTATCACTTGCCATTTCTCCAACATCTGAACACTAGAGGACATTAGTCTTATCCTAGAACAGTGATTTTGAAATTACATCAGAATCATTTTCAGGGCTTGGTGGAGCAAATCCCTACGAACTAGTCTCAGAGTTTCTGATTCAGTAGGTCTGCAGTGGGCCTAAGAATGTTCATTTCCTTCACTAGTAGCTATGCCACCAGCACAGGCAAAACTTTCTTTGAGTAGTTATGCAGCGTTTTTTCAGTTATGAGTCACAATTGCATCTGATTCAAGAGGAATGCAAGTGACCTTACATCCTAAATAATGACAAGACTCTTCACTGACTTCCCAAGACATCTCCAGAGGGACTTAGTGTCTGCCTTACCAATAGCACATTTTCTTTCTAAGCTGATTATGAATACCAATATTTTCCTACATATTCTAACCTCTTCACATATTCTTTAGGCCAAAACACTAAGGGATTGAGCTGTGGAAACTTGTATTCTGTATTTAAAAAGAGGTACCATATTTTGAAAGTTCTAATTCCAAGAACCAAGTTTAAAGGTTGTTTTCTATGCCCTTTATTTTTCTTTTCTCCTTTTTTTCTTTGTCCTTCCACTCCCACCCACCCATGAATAACCTGATTTTTCCTTGGCATAATACTTTTATTCCTTAAAAGGTCATGACCTTGGGTTCAAATGACTAGGCTTCTATTTTCTTTCCCGGGGATTAGTAATACCTCTGTGGTGCCAACATAAATCCCCATGAGTAACAAGTCTGGGATGTTTACACCTCTATAGTCCAGTAGCTAAGGTCTTTCCCTTCATATCATTCTAACTTCATAAATTCTCTGTGTTATTCAAAAGGCTTACAAAAAGTCCAGAAATAAATATTGGAGCACTGTGTTGGTTGTTTTGGATGGAGTTCTGAAAAATCTTGCAGCACAGATGAGAATCATTTTCCTGAGATGACTCACGAGCAACCTGCAGGAAATTGTTGATGAAAGCCCTTATCAGGTGATGATGAGAAGTATAGCCTACATGATTCCTCAGCCCAGCACACATGAAGCACGTGCTCATGTGGGAACAGATAATGCTTCATGCATTGGTGAGAATCCCATGTAACTCTGATGGTGGTGTGACCCATGCTGGCCAGGCTTATGATGCTGTATTTGTTTCTCCATACATGGCCTCCATTAAGTCTCATCTCTTATAGCAGTGTGTTATTCTAAACCCCATTCCATGCCAGATAATGTACATCTTCCTGGGTCTAAGTAATATGTCTTTCTTTATCATCTCTTCAAATTTTATTGTGACATAAGCTTATGTTCTTCTATGGTAAGTGCCTTCAATTTAGCTTTTCAAGAATACTGTGTTCTCTTAACAAAGCCCATCCCTTATAATCAAAAGCTTTGACTATATTATATTATATTATATTATATTATATTATATTATATTTTATATTATATTATTATAGTATATTTTAGAAAAAGAGAGAGCACAAGTGTGGGAGAGGGGCAGAGGGAGAGAAGGGATCCCAAGCAGGTTCCACACTCAGCACAGATCATGACCTGAGCCAAAATCAAGAGTCAACTGTCTGAGCCATCCAGATGCCCCAAAAGCTTTGACTTTAAAATAGGCTCCCCAAAGCCTATATTGTAAGGATATTTTCCTTTACTTCTTTTTCTATTTCTGCCATAATGACATTTCTCAAGTCAGTATGCATAGCCCCAGTGTGGCCTGGAACTTCTGTAACTAAGGCAACATGACGTTAGGTGCAGAAAGGCAGTCACCTTGATTCATTGCTATAATTCCAGTTAAATAATAGCTAAGGCATAATAATTAATATAAAAATGCAAAAAGCAGGATTCAGTAAACAATGCTTCTTATCAGATACATGCTCCAATTTCACAAGAGGATACCTCTTAGTTGTAAGAACATGATAATGCAGGACAGTTTCCTTCAATGATAGACATAAGGTCTTGTTGAACATTCTACACCCAGTAATTAGCACAGTGATTTTAAAATGATAAATTTCATTTTTTTAATTAAATAAATTAACAGAAGAGGTAGATGTGTATACTAGGCATTCCTGGCCACTTTAGTTTTTATGGAAAATGGCAATAATCTCAGGTACTGAAGATTAACTTATGGTAGAGTTTCTTAAAGTTTTTGAATTTTGGATTCTTCTATATATTTAAAAATCATTGAGAATTTCAAATAGCTTTTTGATGTGATTTGTATATATTAATATTCACAGTATTAGAATTTAAGATAGAGAAATGTTTAAAATGTATTAATTCATTTAAAATAGTAATAAACCCATCACATTTTCATCTAAATCCATTTTAAACAAAATAACTCAGCTTTCTAGATCACAAAACAGTTTAGTCAGAAAAGCAGTGTTGATATTTTTGAAAATATTTTTAATGTCTGTCTTAACAGATGGTAGGATTTCCACATTTGTTTCAACATTCAATCCACTGTGATATCACATGTCATGTAGCTTCTGGAAAACTCCACTGTACACTCATAAGCTAAAGAGTGTGAAAAAGGCAAATAAAGTTTCCATGTCATGAAAATATTTTTGACATTATAGAACCCCTGAAAAAGTCTCCTTGAAACCCAGGGATCCCCAGACCATATTTTTTAAATGTTGACTTGGTTATTTCTTGACAGTTTTCTTGTTTTGTTATAGTAACTAAACACAATACCTCAACATGAGAAAAATAAGTAAAAGTAAAGAGTGAAGAGAGGAAAATTAATAAAAATACAATAAATTCAAGGAATTAAAAATAGCTCCTACATTTTTTTATTGACTAAGTAAGGGATTATTATATTTTTCTTAATCAGAAAATGATAATTTATGGTCCACATAAATTAAATCAAAATATAGAGTTTAAGTTCCAGTTTTCAATACTATCACAGTTTGTCTCCATGAAAGTCACTGATAACATTTAAAATTTGTATAATAGAGACATAGAAGTTATTATATGTCAATCAAGTTTATACCTTGTTCAAGCAACTCTCAAGTGTGCCTAGGTAACAAGTGTTCGTAATTCAGTTTAGAAATATAAAACCGAAAGACAGGTGGCACATAATTTAGTTTGCAATTCATCACTATTGATTTGCAGACGTAAAGTTCAATAATGACTGCCAATATGATATATATATGGACAGATGAGAATTTCTCATGTATAACTTAGAAATATCAAGTTTAAAATGAAGTTAAAATAATTAGTAATATTTGTGTATGTTCCTTATGGTCCCATGTCTGCTTCACTGAATTTTTAGAAAGCATGTTTGTATGTACATGTGCTACGTGTATGAGAGACAAAGACAGAAAGGCAAAGAGACATATAGTAAATATAAGTAAATTAGGGCCTAGAATATACTAGGATTCATGTGTTTTTCTCCATATATAAATCAGAGAAACTAATAATTGTGTTTGGAGCTAAGATTCATATGCCAGAATGTTAGATTCTTAAATATTTCAATAGCAAAGAACCAAGATATAGATTGTTATGATCCATGTTTCTGCCAGTTATTTGTATTCATATTATGTCAAGTGATTTATCTGCCTTTCTTGGGAATCATCACTCAACATTCTAAGTCACTAGCTCCCTATTAATATCATCTTAAAGTCTTTTACAACTCAAGTTGAGTGCCTCTGTGCTTTTGGAATAAAATATTTTTTCCAGAGTGGCCCAGTTAACCTGCTATTCTGTGACCTGTATTTCAAGGAGAATTAACATAGAACCATAATTCATATGTCTTGATATCAACATTTTATTTTTCACTTGAAACAACATTTTCTCCATATAACAAATTGAAGTTTTTCTCCTGACAGCCTGGAGAGCACTGTGGTTGAAAATGAAAATCTTATTGAGATCTGGAAAGCTAGTTTTGTAAATTCCTTGAAGCCTGAGTGTTTTCATCTCCTTTATTAAAATGAATAAACTCTAAATTGATCTTTTCCATCAAAAACTTCTCTTAGAAATATTTTACCTGAATGACTGAGACCACTAAATATATTTACTTCCTAGGGAATGCATCACCCTTAAAGCAAGCAGCATCTCTAAACATTACTAAAGGGAATCTCACCATTTAAGTGTCTTGCACAACAGAAGGCTCTGTCATTCTCTGAATGCGCAAGTGGTATGTGATCATGAACATCTCATTATAAGCATCTGTGCAAAGTTTCCAGAGTCATGCCACGATTTCTACATACTGGGTAATTTATCATAGTGCCATCTGTTTAAAAAACATGGTTGCCAATATGGATGGATTATCAAGAAAATAAATTATTTTGTGTCTTTATGTAAATGCTCTTGATGATATATGCATGTGAAGTCTCCATAGATCATTAGCTTCTAAAGGCCAAATAACATTGCAAAGATGGAGTAATCCTTGAAAATAAACATAATTCCAATCAAAGCAATGACTCTTAACGAAAATGATAACCAAGTATTAGTTGTTCTGGTCAGTTCATGAAGAAAAACAGTATGAAGAAAGGTAACAAAGTGACAATATTTGGGGGAAAAAGTCCTTGTATCTAGATTTTATTTTTGTCTCTTGCCATTTGTACTGGTATCATATGGACATAACTTATTTCCTTAGAAACTGAGTCTATATACATAATTACTTAATTTGTATGTAATTACAACTTTTGCTCCCAAGCACATTGTGATCAACAATGAAAATAGAATGCAAGTCCTGCAAGATTTCATATCTCATATCTCATATCTCACCTTAAATTGTGGTTCATAGAAATTCTGGCTATAAGGAATTTTGAAATCATCCAGTCTGGTTCTTTTATTGATGGGGAAATTAGTATTCAGTGTGATTAAGTATTCATGTGACAGAGATAGTTGTATTAGTCTGGGTTTTCCAAAGAAATGGAGAGAAACAGAGAAACAGATAGAATTCAAGGAATTGGCTCACCTAACTGTGAAGGTGCAAGTCTAAAATCTGTAGGGCAGGCCAGCATGCCAGAGACCCAGGGAAGAACTACAGCCTGAATCCAAAGGCAGTGCACTGACAGAATTCCTTCTTGCTTAAGACAGGTCAGTCTTTGCTCCTTTAAGGCCTTCAACTGATTGGATGAGGCTTACCCATATTATAAAGTAATCTGCTGTAGTCAAATTTAATGATTTAAATGTTAACCTCATCAAAAATACACCTTCACTGAAACTTCCAGAATAATGATTGGCCAAATCTCTAGGCACTACCACTGAACCAACCTGACACATAAAAATTAACCGTCACACTAATGTATATGCTGCACCTTCAATGTTTTATTAACAATGATTGGAGAACTGTTTGGGTTTTTATATATTTTCTCCCACAAGTATTTGTTACACAACACCCTCCCTTTAAGGAATTCAGTATGAAATTGCCATTACAAAGTATATGTTTAAAAAATGTCTTAAGTGTATGACTTCCCTATTAACTGAACTAATATGCCTACTTAAGTAATCGGTTTTAAGATGTTGAATAAATACTAGATAATACATTTGTCTAGAATTTTTTACACTGCTTATAAAATCTGTATGTAATCTTTAGATCTATTTTAAAAGAAAAAGTACATTAATTTTGAGTAAGAATATTACTAAAACGTTTGCACCATAGATCACATACGTTTAAAGGGACCTTCTCAAATAGACTTGGTGACACCACATCTTGTTTTTATTCTAGAGAGAGAGAGAACAAGGGCACATGTGTGAGCGGGGGTGGGGGCGGGGCAGAAGGAAAGAGAGAATAAATCTTAAGCAGGCTCCAGGTGCAGCATGGAGCCTGACTTGGGGCTCAATCCCATGACCTAAGCCTAAACATGATCATGACCTAAACCAAAATCAAGAGCTGGGTGCTCAGACAGCTGAGCCACTCACGTGCCCCAGTGACAATATATTTTAATTAAATGTACATTTAAGCCCTTAATATGCCATTCTTTTGCATTTCTGTGTCCATTTCTCCTACTCCTTCTCTGCTTTTGACTGATGTTTATTCTTCAAAGCGAAACTTAACCATTTCTTGCTCTTCTATTTTCTGTTGGCTCCCCTTTCTCCGTGTTCCCAGAGCACCATGTACGTGTTGCAATCCTGCCAATCTCCTATGGCTTTGTTTACAAGTTTAAGTGGATCAATATCTTCTCAATAAATATCCTAACACACTTAGTTCCCTATGAATAGTATTCATCTATCAAAGCACTAGTCAAAAATGTCTGGAACTACAAAAGGAAACTTTTCAGTCCTTAGGACTAACCTTGGGAAATGTATTAAATGAAATAGAATTCAACTTTCTGATGAGCATAAGTGTAGATTTCACTATGACAGCTATATTTGTTAATGTTTCTTTCCTTCTTTATTAAGAAAGTAATGTTTATCCAATGTTATATTTTAAGATATAATATCAAGCTTTCCTTCAAGGTTTTCTCAAGAATGTGGCATTTGATTTCAACAATTTTATTAAGGACTGAAAAAAATGTATTTGAAATATATAATGTTCATTTCTCTGAGTGTAAAATATTTGATTAAATGTATTGTGTCTCATTCATCTATCAGTGGTACCTGTTATCTGCTATAATTGATACTACCCAATAATTGTTATTTTAAAAACACTAAATAAATCAGATATACTATGGGATGGCTACTAAAAAGGTTTGGTTTTGGATTTCTACCAATGTTAACCATAATAAAATTACAAATTTGCTTTTCTATACCCTCAGCACTTTTTAACACCCACTTTGCCACCTACACATTTTTATATATGACTAAATTCAGGAGCCCTGTGCTATCTTTATTTCTTCCCATCAAAAAGATTCTGATTTAAGTATCTGTCATTAGCAAGTTTTTAATAATATAAATGCATTCATTACGTAATATTGTCAAAAAGATATCTAACATGGAAATACCAACACAAGTGGGTAGAGACAAATATAAATTAATATTGATTGTAAAGGTTATATTTGATATTTATGTACCTTTTATTTTGAAAATTATAAGAATAAATTATCAATACCTCATATGTAGATAGAACTGCATATTGTAGTAAATACATTCATTATGCTCTCAAACTTGATCTTCCTCCCAAAAATCTGTGACAATTTAAGGCGCTCTTTAGTGTTCACTGGGTGAAGAAAATCTAACTGGCATAGTTCAGTTTTCAAGCAAGATTACCAAAGTCATATCTTTTAGTTTATGAACTAGCAGTTGCCCAATCCTAGTATGGTAGAATGTGACTGGGAAAGTAGGAGAAATGGATTCCTTTGGTAAAAATCACTGTTGACAGCATCCTTTAAATGTTTTTACCATGGGCAAACCACCAAGGTTTGCAAACTCAGTGTATTAGTTAGCTACTGCTGTACAGCAAATTACTGCAAATTTAGAGGCTTAAAACAACACAGATTTGTTATCTTAAAGCTTCCACGGGTCAGGAGTCTGGGTGCAGCTTAGCCTCCTTATTTGCTTATAAGGTATAAACTATTTGCTTATAATGATATAATCATTAAAGATTACAGTCTCATAAGGCTGCCATACAGGTCAGCTGGTGATGCATTCTCATCTGGAGGCTTTATTGGGAAAGAATCTGTTTTCAAACACACTCAGGTTTTTGACAGACTTCATTTCTTCGCAGCTATAGGGTTGACTGCCTCTCTTTTTTTTTTTTTTTTTAATTTTTTTTTTTTTAATTTTTTTTTTCAACGTTTTTTATTTATTTTTGGGACAGAGAGAGACAGAGCATGAACGGGGGAGGGGCGGTTGACTGCCTCTCTTAATGTAGCTGGCTAAAAGTTCGAGGTCATCCTCAGCTGCTAGGAGTTGCCCTGGTTCCTAGAGGTTGCCCAGTTGCTAGTCACAGTGGCTTTCCCAACATGTCATTTAACTTCATCAAGTCAACAAGGAGAGTCTAGAGCAAGTATACTAGTGAGACGGAGTTTTATTTAATGTAACATATCCACAGGAGTGATATCCATCATCTACCTTTGCCAGCTTCTGTTGGTTAGAAGCAAGTCTGTTGGTTAGAAGCAAGTGTGGTTCTATCCACACTCAGAGGGAGAGTTTTCCACAAAAGCATGGATCTCAGTTGGCTGGAATCACAGTGTGGGAACAGAGGGATCTTAGAGTATGTCAGCTGTGTTCAGTAGAGATAGGTTTTATCATCCCCAGATGAAAACAGCTGAACTAAAATTTTCTCTCAAGTCTTACACCACTAGCAAATAATGACACTAAGACTTAAAAATAAATCTTTCTTGTTCCTGGAAGGAAAATCTTAGTACGGTGAAAAGTTTATATCTGGCTCTTTCTCTTGGTTCTGTGACTTTTATTGCACCTTTCAGCATCATAGGCCAGTTTCACCCTGGTTCCAACTCCCACTCCCACTTCATCCCTGGCCTCCACTCAGTGTTCACCCCTGTACCTTGTTGGTAGATGATGTGTTTCAGATGCCTGCACTCCACACCTGCTTCTGAAATTTAACATATAGAGACGCAAGCCATGGGAAATATGCCCCTAGGATACTTTCAAGGAAAAGAGACCCCGAGGCAAGCAGAAAATAAAATAACTCAATAGAGAGCAGAGGAAAATTGAAGAACAGAGAAAATAATATGATTAAAATGAAAAAAAAAAGTCTCTCCTCCTTATGTTCTGCATGTTATATCTGGGATTTTTAAAATTTCAGACATGGCTATGAGTACAAAATTGTAGGTGGCAAACTACTTCCCTGAGGGCTGCATATTTTAAAAATGTAAAAAGGAAGTACGCTGCTCTCTATTTCTCCCTCTTTGTGCAAGATGAGGGGTGACCCTGGATGGAGGTGAGCATGGATGCAATATAAAGATCTGGATGAAAGAGCAAAGAGCCCAACTAGAGCCCAAACAAATCATCGACATGAAGGGAACAGAGGCTGAGGTACAGGCCTGAAGTATGAAGCCAGGGACCAAAAAAGACAGGTTCAGAGAGCTGGCTAAGCACGAGGGCCTTTGAAGTGTTATCCTGGGAAAATACCCAACAACTGGGTTGTGTCTATGGATGATTTCTTGCTGCTCGATTAGCTTGCCGCATGTGTCAGGGGTATAACAGAGTATGGCCGACAGAAGGCATGTATCCTGCAGCACCAGGGAATCCTGAACGCCCTTTGCTTTTGTCATCTTATGTGTGACTACTCATTCATTCATCAGATATGGCAGTGAGTTAAAGAGACAAGAATGCCTTCTCTCCTGGAGTTTATATTCCAGTCAAGGGAATCCAACTCTAACATAATAAATATGTATATTATATGGTGATAGGTGATGAGTTCCTTGGGAAACAAGTAATAGGGCAAGGGTTTCCAGGAGTAGTGAGCTAATTATTAGTCTTCACTGAGACGGTGACATTAAAAAAAAAAAAAAAATTCTTGAAGGAAGTGAGGGTATGAGCTGAACAGATACACTCTGAAATGGGATCATACCTGCTGTGTATGAGGAATAGCAAGGAGGCACGTGTGTCTGGGTGGAGTGAACAAGAGGGTAAGTAGTTGTAGATTAGGATAGAAGGTAATAGGAAGCCTTATCAGGTCGGATCTTGTAGGCCATTAATAGCGTTTGGGCTTTTACCCTGAGTAAATGAGAAGCCCCTGGAAAGTTTTGACAAACGACAAGAAGACCAGAGATTTCATTAGTCCTATGTTACACCTACAATCAGGCTTCAGGGTCTTCCCTTGTCAGTGATTTCTGTCTCTATGCCTTTCTACCTGCGAGCAATAATAATCCTATCAGACATACAGAGGTCTCCTGACCTTGTATCTGCCCTCAACTTCAGCAGCAGATAGCCACATGCATTCTTTTAATATGGCTTGGAAAATAATACACAGGGATTGACAAATACCCTTTTAACCAAGCGTTACTGGATGAATGTCTTTTTACTTTATTTTTCACGTTGATGTTTTGGTATTGTAATAACATTTAAAAAATCTGTCGAAGTCTGCAAAGAACTCTTTTGATGAATTTGTATATCACCAAACTCCAGTGATAGTGATCTGTGTTACACAAGGTCCAAGACTGCAGCCAGTGATGCCTACAATTCATGTCCTGATTTCACATATTTTCTTCATATGCATTTTGCCTCTTTCGTAAATAGAGAAGGGCCTTCTTTTATGCTCCTGATTTCAATGTTCCCTGGACATTTCTTTCCTCTTCTTCCACCACTACTTTTACTCACACAGGCAGAACCAATTATCTGGTTGCTAGATAATAGGTATTATTATGAATTTTTTGGTTTTACCTGTGTATCAAAAATTACAAGCATTGGGAATTTTATCTCTTCTGCCACCTCCACGTCAAACCAGTATAAGACAGACAACAGAATAAGCATGTTTGCTCTACGGTCTTCAACCTTTTGCAAAAACCTGAACTGAGGGTTAATCCATTTGACTCTTGTTTTTAAACTGTATTCACCAAGGTAGCCTTGGAAAGCTGACATTTTGGACTTTTTTTTTTATCTTTTTCTCAATGCTAGGAATGTTGGGGGTGGTCAGAAATATTTATTAGGTCTCTTCAAGTCCTAGATACTCTTTATAGATTCAAATATTACATTGGTCTCAAGAAACAAAATATTTGGAACTATGGTAACTAAAAGATAAGATCCTTGAGAAGCCATGATTTGCCATTGTTTGCAACTATGTGCTGCAATTTTCCTTTTAAGTTTCATTTTTTTTTTTTTTTGGAATGGTAATATGCTGCTACTAGATGATAATATTGCCACATAGTCTAGACTTCAAGGCTTCAACTCTTTTGATTGAGCTGGAATAAGTAAGCATATCATTTATGGCACAGAAAAATGACCAGTGTAAAACTCTATCTTAAAATCCAAACAAAAGACATCAGCATAGATCACTCTATTTTTTGACGACATTTATATATGAGGAATTTATGCATAGATCTCATTTGTGTAAATCAGTGAGCTATTACCAATGCATATACCCATAAAGCCAACAACCCAACTGATACAGATAACACTTCCATTACCTCGGAAACTTTCAGGTAACTTTTACATTATATGATTTTTTTTATATTACCTGTTCTTAATTGTAAGGGGATATGCTACACACAAAAGTGGGAAAAGACCTTATTTAGAAAACAAGAGGCTATCCAAGATTAAGTATAGTTCAAAAAATATGCCTCCCCATAAATCACAAGGAGGAGGTGGGAGTAGATATACTAGCTTGGCCTGTAGAGTGTTACTGATGAGACTGTGTTGTGCAAATGAATACTATTAATAAAAAAAAAATTGGGGGGGGGGAATGTAGAACATTTAATGAAATAATAAGTCCCCATAAAGCAACATGATACTTCCTCAATGTCTCTCAACTAGTATCTCTTGTGGAAACATTAATCTTAAGCACAAAAATAGACTTTATCTATTTGTTGGTTTCAAGGCAGAAGTCGTGAAACCTGAGACCTTTCTTGTTAGACCCAACTGAAAGATAGATGCAGTTTAGCTAAGTGACAGCACATCTCTCCATCTTATCAGTTGTCTCCCATGTGTGGTACAAGGGAGAAAAGAGCTATCTGTGTGGGTGGGTCCTCTCTGTAGAAGGGTTTCTACCACTCTTGGGATGTTTACTCCCCCCTCCCAGATTTATTGAGATATAATTGCTACATATCGTTGTGTAAGCAAAACGTGTATAAGGTGATGATTTGATACAAGTATATATTGTAAAATGATTACCACAGAATTAGTTAATACATTCTATCATATCATTACTGTTTGTGTGTGTGTGTGTGTGTGTGTGTGTGTGTGTGTGGTGAGAACATTTTAGTTGTATTCTCTTAGCAACTTTCATATCTATGATATAGTATTGTTAACTACAATCAGCATACTATATATTAGATCCCTAGATTTTACTCATCTTCTAATAGCAAGTTTGTACCCTCTGACCAATATCACCCCATTTCTCACAACCCCCCAGCCTCTGGTAACCATTCTGTTCTCTCTTTCTATGCATTTGTCTTTTTAGACTCCACATGTAAGTGATCTCATATAGTATTTGTCTTTCTCTGTATGAGTTATTTCACTGAGCGTAATGTGTGCTTTCATCAAAAGGAAGGAAATAAAAATTCACTCATGAAGATTAACAAATTACTCACTCTTTCTAGACATTTCAGCTGAAGTTTTCCAGCTAGACATATTTTGATATTTTATTTTTTGCTCCCCTAAAATGGCTTGGCAATTTGCAACATTTACAAAAATGCAAATTGCTGTCATAAAAATAGCTCTAAAGATATTATATGTTAAGAAAATTATCAACCAAGAAACAAAACTCAACTCAAACAGATTAAATGAAATTTTAAATAATATATTATCAAAAGAAATAGTAAGCATTAAGGGAAGCTGCTTCTAAATATCTTTAATATAGAGTGCTGTTCTATGCCCGTTAGATGGTGATGATGATGATAGCAGAACTTAATGGCTCCTTCCTAGTGCCAGACTCTTAGGTAAATGCTTTACATGAATCACCTCATTGCATCCTTACCTGGAAATAAGCATCATTATTATCCCTGGTTTGTGGTTAAATTAACTGAGACATCCAGGAGCCTGGGGGCTCAGTTGGTTGAGCATCTGACTCTCGATTTTGGCTCAGCTCATGATCTCCAGGTTTGTGACATCAAGCTCCATGTCAGGCGCTGCACTCGCAGCATGGAGCCTGTTTGGAATTCTCTCTCTCCCTCTCTTTCTGCCTCTTCTTTCTCTCTCTCTCTCTCTCTCTCTCTCTCTCTCTCTCTCTCTCTCAGAATAAACAAATAAACTTTAAAAAATTAACTGAGACTGAACTCTGTTAAATTATAGATACCTGTGGTGGCCCAATTGAAAAGCAGCAGAGCCAGTAATCAAAACTAAACAGTATGAGTCCAAAGACCTTCAACTCAACTCTCATGGCAATGCGCATGACCTATGAACCATTTGTATCAGCATTCATGAAACACGCACTCTTTGGCCTCACACCAACTCCTTTATGTGTTCATCTAAAGGTAATAATTAAAATTGGCTCAATTCACAGTAATTCTTAAAACAATTCCAGTGCATATGTTCTCATAAGAGCTAAAGACAAGGAATAAATATCATATCCGCAAAGACAAGGAATAAATAACAAGACCAATTTCTCTATTAAGTCAGATTTTGGAATGGGGTAGAAACAATTTATGTCTACTTTCATTATCTATGAAAATTGGCCAAATACTATGGCATTAGAAGAAGTGAGTTTGTTTTTACTAAATATGAAATTATTTTTAATGTATTAGAATCCAATGATTCTCAACTATTTGCCTGTCCCTCCACACACCTAAGTAATAGAATGCACTGTCAGTAAGAGTGGCTGACTAAAGCATCATATAAGATGTGTATAAGAAGAACACTGTTGATGGGGAGCCTGCTTAATTAAAATGATCTCCTTACATCATTCTGACACAACCCCTGGTTTAGCTGAGAATCCTTGGTGTCATTTTTGTCAACCACTACTACTGCTAATTTCAATAGTGTGCTATTTTGAATCTTGGTAAAAAAAAATCACAGAATATATTACTGGCAATATTCATATAAGTATTTATTTGTAAATCGAGCATCATCTGTAATAGTAACTGAACCACAAGATTTTCAGAAACTAGCCAAGAGAAGAGTCCATTTTATCTTGTTTCATTAGAGGAGGACCAAAACCAATTTGCTCTTCAGTGACAGGGAAAGTGTATTGTTTCCACACAAAATTATAGTTAATAAATTTTACTGGACAAATTATAATATTTATAAATAAAAAGTGATTTATAAAATATTGTCCTTTTTGACATAGAATATTCTGTTTGGTATGAATATATAATTTGTAATCAAAGTTCAATTATTTTGGAGATTATTTTGTACTTTATCACTTTACGTTCTAAATATTTTGATGCTGAAAAATCAATAGTCAGTTCTAGTTTAGACTGACAGATATCTCCAGATTACACTGTCAGATATTTGAGTTACTTATTCTGAATAAAACCACAATGCCAAATGTTGCTACAGAGTGTAAAGGAAAGTGTCATATCAATTAAGATGAAATCAGTAATGATCCATATGTTAAAAAGCCATAATTGTCAATGCTGAGTCATTACTCAGAAACCGGAGTGTTATATGTTCATGAATATATCAGTGACATATTAACTATTTTCCTCTTTTTAAATCTACAGAAAAGAGTGATATAAAAGAAAAAAAACTACTTTTTTTGTCATCAAATTTCAAGCACTGTTTGAATTAATTTTTTTTTATTGGTAAATGGATGCCCCTTAGACATGTGTCTATAATCATGGCTCTACCTTTCCACAACAATATAGGTACTATCACAAGAGAGTGTCAGAAACCATCATTTTCTTTGTAACTTTCACACAGCACATTGCCTCTTGAAATCTTGTCTGTGTGGCACGTCTCTGTGAACATCTTTTATCAATCCTACTGAAATATAAGCTCTTTGAAGGTAGAGTCGCAGTGTTATCTTTGTTTCCCTGTTTGTAGCATAGAGACTTGACAGTGGTAGATTTTGAGTAAAAATTGTACTTGCCCGTATTTGCTCTTCACATGAATGACCTGAGCAAAGAGGTTATGAAAACAAGCATTCCGCTTTCGTGATATAAACCATGGGAGAGCGAGGACCTGTGGTTTCCACGAGCCGTTATCACAGAACTGGGCTATTTATAGTTGTCATAAGCACTTGTCTCAAAAACACAAAAATTTAAAAAGCATTTTCTCATGGAGATGTGGCTGAATTACAATGTTTCAAGGTTCTTCTCTCTCATACATTGTGAGAATTATTTAATACACTTATTCACTATCTACTCTGTGCAAGGCACTGAATAGGCAAGAGAGGAAAATGTAAGCATGCTCCCAGACTTTACTGAGCATCTCAGAACTATAGCGATCAGGATTCAACCTTAGGTTACCCGGTGAGGAACACTGTAAGTTAGGATAGAGGGACTTAGAGGTAGCGTCTACACACTGTTCTGCGTGCCCCACTGGTGCAGGGTTAAGACTCTCTTGAAACATAGTGCGTTGTTTCAAAATACATTTCCAACATAAGATTGTGGGTCATGCATTCAATATGAAGTCAGCTCTCTCCTTCTTGAACATTTTCAGAGTCTGAATGGGCTTTGATTCTTATTGAGGATCTTATAGTGGAGGTTTTATGATAGAGCTTTCTTGTTGATATTCAGGGTTATGTGGGATGGGAAGGAATTAGAGGCTGAAGTAGTTAAGTCTTCTAATATCTCACTTGACCATGTTTCTGTGTGTCTGGAATTAGATTGCCAAACCAAGTCAGAAAATCTGGGCAAGATTTTTTCTAAGCCTACATCACAGACAAAGGATATGGAAGTACAAAGATGGATTCAGTAAAATTCTAAGTTAAATAAATATTCTCAAATGCTATTAATTGAGCCATATTACTTCATTTTTCAAACCCAAGTTAGACTAACATTTTTATATATTAGTGATGTCAAATTATAATTGATAACACATAAATAATTAATATCTTCCTATATTACTTAGAAATTATGAATCAAAGTATATCTTATGTTTCTGTTAACATTAATGTTTTGCTTATTAAACCCCAATAGCTAGACCTTTCAGCTAAATACAATTTTCTTTCTTTTACCAAAAGAGAGCTGTGAAAAAAAATATAACAAAACTGACTGATTTTTAATTCTAAACTACGGAATATTTTTGCATTTAGACAATGTACTAAAAACAATACAGGGTGTGATCTTAACAGCCGTTCAAGAATGTGAACCTAAGATACTTACACAACATAAATTCTAAAATACAAATACATTGTATTAACTCTTACCTGCAAAAATGGAAATGTGGGCTGATGTAATTTACAAATATGTTCACTGAGAGCTGGAACAATAAAGAAAAAATCTATTTTAACATATGATGTTTCCAGATACAAAAGGAATGGGGATTATTTCGTTTATTAAGAAAAAAAATGAATTCAGAGAATTTTCTAGTGCTAGTCCTTAAGCAGGAACTCACCTCATTTGTACCAGTAGTTTTTTGTATTAGTTATTCCATTTGTTCTTTCTGAATACAAGATGAACAGACCATGAAATTTCTAAGTAAAATTATCACTGTTAAAGTTTCCCGTATTCTTTAATTACAATTCATCTCTCTTTTTGCTACCATGGCCTCCTTAAATTATTTGACACTTCAGTTCTTTGTCTTTTACTGCAATAAATTGTCCTCAATATTAATACCTAAATATAATAATCAATGTAGCATCTAAAAGTCAGACTAAGAGTCTGTCTTATCTTCCTTTACCTTTTCCTACATAAACTATTTGGGGCTCACAAAGGACCTCATAATTGTTAATACTAATTGAGTGATTTCCCAAGAGTTGGCCAGTGTAGGAAAAAGTGTGAGAGGTAAAGAAAATAATGCTCTCGTGCACTGAATATTGTCATTATGTGAAATGATCCTCAATTTTCAAAGAATTAAGAATAGAATAGTTATTAATAAAAAGAATTGGATGTAATCTTTCCTTATACAGAGGCACACAACCTGAGAATCAACTAAACAGAATCTCCCGATTCTGTTAATCTTGCATTAATCAGCAGGATTGCTTTAAAGAGAAGTTTCTGTGACTCTAGTGGTAAATCAGACAATTTTACCAATAACGATGTAGTCCCTCTTTGGACTGTTTTAAAGTATTTGCATTGTAGATGGACTTATTCATTCCAGAGTTTCGCCACTATACACCCAATTGGCTATCATGAAGAAAATATGTTCAAGCTTTTAGTCACGTTAAAAAAAGGCTGATTTGAAATTTAGGTGATTGGGGTGTGTAGGTGGCTCCGTCAGTTGAGCATCCAACTCTTGATTTAATCTCATGATCCCAGGTCATTATCCCAGAGTTGTGGAATTGAGCCCCTCATCAGGCTCCTTGCTGAGCATGGAGCCTGCTTAAGATTCTCTCCCTTTGTTTCCCTATCCCTGTCTCCTGCTCACACTCTGTCTGTCTCTAAATAAATAAATAAATAAATAAATAAATAAATAAACAAACATAAATAAAATAAAATTTAGGTGATAGAATCAGCTAATAACTGCCACAGGTGTTTTCCTAAATCTAGAAATTGAAAAAAAAATTATCTCCTATAGTAAAATGATGGACTATAAATTTACAAAATCAAAACAGAGTTCTGAGTCATCTTAAAAGGGAAGGTGACACCAAGGTATGGTTGACCAGATTAAGCTTCAATAAAGTCTCTTTAATACAGAATGAAGTGAAACGTGGTTACTAAAGGAAGAACAAGATATCACCAAAGCAAGTAAATTAATTAGTCCACATATTCTATGGTCAAAGGTCTGTGCTAATTTTTGAGGATACAGAAGTAAATCCTATCCCCATGGTCTAAAATTGAATGAATAAACAAAAATTAAATAAACAAATAAACATCTAGTAAACAAAAATGTTTATAAGATTGTCATATATAAGTGTATATAATATGTGTTAATATATGCAAATATATCCCCATATGTATGTATGTATATTCAGATGTATGAATATACGAACATATCTTGGAGATACTGCGGTTCAGTTCCAGACCTATGCTATAAAGCGACTATTGTAATAAAGTAAGTCAAATGAATTTTTGTGGTTTCCCAGTGCATATACAAGTGATGTTTACAGTACACTGAAGTCCATTAAGTGTGCAATAGCATTATGTTTTAAAAAATTGTGTATATACTGAGGCGCCTGGGTGGCTCAGTCGGTTGAGTGTCCAACTTCAGCTCAGGTCATGACCTCACGGTTCATGAGTTCGAGACTTGCACCAGGCTCACTGCCATCAGTGCAGAGCCCACTTGGGATCCTCTGTCCTCTCTCTCTCTCTGCCCCTCCCCAACTCATGCTCTCTCTTTCTCTCTCTCTCAAAAAATGAATAAACATTTATTTTAAAAAAACGCTGGGGCTCCTGGGTGGCTCAGTCGGTTAAGCGTCCGACTTCGGCTCAGGTCATGATCTCGCGGTATGTGAGTTCGAGCCCCGCGTCGGGCTCTGTGCTGACTGCTCAGAGCCTGGAGCCTGTTTCAGATTCTGTGTCTCCCTCTCTCTCTGACCCTCCCCCGTTCATGCTCTGTCTCTCTCTGTCTCAAAAATAAATAAATGTTAAAAAAAAAATTTTTTTTTAAATTTAAAAAAAATGCTGTGCATACCTACCCTAATTTAAAAATGCTTTATTGCTTAAAAGTGCTAGCCATCATCTGAACTTTTAGTGAGTTGTAATCTTTTTGCTGGTAGAGGGTCCTGCTTTGATGGTGATGGCCGCTGACTGATCAGGTGGTTGCTAAAGCATGGAGTGGCTGTGGCAATTTTTAAAAATAAAACAACAATAAAGTTTGCACAGCCATTAACTGTCCCTTTCATGAGTAATTTTTTCTGTAGTAGGTGATGCTGTTTGATAGCATTTTACCCAAAGTAGAACTGCTTTCAAAATTGGAATCAATCTTGTCAAACCCTGCCAGTTCTTTATCAATTAAATGTATTGAATATTTTTAATACTTTGTTGTAATTTCAACAATCTTCATAGCATCTTTATTAAGAGTAAGGCCATCTTAAGAAACCACATTCTTTCTTCATCCCTAGAAACAACTCTTCATACATTCAAATTTAACATGAGATTGTGGCAATTCAGTCACATCTTCAGGCTTCACTTCTGATTCTAGTTCTCTTGCTATCCTCACCATAACTGCAATTACTTCCTCCACTGAAGTCTTGAGCCCCTCAAGTCTTCCATGAAGTTTGAAATAAACTTCTTCCTAACTCCTGTTCATGTTGATATTTTGCCTTCTTGCATGAATCATGAATGTTCTTAATGGCATATAGAATATAAAGTGACATCCTAGAATATAGAATTTACTCTGCACAGATCCATCAGAGGAATTACTATTTATGGCAGTCATAGCTCTACAAAATGTATTTCTTAATAACAAGACTTGAAAGTCAAAGTTATTCCTTGATCCATGGGCTACAGAATGGTTACTAAGTTAGTAGGCATGAAAACTACATTAATCTTATTGTACATCTCCATCAGAGCTCTTGGGTGATCAGGTGCATTGTCAATAAGCAGTCATATTTTGAAAGAAATCTTTTTTTTTTTTTTTTTAGCAGTAGTTCTCAACAATGGGGCTTAAAATATTTGGGAAACCATATTGTAAGTGGATATGCTGTCAGCCAGGTTTTGTTGTTCAGTTTATAGAACATAGGCAGAGTAGATTCACAATAATTTTTAAGCACCCTAGGGTTTTCAAAATGGCCAAAGAGCATTAGCTTCAGCTTAAAGTCACCAACTTCATTAGCCGCTAACAAGAAGGTCAGCCTGTCATTTGGAGCTTTGAAGCCAGGAATTTACTTCTCTCTAACTATGAAAGTCCTAAATGGCATTGTCTTCCAATAGAAAGCTGTTTTGTCTACATTGAAAATCTGCTGTTTAGCTTAGCCACCCTCATTAGTTATCTTAGCTAGATCTTGATAAGTTACTGTGGCTTCTACATCAGCACTTGCTGCTTCACCTTGCATTTTTATGTGATAGAGATGGCTTCTTTCTTTCAACCTCATGAACCAATCTCTGTTAGCTTCCACCTTTCTGTCTGCAGCTTCCTCACCTCTCTCAGCCTTCATAGATTGAAGAGAGTTAGGCCTTGCTGGCCTGGATTAGGTTTTGGCTTAAGGGAATGCTGCGGCTGGTTTGATCTTCTGTCCAGATAAGTCAAACTTCCTCCCTAGTAACAATAAGGATGTTTCTTTTTCTTATCATTTGTGTGTGCATTGGAGTAGCATTTTTAATTTCCTTCAAGAACTTTTCCTTTGCACTCACTGCTTGAATAACTGTTTGGTGCAAGGACCTTGCTTTCAGCTTACCTCAGCTTTTGACACGACTTCCTCACTAAGCTTAGTTATTTTTAGCTTTTGATTTAGTGAGAGACATGTGACTTTTCCTTTCACTTGAGGACTTAGAGGCCATTGTAGGGTTATTAATTCGTCCAATTTCAATATTGTTGGCTCTCTGGGAATAGGGATGTCTGAGCAGAGGGAGAGAGATGGGGAAATAGAACATGTACATTTATTGTGTAAGTTTGCCATCTTATATCATCAGCCTTTATTGTGGAGCCCCCAAACAATTCCAATGGTAACATCAAAGATCACTGATCACAGATCACCACAACAAATATAATAAGAAATTTTGGCATATTGTGAGAATTACCAAAATGTGACACAGATATATGAAGTGAACCGATTATTTTGGAAAAATGGTGCCAACAGACTTGCTAAACACAGCGTTGCCACAAACCTTCAATATAAAACACACACACACACACACACACACACACACACACACACACAAAACACAGTATCTATGAAGTTCAATATAGCAAAGCACAATGAAATGATATGTGCCTGTACTATAAGGGAAGGTAGGTGAGTTAACAAATAACAGAATATTCTACTTCAGATTGGGCCATCAGGGAACCTGGCTCTTGGGAGTTAATATTCATGCTAACACCTGAAGGTTGAGCAAAAGCTAGTTAAAGAAAGAGGGGCAGGGGAGCCCTTCAAGCAATAGAACAGAAAGTTTGAAAGTCCTGAAGGGAGATAGAGATTTATCTGTTGGATAAAAGGAAAGTAGGTCAGTGTGACTGGAACCTAACAAGGGAGAGACCACTGAATGATAATTTTGTGATTTTAGTGAAAGCAATTTCATCCTTTCAATTATTTGGGGGCAAAAATAGTGTTATCTTTGGCTCTTCTCTCATATCCATAGAAGCTGTAAGTAATTCTTATAGGAGACACCTTCTAAACATTTCCAGTTTCTGCCCACTTCTATCACGTGTCCCAGCTATCATCATGCTTCATGTGGATGATTGCAAGAGCTTCTCAGTGATCTCTCCATTTCACACTTGTTCTGCTTCAGTCTATTTTCAATGCAGCGACCACTTCTCCAACCTTATCTCTCCCTCTGCTAGCTCTTCTCTTTGCTCACACAGCTCCAGTCACAGAAAAACACCATAAATGTACACAAAGTTTTCCAAGCTTTAGTTTCTCACATCTATTTTATGAAATTATTCAAAGAGTTTTATAAAAATATGCATGTAAAAGTTTCCTATCAGGATTCCTAAGTTCTAATTTAATATTCGCTATTAACATTATTATTGCCGATTACAAAATTGACCAGTCAAGAGAAACAAAACATGCCAGTCACAGAAACTCTTACCTTTCTTGTTCTATTTCTAGTTGTTGCCCTAAATTAATACAATGCCACTTGAATTTAAACAATGCATTTTCTTTTATAAGGAACCTGGTCAAAAGAGTTATTACTTTTGTATTAATTTTGCAGTACATCTGGAACAAGTAGACAAACAATACTTTTTAACATTGGAATATGGTTGACATACAATATTACATTAGTTTCAGGTGTACAACATGTGATTCAACATCTCTATATGTTATGATGTGCTCACCAGGAATATAGCTACCATCTGTCACCACACAATGGCCATTCTAATATTGTTGACTGTATTCCCTATGTTGTACTTTTTATCCCTATGACTTACTCATTCTATGACTGGAAGCCTGTACTTTCCACCCCGCTTTACTCATTTTGCCCATCCCCTCAGTCCCTGCTCTCTGGCTGCCATCAGGCAGACAAATAATAACATCAAGACTCACTTTTTAGATTTTAGGTGACTGAAAAGGTACAAAAACATCACCCCTTATGGAAAGCTGCACTATAAGCTATGAGCACACGGACTTCTCAACAGTGTGTGACTCTGAAATGTTATGGAGTGAGTGAAAGTGCCATGAGGTCTTTAACCTCCACAAAAAGTTGAAGGGTGGGGGCGCCTGGGTGGCGCAGTCGGTTAAGCGTCCGACTTCAGCTCAGGTCACGATCCCGCGGTCTGTGAGTTCGAGCCCGCGTCAGGCTCTGGGCTGATGGCTCGGAGCCAGGAGCCTGTTTCCGATTCTGTGTCTCCCTCTCTCTCTCTGCCCCTCCCCCGTTCATGCTCTGTCTCTCTCTGTCCCAAAAATAAATAAAAAACGTTGAAAAAAAAATTAAAAAAAAAAAAAAGTTGAAGGGTGTAATCAAGAGGATATTGCAACAAATCTATGATCTTCCTTTGTTACTCATTTGCAATTTTTCACTTTCATTTTCTTATCCTTGCATCAGGTATCTGAAAGGAAGTAAAAAACGGACTTGAAGAAAACAACTAACTCCAGAGTGAGTTATCTTCAGACTATTTGTTGCTCTTTAGATTTTTTAAATAGTAGTTTTATTGTTACTACTTAAAGAAGAGATAGAAAGCACTTCATGATAGGGACCAATCATGTTTAAAAAAAATAATGTTCTCTGTGCAATAGTGAGAACGCTATCAATTTCACTCTCTGCACTACTTACCAATTACTTGAAAGAAGCATTATGGGGTTCATTGGCTCATCTGTTTCATTTTAAAGCTGGTGAACTATCTAGTCTCTGTGCATAAAAAAAATGAGACATATGCTCTATATTCTAATTAATCACTTATTTATGAAATGATAGCACAAAAGAGAAATTTGCATACCAAGGTTCCTAAATCCCTTTCAGGAAGATTTTCCTACCAAGGGAGAATTTAACTGTGTGTATAATATTATAAAATATGCTTTTCTGTAGTGGTATTTGAGCTCTATAAGAGGAAAGGTACATTCTTGATAAATAATAATAGAAACACATTATCATTTAAAACTCTTCATAATAAGACATTATTAACAGGTGCTTCATGTGAATTCATGCTCCTTTTCTGGCAAAAAATGTAATTTTCTAGACTCAATCTAAGCTTCATTATATATGAATATAAAATATGTCTATTGTAAAGCAAGTTATTTTTCTCTAGTGTGTTTCATGAAATTTATCCTGACAAAGTATGATTCTTAGTTTATCTTGGAGTCTGTTTCTCCTTTTTAAATAAAACTAATATTTAAGCATATAAATTAAACTAGCTATATTCATTGTTTAGGAAACTATGATTGTTTATTTTCTAGTTAAATGAGAGGCATCAGTAATGGGACCTAATATAACATGAGTAGAGTATCAAAATATAGAGCAAAATTAATCAATGTTTATACCTATATCAATGTTATCATGTCACATGACTTTCTGTAGTGTTACACATGGTCATTAATTTAAAAGAAATATGACCATAGGACAATGTGTAAACTTTATTTAGGGATAAAGTTCATATCTTCTAGTAACATGGATACTTTGAAGTTAAAATTCTTATGAAACAGTAACTGATTAGATATTTTAACTGGGAAGTCAATGAGAATTTACATATTTGTTCAACCTGCAACATTATAAACTATAGAACATGTTTCCAATGATATACATGTATATATACTTTTTCAGTTATGTACCTATATACATGTGTGTATGTGTGTATTTAATATATACATGTGCATATTTATTATATATATGTATATATATGTGTGTATATATATAAATATGAAAAATGATGACAATATTTAAGAATTCAGTTTGTGGTACTCATCATCTACCTTACAATGAAGAAATGGCAGACTTGGCAGAAATATATTTTGTCATTTTCTTATTCATTAATAGGATTGATGTCAATACTCTCAATCTTCCTCAATTGACAAAATAATTAATTAAAACCTAGGTACTCTGGGCCCCAAGTTATAGGATGATGGGTTGAATACAGTATAATATTTGGTCCTAGACATCAAAGTTCTTGTAATCACGTTCTAGAAGCAAAACATAAATGTAGTGAACCGAAAGTCACATATGTGCCAGAGCAAGCCACGCCAGTAACTGTTGGCCAGCTATGACTCCTAACGAGGACTGACATGAAAGCTGAATCCAAAGAGAAGAACCGATAAGATCTGGACCACTTATATGCTCTTCCTCCAGATACTGACCTAGAGATGTGGAGATGAGGACAGGTATGGTATTCTGGTATATATGTGTGTATTTGGAAGCAGAACTGAAAGAGAAACAGAAATGGCAGAGGATAGACATGTGTGTCAAACCTACAAGGAGGAAGGAAAGTCATGCATAAACAGAAGCTAAGATTAAGCAAAAGCCATGAAGTGCAGCATAGATATGCAGACTAAAAGTGAAGAGTTAATAGTAGCCACAGGAAGGGTGTAAATAGAGACAAAAAGAACTGACTCGATTTTAAAGAGAGAGCGTGACATTTCCCCACTGTTATGGAGATGCTTGAAATATGTTTAAGAGTCCATGAGACAGTTTCAATTCAAGCTGTGGGGGCTGGTCACGTTCCTGGAAATAAAGATGTGTGGCTGACTCTCCTGTGCTTTTTATTTCATGTGCCTCTTTACAGTGAAGCACCCATCTCACTATTGTATGTGGTGACCTCATTCATTATTTTCCTATAGCTGTTGCAACAAATTACCACAGAGTGGCTTAAAACAACACAAATTTATGTCTTATAGTCCAGAGGACAAAAGTTCTAAGTGGTCTTGCTGTGTGAAAATCCAAGTGTTGGAAGGGCAGCATTCCTTCAGAAAGGAAAGGCTCAGGGGGAGACTCCATTCCCTTCCCTTTTCCACCTTCTCGCCCTCATCTCTTCTTTTTCGTTCTTTTTAGCTGAAGGATAAGTGACATATCATATCCTGTTAGCTTCAGGTGTACATCATAGTGATTTAATAGTTTTATAATTACAAAGTGATCCCCGTGGTAAGTCTAGTTACCATCTGTGACCATACAAAGTTATTACAATATTATCGTCTATATTCCCTATACTGTACATTACATCCCCGTGACTTATTTACTTTATGACTGAAAATTTGACCTCTTAATCCTCTTCATCTATTTTGCCTGCCCCCTGGCCTCTCCGTCCTCTGGTAAATGACAGTTTGTTTTCTGTGTTTATGAGTCTGTTTCTGTTCTGTTTTGTCTGTTCATTTGTTCTATTTCTTTAGATTCCACATATAAGTGAAATCAAACAATATTTGTCTTTCCTTATAAGGCTTAGCCTCATAGTTTCTGGACCCATCCATGTTGTCACAAAAGGCAAGATTTCTTCCATTTTATGGCTTAATGGTATTCTGGTATATATGTGTGTATATATAGGTATCACATCTTTTTTATTCATTCATCTATCAAAGGACACTTAGGTCGCTTCCACATCTTGGTTATTATAAATAATGCTGCAATAAAATAGGGGTACGTATATCTCTTCAAGTTGGTGACTTATTTTCTTCAGAGAAATACCTGAAGAGGAATTGCTGGACAATATAAATCTATTTCTGACTCAGACTCTCCTGCTTCCTTTCATAAGGACCCTTGTGATTACATTAGACCCACCTGAAACACCAGTGAAATCTCCCCATCTCAAGATAACTTAAACACATCTGCGGGGCGCCTGGGTGGCTCAGTCGGTTAAGCGTCCGACTTCGGCTCAGGTCACGATCTCACTGTCCGTGAGTTCGAGCCCCGCGTCAGGCTCTGTGCTGACTGCTCAGAACCTGGAGCCTGTTTCAGATTCTGTGTCTCCCTCTCTCTCTGACCCTCCCCGTTCATGCTCTGTCTCTCCCTGTCTCAAAAATAAATAAAACGTTAAAAAAAATAAAAAAAAAAAACACATCTGCAAGGTCTCTTTTGGCATGTGAGATGACATATCTACAGGTTTTGCAAATTAGGAGGTGAACATTTTTAAAGGACCTTTACTATTCCAACCATACTTCACATAATGAAAGTTCTAGGCGCTAGTTGACAAACAGTTTTACAGAAGGCTATGTCATGGGACTTTATTAGGAGAAAAACCTTTGGATTTGGCTAGCCAGAGAAGTCACTACAGAAGAAAAGCAAGTTGGGTAGAATTGTGAAGGTCAGGCGAATTTTTTATTGTTAAAGAAGAGGATGAATTCAATTCCAAGGTGCGTGTAGAGGAAAAAAGATGGAAAAAGAAACAAGTTCAAAAGAGAGATAGATCAGTAGGCTGTTAGAGGTAGAACATTCACACAAGAGAGTAGATGGGAGGCAGCTGGTGAAGTTAGATTTGGAAAAAATGTGGAACTTATGAAAATCTAATAAAAAAGTTTTGTTGTAGCACATAATCATGGACTTTCAGGTAAAGGCTGTGGTGAAGACAGTGTCTAAGGGAGACTTCCAAGGAGCTATTACAGTGTAAAGTCGTAAAGTGTGCCTAACTGAAGTAGGGAGTAACAAATACAATGGAAATTGAAGGGAAAATATAAAGAAAAATTTTTATTTGATGAATTTATATATATATATATATATATATATATATATATAATATTTACTTGCTGAGTGTAGATAGATGTCATTAAAACATTTTATTTTTCCTTTTTTAAATTTGAAACATTTATTTATTATTAAGAGACAGAGACAGTGCATGAGCATGGGAGGGGCAGAGAGAGGAGGAGACATAGAATCCGAAACAGGCTCCAGGCTCTGAGCTGTCAGCACAGAGCCCGAAGGGGTGCTTGAACTTACAAACCAAGAGATCATGATCTGAGCCGAAGTCAGACGCTTAACCGACTGAGCCACCCAGGCGCCCCTAAAACATTTTATTTTTCTTAAGTATTTATTTATTACATAACACTCATTGTCAATTAGTATGACTTAATAATGGTATGAAGAAATCATAGCAATAAATACAAAGTAATATTTATATCTAATTATAATTCATACCTAAGCATAAATATACATTTATATTCGTCGTTCTTACATGTGAACAAGAGTAATATTGCTGATATTCAAGGTAAAAATTCAGTCTCAAACAAGAAGAGAACTGTGTTGCTTTTACATTTTGACTCTCTTCAGGAGGCTTTATGGTTCTTCTTGGCTTGGTACTGATGGTTTCGTTTTCACATATAGCCTAAATTAGAGTTTGCTCTATTGCTACTAGATTGATGTACATATTATCACAGGAAAGGAAGAACGGAAGAAAGGGAGAAAGAAAAGAAGAAGGGAAGGAAGGAGGGAGGGAAAGGGAGGAGGGAAGAAGGAATGAATTCTGTTTGGTTTATGAAGCCCTGTTTTGGAAACATTCTTGTTCTAATAATGCAGAAGTGATACACGTTCATGCCAACCAAAGCCACCTAACCTCTACTATAAGGAAATGACAGCAACTCTCTGAAAACAAGATCTGTCTTGAATACTACTGTCTTTGAAACTAGACAGGAGATGATAAGGTACTCACTGTAAAAACATGATGGTGAACAGTTCAAAGAATGATTTGCTATGTGCCAGATCCTTGACATGATTGAATTCTGTAACAATACTACGTTCTCGTGTGAGGATACTGAAATTCAGAGAGGTTAAATGTTTGTGGTCACAAAACTAGAAATTGGTGATGGGTGTGTACAAGATCCGCCATGGTATTTCCATCCTTGCTACCCCGTTGCGGAAACTTTTTATATTAAATAGCATTGCCGCTCTGAAAATTAGAAGTTTGAATCACATGTTCTTCAATGTCCATCCCAGTGCTAATATTTTATAAATATTAGCCTAGCTGGGATAGGAAACTGACTCTTAGTTTTCTTGTGATAATATAAAGGATCATTTTATAACACTTGCTTTTTATTTGACTCGGTTTGATCTAATTAGACCTGATTAAAGACAGGCAAGCATAAGCCAGAGGTAAAGCACAATTCTTAGTGGCTAAATTGTTTAAGTAGTTACACTGATGTATGTCATCTAGTGTTTTTGATTGAATTCATTGTGGTGTCTATTTTAAATTTAAACACCCCACAAAACCTTATGGTAGTCAAAAAAACTAAGAGTCTAAAGGAAACAATGGTTCTCTGCAGCCCAATCAACATTAAAAAAGGAAACAACAAACAAAAATGAAACTGTGTCAGTCAGATTGTTGGTCTGTGTAAGTGTTTCTCAAACCTGTCCGCACATCCGAATGATCTTGGGTATTTTTTTGAAAGACCGATATCTGGACCCCTCTACCATGAAATTCTGATTTAATTGGTCTGTTTTGAGGATGGATGATCTACATTTTTAAATATCACTTTGCATTTATATCTATTATGGATGCTGCTATAAGAACCTCACTATAAACAGTAAGGAAATAATGTTTCTTCCTTCTTGGCAACACCACAATATTTATTGCTGTTACAGTAAGTTTCTAAGTTAGGAAAGGATTTTTCAATGCACAATAGACATGCTAGACATTTCAGAACATGAGAGGTTCTTATTGTATGCCAAAATAAAGTTCTGGGACCATATGATAAAAATACAAGCATAGGTTATTTTTAATGAGGGCCTTAGAAACCAATGCCATCTGAATAATGTGGCTTTTCATTCCATGAATATCTATTTTTAAGTTTTTCTCTGTGTTTCAGTAGTGGCAGTGGGTGAAAATGTTTTCAGATTACAAATCTCCAAATGGACAACGCTCAAAACATTGTATCTACTTGGCCATTTGATGAAAGATGAGAGGCCTGAGGGAAGAAACAGTACAAGGAACTTTTGCCTTTGTTATAAGGATTTACAATTATAGAAGGGTCATGTCTGGGTTGTGTTTTCTAAGATGGCTTTATGTTTTTATATGCTCCTTCCAGGCTTCTCAGAATGTTGTTACTCATCCTGTTAAACAAAGAGAAAGCCAGAAAGGACATGATTGTTTTTGGACTGGTTTCTTCTAAAGAGAGCTCACTTGCATTTTGGGCTTATAATTTATTTTTTTTTCCTTTTAATTAATTAATTAATTTTTTATTTTTAAAAATTTGCATCCACATTAGTTAGCATATAGTGCAACAATGATTTCAGGAGTAGACTCCTTAGTGCCCTTACCCCTTTAACCCATCCCCCTTCCCACAACCCCTCTAGTAACCCTCAGTTTGTTCTCCATATTTATGAGTCTCTCTGTTTTGTCCCCCTCCCTGTTTTTATATTATTTTTGTTTCCCTTCTATTATGTTCATCTGTTTTGTCTCTTAAAGTCCTCATATGAGTGAAGTCATATGATTTTTGTCTTTCTCTGACTAATTTCACTTAGCATAATACCATCCAGTTCCATCCACATAGTTGCAAATGGCAAGATTTCATTCTTTTTGATTGCTGAGTAATACTCCATTGTGTGTATGTGTATATATATATATATCTATCTATATATATATCCCACATTTTCTTTATCCATTCATCCATCAATGGACATTTGGGCTCTTTCCATACTTTGGCTATTGTTGATAGTGCTGCTATAAACATTGCGGTGCATATGTCCCTTCAAAACAGCACACCTGTATCCCGTGGATAAATGCCTAGTAGTACAATTGCTGGGTCATAGGGTAGTTCTATTTTTAGTTTTTTGAGGACCCTCCATACTGTTTTCCAGAGTGGCTGCACCAGCTTGTATTCCCACCAACAATGCAAAGAGATCCTCTTTCTCCGCATCCTTGCCAACATCTGTTGTTGCCTCAGTTGTTAATGTTAGCCATTCTGACAGGTGTGAGGTGGTATCTCATTGTGGTTTTGATTTGTATTTCCCTGATGATGAGTGATGTTGAGTATTTTTTCATGTGTCGGTTGGCCATCTGGATGTCTTCTTTGGAGAAGTGTCTATTCATGTCTTTTGCCCATTTCTTCCCTGGGTTGTTTGTTTTTTGCATGTTGAGTTTGATAAGTTCTTTATAGATTTTGGATACTAACCCTTTATCTGCTACGTCATTTGCAAATATCTTCTCTCATTCTGTTTGTTGCCTTTTAGTTTTGCTGATTATTTACTTTGCTGTGCAGAAAATTTTATTTTGATGAGGTCTCAGTAGTTCATTTTTGCTTTTGTTTCCCTTGCCTCCAGAGATGTGTTGAGTAAGAAGTTGCTGCAGCCAAGATCAAAGAGGTTTTTGCCTGTTTTCTCCTGGAGGATTCTGATGGCTTCATGTCTTACGTTGAGGTCTTTCATCCATGTTGAGTTTATTTTTGTGTCTGCTGTAAGAAAGTGGTCCAGGTTCATTCTTCAGCATGTCGCTGTCCAGTGTTCCCAGCACCACTTGCTGAAGAGACTGTCTTTATTCCATTGGATAGTCTTTCCTGCTTTGTCAAAGATGAGTTGGCCATAAGTTTGTGGGTCAATTTCTGGGTTCTCTATTCTGTTCCATTGATCTGAGTGTCTGTTCTTGTGCCAGTACCATACTGTCTTAATGATTACAGCTTTGTAATATAGCTTGAAGTCCGGAATTGTGATGCCTCCTGCTTTGGTTTTCTTTTTCAAGATTGCTTTGGCTATTCGGGGTCTTTTCTGGTTCCATACAAATTTTAGGATATTTGTTCTAGCTCTGTGAAGAATGCTGGTGTTACTTTGATAGGGATTGCATTGAATATGTAGATTGCTTTGGGTAGTATCAACATTTTAACAATATTTGTTCTTCCTATCCAGGAACGTGGAATCTTTTTACATTTTTTTGTGTCTTCTTCAATTTCTTTCATAAGCTTTCTATAGTTTTCAGTGTATAGATTTTTCACCTCTTTGGTTAGATTTATTCCTAGGTATTTTATGGTTTTTTGTGCAACTGTAAATGGGATTGATTCCTTGATTTCTCTTTCTGTCACTTCATTGTTTGTGTATAGGAATGCAACCGGTTTCTGGGTGTTGATTTTATATCCTGCAACTTTAATGAATCCATGAATCAATTCTCGCAGGTTTTTGGTGGAATTTTTTGGGTTTTCCATATAGAGTATCATGTCATCTGCAAAGAGTGAAAGTTTGATTTCCTCCTGGCCGATTTGGATGCCTTTTATTTCTTTGTGTTGTCTGATTGCTGCATGTTGAATAACAGTGGTGAGAGTGGACATCCTTGTCTTCTTCCTGACCTCAGGATGATATTAGCGTTGGGTCGTTCATACATGGCTTTTATGATCTCGAGGTATGCTCCTTCTATCCCTAGTGTCTTGAGGGTCTTTATCAAGAAAGGATGCTGTATTTTGTCAAATGTTTTCTCTGAACCTATTGAGAGGATAAATAGTTCTTGTCCTTTCTTTTATTGATGTGATGAATCATGTTAATTGTTTTGTGGACATTGAACCAGTCCCACATCCCAGGTATAAATCCTGCTTGGTCGTGGTGAATAATTTTTTTAATGCATTGTTGGATCCGGTTGACTAATATCTTGTTGAGGATTTTTACTTCCACGTTCATCAGGGAAATTGGTTTATAGGTCTCCTTTTTAGTGGGGTCTCTGTCTGGTTTTGGAATCAAGGTAATGCTGGCTTCATAGAAAGAGTTTGGAATTTTCTTTCCATTTCTATTTTTTGGAACAGCTTCAAGAGAATAGGTGTTAACTCTTTCTTCAATGTTTGGTAGAATTCCCCTGGAAAGCCATCTGGCCCTGGACTCTTGCTGTTTTTCAGATTTTTGATTACTAATTTGATTTCCTTACTGCTTATGGGTCTATTCAAATTTTTTATTTCTTCCTGTTTCAGTTTTGGTAGTGTATATGTTTCTAGGAATTTGTCCATTTCTTCCAGATTGCCCATTTTATCGCCATACAATTGCTCATAATATTCTCTTATTATTGTTTTTATTTCTGTTGTGTTGGTTGTGATCTCTCCTCTTTCATTCTTGATTTTATTTATTTGGGTCCTTTCCTTTTTCTTTTTGATCAAACTGCCTAGTGGCTTATCTATTTTGTTAATTCTTTCAAAGAACCATCTTCTGGTTTCATTGATCTGTTCGACAGGTTTTGTTTTTGTGTTTTGTTTTTTTTTGGTTTCGATTGCATTAATTTCTGCTCTAATCTTATTATTTCCTGTATTCTGCTGGTTTTGGGTTTTATTTGCAGTTCTTTTTGCAGCTCCTTAAGGCATAAGGTTAGGTTGTGTATCTCAGATCTTTCTTCCTCCTTTAGGAAGGCCTCGATTGCTCTATGCTTTCCTCTTATGACCGCCTTTGCTGCATCCCATTATTTTTGGGTTGTGGTGTTATCATTTTCATTGACTTCCATATACTTTTTAATTTCCTCTTTAACTGCTTGATTAGCCCATTCATTCTTTAGAAAGATGTTCTTCAGTCTCCAAGTATATGTTACCTTTCCAAATTTTTTCTTGTGGTTGATTTCGAGTTTCACGGCATTATGGTCTGAAAATATGCACGGTATGATCTCGATCTTTTTGTACTTAGGGCTGATTTGTGTCCCAGTATATGGTCTCTTCTGGAGAATGTTCCATGTGCACTGGAGAAGAATGTATATTCTGCTGCTTTAGGATTAAATGTTCTGAATATATCTGTTTAGTCCATCTGTTCCAGGGTGTCATACAAAGTCATTGTTTCCTTGTTGATTTTATGATTAGATGATCTGTCCATTGCTGTGAGTGGGGTGTTGAAGTCTCCTACTATTATCATATTGCTGTTGGTGAGTTTCTTTATGTTTGTGATTAATTGATTTATATATTTGGGTGCTCTCACATTTGGCGAATAAATGTTTACAACTGTTAGGTCTTCTTGGTCTATAGGCCCCTTGATTATGATATAATGCCCTTCTGCATCTCTTGATACAGTCTTTATTTTAAAGTCTAGATTGTCTGATATAAGTATGGCTACTCTGGCTTTCTTTTGTTGACCATTAGCATGATAGATGGTTCTCCATCCCCTTATTTTCAATCTGAAGGTATCTTTAGGTCTCAAGTGTATCTCTTGTCAAAAGCATATCAATGGATCTTGTTTTCTTATCCATTCTGTTACCCTATGTCTTTTGATTGGAGCATTGAGTCTATTGACGTTTAGAGTGAGTACTGAAAGATATGAATTTATTACCATTATAATGCTTGTACAGTTGGAGTTTCTGGTGGTGTTCTCTGGTCCTTTCTAATCTTTGTTGCTTTTGATATATATATACTTTCATCTTTTCTCCCCTCAGAGAGTCCCCTTACAACTTCTTGCAGGGCTGGTTTAGTGGTCACAAACTCCTTTAGTTTTTGTCTGGGAAACTTCTAATCTCACCTTCTATTTTGAATGACAGCCTTGCTGGATAAAGAATTCTTGGCTGCATGTTTTTCTGATTCAGCACACTGAATATATCCCACCACTCCTTTCTGGCCTGCCAAGTTTCTGTGGATAGGTCTGCTGCAAACCTGATCTGTCTTCCCTTGTAGGTTAGAGACTATTTTCCCTTGCTGCTTTCATGATTCTCTCCTTGCCTGAGTCTTTTGTGAATTTGTTGATGGCTAGTTTTTGTTGAATCTAATGGAGGTCCTCTGTGCTTCCTGGATTTTGATGTCTGTGTCTTTCCCCAGGTTAGGAAAGTTTTCTCCTATGATTTGCTCACAAAACCCTTCTACCCCTATTTCTCTCTCTTCCTCTTCAGGGACCCCTATGATTCTTTTTTTTTTTTTTTTTTCAATATATGAAGTTTATTGTCAAATTGGTTTCCATACAACACCCAGTGCTCATCCCAAAAGGTGCCCTCCTCAATACCCATCACCCACCCTTCCCTCCCTCCCACCCGCTGTCAACCCTCAGTTTGTTCTCAGTTTTTAAGAGTATCTTATGCTTTGGCTCTCTCCCACTCTAACTTCCTTTTTTTTTTTCCTTCCCCTCCCCCATGGGTTTCTGTTAAGTTTCTCAGGATCCACCTAAGAGTGAAAACATATGGTATCTGTCTTTCTCTGTATGGCTTATTTCACTTAGCATCACACTCTCCAGTTCCATCCACATTGCTACAAAGGGCCATATTTCATTCTTTCTCATTGCCACGTAATACTCCATTGTGTATATAAACCACAATTTCTTTATCCATTCATCAGTTGATGGACATTTAGGCTCTTTCCATAATTTGGCTATTGTTGAGAGTGCTGCTATAAACATTGGGGTACAAGTGCCCCTATGCATCAGTACTCCTGTATCCCTTGGGTAAATTCCTAGCAGTGCTATTGCTGGGTCATAGGGTAGGTCTATTTTTAATTTTTTGAGGAACCTCCCCACTGTTTTCCAGAGTGGCTGCACCAATTTGCATTCCCACCAACAGTACAAGAGGGTTCCCATTTCTCCACATCCTCTCCAGCATCTATAGTCTCCTGATTTGTTCATTTTGGCCACTCTGACTGGCGTGAGGTGATATCTGAGTGTGGTTTTGATTTGTATTTCCCTGATGAGGAGCGATGTTGAGCATCTTTTCATGTGCCTGTTGGGCATCTGGATGTCTTCTTTAGAGAAGTGTCTGTTCATGTTTTCTGCCCATTTCTTCGCTGGGTTATTTTTTTTTCAGGTGTAGAGTTTGGTGAGCTCTTTATAGATTTTGGATACTAGCCCTTTGTCTGATATGTCATTTGCAAATATCTTTTCCCATTCTGTTGGTTGCCTTTTAGTTTTGTTGGTTGTTTCCTTTGCTGTGCAGTAGCCTTTTATCTTCATAAGAGACTGCCATGATTCTGATGTTGTTCCTTTTTAATCAGTTTTGATTTCTCTAATTCTTAAATCATGCTCTTTTGCCTTCATCTCCCTCTTTTTTTCTGCTTCATTATTCTCTATAAGTTTGTCCTCTCATTGCTGATTCTCTGTTCTGCCTCATTCATCCTTGTCACCGCTGCATCCATCTGTGATTGCAGCTCAGTTATAACATTTAATTTCATTCTGACTAGTTTTTATCTCTTTTATCTCTGCAGAAAGGGATTCTAATCTATTTTCTACTCCAGCTAGTATTCTTATTATCGTGATTTTAAATTCTGGTTCAGACATCTTGCTTGTATCTGTGTTGGTTAAATCCCTGGCTGTCATTTCTTTATGCTCTTTCTTTTCAGGTGAATTCCTTCATTTTATCATTTGAAGGGAGAAAAGGAATTAATGAGGTAGAAAAATTGAAATTAAAAATATTGTAATTAAAAAATATTAAAATTAAAAATTAAACACACACACACACAAAATCGAATAGATGTTGCTAGATCCTAGGTGTGTTTTGTTCTGGGTGTTGAAAGTGGTTTGACAGATTAGAGATTAGAGGAAAAAAAGGGGGGGGAGACAAAAAAAGGAAATTGTTTGAGAATTTGAAAAAATGAATACACTGAAGTAGACTAAAATGAGATGATGGGGGCAAAATAGAATTTGAAAAGATATATGCAAAAGAAAAGAAATATAGTGGGAAAAATTAAAGAAAAATATTTTTAATAAAAACTAAAATAAAAATGAAGTTTTTCTCTTTCTGCATTCAAGAAAAAGAAAAGAAACAAAAGAGAGAAAAATAGAAAAAGAAAGAAAAAAAGGAAATTGTTTGAAAATTTGAAAAGGTGAATACACTGAAGTTGACTAAAATAAAATGATGGAAGTAAATAGAATTTGAAAAAATGTACACAAAAGTAAAAAATACAGTAATAAAAATGAAAGAAAAATATACTTAATAAAAATTGAAAATAAAAATGAATTTTTTATCTTTCTGTATTCAAGAAAAAGAAAAGAAGTATAAAAGAGAAAAAGAAAAAGAAAAGAAAGAGAATTGAGTAGATGAACATGCTAACAGATTGAAGTCGGACTGAAATTGCTTCGTTTTCCCCTAGAAGTCAGTCTATGTAGTGCTTTATAGTCCATAAACTAAGCCAGCGGTGAGACTTGTGTTCTTGAAGAGCGAAGTTGGCCAAGTTGGGCGGGGCTCAGTGTAACGACTCTGCTCTCCACTAGATGGCGCTGCTATCCTACTGGGGTGGATTTTGCAGTACTGGTGGGTGAGTATGCGCATGTGTGGCAGCGGTGAAAATGGCACCGCCCAGCTACCCAATCTGTTCTTCCGGATCAGAAATCCCGGATCAGCTATGGCGCACCCATCCTCTGTCTTCAGCTTTCATCCACTTGCCGCTTTTTCACTGTCTGTGACCAGGCCCCAGGCAGTACCTCTCGCCCGAGTTTTGTTTCAGATGCGGCTGTTTTCCCCAGCCCCTTACTTCCAAAGGACTGCAGCTTTGACCCTTTTCGCCCCTCTGCCGGAGGGTCTCACTGAGCAATGGCTGAATGCTGGCTGCACCCAGGAATGCTTGCTGGACTCTGCTGCTGCCGGTGCCCCAAGACTGTGGCCAAGTGCCAGCCTGCCCCAGAAAAAGTTCATGAGATAGTATAGCAGCAGCGTTTCAGAGATAATGGAAAATCACAACACACATCTGGCACCAGGCTTCACCCTTAAAGACCTTGTTCCAGCACCAGCGAATGTGGCCGTTTTATGGGGTCTGCTGGGACCAGGTGGCTTCAACAGTCTCTACCAAATGTCCTTCCAGCAGTGGAACCGCTTTTCCCTGTGTGGCCCAAGAACTTCCCGGACCCCACTCTGTTCCTGGGGATTCGCCTTTCCCACCAGAGCACCGCCAGGTATGGAGCTGCGGAGTTGCAGCCTTTGTGCTCCCCTTATTTACAGTCTTAATGGAACTTAAACCCTCTCCTTTCTCCTTTCTCCCTTTTTAGTTTAGTACCTGCAGCTGTTTCCAGTTTAACACTTTGTCTCCAGCTGCTTTTGGGGGAGGGGTGCTTTTCCTGTATTCTCCCTCCCTCCCTAGTCTCCATCCTCTCTCCGCCCACAAAAGTAGTTCCCTACTCTCTGTGGCTTCTTGCCCCCAAGTTCACCTCTCTGCGCCGTGTACCTGCGGAATTCTGTGGTTCAGGTTGTGCAGATTGTTGTGTTAATACTTATTTCAGTTTTCTAGGTGTGTAGGATGGTTTAGTGTTGGTCTGGCTGTATTTCATGGATGTGAGACACACAAAAACCTTCCATGCTGTTCTGCCATCTTGCCTCCTTCTCTTGGGCTTATAATTTAAATGTTAGCATTACCATTGTACCAAAACTTTGTAAAGGCCTGTAGGGAAATACTTAAGATATTGCAGCATGTGTGGGTTGTCCCCAGAAGCCAGTGTTTCCAAATATGTGGTTTTATTGGGGAATTTACTAGCTCTTGTGGTTAACACGCTTAGATGAGTAATGTACGTTTGAACAAATTGTTGTTCCAAGTTCAAAACTACCACCCACTGACTCAGAAAATAAAGTGGGAAAATGGTTTCTCTAAAACAAAAATTAAAGTTGGAAAGCAAGTGTTTTTACTGGTAATGCTGGGTAAATAAGGGTGGAGAGTTTCAAACCCTCTCCAGACCAACTAAATCAGGAAAAAAGAAAAAAAAAAAAGAGTACATATTGTGAGTCATATGTGATGTTAATAGAGAGAGATCCATCTATACTTGTTTAGTTTTGACTTTTTTCACATAAGAGAGGAACTAGAAAGCTACTATTTAAAAAAAAAAAAAGAATTTGCTGTTCTGCAGGATGGAAACAGTATTTTAAAACATACTTGAGATCAAACATCTCAAGAATGTCCTCTGCCAAGAGTTGGACTCTTAGGTGAACTGAGTGTGTGAGTTCCCTGGCCCCTGTCCTTTCGTCACACCATTATGGAAAAATATCAGTCTTCAGGTGGAATTCAACCAACCATAACTGTGCCCTGGCTATTGAACTGATCTCACATGAGGACAGACTGTAGATAGATAGATCTGTGTTCTGACTTCCATCTGCACTACCATCACATGAAAGAGCTTATCTAATAAATATTGATGTGTACGTTGACTGGTCCAAGGGCCTCTTTGACAGAGAACGCTGCTTCCTTACAGTTAATCGTGGTTCATTACAATTAATATGAAGAGTCAAATTACATGAAGGTATTGGTAAGAAGTGATGATTTTAACCAAGGATTTTTATGGGAATTGAAAGGTAGCTTCAGGTCAAATGCTGAATAGAATTTCACTCAAAAACCAAATTTAAAAAGTTTATTGTCTATATCTCAGTACCTTTACATCTTTGCCAGCATTATGTCCCTTTTCTTTGCTTTTTACAAAAAGAACCCAGCAGTTCTGGCCCTCCTTTTCACACTTCCAAGTGCTCCCCATTGGGTCTCAATCTTTCTCTTTTATTTCATGCAAGTAAGGTGAGCTAAGTCAGGTTTATTTTAAATGCATACTTGCTTCATCTCTCAAAACTCTTTTCAGCTATGTGGAAAGCCACTAATTTTACCATAACAACATGTACTCAATAGATTAAGAATTCTCTACTAAGAATTCTCCACTTACCAGAAACCACTGTCCTCAGGATGAATGGATAATTACAAATATTCAAAAAATGTCTCAGCTACAAAACTATTCCTTTTCAATTCTATCCTAAACTCTTTCCTTCATTTGTTTTATCCCAACCACATTTAAACATGCTTTCACTGTTTCTACATGAAGGGATAAAACACATAGTCACACATATGAACCCATACTCATGTGTGCATTCAATCCACAGGTTCAATTACCATTACCACCTATAAACAGATAGTTCCCTAATTCCATCCTCTCTGTGGTTAATGGACAGCTCATTTACCTCAAACTCAGAATGTCTAAACTCAGATTTATCAGATTTGCTCACCATTTTTCCCATTCTCCAGGTTTCTCTATCTCATTAAATAAGCTAGCATGAGTCACCACATCTTTTTCCTGACCACTGCAGCAATTTCCTATTGGTTTCCCTGCATCCACTTTCCCTGATCCAAGACATTCTTTTCTTTTTTTTTTTAAACAGGCTTATGAAATATTTAATTATCAATAATTTTTTTAACATTAACGACCAAACCTCAGGGTAAGGCAAGCAGACACTTTTATCCTTATTTTACTGAGCTCACAGAGGTTTAATGGCTTGTGTAAAGCAGTAGGTCAGGAATTCTATTCTACTAGAGCAATGTTCTATGCTCAGTTCTAATGTGGATTCTAATCCAGTGTTTCTCAAATGTAATAAAACGACTATTTTCAAAATAAAATTCAGCTGTGTTAATTCTGCTTTAAAATTTCCAATGAGTTCCTATTGCTTTTGTTATAGAGTCTGAAACATTTAATACAGTTTATAAGGTCTCCACATGAAGCCTTAACTTCCTTCCCACACCCAATTTACCATACTCTGCACTCAGATATCCTAGACTCTTACAGTGCCTCAGAAAAGACAGATTCTTTTGCTAGTCTGATGCTTTGCATATGCCATTTTCTCTGTTGAGATTGAGTTGATCCATCGAGTTCTGTAGTTTCACCTTAAAAATGCCCACTTTTTCTTATAATCTGAGCATATCATTTTATCAGAAAGTCTTCCTTAAACCCACAGACTAGTTTAAGGTCCTCTGATCTATGCTCTTATATCACAATGCTTCTCTCTGTACATTACACATGCACTTATTCTGTCTAGATAATCTACTCCGTGAAGACAGCCACTCTCTCTGTTTTATTCTTGACTGTATTCCGGTGCTTAGGACATGGCATGATGTATAGAATTAATTTTATAGTTGGCCATAAGGTCTAAACACATAGATATTATTTACATATATATATATTTTTACAGAGAAGATTCCTTCAGTGGTATACTAAAGACATATTTATTTAGTGAAAATCAGAGACACAAATCATCTGAGGCAATTTAGGGATTGAAGGGAATGCAGTGTTAATGCACTGAGTTTATTGCACCTTGCATAGTCCATTGTATTTTGCATTGAAAATAAGGGACAACACATTGAGCATATAATATAATGTCATTGACCACATTGCGTCTTATAATGTAATAGTGATCAATATTTTGCTATCTATATTCAGTTATGTTTTCAGACTATGGCCACACTGTAGCATAAATATTTTGAACTGAAAATTAATTATACGCTCCTTATAGTCTTCACCAGAATAAACACTGGTTTACTGCTTTACTTCACCCTAATAAACTTTCAGAACTAAGTGCTGGTAAGACTGGTCTCCTTGGATGAATAGGTCAGTGAGGCATAAAAACAGAAAAGTAAGGATTTGGCAAGTTGCTTTGGAATAAAAGAGGAGTATGAGAGTGAGCTTTGGCTTCCAGATATCATTTAAAGAAGAACTATTAAAAAGTATATGGAGAGGAATGCCTTTCTAGAGATCACATTTATGCTTCCTTTTTTTTGTTTTTGTTTTTGTTTTGTTTTCCTGAGACATACTGAGAAGATATTTTGTTTTAGCCAGGTATTCATTTGAAGTGCTTAGTAAATGTGATTTTTTTTTTTTTTTTTTTTTTTGTAACTTGCACCTCATCCTGAAGTTTGTAACAAAGGAAGAAGAGGAAAGAGTAGTCAGTTACCTCAGAGACTGAAGAAGCCACAATAATGGCTCTTCCCAAGATACAGTCACTGTAGAAAAAAAAATACATGTAATAACAATTGAAAAGTTAGTTTAAGCAGAGAGGAGGGAAATATTAGCACTGTTTTATAACATCTTAAGTTCCAGTGTAAATAATGCTTGCATCTTTTAATGGCACTGCTGGCCATTGTCATCTGGCACAAATACAAATATCTATATATGAGACATATTTGGGTGTTGGAGGGCTTCTCAAGAGCAAGTCACAAATGTCAAAGAGGTCCCATGTGTGCGTTGTTCCTGGGTCCCACCTGGGTAAACAAGAGCCAAATTTATTTCAGACATCCTCAACCCCTGGATTTGGAGGAGGCCAAAACTGAAATAGTGCTCATAGAAGCACTAGGCAATGTAGCAATAGTGGGGTGTAGGTTACAGGTGCCATATGTTTAAATTATTTTCTGAAAAGCAGTTCCTGTGGCAGTTATTGATTGGATCATTTCCTTGAAGCTCAAATACTGAAGTGTGTCTTTACCTTAGAGACACGGTGGCCCTGAGAAGAGCCAGCTCTGCTGTTATTATAAATCCAGACAAAGGGCTCATGCAGAGAATGCTAGACATGATTAGGACATGCTCCAACTTTTAAGAAGTACTGTCCAAGGACTTTAGGCAGCTGTGGATATTGAATCACTAGAGGTCATTCCCATCTATATTCTATGGATAGAAGATGTCAGAAAATAAAAGTGTAACAAAGAAAAACTACACTGTCCCTGCTCTTCTCCTCAGTTGCTGCCAAATGAACATTCCCAAAGTCACCAATCTAGGAAATTGTTTTTTCCAGGATAGTCCGAGAAGGAGAGGTCACAGAAGGCTTTTACATATCTTGGATTGGGCTCAGAGTAAGTGACATAAAATAAGACTGCAACATGTTTGACCCTGTAGGGAAACATTATGCTTTTTGAAATCAATAATTTGTGAGCACACAGAAAACATACTGATACACTGAATATTCCCTAAGTTCCACAGACTTGTGCCTTCTCATCATGGAAGTGCATTTAAAAAAAAAAAAAAAAAAAAAGCAAAAATGTTGTATGGCTGTTAGTAGAGTATGGTAGTTCGAATAGGCCCATTTTTAATAAGTTGTCACAATATATCCTGAATTCAGAGTGCCCTAGGGTGTTTATGAGGTAGCTGCTGATTTTCAGCACAGGATTTGAAGAACTGATAGAATTGAATACTTAAAGGCTAATGAGAATAAAGAAAAATGCCTTTGTTGTCTCAAAGGGTTTTATTATTTTTACAGGATGCTCAAAGGCAGTGCTTCCCAACCTTGTTCCTGGCATGCTCTGCATAGAGAATAACACTGGTATGGTACACAAGAATATTGAGGAGAATGCTTAAGGCAAGAAGGTTGCCAGGCCAGGTGACCCCAGAAGCTATAAGCCCAATACTGAATAATGATAGGAAGGAATTCATCAGCACTTAAACAGGAAAAACAAACAAACAAACAAACAAACAAACAAACAGACAAACCCAAAAACACTTTCTTGAGGTAAGGTTGACATCCAAAAAGTCAAACAAACTTAATGCATATGATTTGATGAATTTGACAATAAGTAAACACTGAAATCATCACTACAATCAAGACCATAAGCTTATCCCTGACCTTCAAAAATGTCCTCCTGCCACCTTTATTATTTTTCTAATTACTTCTTTTCTTTTGTGGAAAGAGCACTTAACAGAAGATCTACTTCCTTAGCAAATTTTCCAGGATGGGATACAGCATTGTTAGTTTTAGGCCCTATATTGTACAGTAGGTGGCCAGAAGATCTTCATCTTACATCCTGAAACTTTGTACCCTTTGACTGACACCTCCCCTCATTTCCCTCCTCACAGCTCTGGTAACCACTGTTCTACTCTCTGGCTCTATGAGTTTGGCTATTTTAGGTTTCTCATAAAAATGGGATCATGCAGTATTTGTCCTTCTGAGTCTGGCTTATTTCACTGAGCATAACGTCCTCCAGCACGGAAACCCGGCATTGCATGCCAGCCTGCACCGGTGCACAGACTGGGGTGTTGCACCCTGAGGTATTTCAGAGTAGTTATTTTTCTGGACAGAAAAGGTCGTTGGGATCATGATTTCACTGGAAGGCTAGTTCACGTATGTTTTCAAATTTATTATTGCATATTAGCTTATAACTGCTTCCTGTTGTGATATTTTTCTTGAATCAGTAGTTTTCCCTGATTTGTTCAATATTTTATTTACAACTCTTCTCTGGTTTTCTTGGCTCAACTTCCCAGTATGTGTATCTATCTTAACCAATCTTTTTAAAGATACAGCTTTTGGTTTGTTTAATTTTCTATAGTATGTTTCTTGTTCACTGTATTATTGATTTCTGCCATAACCTTTATTGTTTCATTTGATAGACTCTGTCCTTTTTGAATGATTGGTTGGTAGATTGATTGATTGCTCTGGCTTCTTTAAAACAATTTTTTTTTTCGAGTTGAAAGCCTTACTCGTTTAAGAAAAATTATTGTGTGCTGCTATAAACATTGGGGTACAAGTGCCCCTATGCATCAGTACTCCTGTATCCCTTGGGTAAATTCCTAGCAGTGCTATTGCTGGGTCATAGGGTAGGTCTATTTATGGAAAGAGCCTAAATGTCCATCAACTGATGAATGGATAAAGAAATTGTGGTTTATATACACAATGGAGTACTACGTGGCAATGAGAAAGAATGAAATATGGCCTTTTGTAGCAACGTGGATGGAACTGGAGAGTGTGATGCTAAGTGAAATAAGCCATACAGAGAAAGACAGATACCATATGGTCTCACTCTTATGTGGATCCTGAGAAACTTAACAGAAACCCATGGGGGAGGGGAAGGAAAAAAAACAAAAAGAGGTTAGAGTGGGAGAGAGCCAAAGCATAAGAGACTGTTAAAAACTGAGAACAAACTGAGGGTTGTTGGGGGGTGGGAGGGAGGGGAGGGTGGGTGATGGGTATTGAGGAGGGCACCTTTTGGGATGAGCACTGGGTGTTGTATGGAAACCAATTTGACAGTAAACTTCATATATTGAAAAAAAAAAAAAGAAAAATTATTGTGATCATGGAATAGTCTACATATAGTAATTGCCCTTCTTTCTGTAAAATTCCCTAAGTTTTGATAAACACATATAGTTGTGTAACAGCCACAATAATCAAAATATAGAAAGTTCCATCACTCCTCAATTTCTCATGTGCCCCCTTTGTAGTTCACAATGTCCCCACCCTCAGTCTCTAACAATCACTGATGTGCTTTCTGTCTCTATAGGTCTTTTCCAGAATGTAATATAAATGGAGTCATATAGTATGTAAGCTTTGGATATGACTTATTTTATTTGGCATAATGAAATTATAACATACACATATTAGTTCATATATCAGTATTTATTTCTCTCTATTGCTGAATATCCCATTGTATGGATATGCTGCAATCTGTTTATTCAAGTAAGACACTTTGGTTTTTTTTTTTAATTTTTTTTAATGTTTATGTATTGTTGAGAGGGAGACAGAGAGAGAGCCCTAGGAGGGGAGGGGCAGACAGAGAGGGCGACACAGAGTCTGAAGCAGGCTCCAGACTCTGAGCTCTCAGCAGAGCCAAATGCAGGGCTTGAACTCATAAACTGTGAGATCATGACCTGAGCAGAAGTCAGAGGCTTAACGGACAGAGCCACCCAGGTGCCCCCAGGTAAGACACTTTGTGTGTCTCCCCAAGTGACATATTTTCTGTGGTTTTCAGTTTTTGCTGATTATTTAACAAGCTGTCAGGCTTTTATGTGAGTGTGAGTTTTCATTTCACTTAAATAAACCCTGGCAGTGAATTCACTGAGTGGTATGTTAAGCGTATGTTTACTTTTAAAAGAAACTGCCAAATTGCTCTCCAAAGTGCCTATAATATGTTACTATTAACAATGTATTAGAGTTCCAGGTGCTCTGTATCCTGTGAGCCTTGGGTATTGTCAGATTTTTTTTGTTGTTGTTGTTTCTGTTTTTAGAACTGTTCTCATAAATGAGTAGTGGTATCTTATTACAATGTTAGTTGAAGTTGTTGTTGTTGTTTTTAAAAATGGGAGACATAATAGCATATCATTTGTCGAGCCAGAGGAAAGTCAAAAGTTGGTTCTGTAGGAAAAAAATGGGGGAAATGCAGTTGCAATGTCTTTCTTTTCTTTTTTTTTTTTTTTAAATTGTTAAATGTTTATTTTTGAGAGAGAGTGAGGGAGAGAGAGAACGAACATGAGCAGGGAAGGGGCAGAGAGAAAGAGAGACACAGAATTTGAAGCAGACTCCAGGCTCTGAGCTATCAACACAGAGCCCAACACAGGGCTCCAACCCATGAGCTGTGAGATCATGACCTGAGCTGAAGTCAGACGCCCAACTGACTGAGCCACCCAGGTGCCCTGCAATGTTTTTAAATATAAGAACAAAATTTAGATCACATGTACAAGGATTGGTTTGTAGTTAAGAGCTTTTGGTTCATTTGTGGTAAAAATATTAACAGTCATATTTGTGGGTTGAATGCTTATATGCAAGTAAATTTATTGATGAGAACTTGTGGAAGTTCTCTTCTGAGATTTTCTTAGTAAACCAGGATGCAATATCATGAGCTGAAAGTAGGCGAATGTAAAAAGCATTGCTGATTTCAGAGAAGTGATGGTAATTAATTGTGATACAGTAGAATGAAAGCATGAATCAAAAGGAATAGATATTGGAAAACTTTCTGTAAAGGAACGGATACTAAACACTTTAGATTTTGCAGGTCATACGGTCTCTGCTGCAACTATTGAACCTTGCCATCGTATTGTGAAATCTACCATAGACAATAGCAAAAGAATAAATGTGGCTGGATTCCAGGATATATTTATAGACACTGACATTTGAATTTCATATGTCACAAAATATTACTCCTTTGATTTATTGTAACTGTTAAACAATGTAAAATCCATTTTTAGCTTGCAGATCATACGTATGATGATAGTTGTCAACTATTTACCATTGTCACATTAAAGGCATACATTTTACTGAATGTAAGTTATGCTTTTTAACAGCTGGTTTTTAAATAATAGTGTCACAAATTATCTAGTAACTCTCTTTCCAAAAAATACAAGACACTTTTGGAGAAAAGTTTGTAAAGTGATAAAGGATATAAAAGATTATCTACAGAGACATAATCCATGTTCTTGGACATAATGACATGATAACATAAATAAGTTCAATTCTTTTCAATTTAATCTATTAATTCAACTCAATTATGATCATTGAACAACAAAAAGTTGAATTCAACTTTTTTCCCCCAGAAATCTGATAAATTCACTTTAAAATTTATGGAGGAAAAAAATGTGCAAGAATTGTTAGCTCAATTTTAAAATAGTAGAATAAAGAAAAGTTATTTGGCCCAGCATAAGACATGTTACAAAGACATGGTAATAGAAAAGCAGTAGAAAGAAAAAAGAAAGCTTGAAAACATTTTATTTCTAAGGTATTTAGTAAATTATGTAGGTAGAAAAACCAGTGGAGGAAGAGGTAAATTCTTAAATAGATAGTATAAAAAACTGAATTAACATATTCGGGTGGCCAACAGAAACATGAAAATATGCTCATCATCCTTCATCATCAGAGATATGCAAATCAAAACCACAGTGAGATACTCCTCACGCCTGTCAAAATGGCTAAAATTAACAACACAAGAAACAGCAAGTGTTGGCGAGAATGTAGAGTACAAAGAACACTTCATGCACTGTTGGTGGGAATGCAAACTGGTGCAGCCACTTTGGAAAGCAGTATGGAGGTTCCTCAAAAAGTTAAAAATAGAACAATTTCAGTGGTGGATATTTACCCCCCAAATACAAAAATGCTAACTCAAAGGGATACATACACCCCCATGTTTATTGCAGCATTCTTTATAATAGCCAAATTATGGAAGCAGTCCAAATATCCATTGATAGATAAATGGAGAAAGAATAATAATGGACTATTATTCAGACATAAAAAAGAATGAAATTTGCCATTTGCAACAACATGAATGGATCTTGAGAGTATAATGCTAAGTGGAATAAGTCAGAGAAAGACAAATACCATTTGATTTCACTCATATGTGGAATTTGAGAAATAAGAGAAATAAAGGGAAGAGAGAGAGAGAGAGAGAGAATGAGAAACCAAGAAACAGGCTTTTAACCATAGAGAACAAACTGATGGTTACCAGAAGGGAGATGGGTGAAATAGGTGATGGGGATTAAGGAGTGTACTTGTCATGATGAGCATAGGGTGATGTACAGAATTATTGAATCACTGTATTGTACACCTGAAATTAATATAACACTGTATGTTAACTCTACTGGAATTTTTTAAAAGTTTCTGAAAAGCCCCCAAATAGATCCTAAAGCCATGTAGAAGAATGAACTATACGAGATTATAAACTTAAATTTGAAAGATAAAACACTTAATAGAGGAAACTATAGGAAAATCTCTTGAATAATCTAGAGGCAAGAAAACACTGCAATTTTTCAAAAGCACAAAACAGAAAGTAAAGCACTGTGAGTCTGGTTATATTATTTCTCTTTAGTGGAAGGCCACATAGATAATATTAATAAATGGCTGAAAGAACATGCAATTATGAATAATGCCTCAAACAAAAAGGGAATATTTAGTACATAGAAGGAGCTTCTGCGAATTAACAAGAAAGTGCATCATCCCAAGTCAAAAAATGCATTAGAAGCAGGTCATTCCTAAACCCAGAAACCTCCAATCGAGAAAGCCTATGAAGAGAGATTTAAAATAATTACTATTTGAAAAAAAGGAAAGTAATGCAATAGTAATTAAACTGTAGGCCTATTTTACTAGGAAAAAATGAAGTTGGATAATACCAAAAATTAGCAGTGTGAAGATATATGGAAACTTCTGGAAAGGCTAATGACTGGTGAAGAAGCCATATGAGAAAGCAAACTGGTGCATTTGGTTAAATTAAATATATTCATATAACTCAGCAAATCTCCTGGGAATACAGTCTATTAGCAAATATAAACTAAAAGTTTTTTTTTTCCAGTGTTCCTTTTGGTGTCAGGCAGTTAGAGGCAATCTAACTAACCCCAGGAAAGTAAATATATATTTCATAGGTCTGAATTGAGACACAGAAAGATTATTTTAAAGAGATTGTGTGATTATGATTAAGAAGAAAATAAAGCCCAGAGAAATGTGACGTGCCCAAGATCAAAGATTTGGTAGCAGTAGGAACCAGAAGTCAAGTCTTTCAATTTATTTTTCGTGATCTTTCATAATGCTGTGTGGCTTCCCATTATAGGCAGTTTCAAAAACCAATAAACCCAATCCACATGGGCCTTTATGTCTCTTGTATATTGCACCATAATTAAGTTGGATTTCCTTCTCATTTACCTCCATTTTCCTCCCTCATTTCTCTCCCCCATTTCTGCCTCCTTCCCTTCAAAATCCTCACTTCTCTCCTTGTTCTGGGACAAGAGAACAGTGGGATTCATGTTGCAAATTGGGAAGATCAAAATAAATCCACAATTTTGTTTTAATATGATGAATTCAGCTATGTTATTATTGTTGTATTATTCCTGCCTTTTCTCACTTTTCTGCCTGCCTTTTCAGTACTTTCTTGTACCACCCCCCAACCCCGCTCTTTTTCTCTCTTTCTCTTTTAACTCTTTTTTCCTGAGACCATGCTCTTAGCTCTTGAAAGGAAGGTCAAGTAGAGCAGAGTTAATATTACTACATTATACAGTATCTGCTATTAATGCCTATGTAAATACTTTGTAACTAAGATAATAATTATGTGGCTATATGCCTACAAAGGAAGGAAAGAAATAAAGGAGTAACTTGGGGAAATTATTAATGTGAGTTTCACTTTGATCTTCTTGATTACAAGATCTTCCTCTTAGTTGACCTAGAGGACACATCTGCCAGGGAACAGAATCACATTCTTTTTGTAGAATGAATAAAAGAAGTATGAGGTCATGATTTAATATGGTGATTAATTAATTACACAAATTAATAATTGTAAAGTGCTTAGAACTAAGTCTGACACAGTTCTTTATAAGTGTTATTATTATTATCATTAATATTACAGAGGAGTCACAACATAGATTTCTCCTTGTACTACGATAGCAAAGGCTTTTCTTCTGCCCCAGTTCTTGAGGGTTGCTTCACTATGGGTGAAGCATAGATGGTATTAGGGGATGATAAAAAAAAATTCTAAATTAGAAAACAAGAGATAGAGGCAGGCATTTAAGCTGATAGAGACCAGAACATTCAGTAGACAGAGTACCAAGGACTCCCTACTCTTTCCTACTAACATGTGTTTGCACACAACTTTCTTCAGACATTGTCTTGGGAGGAAAGCAGGGAAGAGCAAGACTATCTGAGAGACATAGAATTTTTTTCTAGAGGCTAAACATTAACTAAAAGGACTTTAAATTATAAAAGGCAGCAAAGAGACTTCCCGCTGTAATTTCTTCACTATCATGTTGTATTTGTAGTTTTCTTCTGAGCATCCATTATCCATTCTTCCTGCAGTTGATTGCCTCATTTGGTGATTCATCTTCTCACTCTCTCAATCCTTATGGATAGACCGACTGGAGAGTCTATAATACAGTCCTAACAAATCAACGCATCTCTTTCCCCTCAGGCAATAAAGATTAGCTGTTGGCATATGATCTAAACCAGCCTAATATAAGAGTGATATTAATTCAAGAGTAGGATGATAATATTGTTGCTAGAAAAGAAATTGCATTTGTAATTTGCTTTGTCTTTATTGAATGTGAATATATCTGAGATTTAGGGAATTCACTAAACTGCACATATGGTTTCATTGCTGTGGTCCCACTTCCTAACTCTCGGTAAGTGTTTTAGCTAGAACTATAATCCTATTTTGTAGCATTAATGTTAGCAGATGATGTTTTTTTGCCTGGTAGAATCCAATGCAAAAGACTTAGTTTACTTGACAGCTATTGTTTGTAATTAACACAAAGTGTCAAGGATAATTCTGAAGCAGTGCATTTGAACTCACAAAGTCATACTCCTATGAATGTATTTTATTTGCTTTTTTTTAGGAGCTATATATGACTAAGAGTAATATACCTTTCTAGATCACAAGCACCTTGTGGACAAAGATGATTGTGTGCTGCATCTTGTATCCAATGCTGTGGGTTAAAATTAATTTCCCCACTCAGATATTTAATATATTGTATGATCTTTGTTCTTCACTGGCATCTCTCCCACTTCCTGCATTGAAAACATCAGTTGTCTTTGATATAAATGTCAAATGGGCAGTGTTAGGGAAATTCAAATGTCTGTTGAAATAAATTTCTAAGCCTTTCCTGCTTGGGGAACCACATCAGCAAACCAAAACTTAGATAACTTTCATGTTCTTGTAAATGCTTCACTTGACCAGAAACAGTATATCCAGCCAGCCAGTGCCCAACTGCCAAGAATCTGTAATGATTCCTTTTTTTTATATAAGGTAAAATATGCAACTCTATCCAATCAATTTAACCTAAATACTCTTTCCTTATTCCCCAGTTGTCTTCCTCTATAAAACCCTGCTTTCCTGATCCTTACCTTTCAGTTCTCTGGATTCTTGAAAGTGGAGATGCTCACTTCATGAAGTGCAAAATAAAATTTGCTTAGCTAAATTTTTCTCTTTGATTATTTTAACATGGTGCATTACATAATCTTGCTTTGGCATACCTTGTACTAACAAAACATACCCAAAAGTTTTATATCACTTATAATTTGTGTTACAAAATGTACCTGAGAGGGAGGTTTCCTTATGAAAGAATAAGCATAAAGAGACCAGTAGGGAGAGAATCTCACGAATGAGTTAGGGAATATAGCCTTCACCTCCTCCCCACCATTATAGACATAAAAAATAGAGCAACATGAAATAGCTGTTATCAGGGTCTTTTGACATTTCTAGAGAGAATCCACGGAGTCCTGGACCTGAAGTCAGCCTTATCCAGACATATAGCAATGGGTAGGGTGGTTTAAAGCAGTGCTGAGAAAGTTCATTTCATCTTATCCACTACTTTGTTTCTGGATTTAGAATTTCCACATGCTTGCAGAGAAAATATTCAGAGAACTAGGTGGCAAAAATATAACTTTGGTAGTAATAAACAGTTGTAGTTATTGTCTTCTGTTGCTCACTCATATCTGAATGAATGAATGACTAGACTGTCGTTTGCAAAATTCTGAGCATCAAGATAGCATAATTTGGCTGACTTCATATTGAAGAATGCAACTAGAAATCATAGAAAATATCTGAGGCTATAAGCTTCATGAGTGATTGGACTTTGGGGATCACCTATTGAAAATGTACAATATTTAAATAATGATGTTTAGAAAGTAGGTTCTCAAGTGTTTGTTATATAAATTAATGAACGGATACTTGCGATTGTGCAAAAGAAATTGTAGCAACATATATCAGAATGAATACTTGCCAGCGATCATTTGCAGAAGCAAAGTTATTAAACACTTTTGTTCTGCCGAAGGGAGTAGGGGACTTAAAGATTCGCAGGGTCAGTTGTTATCCCTTTGTGTATGAGTTCAGTTCATCTTATATCTGAGAAAAACCTGGGTATGGAAAAAAGGATTCTGTTCAATGGACATCTATCTACAGTAGACACATGAAGAAGGAGACTCAAATAGAAATTAGGCTCGTTAGAGGCACCTGGGTGGCTCACTTGGTTAAGCATTTGAGTCTTGGTTTTGGCTCAGGTCATGATCTCATGGTTCATGAGTTCAAGCCCCACATCAAGCTCTATAGCAGCATGAAGCCTGCTTGGGATTTTCTCTCTCCCTCACTCTCTTGCTCTCTCCCTCACCTGCTTCCCCTCCCCTACTTGTACTGTCTTTGTCTCTCTCCAAATAAATAAATAAACTTAAAAAAAAAAAAAGAAAGAAGAAATTAAACTCATTAGAAAGACTACTTAAGTCAGTGGTCCCCAAATTTGGAAAGTACGTATTCTAATTTCTATTAATATAAAATTGTATTTAAAAATATTTTCTTAAATGAGTACCCTGTGTCAGAGCAGTGTATGGAATATCTTGAAGTAACACTGAAGAGTATCCCTATTCAGTCATTTCTTTTAGTATATTTTAACCTGGTTTACTTCACTGCCTACCCAACGCCATGGATAGTCAATTTTATAGGAACAAGTGTTTTAATGGTAGAAAATATTAGTACTGTGGAAGGGAATGTGGAGTGACCAAAACTATTTTTTTAAGCTTAGAGGTGTACATGTTATGCCATAATAAAATACTCAAAAGGAGATTTAAAATTATTATTCAGTCATATTGATCTCCATAAAAATATAATAGTTTCTCTGGAAAAAGATTGCTTTTGTTTAAACAAAATCTCTTAAGTATTTCTTTCATGTTTTTTCTTCCTTGTAAATTTCTCATAATTGTGTTGTTTAATAGAGTAGTACAGGGGGACCTGGGTGGCTCAGTCGGTTAAGCATCCATCTTCAGCTCAGGTCATGATCTCCCAGCTAGTGAGTTCAAGCCCCGCATTGAGCTCTGTGTTGACAGCTCAGAGCCTGGGGCTGCTTTCAGATTCTGTGTTTTCCTCTCTCTCTGCCCCTCCCCACTCACACTCTGTCTCTCTGTCTCTCAAAAATAAACATTAAAAAAAATACAGTAGTACATAGATATAATTCTCAAATAAATGCATATACAATTTATTAGAATGCATATTCGAGTTTCTAGGTGATAAAAATACATGTTGAAAATGTTTGGAGACTCACATGGATTGTTGTACCCCATGTTTACCTCAGGTACATGGATCTCTAAAGTAGCAAGAAGTCAGTTCACAGGGTAAACATTTCTGGGACAAAGATAGATTGAGAAAAACTATAGCAGGCATTCACCAGACAAATTGAAACAGCAGCTTGACATTTTTCTGTTATCCTCTCTGTGTGCAAATATTTATATGTCTTTCCAAACATAAATGTCACATGTTTTTAACCAGTATTTGATGAGATAAAACAAAAGTTAGGATTCTAATACAGAAAATATGACTCCAGAGCCTGTATTTTAATGACTAATTTTTCTTCCTTGTTTCCAGCACTCATAACTTATATTTCACAGTCTTGTCAAAATTTGTTGTTGAAATGTCAAGAACCATGTTAAATAATATGGAGTTAGAACATTATATTCCTGTTCTTATTTTTACTGTGTTTTTAGTGTTTCTTATTGAGCATGATGTTGGATGTTAATTTGAAGTTATATTGATATGCAGTATCTCTACATCTCTATATCTCTATATAGATATCTGTAGATCTAGACATATATAGATATCTATATAGATCTATATATAGATACATAGATCTATATATATAGAAAAACCTTGGATTGTGAGTAACACGTTCAGCAATTGTTCTGTAAGACGGGCAAACATTTCTAATAAATTTTAACTTGATAAATGAGCCATGTCTGGTAATATAAGTAGGTAGTACATAATGCTGAATGTCACATGATCACAAATGAGCCAGTGGTTCTTGAAATTCTCTGTGATATATAACACTGGAACTAAATTATGGTCACAAACCAAGTTTTTACTGTATGTATATATAGTCATAGTAAGAGAGAGAGAGAAACAATCATAGTAATAAATATTTCTTGTTTTCTTAGATTTAGAGAAGATTTACAAAAAATTAGGTGTTGTTATTTATGTCATTTAGCATTTTATTAATAGATTATAAACTTGCTTCCCCATGGATTTATTGGATTTATTAATTTGCTAAAAATACTATGGACCTATCTTTGCATCCTCAGTGTAAAACCTATTTGGTCATGGTATATTCTTAATATACATGGAGAACAAATTTAATAATACTTTATAATTTGCCACAATGGTCATAAATGAATTTGTATGTGCTTATGCTAAATTCATCATCTTTTTTTATTTTGCTTTATTTTGCTTATTTTCTTTGTCTATGTAGTAAAATGTTTTGAATAGCATATATATTTATTCCTCTTTCAGTTTGAAAGAACTGGCTGTGAAACAATTTTGCACAGTGTTTTTAAGTGAGGTGAAATTTTAAACAATATGCTCACTTTATTTAGATGTTATTGGACTCTTCAGGTTTCCTAAATCTTCTAAAGGTCATTTTGGAGGCTCACATATTTTTAGAAAACTAGCATTTCATCTAAATATACAAATTTATTTTATAAGAGCCTATGAAATAGATGTCTGAGTTCTTTTATTTCCCCTCTGTGCACTTGAATTTTAATCGTTAACAGCTTGACTGAGATGTAATTAACATACCATACAATTCCTAGATTTAAAGTATATCATTCGTTGGTTTTTAGTATATTCACAGTTGTACAACTGCCACCACAATCAATCTGGGAACATTTTCATCACTTGGGAAGAAACTCCAGTACAAATTAGCAGTCACTCTCCATTTCTCTTGCACTCCCAAGCCTATTGAGCCGCTGATCTACTTTTTATAGATTTGCCTCTTCTGGATGTTGCATGTAAGTGAAATAATATAATTTGTGGCCTTTTGCATCTTTTTTTTTTTACATTTAGTATCATATTTTCAAGGTTCATCTTTGTGGCAGCATGCATCTGTATGTCTTTCATTTATATGGCTGAGTAATATTCAATTGTGTGGATATACCAAGTTTTTACATCTATTCAACCATTAATGGACATTTAAGTTGTTTCCACTTTTTGGTTATTATGAATATTTATGTACAAGTTTTATATGGATGTATGTTTTCATTTCTTTTGTATAGATACCTAGGAGTGGAATTGTTGAATCAGATATATTTTTATAAGATCATACAATAGTATTAGTTTAGAAACTCAGCAGAAATAGATCTTAGAATGTTTATTAACTTCTTTATTCCTTCATATTTAAAAACCAAATAAATACATTCCTTCTGCTTTTCGTAGAAAATGCTGAAATTAGAAGAATAAATGGACATTAATGTATATTTCTGGGAGACATCTAAAATTTTACTCATGTACGAGAGACCAATAGGGTAATGAGCTATTGATTTTTTTCTTTCTTTTTTTTTTTTTCAAAAATATGCCATGCAAAATATGAACTGGAGCAATACAAGAAATTAAGAGTTGAAGCATGGGGAATTGATAAGATCTCTATGTGGAAGGTATATAGCATCAAACAAATATTAATTATCTGTGTGCAAGTTACAATTGATTTTTTCAGTTTTTATCAAGATAACCCATATATACTAGAGTGTTGTGATTTTACTGTTATATACTTTTCCAAATGAATATTTTTGACTCTATTATTCTGTCATTAAGATATATATTATACATATATATATATATATTTCTATCTAATTTGTCTATATACACTGTATGCACACATTTACTTGTACAAAAGATATTATATATGTATGTGTCAACATATTAATCTCTGAAACTTAACATGGCCAAAACCCAAATTATTTCTGCCTTTCTGCACAATGTCTGTCTTCATCTTTCTTGGCAATGTTATTCATAGCAACTAAAATATTTAAAATCATATGACAGAGCACTCTGAATCATCTTGATTCTTTCCTTTCCTACAGGACACTCCCTGGTCTAGATTCTGCTTATTACTCCAGGATCACTCAATTTTACTTCGCTAACACCAGCTCTCTGTGATCAATCCATACTGGTCTTTCCTCAAATCCTAGAGTAACATTCTTCTGGAATGCTTGATTGGCTGCTTCTTTTTCTCCAAGAATCTGGTAGATTCTGTCCCTAATCAGTAGGATTTCTAGGATAGAAACCATATTCTCAATCCCATTTATTTTCTTCAAAGCAATCATCAGCATATTTTGTTTATTTTTTGTATCTCTCCTACACTAAAATGCAAGTTCCAATAAGGAAAAAGGTCATGTCTATTATACTCACCTTGCAGAATCACTGACATTACAGATTGTAGAATGAATATTTATGGATTGAAAACAAAGTAAAATCGAGTCAAGTGAGGGTTAAGTTCCTAGGAACCCATAGAAAGATGAATAAATAAGTATGCAAACAAAAAGCAACTATCATTTCAGACTCAAAATCAATGAAATTTATTGTTGCTTTTAAAATAATGTATTCTTGTTTCTATATGGGCAAATTGCCAAAAAAAATAAAGTGCATTTTTGCTAGTTTCATGAATTTACAAAGGTAAAAAATTCCTTTAAAATTAAAATTAAATATAAATTCAGGCTGAGAAAATTTGTCTTTTCTAGGTAGTAATTGTGAAAGATGTATAAGATTTATCCTCAAATAATTAAACACACGCATAGTAGAAAGAATAGTGAGTAGTGACAATTCAAGATTATACATTTTTTCTAAATATGCTGACATTGTTCTACATATTTCTGGATCTTCTCTTGGGATAGTTTTCAGAGGCTATAGTACATTCTTTTGAATATGCTCTGTCATGGAAAATGTTTATCATTTAAAGGTAGGTTCAATTTTGGGAAATCACATAACCGATTTTTAGTCAAATTTGGTAAATAAAAGAGTGATTAAGTTGGAAGATACTGTTTAAACCAAAGAAAAATAATATAAATAAATATAAATATAAATAAATAAAGTAATAAGACTAAATGTCATGGTCAGCTCACAAAACTGACCTTGAACTAAATCACAAGAATGAAATTCCAAAGATTACCAGAATTATAGCAATAATATTGGAAAAACTTTATTGTCTCATAAATGTGGCATACAGATCTAGTAGGTCTTTCTAAAAATTAACCTCTCCCTAATGACAATATTCTGTTGACATTTTGAACTACTTTGTTAATTGGTTTAAAATCCCTAAGGTCATTACTTGTACGCTTCAATATAATTTGAATGTATTTACTGGGATATTATAATGCATACCTTTTCCTAAATTACTCATGGAGAGAGAGAAAAGTTGAAAATTTTGATAAAGGGTTTGATAGCAGTTGTAAATGTGCGTATGGCCACAACAAATTTGAGAGTAAGGTGCTATTTTATATTTCTTTAAATTTTTAAATTAATAAATAACAATAAATGCATGATAAAATAAAAATAAATGGTTAATAATTGTTAAGTCTCTAATTCAATTCCCTGTTGCACTAAAATGTAGTGTAAATACAAATTATCAAAATGTTAAAATGGTCTATAATTTTTCTTTTACTGAAAATTAATAGTTATCAGAATTATTCAAGTTATATAGCTGAAATTATGCTTACTGTCAGAATTAAATATAGAGATTGTATAATAAAATTCACTTCATATTCATAGATGAAACAACCATGATTTTTAGAAAAAAATACTTTAAGAATATATTCTGTTCAAGGAACTTGATTGTGAATACAATAAACCAATCCTTTCTAATATAATAGAAATGGGATTTATTAAAAAGTAACTCAGCTTGATTGACTGAAGTTAGGCTATTACCTTCCAGGGTTCTGGGAGAATTAATATCGCCTACCACCCTGTAGTCTGAATCAGATCTCAGTCGTCTATCAATATCCACACAGAAGTGGATGGCCAAATTTAACAACGTATTTAAATGGCTGGGAATAAAAACAAACAAACAAACAAAAAAAAAAAAAAAAACGAGGAAAAGCAAATTTGCACCACTGCTCTTTTTTTTTTAATTTTAATTTTTTTATTAAAAAAATTTTTTAAGCTTTATTTATTTTTGAGAGAGCGAGAGAGAGACAGTGTGAGTGGGGGATGAACAGAGAGAGAGGGAGACACAGAATCCAAAGCAGGCTCCAGGCTCTGAGCTGTTGGCACAGAGCTGGACCTGGGGTTTGAACTCACAAACTGCCCAATTATGATCTGAGCCAAAGTCGGATGCTTAACCGACTGAGCCACCCACCCAGGTGCCCTGCACCACCACTCCTTTTAATGAAAGTATTTTAAGATGAGCATGTTGTGAATTATTACTGAGTATTGACAATTATATTCTGTACCTAAAAGCATATATGCTAACAATGCACTACTAATAGGATAATCCTACTTAAAGTGACCCAAAGATCCTAACATTATATGCATACAAAGGGAAATGTAACCCTGACACACTACTTTGTATTTCTTATTGTTACTGTTTTCTGTTTTTTATTTTTATTTTTATTTTTATTTTTATTTTTATATGTTCCTGTTTTTGTTTTCAGCTTTGTAATACATTACATGGAACAAAACATAGCAAACCTAGGAACGATTAAAAGATAAAAGAAAATGGGCCCTCAAATGTAGAGAGAAAAATGGAAAGTATTAATACTACTATTTTCATCTTGCAGAGTAGAAAGTCAATATTACTAAAATTATGGGAAAAAAAACAAGAAGTTGTAGCATTTTAAAAACTACAGATGCAAGCTACACATAATATATTATCTATATATTATTAGCAGTATTTATTTTGTATTATGGTATATTATATTATATTACATATTATATGAATTATATATTAATATATTATAGATTACAATAATTATACTATGATATAATACAATATTGTAATATACATTGTATAGTGTATCATATTATCATATTATATTATAATTAACAATTAGCATTATACATTATATATTAATTATAATTATATTAGCATGTAGATAACATATTAATATGTGTGATAATATACCACCATATATTTATAATTAATTTATTAATATATTAATAGGTATATTGGTAGTAGATATTATAACAATATAATTATATGTAATATATTATGTTGTATTAATAATTGATATTTTAATACATAATATTAATGTCATAATTTGTATATGGAGTTATAATGAAGGAGATAGAGATCTTTTACCTAGAAAATAGCCATTGCTGTGAAATAAACCATCTCAAAACTTAGCAACTTCAAACAAGCATAGAGTTCCACTCACGTGTCTTCAAGTCACCTGGGGGTCATCTGAGCTACTCTGGGATATCCGGACAGTTCTGCTTCAAGCTGTACATCTGCTTGGACTTGGCTCGTGCTGTGGGTTTGGTTTATCTCTCTTCCTCATGCCTCTTATCCTCCTGCACCAACATATTGGTTGGTGTAAATTCTTTTCATGGTGAAGATAGAAACAGAGAACAGGAAGAAAACACACAAAAACTCATTGGCTAGAGCAAGTCTAATGGCCAAGCATATGGAAAGCCATATAAGTGAGGATGCAGATATGGGGTCAGTAATTCAATCTATTGCAGGGCAATCATCAGAGAAACTAAAACCAGAAACAATGAAACTATAACCTCTTTAGGGAGTGGCATTAGACGAGAGAAAAGATGAAGTGGGTGATTACTCCTTTTTATCCTAAATCATTATATACCATTTGATTCATAGAACATTTGCATGCATAATTTTGTTGAACAGGAAAAAAAAAAGCATACATGAGCAAAACACATGTGTGATTAGCTGAAAAATGAAAGAAAATAAATGACACTTATTTTAAATTGACACTTGAATATATCTGTTATTAGAAAATATAAATGATTCCTGAAACCAATTTTAGGTATACCATATTTTATACATGTCATATTAAATCACTGAAACTATAATTAATCTGTTTAATATTTTTTTGCCAAAGATTTTTCCTAGAGAGGCACTTTATAAAAACAATATGGAAAGGATTTTGATAAGAATATAGAAAGAATATAATATAAAAATATACAGTATTATGTTTATATTGAACACAAATTATACACATTCAGAATGTTTTTTTTAAATGTTTATTTATTTATTTTTTGAGAGAGAGAGAGCAGGGAAAGGGCAGAGCTAGAGGGAGAGAGAGAATCCCAAGCTGTCAGCACAGAGCCTGTCATGGGTCTCAAACTCATGAACTGTGAGATCATGACCTGAGCTGAAACCAAGAATCAGATGCTTAACCAACCGAGCCACCCAGGTGCCCCCACATTTAGAATTATTTTGATGAGGGTAGTTTTCTTTCATTTTACTTTTACTGATTTTATACTGTTATATTAATTTTTACTAAACTTCTAATTTCTAGAGAGAAAATTCATTTTAGAAGAGCCAAAAAATTCAGAAGGTAGTTTGACAAAATGATACATAGTTTCATAAAATGTTATAAAAATAAGTTGAAACTCACCTACTCTATTTTAAATACAGGCATGTTACATTCTATTGCATTACACAGATATTGTGTTTTTTGGTTTTTTGGTTTTTGGTTTTTTTTTTTACAAATTGAAGGTTTGTGGCAACTGTGTCAACCAAGCCTATCAGCACCATTTTTTTTTCCCAACAACATTTACTTACTTTGTGTCTCTGTGTCACATTTTGGTAATTCTTGCAATATTTCAAACTTTTTCATTATTATTATGTGTGAAATGCTGCAATCTTATGATAAAACTTCAAGAGATGAGGAGTTGCTTCTTACGCATTAGCAAAGAAAGTGGCTTCTTGAGCAGGAACCTACTCCTGGTGAAGATACTGTGAGGGTTGTTGAAATGACAACAAAGGATTTAGAATATTACATACACTTAGTTGATACAGCAGTTGGCAGGATTTGAGATAACTGACTCCAATTTTGAAAGTTCTGTGAGTTAATGCTATCAAATGGCATCGCATGCTACAGAAAAACCATTTGTGAAAGGATGAGTTCATGGAAGTGGCAAATTTCATTGTTGTTTTATTTCAAGAAATTGCCATGGCTACACCACCCACCTTCAGCAACCACCACCTGGGTTTGTCAGCAGCCATTAACATCAAGGCAAGACCCTCTGCCCACAAAAGATTATGGTTATGACCTGTTGAAAACTCAGAAAATAGTTAGCATTTATGTAATAAAGTATTTTTTAATTAATGTGTGTATATATTTTTAGAGATAAGGATATTACACACTTAATAGACTACAGTAAACACAACTTTTATATGCATTGGGAAACCAAAAAATTTATTAGACTTGTTTTATTATGATATTCACATTATCGTGGTGGTCTGGAACCAAACTACAATACCTCCAAGGTACGCTTGCACTATGACTATGAGTCCTTTCACTATAATAGCTAATCTTTTTGGGTATTTTATATGTTCCAGATACTGTATCAAATGTTCACATGCATTCTTAACCATAATCTTCACAGTGGCTCTGTAACGTAGGTGTAATGTTTTTACCATTTTATAGATGAGGAAATGTGGTAGAGCCCCTTCTTAAGGAATGTGGTGGAAAACTTCAAGACAAGGGAAGGCAACCTGGCTATGTGCCAGGGATGTATGTGACATCCCTCATGACTCAGTAACATAGACCACGCCATCAGACTTTGTCTGTATGTTACCATGTATGGGAGACAGACCAGTAGAAATCGTATAAAAGACTATATCCTGCTGCCCTTGAGGCTCAGTTTTCTGGGTATGAACTCAATGAATCTTTGCTGGCATGAATAAAGCTCCTTCCTGGAAAGAAGAGTCTCAGTGTCACAACTCTGTGTGAACCTCAGTCCCATTACAGAAATTGGGTACCTCGAGGAGATCAATGAATTTACAAAATAACACAATGAGTACATGTTGAAGTGGCAATTACACTGAGTTTTTCCTCTTCAATTTCTTGTTCCTAACAATGATACAAGAAGTCCTCTTTCAATGTATCTGGTGTAATCACATTACAAAGAATGTTTTATAGATTGAAAAATGGAACATTATATAGGGTGTGTATATACATTTGCTCAAGAGAGGAGAGGAAACCCAAAGGAAAAGTTATTCGGAAATTTTCTTTAAAAAACTATCTAATTTGGGGCACCTGGGTGGCTCTGTCAGTTAAGTGTCTAACTCGTTTTCAGCTCAGGTCTTGATCTTGGGGTCATGAATTCAAGCCTCAAGTTGGGATCCATGCTGGGCATGGAGCTTACTTAAAAAATTTAAAAATCATCCAATTTAAGATGATATTAAAGGCAAATCAAAGTATTTCAAATAGAGGATGGAAGATTCCAGAGTGTATTACAAAGTGAGTAGGTGGAAAGATGTGAAAACTTGGTAATTTTAAATTTTAAAAATCATTCTGAGCAATCAAAAATCCTGGAGCCGCATGTATTGATAACTTTCTTTGCAAAGTTCAGATTTTTAAATATAGCTACTTTAAATAATTTTTTTTTGCATTTTCTGTCACTTATCTTCTCACTTTTTTAAACCCAAGACTCCATCTCTAGCACCTTTATCAACAAGAGAATAGGACAGAAAACTCAATCTGAGAAATTTAGTTTATAGATCTAGTAAGATATTTAGTAGGGATTTAACTACTGGCTTGTCCCTTGACCTCCCAAAGTTTCATAGATAATAGACCTAATTAGCCATTTAGAGGAAATGCTTTATAAAAAATTACAAGTGCACAGGATGGAGCAGAAGAGGCTCAGCACAGCCCATGGCATTAAGAATCCCCCTTTTTACATCCAGGAAAGAAAAAAAATCCAAAAGAATAACCATAGTCATTATGAGTTGGCATTAAATGTGCTTTCAAGTACATAAAAAGGCTTAAAATTTCTGTATATTTCTGTATCCTGATACATCAGCTCACTGACCAACAAATATGAGGCTTAATTACTCTAAGAGGATTCAAAACTTTCAGAGTATCTGTATCATTGTTACAACAGTTAAGTTTCCAATGGGTTTGCATTCCAAATACAGATGGTCTTTAATTAAAATCAAGACGCTTGGTTACAGCCACAAACTATTTCCTCAATGAAATCTGCTCCTTATAGTTTCCTCATTTCACACATACAGGGCATAAGCATACACAGATATTTTCTTTATTATATAAAATAGAACAATAGATACTTTGGGTTTTTTTATTACAAAGATTATAAATCAATACATTACTGATCATGATGGCTTTATTGTCCCCCTCAGCCTGACTAAACTTCAGACAGGCTTATTCTTGGCTATAGTTTTCTGGCCTCCCTTTTCTTAGAGATTTTACCTTAGAAAACTTGTAGTTGAAAATTCTTTCTTTGACCCTTTTGAAATGTACAGAAATCCCCTTAAAAGTCTCTTGACACTTTTATGACCCAGAGAATGTCTTCTTCAAGGACCTGGGAACCATCCCTTTGAAATATAATCATCAAGGAAGACAATGCTTCTATCTCCTGGTCTCTGTGGGAGGGTCATAGCCTAATTTTGGTGGGTAGCTCCCTCCAAGTTATAAAAATACTTTCTGTCCTGAAGATATGAGAAAGTTGAATATCCTTTGGGTAAGTCCAATCAGTAAACACAGGTGGCCTAGGAGGTCCCCCCAATTCAGCTTTTAAAACTCTTGAAACCCTTTGTTTCAGGGCAGCTGAATAGTCTCTTGACCTTGCAATCATCTTGGATAAAGTCTTCCTTGCCTGTTTAACTGCCCAGTGCAATTTTCCTTTAATATTACTCAAAATTCTTTACTGTGGAGACCTATAATTTTCCATACATTTTAAAGGGTTGTTACACTCATATACAGAATATATAAATGTGTATGACAGTTACAAAATTAAATCCTGTGCTTTTGGCTTAAATTAAGTCAGTGGGCAAAAGGACTCTGAGGACTTCTAAGCCTCCTAAACCTTACCCTCAGAGTATGTATTATCGTTTTACTTTTTTTCTCCAAAGAAAATAACAACAATTGAAGGCAGTTGAAAAATAACAGAGGCTCATCAAAATTTAAATTTTATAATTCAGGAATTGAATGACTAGTCTATAAACTATTATGTGTATATATATATATTTTATATATATATATTATATATATTAAATGTCTCATTATGAGTTTGCTTTAAACATGCCTTTATCTTTTAATTTTAACATGTACACTGCCTTATACTACAGCTATAAGTTATTTATACCATGAAAACCGTAGCAAATAGAAGAGAGTGTTATTTTGTGAAAAAGAGTGCAGGAGTGGGTTGGTTTGTATTAGACACTCACTGTACACTTTATGAATTATTGGGGGACACCTGGATGGTTCAGTTGGTTGAGTGTCCGACTTTTGATTCTGGCTGATCCCAAGGTCATGGTATGGAGTGATCCCAAGGTCATGGTATGGAGCCCCATGTTGGGCTGTGTGCTGTTAGTGGAGCCTGCTTAAGATCCATCCTCTCTCCCTCCCTCCCTCCCCCCCCCCCACTCTTCTCCTCTCCCCCATGGTGCTTTCTCTCTCTCTCAAAAAAAAAAAAAAGTATTTGTTTTTTTTCCTAATACCATTATTTCTCAGACCAGAACATTGGTTAGGGGAGGGCTACTAGAATATAATTTTTCTGTTTTAAGAATTTTGAGGTTCAGAAAGAAATTTTAAGGAGTTCAAATACACTTTCAGGAGGGCTTCTATATGGTTAGATCTATTGAAAATAGAGTAGTAAAAAACAAGTAAAAACCACCACAGCCCAAAGACTAAATGTAACTTTCTTCCTACAAAAATGTTAAATAAAATATATTTTCCTTTTTAGACAACAATGCAAGCATCCCTAATAAATCTGGTTTTTGTTTTTTGTTTTATTTTGTTTTGTACATATAATAGAAACCACCTGTCCCTCATTTTCAATTCCTTTGCATGTTCCCCTTACTCTTTCCCAACACTTTCCTTTGTCTTGGTTGAAGAGCTGTGGAGGTATATCAGCTGCATGTTTGGTTTCAATATTTATTGAGACTTGGGGATAAATGGCAGATAAATCAACCAAATACATTTGGCATCATTATAAGATATTTTCTTTCCCATTTTTTTGTTAGCTGCTGTTTCATACATTGCAGGGTTAAGAGCATGATGTGGACTGAGACTCTCCAAGTTCAAATCCTGACTTTTTTGCTCTTGGTTAAAAAGGGGACTTACAGAACCCAGCATTTAGGAGCATTGAAAAGAACAAATGATACAATCCTGTAAAGCATTTAGCACAGTGTCTGCTGCTATTAAATGTTAGTTATTGTTGTATTTATCAGTTATTGCGTAACAAATTCTTATAAAATTTAACACTTTAGAATAAGTGTTTATAGTATTCATGATTTGTGAGTTAGGAATTTGAGAAAGTCTCAGGTACATGGGATGACTTCATTTCACATGGTATCAGCTGGGGCCAGAGAATTCCCTGTTTCCGTCTTCACTCACATATCTGGCACCTTGGCTCTCTTTGACATCCTTTTTTTCCCTTTCCATGTGGCATTTCATCCTTTGGCCCTTTCTTTGGAGCTTTTTCTCAGAAGCTGGTGGTCTCAAGGTAGTATCATTTGTAACATGCAGAAATAGAAATAGAAAGCAGACCTTTCAGACTAGTTTAAGAGCTAACCCTATACCTAACAAAGCATTCAGAAAATTCAACCGGATTCATTTCAGTAGGATTGAGAAATGGATTCAGCTTCTTGATTAGGGGAGTGGCAAGGGGAGCATGGACTTTAGAGAATACAGTCACAGTTATTCTATGTTCTATTATCTCTACTTCAATTACATTTTCCACACTTACAAATGAGTTCATTTAATTTTGCATAAGTTGTGTTGTTCTTTGTTCATTCATTCGTCTTTTAACTAAATATTTACTAAATATCTGTTGTATGTGAGACACTGCTTAAGGAACTGTGACTTAGAAATCACCATTACAGACAAGCTCCCTGTTCATGTTATCATTAAAAGAAAATCCCCGGGTTGGGGGAGGGGGGCCCCTGAGTGGCTCAGTTGGTTAAACGTCTGACTTTAGCTCAAGTCACAATCTCTTGGTTCATGAGTTTGAGCCCCGCATCAGGCTCTGTGCTGACAGCTCAGAGCCTGGAGCCTGCTTTCAAATTCTGTGTCTCCCTCTTTCTCTGCCCCTCCCCCAGTTGGACTCTGTCTCTCTATCTCTCTCTCAAAAATAAATAAAACCATTTAAAATTTAAAAAAAGAAAAGAAAAACCCTCAGGATACAATAGAAAGTGACTGGCATCATAGATGGGAGAAATAAAAGAGCTAATATTTATTGGAGATGATGGCACTCTTGAAGAGATAACAGTTGCCCTAAGATCAAATTAGCAAAAAGCCCTGTGAAAATCTTGGGGAAGAATATTATAGGGGAAAGGAATGATAAGTATCAAAGCCCTAAGGCTTTGGCTATATCAGTCACAAAAACTTATAGTTCGAAGGGGGCATTAAGGCTGTGACCAAAGTTAGGGAAGAGATTTACCTGATTTACCTGTCTCAATAATTCTTCTCTATATGCAGTTGTTCCCAATTGGGAGAATCCTCTCTGGCACTTATGGGAGAGGGAAGTCTATAAATATAACACATACATTTATACCATTAATTCAGATGTAGAAGAAACCACATCAGTATATTTACTTGGTTGAAAGGGCCCTACTACAACACAAGATTAACTGACTGAACTGCATTTGCTAAATCCAGCACTTTTTCCTTCCACAGGTCTGCACAAGACAGTGGCTTGGACATCTTTAACAACAGAACAATGCATTTCAATTTCCTCATTCTCCAAAGTTACCTGATATCTTCAGATGGGTATGGGCTTGAATTTCCCTTCAAAGTAACTGTGAAGGGAGAGAGCCATTGGCATTGGAAGGTAGGGGGGTTGGGTGGAGAGAGTGGCTCCATGCCAGGAAGCAAGGTTTCACCTTTACATCCTATTACAAGTGCCATGCCAATGTCCTGGGACTCAATCAAATGAGCGTCTAGTATTTTTAGCCTATCTAATGTTCTATGTCATATCTGAAAGCATCTATTTCAGGTTTGGGAGCCCCTTGGCTCAACAGTCACAGTCACTTTGATTTCTGGGAGGGACTCTGAGGTTTGAGTCCTCTGTCTGACTCAGGTTTAGCTTGTGTAGGGGTCCACTTTATTTGGGAGCATCTGCTGCTTTTTAGCCTAGTTTCAATGTAAGCACCAAGGGAATTTTCCAGGGATGGGAGGCAAGCCTGACCTAAATATTTATATAGATCTTTTTGAGTCACTTTCTCCGTCAGTTACCTGCATCACAACTAGAAAACCAATCTGGGGAAAAAAAGAACCCAAATTCAAGTTAATGCTTTATGTTGGGTTTACCACAGGAACTTATCTTTCTCAGAGAAATTTCCCCTGGAGAGCCCAAATCCCCTTATAGCAGTCAGGAACCACTGCAAAAACCTAAAAACAAACAAACAAACAAACATACAAAAACCAAAAAACAACAACTCCCCCCCCCAAAAAAAAACCAAGGAGACATTTTACTATCATGTCCAAGTGTATCTAATGTTGGTATAATAGGCCATAGGAATGTCTGAGCTGTTAGTCTGTTCAATGATTGACATTCTTTCTTAAGAAGCCTCAAGCATCTTGTCATTTCCTCTCTCAGGTGAAACAGTCATTATTCTAATGAGTCTCCTTGTTTATACCTATAGCACTTGTGATTTTCCCTCCTTTTACATGCAGTGTAGGAACACATCTCTGTTATCTGAGAAAGGTCAGAATCTTGTGCTAACTGGGGACAGATCTCAGTACCTGTTATGACAGTGAAGTAGACCAAGATTGACTGCTGAGTTGGTGAGGAAGTTTCCCTGCCCAGAGGAGAGAGCAACAACTACAGAGCTACTTTTGAACCTATCCTGGGACTCAGCCTACATCCACCTTCTCATTAACAGGCGAAAGGTGAAGAAAATGTATTGTTCAGACAACCATATAGTTTGGTCATCATTTTCTTCTTTTTTTTAAATGTTTTTTTTTAATGTTTATTTACTTTTGAGAGAGAGAGAGAGAGAGAGAGAGAGAGAAAGAGAGAGAGAGAGAGAGAACGTGAGCAGAGGAGGGACAGAGAGAGAGGGAGACACAGAATCCGAAGCAGGCTCTAGAATCTGGGCTGTCAGCATAGAGCCCAACACAGGGCTCAAATTCATGAACCGTGAGATCATGACCTGACCTGAAGTCGGACACTTAACCTACTGAGCCACCCAGTCACCCTGGTCATCATTTTCAATTCTGATTAGATAGACTTCTCTCAAATCTTACCAATTGGCTTATGAGGGCCTTGTCCATTCTCTTTTAGAAAGTCATGTATGTCATCCCATCCTTATTGCTAATATTGTCAAGAAATGTGCAGAGACTGACATTTTACCTTACTTGTAAACGAGTAAGTTAGCTGGTCACAGTATTATACATCTATATATACAAGTGTATATAATTTATATAAATATATAGTAATTTATATAAATATATAATATGAATGCATACACATAAATTAATATATAATATTATATATAAATGTGTTATATATATATATTCCTAACTTTGCACAATAGCTGATAATTATAAAAATGTACAAGCTGAAATTGTACTAAACATACTTAATATTCATTGGGAAAATTGCATTGTTCTTTAATCTTTAAAAATTTTTGTCAACAACCTAAAACTCTTTTATTGTTGGTTATAAATACATAGGAAAGGGAAAACATAATAAAACTAGTATTAGTGTCATATACTGTAATTTACAGATTAGAAACATAGACAATTAAAGTGTTTTTTATTTCTCTATAAAAAACTTACCAAGTAGATAAACACCACTTGCTTTCTTCTGATCTTATAATAATGATATGTCATCGTAATACGGAATACCATATGGAGGGAGCACTTCATTGTCTCAAGAAATTTCATGCTCTTTTCTTTATTATTATTATTATTACTATTATCATTATCATTATTTTAATATATGAAATTTATTGTCAAATTGGTTTCCATACAACACCCAGTGCTCATCCCAACAGGTGCCCTCCTCAATACCCATCACCCACCCTCCCCTCCCTCCCACCCCCCACCAACCTCCGCGCTGTTTTCAAGAGCGGCTGCACCAGTTTGCATTCCCACCAACAGTGCAAGAGGGTTCCCTTTTCTCCACATCCTCGCCAGCATCTATAGTCTCCTGATTTGTTCATTTTAGCCACTCTGACTGGCGTGATGTGATATCTGAGTGTGGTTTGGATTTGTATTTCCCTGATGAGGAGCGATGTTTAACATCTTTTCTTGTGCCTGTTGGCCATCTGGAGGTCTTCTTTAAAGAAGTGTCTATTCATGTCTTCTGCCCATTTCTTCACTGGATTATTTGTTTTTCAGGTGTGAAGTTTGGTGAGTTCTTTATAGATTTTGGCTACTAGCCCTTTGTCCGATATGTCATTTGCAAAATTTTTTCCCATTCCATCAGTTGCCTTTTAGTTTTGTTGATTGTTTCTTTTGCAGTGCAGATGATTTTTATCTTCACGAGGTCCCAATAGTTCATTTTTGCTTTTAATTCCCTTGCCTTTGGAGATGTGTCCAGCAAGAAATTGCTGCAGCTGAGGTCAAAGAGGTTTTTGCCTGCTTCTCCTCTAGGGTTTTGATGGTTTCCTGTCTCACATTCAGGTCCTTTATCCATTTTGAGTTTATTTTTGTGAATGGTGTGAGAAAATGGTCTAGTTTCAACCTTCTGCATGTTGCTTTCCAGTTCTCCCAGCACCATTTGTTAAAGAGACTTTTTTTCCATTGGATATTCTTTCCTGCTTTGTCAAAGATTAGTTGGACATACTTTTGTGGGTCTAGTTCTGGGGTTTCTATTTTATTCCATTGGTCTATGTGTCTGTTTTTGTGTCAATACCATGCTGTCTTGATGACTACAGCTTTGTAATCTACACTACACTTTGTAATCTACACTACAGCATTTGTAGTAGAGGCTAAAGTCTGGGATTGTGATGCCTCCTGCTTTGGTCTTCTTTGTCAAAATTACTTTGGCTATTCGGGGCCTTTTGTGGTTCCATATGAATTTTAGGATTGCTTGTTCTAGCTTCGAGAAGAATGCTGGTGCAATTTTGATTGGGATTGCATTGAATGTATAGATAGCCTTGGGTAGTATTGACATTTTAACAATATTTATTCTTCCAACCCATGAGCACGGAATGTTTTTCCATTTCTTTATATCTTCTTCAATTTCCTTCATAAGCTTTCTATAGTTTTCAGCATACAGATCTTGTACATCTTTGGTTAGATTTATTCCTAGGTATTTTATGCTTCTTGGTGCAATTGTGAATGGGATCAGTTTCTTTATTTGTCTTTCTGTTGCTTCATTATTAGTGTATAAGACTGCAACTGATTTCTGTACATTAATTTTGTATCCTGCGACTTTGCTGAGTTCATGTATCAGTTCTTGCAGACTTTTGGTGGAGTCTATCGGATTTTCCATGTATAATATCATGTTATCTGCAAAAAGTGAAAGCTTAACTTCTTCTTTGCCAATCTTGATGCCTTTGATTTCCTTTTGTTGTCTTATTGCTGATGCTAGACCTTCCAACACTATGTTAAACAACGGTGGTGAGAGTGGACATCCCTGTCATGTTCCTGATCTCAGGGAAAAAGCTCTCAGCTTTTCCCCATTGAGGATGACGTCAGATGTGGGCTTTTCATAAATGGCTTTTATGATCTTTAAGTATGTTCCTTCTATCCTGACTTTCTCGAGGGTTTTTATTAAGAAAGCATGCTGAATTTTGTCAAATGCTTTTTCTGCATCGATTGGTAGGATCATATGGTTTTTATCTTTTCTTTTATTAATGTGATGTATCACATTGATTGATTTGTGAATGTTGAACCAGCCCTGCATCCCAGGAATGAATCCCACTTGATCATGGTGAATAATTCTTTTTATATGCTGTTGAATTCGATTTGCTAGTATCTTATTGAGAATTTTTGCATCCATATTCATCAGGGATATTGGCCTGTAGTTCTTTTTTTACTGGGTCTCTGTCTGGTTTAGGAATCAAAGTAATACTGGCTTCATAGAATGAGTCTGGAAGTTTTCCTTCCCTTTCTATTTTTTGGAATAGCTTGAGAAGGATAGGTATTATCTCTGCTTTAAACGTCTGGTAGAACTCCCCTGGGAAACCATCTGGTCCTGGACTCTTATTTTTTGGGAGACTTTTGATGACTGACTCAATTTCTTCGCTGGTTATGGGTCTATTCAAGCTTTCTATTTCCTCATGATTGAGTTTTGGAAGAGTGTGGGTGTTTAGGAATTTGTCCCTTTCTTCCAGGTTGTCCAGTTTGTTGGCATATAATTTTTCATAGTATTCCCTGATAATTGCTTGTATCTCTGAGGGATTGGTTGTAATAATTCCATTTTCATTCATGATTTTATCTATTTGGGTCATCTCCCTTTTCTTTTTGAGAAGCCTGGCTAGAGGTTTGTCAATTTTGTTTATTTTTTCAAAAATTGGTTTCATTGATCTGCTCTATAGTTTTTTTAGATTCTATATTGTTTATTTCGGCTCTAATCTTTATTATTTCTCTTCTTCTTCTGTGCTTAGGGTGTCTTTGCTGTTCTGCTTCTATTTCCTTTAGGTGTGCTATTAGATTTTGTATTTGGGATTTTTCTTGTTTCTTGAGATAGGCCTGGATTGCAATGTATTTTCCTCTCAGGACTGCCTTCGCTGCATCCCAAAGAGTTTAGATTGTTGTATTTTCATTTTCATTTGTTTCCATAAATTTTTAAATTTCTTCTCTAATTGCCTGGTCGATGCATTCATTCTTTAGTAGGGTGTTCTTTAACCTCCATGTTTTTGGAGCTTTTCCAGACATTTCCTGTGGCTGATTTCAAGTTTCATAGCATTGTGGTCTGCAAGTGTGCATGGTATGATCTCAATTCTTGTATACTTATGAAGGGCTGTTTTGTGACCCAGTATGTGATCTATCTTGGAGAATGTCCCATGGGCACTCGAGAAGAAAGTATATTCTGTTGCTTTGGGATGCAAAGTTCTAAATATATCTGTCAAGTCCATCTGATCCAATGTATCATTCAGGGCCTTTGTTTCTTTATTGACCGTGTGTCTAGATGATCTATCCATTTCTGTAAGTGGGGTGTTAAAGTCCCCTGCAATTACCACATTCTTATCAATAAGGTTGCTTATGTTTGTGAGCAATTGTTTTATATATTTTGGGGGCTCCCGTATTTGGCGCATAGATGTTTATAATTGTTAGCTCTTCCTGATGGATAGACCCTGTAATTATTATATGATGCCCTTCTTCATCTCTTATTGCAGCCTTTAATTTAATGTCTAGTTTGTCTGATATAAGTATGGCTACTCCAGCTCTCTTTTGACTTCCAGTAGCATGATAAATAGTTCTTCAGCCCCTCACTTTCAATCTGAAGGTGTCCTCAGATCTAAAATGAGTCTCTTGTAGACAGCAAATAGATGGATCTTGTTTTTTTATCCATTCTGATACCCTATGTCTTTTGGTTGGTGCATTTAGTCCATTTACATTCAGTGTTATTATAGAAAGATATGAGTTTAGAGTCATTGTAATGTCTGTAGGTTTCATGCTTGTAGCGATGTCTCTGGTACTTTGTCTCACAGGATCCCCCTTAGGATCTCTTGTAGGGCGAGTTTAGTGGTGATGAATTCCTTCAGTTTTTGTTTGTTTGGGAAGACCTTTATCTCTCCTTCTATTCTAAATGACAGACTTGCTGGATAAAGGATTCTCGGCTGCATATTTTTTTTTCTGTTCATCACATTGAAGATCTCCTGCCATTCCTTTCTGGCCTGCCAAGTTTCAGTAGAGAGATCTGTCACGAGTCTTATTGGTCTGCCTTTATATGTTACAGCACGTTTATCCCTTGCTGCTTTCAGAATTTTCTCTTTATCCTTGTATTTTGCCAGTTTCACTATGATATGTCATGCAGAAGATCGATTCAAGTTATGTCTGAAGGGAGTTCTCTGTGCCTCTTAGATTTCAATGCCTTTTTCCTTCCCCATATCAGGGAAGTTCTCAGCTATGATTTCTTCAAGTACACCTTCAGCACCTTTCCCTCTCTCTTCCTCCTCTGGAATCCAATTATGCGTAGATTATTTCTCTTTAGTGCATCACTTAGTTCTCTAATTTTCCCCTCATACTCCTGGATTTTTTTTATCTCTCTTTTTCTCAGCTTCCTCTTTTTCCATAATTTTATCTTCCAGTTCACCTCTTCTCTCCTCTGCCTCTTCAATCCGAGCTGTGGTTGTCTCCATTTTATTTTGCAGTTCATTGATAGCATTTTTTAGCTCCTCCTGGCTGTTCCTTAGTCCCTTGATCTCTGTAGCAATAGATTCTCTGCTGTCCTGTATACTGTTTTCAAGCCCAGCGATGAATTTTATGACTATTATTCTAAATTCACTTTCTGTTATATTGTTTAAATCCTTTTTGATCAGTTATTAGCTGTCGTTATTTCCTGGAGATTCTTTTGAGGGGAATTCTTCTATTTCGTCATTTTGGATAGTCCCTGGAGTGGTGGGGAACTGTGGGGCACTTCCCCTGTGCTGTCTTGAATAACTTGCATTGGTGGGCGGGGCTGTAGTCAGACCTGATGTCTGCCCCCAGCCCACTGCTGGGACCACAGTCAGACTGGTGTGTACCTTCTCTTCCCCTCTCCTAGGGGGGGGATTCACTGTGGGGTGGCATGGCCCATCTGGGCTACTTGCACACTGCCAGGCTTGTGGTGCTGGGGATCTGGTGTATTAGCTGGGGTGGATCTGCAATGTGCACAGGGGCGGGAGGGGTAGGCTCAGCTCACTTTTCCTTCAGTGATCTACCTCAGAAGGGGCCCTGTGGCACCTGAGTGAGTCAGACCAGCAGCCGGAGGGATGGACCCGCAGAAGCATAGCCTTGGGGGAACCAAAGGAACTGGTTCCCTTTGGGATTATGGCTGGGAGATGGGCGAGGGAGATGGCGTTGGTGAGTGCCTTTGTTCCTCGCCAAGCTGAGCTCTGTTGTCTGGGGCTCAACAACTCTCCCTCCAGTTGTCCTCCAGCCCTCCCACTCTCGGAGCAGAGCTGTTAGCTTATAACCTTCCAGATGTTAAGTCCCGCTTGCTGTCTGAACACACTCTGTCTGGCCCCTCCGCTTTTGCCAGCCAGACTCAGGGGCTCTGCTTTGCTGGCAGGCTGCCCCTCTGCCCTGGCTCCCTCCCGCCAGTCCGTGGAGCGTGCACCGCTTCTCTGCCCTTCCTATCCTCTTCCGTGGACCTCTCATCTATGGCTGGCTCCGGAGAATCTGTTCTGCTAGACTTCTGTTGGTTTTCTGGGTTGTTTAGGCAGGTGTGGGTGGAATCTAAGTGATCAGCAGGACGCGGTGAGCCCAGCGTCCTCCTATGCTGCCATCTTTAATCAGATCTGCTGCCATGCTCTTTTCTAAGTGTGGACTGGCTTCCAACGTCTGTCCTTTGTATTTTTGATGTTGTGAAGTATTTCTAAGAATTACTTTAATGTGATCTTATTTTCTGGTGTCATTTTCTCTAGTACATCAACGTCCTTTTAGACACAATCACTTTCTTCATTCGTGTTGTTATGTTTGCCTTCATGAAGTGCCTCCTGCTGCCTGGTGAGTCTCTTCAACAGTAGCCTTGTCAACATCCCCACAGACACTTGTCTTATGATCACGGCCAACTTCCTATGTAGCACTTTCACTGTTTAGCTCTTTGTTGGCCTTTCATCTTTGTAGGCCAATTCTCTCTTTTGATTAGCCAATTTTGAAAATGTCATGCTGGTTTATTACCTGTAGGCCAGGAGGCAACACAATCGCATGCTTCACTGTTTGTACATGAAGTGTATAAAAGCTGCACAGGGGCTTATCACCAGCAGACTTTGAGAGGAGTGACATATTGGTCACTGATTATAATATGTATTTGTTATTTACATAGGGATTATGGAATGAAGACCTAGGAGTGAAATTTGCACTTTATGTGATTACCAAAAGTTAATATTTCAAGGTAACTGAAATCTTAATCAACCTGTCTTAGTCAGTTAGGACTGCTATAATAAATACCATAAACTGGATGGCTTAAACAAAATTTAATTCTCATAGTTCTGGAGGCCGGGAAGACCAAGATCAACTTGTTATCTGGTTAAGACCCTTTTCCTGGTTTGCAAACAGCTAGCTTCTTTCTTTCTTTCTTTCTTTCTTTCTTTCTTTCTTTCTTTCTCTTTCTCTTTCTCTCTCTCTCTCTCTCTCCCCCCCCCCCAGTCATTCCTTCCTTCCTCCTTCTCTTTTTCTTTCTTTCTTTCTTTCTTCTTTCTCCTTCTTTCTTTAATTCCAGTATAGTAAACATACAGTGTTATATTAGTTTCAGGTGTATATTATAGTAATTAAACAATTCTATACATTACTCAGTGGCTCATCATGATACATGTACTCTTAATCCCCTTTGCCTATTTCACCCATCCCCCAACCACCTCCCCTCTGGTAACCATCTGTTTGTTCTCTATACTTAAAAGTCTTTTTGTTTGTTTGTTTGTATCTTTTTTCTTTGTTCATTTGTTTTATTTCTTAATTTCCGCATGAGTGAAATCACATTGTATTTGTCTTTCTCTGATTTACTTATTTTACTTAGCATTATACTCTCTAGATCCATCCATGTTGTTGCAAATGGCAAGATTTCATTCTTTTTTATGGCTGAGTAACTTTCCATTGTATACAAACACCATTTCTTCTTTCTCCATTTATCTATTGGCAGACTCTCGGGCTGCTTCCATAACTTGGCTATTGTAAATAATGCTGTAATAAGCATAGTGGTGCATCTATCTTTTCAAATTAGTGTTTTCATATTCTTTGGGTAAATAGCCAGTAGTAGAATTGCTGGACCATATGGTATTTCTATTTTTAATTTTTTCAGGAACCTCATACTGTTTTTCATAGTCGTTCTCTCTTGACTTTTGCAGTAAGAAAAATGTTACTTTTTAATGTTTGTGTTCTGTCTTGGCTGTTGCTTATAACTTGAGAGTTTCCTGGGAAGCTGGAGGTTACTCAAAGCCTACCAACCTTCCTTGTCTTCTTATAATGGGTGTCATTTTCTTTCATAGTGCCGGATCATTTTCACACCTCTTAACAGAGTTGTGCCAAAAAAGAATATGTCTTCTCTTTAATCCCAGTTGACAGCTTTGAGAAACTCTGTCAAATTATTTAATTCTCTGGGGGAAGTTCAAAAATAATTTCTGATACAACAAATTTGCAAAATAAAGTCAATACAGAGTGTCATTTATAGACTTTCCATATATTTGTTGGTATACTTATAAAAATTTATTTATTTATTAATTAGAAAAAATTACATAGAATTTTAGTGTGTTGTTAATTTAAAAATGACATTTTAACAATTTTAAAATAATTGTTTAAATTTGTAAGATTTTCCCTCATAGTTTTACTCTTTGTGTCATTTTTACCAACGATTCCTGTAACTTGGGTCAATTACAAAAAAACTATTTATAATATACTTTATTTCAAGATTAATGTTTAAAATAGGAAAATTATAGTATAGCAGACAAAAATGAAAATAATTAAGGCCTGAGTTTTGGCATTCTAACAACTGAGTATTTTCAATGGAGGAAACATAACAGTATACATGTCATTAACTCAGGATTACTCCATATCATTGGTCATGATCTAATAAGGAGAAATAACAGTAGCTATTGTTTTAAAAAGAATATCAGGAATATTGTCACAACATTTCCATTAAGATTTATGTTTTTGAAATAAGATTATCTTCAAATAATATTTTCTGCAGTGAAACCAAAAAAGGAAATTTCTTATATTTTGTTTTCATAAAAGATGATTTTGCTTATAAGTGAACATTTTGAAAAAAATCTATTACTCCAACTCTGATATATTTTTTCAAAATAACTTACTTTAAAATATATGAAAGACTTTAAAAAGGTCTCTGAATGGGACGCCTGGGTGGCTCAGTCGGTTAAGCGTCCGACTTCAGCTCAGGTCATGATCTCACGGTCTGTGGGTTCGAGCCCCGCATCGGGCTCTGGGCTGGTGGCTCAGAGCCTGGAGCCTGCTTCCGATTCTGTGTCTCCCTCTCTCTCTGCCCCTCCCCCGTTCATGCTCTGTCTCTCTCTGTCTCAAAAATAAATAAAATGTTAAAAAAAAAAAATTAAAAAAAAAAAGGTCTCTGAATAATGATGGTAACAGTAGAAATTAAATAAACTTGATAGCTTTTATTTGTTTTATTCCTAACATATTTTATGATTCAACAGCATTGCAGTGTTTTCCTAATTTTTGCTACAAAAGGGAAGTAAAAGAACAGTTTATTGTGGCAATACTTCATACTGGCCTACTTCTGTAAATTGTCTTTAAGCTCTAGGGTAAAGAGAGGAACATTCATGTTTTTAAATTGGATACAAAAGCAGTTTCTATCCTGTAGTTGTTGTAGCATAAATTGTCAAATAGAAACTATTAGATATGTCTAAACATATTGCTGTTCAGCAAATTATAAACAATTCTTTTGGTGTTCTTTACCTGGGGTGAGCTTATTTAGATTTTTATTGAATATTTTAAAGATATAATATAAGTTATTAGACATTTCCAGTTTCCAATAACATGGTCCTTGAGGCATGTATGTAAACTTAATGCTGTTTCTTTAACCTATGAAGCCTTTCTAAAAAGATATTTCTAAAAAGATGGAATGTGATGTTCAGTGTTTCTAGAAAAAGGAAGGAAGGAAGGTAGGAAAGAAGGAAGGAAGAAAGAAAGGGAGAAAGAGAAAAAGAAAGGAAGAGAAGAAAGAAAGGAAGAGAGAAGAAAGAAAGAAAGAAAGAAAGAAAAGAAAGAGAATGAAGAAAGAAAGAAAAAGAAAGCTGGAACAAGGAAGAAAAGGGTATAAGAACTAAGCAGTCATGAACAGTGATATTGAGGATAAGGCGAAATGTAGGCGGACACTTCACATTAATATAATTCTACTAACCTTCATAATTAAATACCTAAAGATCTGTTGTTATGCAGTGTGTATGAAGGAAGCCAAAATGTTAATTTTGATACATGTTCTTTCCACTCTTTCCACACTACATATAGAAATTCTTACTGCCTTCGTTATAATCCAGTTTTTGGATAAATATTTAGTGAAAGGGGACAAATACTCATGGTGTCCCTCTCTATATTATTATTTAAAGATTTACTTATTTTATATTTTATATTTAAGAAAAAATATTTTTATTTTTGAGATGCTTATTTTAATATTCATAATTGGGAGTTAAGGGGAGGGGAAATTGTAGGTGTTTACAAATCTTTGTCTCTGTATTTTCCTTTTGATACTGAAATTACAATGTTAAAAATGATGGCTTTTTTTGTTTTATATTAGTCAATTCAGATTTAAGGAAAGAATAATCCAGGGGTTCTTGACATTATTTTCAGTATAATGATTAGCATCACACTTCCCTGTCTAGGTTCAAGTGTGCATTTCTGTGTAGTTATACTTACACAAAGTCATTGCATTTCATTCTCTGTGAATTAATTTCTCAATTTTTAATTGCAATTGTAAGATTATCCAGACTAATTTTAACATTGTGTATATTGCTTTATCTAGTCTAAATTGTCAGTATCACCTCTGATTTTAATTTTTCTTTGAGTTATGACCCACCTCGTGATTGGCAAACATAATTAGAATACTGTTGGTCTCATAATTTAATTTAGCATAACTAAACTTTCAATTCTGAGAAGAATGTTTACTCTATCTACCAGTAATCAAAATATGTCTGAGGAAAGAGTTTCTCCATATTGGTTTTTGCCCTGAACTATATACTCTGACCTCCCATAAGTTTTCCTTCTATTTCCTTTATTTCTTGGGGACTTGAGACATGCAGCCCTTTAAAGTCAATGGGAATGTTCTCTCTCATAGGATATTGGCAAGCAGCGATGGGGTAACTGCTGTAAGATTGCATTTATTATAGTATTAGCATTCATACTTCCATATTTATCTTGGCTGACCTCACATTCCAATGTAGATTTATTTGTTCTGATGATAGTTCAATATGAAGGATGAACAAAAAGAACATGCATCTTTTCATCATGAAATACTTATAATCGAATTCTAACTTAAATTTCTTAAATGTAATCAAGATTCTTTCTAGAGGAAATCACAAGCACTAAAGAACACATCCATGCATTTCTCATTAATAATAGTTTTGTCAAATAAAGAGAGGCAGGTCCGCTTGCAGTGGTCACAGACTATACCTTGAGAAAGTTCAACCTGTCCAAGTTCAAGTAGAAGTTAAGAAGGCAATTAAAAGCTCTAATGCCTAGATGGCTCTTTTAATCATACTGTACTGTGTCTGGAGATTTGATGGTTGTAGATTGCCTCTATTAAAGAACATCCAAGTTAGTGGTCTGAGTTTTATTCTTAGGTGATTGCAATGCAAAAGAAGTTCAGAAGTGCACTTTTTAAAGGCTTGTGCATGCAGGTAAAATATTTCTTTTTATTTCAACTGTATCAATTTTATTTTTGATTATGTTTGAATTTCTAATAGGTAAAGGGAATTTTCTTAGGTAAGGATCATGCCTTATGGATGACTGTGAATTCCCCTAACTTCTTGTTTTTAATACTTTGATAGTTAGCTGAAGAGCTACCACTTCTATGAAGTTTTTTTCGGAAGAGTAAGCCTACATTCGTGTCTCTCCCTCTCTCTCTCTCTTATTAAAATTATTTCTTGGGGCGCCTGGGTGGCTCAGTTGGTTAAGAGGCCGGCTTCGGCTCGGGTCATGATCTCGCGGTCCGTGAGTTCGAGCCCCGCGTCCGGCTCTGTGCTGACAGCTCAGAGCCTGGAGCCTGTTTCAGATTCTGTGTCTCTCTCTGACCCTCCCCTGTTCATACTCTGTCTCTCTCTGTCTCAAAAATAAATAAACGTTAAAAAAAATTATTTCTTTCAAGTAATCAAAATTTTAATTTTTCCTTCATTGGAACCAGACAGATAGCAAGACAAATTAAGTAGTCTTTTTTCTCCCTTTGAAAGTAGTTGTAGCATTTTGCATTTAGAGATTGTGAATTCATATGACTTCTTACACTGGCAAAGTAGGAAGAAGCTGAAGTGTTTTAAAATGTAGAATTTGTTATTGAGCCTTGGATCTAAAAGTATTTAAATGCAAAGCATTATCATCATCATCATTATTATTATTATTAATGCTAGCAAACAAACAACAATGAATTTCTGTAAAGTTAAATCTTCCCTCAGTGATTGTATTATTCAACTAGGGTGACCATAACAAAATACCACAGACTGGGTGGCTTAAGCAACAGAAATTTATTTTCTCACAGTTCCCTGGAGCAGGAAGTCCAAGATCAGGAGGCCAGCAGGTTTGGTTTCTTGTGAGGTTTCTTTTCTTGTTTTGTAGAGAGCCACCTTCTTATTTGTTCATACGGAGAGAGAGAGAGAGAGGGATTGGTTGATTGATTTCTGGTATCTCTTCCTCTTTTTATGAAAAGGCTTCAGTCCTATCATATTAGGGCCCCATCCTTTTGCCCTCATTTAATTTTAATTATCTCCTTAAACCCTATAACTAAATGCACTTACATTGGATGATAGGGCTTCAACATATGAATTTTGAGGAGACAAAAGTCAGTTCATAATAGCCATCAGTTTGCCAACCATAAATTAATGAATAGGTTGTTGTCAAAAAGCTGTTCTAAACCAAGTTAATGTTGGACTAAATAGAATATCCCAATTCCAAAAAAAAAAAAAAGTTCTGATTCATTAAATTTGTTTCCTTAAGTCAGATAACCTAGCAGGGTCAACAAGAACTCTTATAATTTCTGATATAATTGCATTAAGGAAATGGAGTCCAGTTGTTTTTATAACAAGCAATTGAGGGGAGCCCCATGAACAATCTCAGCCCTAGTAGCCTGGCCCTGCAGCATTATTACATCCAATGTTAGAACTGGCTCTGATCCTCTGGCTTATGGCAGGTTGTTAGTAAGAGGACTTAGGCAGCCAAGGAAAAGCCTCTTGTTATTGCCTTTGTAATAAGACACACGCTTGTTGTGCACAAAGGGGTAGGGATAGAGTCCTTTTTTCCCCTTGTCCATGGAAAATAAATCACTCTCCCTTTCTTTTTTTTAATGTTTTATTTTTATTTTTGAGAGAATGAGAGACAGAGAGAGAGAGAGAGACAGAGAGACAGAGAGTGAGCAGGGGAGGGGCAGAGAGAGGGAGACACAAAATCTGAAGCAGGCTCCAGGCTCTGAACTGTCAGCACAGAGCCCAAAGCGGGTCTTGAACTCATGAACCATGAGATCATGACCTGAGCCAAAGTCAGATACTTAATGGACTGAGTCACCTAGACACCCCTCCCTTTCTTTTAACCACCTGCTATTAAAGAGTGTTTAATGTAACAATATCACTGTTAAAAGGAAGAGAAATAAGTACTCTAAGTCACTTTAAGGTAACCCAGTATGTCATCTGCTACTGTGATCTGGAGACTGGGACAGAGGGAACAGGAGTGGATTTGGGATATGGAGCTCTGAGGCTTGGCTCTGCTGCTCACTGATTTTGGTATCTTAGTTTCACATCTGCAAAAGGAGAATATCAGGTACCAAGTTCATGACATTGTTTTGAGGATCAGACATAGTGTCCACAATACAGTAGCTTGCACATAAAAAAGGAAGTAAAGATCACTGTTATCCTTCCTTACTACCATCATTCTGTATCAGAGTATCATTTTGGATTGTATTCTAGAGTACACATTTCTCCAGGGGTATGGTTTAAATATGTTGCATTGTACAGTTGACCCTTGAATTACATGGGAATTAGAGGCACTTGCCTGCCCCCCACCCACATAGTTGAAAATCCACACATAACTTTTGACTCCCCCAAATCTGGTAATAGCCTACTGTTGATCAGCCTTACTAATAACATAAGTGGTCAATTAACACACACTGTGTATGTTACATGTATTGTATACTGTACTTTTACTGTACTCTTTTAATAAAGTAAGCTAGAGAAAAAAGTTATTAAAAGAATCATAAGCTTGAAAAAATACACTTACAGTATTCTACTATATCTAAAAATATTTGCGTAGAAGTGGACCTGCATAGTTGAAACCCATGTAGGTCAAGAGCAACTGTACTATATATACATACAAAAGCAAACAAACATAGCAGCACATGCTTTATTGTTATATTTTAGGCAAAATTATTGCTCATATTTTTTATCCAATATTTCAGGCCCAAATAATAGTTGCTGAAAGGGTTCTGAGGGAGTGATTAGAAGACAGTCTATTGCAATATTTGGTTTAAAAGGAATCCAAAAGTAATAGCACAGCATAAAATATGAATCACTGTTGAATCTGTCCTATCAATGGAAAATACTTTTTATTTCAGGATCTAGTTTCAGACACCAACTCTATCATTGGAGTTGGTGTGGTCACTGGGTGAAAATCATGCCTCAAAATGTTCATATGCTAATTTACTCTGGAGGTAATACTGAAAAATACATATCCAAATATGTAAATTAATCCTTCTTAAATGTTTATAGGTTTCTCAGTTTTTTCCCTCTAAATCCTTGCCTATCATTTGACATAACATGAAGAAATAACACAAATTGGCTGATGGTTTTAAGTGCTGCGTTACTAGCCAAAAGTTTGGGCTATATTAAGAGCTTCTCCTGTACAGATTATAATACACTCATCGTCATTTTCAGGCAGGTAGGCAATTTGAAGAGCTTTGCTGAATCTGAAAATTGTTACATAATCAGTTACATGCCTTTGCGTATTTTTTATTCCATTTCAGTAAGCCCAAAGCAATTGTTAGAAGCAGGTAACCCTGACGAGGAATGTGAAGATGAGTGGAGTATTCTTGGTTACTTACCAACAATCACTTTCTTCTCTCTCTGCCTAGTTATACCATTCCCCCTTGTCCAATATTTTATCTCCTACAGTCTCAGTCCTGAGATCAGTGTTTGGAAGCTGACCAGGTTCTAATCTTCTAGACCTCACTCTGTGCTCTGTATATTAACATAGTGTTTAAAGGCATGAACTTTGGACTGAGACAGATTGGATTTAAATTCCAATGTTAATGCTTACTAGTTATGGGAAAGTGTCAGTTTTTCTATCTATAAAATAAGTGTATTACTGTTATGTCAGAAGAGTTTAATGTACTTATTTACCAACAGACCTTAAAATAGTATCAGAAAAGGGAAAATGCTCAAAAAAATATTGACCCTGTAGAAGTTTGTCAGGAATAGTGGCATGAGGAGCCCTGCAAATCCTCTCCCCATAGAAATAACCATCACTGGTGAATATTAGAAAAATAGCAATGATTTAGAGTCTCTGGAAATTGTCTGAAAAGCATAAAGAAAATGAGGAAACATTTATTTAAAAAATGTATAAATCATCATAAGAGCAGTGAGAGTCTGTGGCAACCTCCTTTCTCTCACCCCTGAGCTCAGCATGATGGGGGCTCTACCCCAGGTAGATGCAGCCTAAAACACAGAGCTCCATCTTCTCTCAGCTCTCACTTGAGTACTTCAGTGTCTCCTGTCTTCCATGTTGCAGTTTTACTCAAGACAAGAAAGGCTCAGAGGTCTGGAACTGTCTTCATCTACTCATCCCCACTCTTAGGGAAGAAGTTCTATTCAGGTAAGGCAGGCTAATAATGTGAGGGCCCCCAATCACCTTTACCCAAGCTCATGCATGGAGCAGAGATTTTTAAGTCAAGGGAGGCTGGGAAGACCAGAGTCTACCACTCCCACAGCTCTGCTTTTTTTTTTTTTTATTTTTTTTTTAACGTTTATTTATTTTTGAGACAGAGAGAGACAGAGCATGAACGGGGGAGGGGCAGAGAGAGAGGGAGACACAGAATCTGAAGCAGGCCCCAGGCTCCGAGCCATCAGCCCAGAGCCCGACGCGGGGCTCGAACTCACGGACCGTGAGATAGTGTCCTGAGCCGAAGTCGCCGAAGTCGGATGCCCAACTGAATGAGCCATCCAGGCGCCCCCCACAGCTCTGCTTTTAAAGCAGGGATCACTTTGAGAAAAGCAAGCCACTGTCCACACTCACCACTAGGATAGTGGCTCAGAGATTCTACTCGGAATCATGAAAGCATGTGTCTGCATGAAAATTTCATACACAAATATTTATAGCATCATCATTCATAATAGTCCATAAGTGGAAACACCCAAAAGTCTATCAACAGATAAAAGGATAAACAAGGAATGTGGTATACCCATATAATGGAATGTTTTCAGGCATAAAAATCATTGAAGTATTGATACATGGAGGGGAGATGGGAGGGGTGATGAAAATGTTCTAAACTTAGACTGTAGTGATGGGTGCACATTGTGAATATCCTACAACAAAACATTACTTCAAAGGCATGCATTTTACAGTATGTGCATTATACCTCAGTGAAGATTTTTAAAAATGGTGGCCCTCTCCCCCAATAATAAACTTGATTTTGACTTATTTTTTTGAAGTCTTTGATAACCTTTGTCAATAAGTCAAATCAATCAGGTCTCAATATAATTAAGAAGCTCTTCTTGTCACAATGAGAGATACAAAATAATGCAGGAGACCATACCATTTTACTCAATAATTCCAATGAAAATAGGAGGGGGACTATCTCAAGAAGTAAGAAGAAAACAATGCTTTGAAGAAAATGTATATCAATTTTGCTCCTAATAAAATTACTGATATGGTAAAAAATTCAACACCAAAGTTTAGGTGAAAATGGATAAGATAATCCATAGATCTAAATATACAGAGGCACTGGGACATCTGGGTGGCTCAGTTGGTTAAGCTTCAAACTCTTGGTTTCAGCTCATGTCATGATCTCACAGTTGTGAGATCCATGCTCAGCATGGAACCTGCTTAAGGTTCCCTCTCTCCCTCTTTCTGCCCCTTGCCCATTCCCATGCTCCCTTGCTCTCTCTTTCCCTCTCTCTCTCAAAAAAAAAAAAAAGATTCTTTCTCCCTCTGCCCCTCTTCTCATGCCCATGATCTCTCTCTCACTCTCTAAAACAAAAATAAATAAGAAAGAAATAAAGAGAGAAAGAAAGAAACAGAAACATTAAAAAGCAGAAGATACATAAAAATATTAACTATTTTCAGTTTTTATTGGAATTATATGCAATCATTTTATTCTTTTTTTATATTTGTATTTCTACAATTATATATTTTTTATTTTACTTGCTATTTATTTATTTTTTTAATATGAAATTTATTGTCAAATTGGTTTCCATACAACACCCAGTGCTCATCCCAACAGGTGCCCTCCTCAATGCCCATCACCCACCCTCCCCTGCCTCCAACCCCCCATCAACCCTCAGTTTATTCTCAGTTTTTAAGAGCCTTATCATTTGACTCTCTCTGTCTCTAACTTTATTTTTTCCTTCCCCTCCCCCATGGTCTTCTGTTAAGTTTCTCAGGATCCACATAAGAGTGAAAACATATGGTATCTGTCTTTCTCTGTGTGACTTATTTCACTTAGCATAACACTCTCCAGTTCCATCCATGTTGCTACAAAAGGCCATATTTCATTCTTTCTCATTGCCAAGTAGTATTCCATTGTGTGTATAAACCACAATTTCTTTATCCATTCATCAGTTGATGGACATTTAGGCTCTTTCCATATATAATTACATATTTTTAAAGTCAGAAGCGCTAGACAGTCCGGAAGATGGCAGCGTAGGAGGATGCTGGGCTCACCGCGTCCTGCTGATCACTTAGATTCCACCTACACCTGCCTAAAGAACCCAGAAAACCGCCAGAGGATTAGCAGAACGGAGTCTCTGGAGCCAAGCGCAGACGAGAGGCCCACGGAAGAGGGTAGGAAGGGCGGAGAAGCGGTGCGCGCTCCACGGACTGGCGGGAGGGAGCCGGGGCAGAGGGGCGGCTCGTCGGCCAAGCGGAGCCCCCGCCCCCAAGTCTGGCTGGCAAAAAAGGAGGGGCCGGATGGACTGTGTTCCGACAGCAAGCGCGACTTAGCGTCTGGGAGGTCATAAGTTAAAAGCTCTGCTCAGAAAGCGGGAAGGCTGGAGGACAAAGGGAGGGAGAGCTGCTGAGCCCCCGGACGGCAGAGCTCAGCTTGGCGGAGAACAAAGGCGCTCGTCAGCGCTATCTCCCCCGCCCATCCCCCAGCCGAAATCCCAAAGGGAACCAGTTCCTGCCAGGGAACTTGCTCGCTCCGCGCAAACACCCAACTCTGTGCTTCTGCGGAGCCAAACCTCCGGCAGCGGATCTGACTCCCTCCCGCTGCCACAGGGCCCCTCTTGAAGTGGATCATCTAAGGAGAAGCGAGCTAAGCCTGCCCCTCCAGCCCCCGTGCACCTTGCCTACTCACCCCAGCTAATACGCCAGATCCCCAGCACCACAAGCCTGGCAGTGTGCAAGTAGCCCACACGGGCCACGCCACCCCACAGTGAATCCCGCCCCTAGGAGAAGGGAAGAGAAGGCATACACCAGTCTGACTGTGGCCCCAGCGGTGGGCTGGGGGCAGACATCAGGTCGGACTGCGGCCCCGCTCACCAACTCCAGTTATACACCACAGCACAGGGGAAGTGCCCTGCAGGTCCTCACCACTCCAGGGACTATCCAAAATGACCAAACGGAAGAATTCCCCTCAGAAGAATCTCCAGGAAATAACAACAGCTAATGAACTGATCAAAAAGGATTTAAATAATATAACAGAAAGTGAATTTAGAATAATAGTCATAAAATTAATTGCTGGGCTTGAAAACAGTATACAGGACAGCAGAGAATCTCTTGCCACAGAGATCAAGGGACTAAGGACCAGTCACGAGGAGCTGAAAAACGCTTTAAACGAAATGCAAAACAAAATGGAAACCACGACAGCTCAGCTTGAAGAGGCAGAGGAGAGAATAGGTGAACTAGAAGATAAAGTTATGGAGAAAGAGAAAGCTGAAAGAAAGAGAGATAAAAAAATCCAGGAGTATGAGGGGAAAATTAGAGAACTAAGTGATACACTAAAAAGAAATAATATACGCATAATTGGTATCCCATAGGAGGAAGAGAGAGGGAAAGGTGCTGAAGGGGTACTTGAACAAATTATAGCTGAGAACTTCCCTGAACTGGGGAAGGAAAAAGGCATTGAAATCCAAGAGGCACAGAGAACTCCCTTCAGACGTAACTTGAATCGATCTTCTGCACGACATATCATAGTGAAACTGGCAAAATACAAGGATAAAGAGAAAATTCTGAAAGCAGCAAGGGATAAACGTGCCCTCACATATAAAGGGAGACCTATAAGACTCGTGACTGATCTCTCCTTTGAAACTTGGCAGGCCAGAAAGGCTTGGCACGATATCTACAGTGTGCTAAACAGAAAAAATATGCAGCCGAGAATCCTTTATCCAGCAAGTCTGTCATTTAGAATAGAAGGAGAGATAAAGGTCTTCCCAAACAAACAAAAACTGAAGGAATTTGTCACCACGAAACCAGCCCTACAAGAGATCCTAAGGGGGATCCTGTGAGACAAAGTACCAGAGACATCAGTACAAGCATGAAACCTACAGACATCACAATGACTCTAAACCCGTATCTTTCTATAATAACACTGAATGTAAATGGATTAAATACGCCAACTAAAAGACATAGGGTATCAGAATGGATAAAAAAACAAGACCCATCTATTTGCTGTCTACAAGAGACTCATTTTAGATCTGAGGACACCTTTAGATTGAGAGTGAGGGGATGGAGAACTATTTATCATGCTACTGGAAGCCAAAAGAAAGCTGGAGTAGCCATACTTATATCAGACAAACTAGACTTTAAATTAAAGGCTGTAACATGAGATGAAGAAGGGCATTATATAATAATCACAGGGTCTATCCACCAGGAAGAGCTAACAATTATAAATGTCTATGCGCCGAATACCGGAGCCCCCAGATATATAAAACAATTACTCATAAACATAAGCAACCTTATTGATAAGAATGTGGTCATTGCAGGGGACTTTAACACCCCACTTACAGAAATGGATAGATCATCTAGACACACAGTCAATAAAGAAACAAGGGCCCTGAATGATACATTGGATCAGAGGGACTTGACAGATATATTTAGAACTCTGCATCCCAAAGCAACAGAATATACTTTCTTCTCAAGTGCACATGGAACATTCTCCAAGATAGATCATATACTGGGTCACAAAACAGCCCTTCATAAGTTTACAAGAATTGAAATTATACCATGCATACTTTCAGACCACAATGCTATGAAGCTTGAAATCAACCACAGGAAAAAGTCTGGAAAACCTCCAAAAGCATGGAGGTTAAAGAACACCCTACTAACGAATGAGTGGGTCAACCAGGCAATTAGAGAAGAAATTAAAACATATATGGAAACAAACGAAAATGAAAATACAACAATCCAAACGCTTTGGGATGCAGCGAAGGCGGTCCTGAGAGGAAAATACATTGCAATCCAGGCCTATCTCAAGAAACAAGAAAAATCCCAAATACAAAATCTAACAGCACACCTAAAGGAAATAGAAGCAGAACAGCAAAGGCAGCCTAAACCCAGCAGAAGAAGAGAAATAATAAAGATCAGAGCCGAAATAAACAATATAGAATCTAAAAAAACTGTAGAGCAGATCAACGAAACCAAGAGTTGGTTTTTTGAAAAAATAAACAAAATTGACAAACCTCTAGCCAGGCTTCTCAAAAAGAAAAGGGAGATGACCCAAATAGATAAAATCATGAATGAAAATGGAATGATTACAACCAATCCCTCAGAGATACAAACAATTATCAGGGAATACTATGAAAAATTATATGCCAACAAATTGGACAACCTGGAAGAAATGGACAAATTCCTAAACACCCACACTCTTCCAAAACTCAATCAGGAGGAAATAGAAAGCTTGAACAGACCCATAACCAGCGAAGAAATTGAATCGGTTATCAAAAATCTCCCAACAAATAAGAGTCCAGGACCAGATGGTTTCCCAGGGGAGTTCTACCAGACGTTTAAAGCAGAGATAATACCTATCCTTCTCAAGCTATTCCAAGAAATAGAAAGGGAAGGAAAACTTCCAGACTCATTCTATGAAGCCAGTATTACTTTGATTCCTAAACCAGACAGAGACCCAGTAAAAAAAGAGAACTACAGGCCAATATCTCTGATGAATATGGATGCAAAAATTCTCAATAAGATACTAGCAAATCGAATTCAACAGCATATAAAAAGAATTATTCACCATGATCAAGTGGGATTCATTCCTGGGATGCAGGGCTGGTTCAACATTCACAAATTGATCAATGTGATACATCACATTAACAAAAAAAAGAGAACCATATGATCCTGTCAATTGATGCAGAAAAGGCCTTTGACAAAATCCAGCACCCTTTCTTAATAAAAACCCTTGAGAAAGTCGGGATAGAAGGAACATACTTAAAGATCATAAAGGCCATTTATGAAAAGCCCACAGCTAACATCATCCTCAACGGGGAAAAACTGAGAGCTTTTTCCCTGAGATCAGGAACACGACAGGGATGCCCACTCTCACCGCTGTTGTTTAATATAGTGCTGGAAGTTCTAGCATCAGCAATCAGACAACAAAAGGAAATCAAAGGCATCCAAATTGGCAAAGATGAAGCCAAGCTTTCGCTTTTTGCAGATGACATGATATTATACATGGAAAATCCGATAGACTCCACCAAAAGTCTGCTAGAACTGATACATGAATTCAGCAAAGTTGCAGGATACAAAATCAATGTGCAGAAATCAGTTGCATTCTTATACACTAACAATGAAGCAACAGAAAGACAAATGAAGAAACTGATCCCATTCACAATTGCACCAAGAAGCATAAAATACCTAGGAATAAATCTAACCAAAGATGTAAAAGATCTGTATGCTGAAAACTATAGAAAGCTTATGCAGGTAATTGAAGAAGATATAAAGAAATGGAAAGACATTCCCTGCTCATGGATTGGAAGAATAAATATTGTCAAAATGTCAATACTACCCAAAGCTATCTACACATTCAATGCAATCCCAATCAAAATTGCACCAGCATTCTTCTCGAAACTAGAACAAGCAATCCTAAAATTCATATGGAACCACAAAAGGCCCCGAATAGCCAAAGTAATTTTGAAGAAGAAGACCAAAGCAGGAGGCATCACAATCCCAGACTTTAGCCTCTACTACAAAGCTGTCATCATCAAGACAGCATGGTATTGGCATAAAAACAGACACATAGACCAATGGAATAGAATAGAAACCCCAGAACTAGACCCACAAACGTATGGCCAACTCATCTTTGACAAAGCAGGAAAGAACATCCAATGGACAAAAGACAGTCTCTTTAACAAATGGTGCTGGGAGAACTGGACAGCAACATGCAGAAGGTTGAAACTAGACCATTTTCTCACACCATTCACAAAAGTAAACTCAAAATGGATAAAGGACCTGAATGTGAGACAGGAAACCATCAAAACCTTAGAGGAGAAAGCAGGAAAAGACCTCTCTGACCTCAGCCGTAGCAATCTCTTACTCGGCACATCCCCAAAGGCAAGGGAATTAAAAGCAAAAGTGAATTACTGGGACCTTATGAAGATAAAAAGCTTCTGCACAGCAAAGGAAACAACCAACAAAACTAAAAGGCAACCAACGGAATGGGAAAAGATATTTGCAAATGACACATCGGACAAAGGGCTAGTATCCAAAATCTATAAAGAGCTCATCAAACTCCACACCCGAAAAACAAATAACCCAGTGAAGAAATGGGCAGAAAACATGAATAGACACTTCTCTAAAGAAGACATCCGGATGGCCAACAGGCACATGAACAGATGTTCAACGTCGCTCATTATCAGGGAAATACAAATCAAAACCACACTCAGATACCACCTCACGCCAGTCAGAGTGGCCAAAATGAAGAAATCAGGGGACTATAGATGCTGGAGAGGATGTGGAGAAACAGGAACCCTCTTGCACTGTTGGTGGGAATGCAAATTGGTGCAGCCGCTCTGGAAAGCGGTGTGGAGGTTCCTCAGAAAATTAAAAATAGACCTACCCTATGACCCAGCAATAGCACTGCTAGGAATTTATCCAAGGGATACAGGAGTACTGATGCATAGGGGCACTTGTACCCCAATGTTTATAGCAGCACTCTCAACAATAGCCAAATTATGGAAAGTGCCTAAATGTCCATCAACTGATGAATGGATAAAGAAATTGTGGTTTATATACACAATGGAATACTACGTGGCAATGAGAAAAAATGAAATATGGCCTTTTGTAGCAACATGGATGGAACTGGAGAGTGTTATGCTAAGTGAAATAAGCCATACAGAGAAAGACAGATACCATATGTTTTCACTCTTATGTGGATCATGAGAAACGTAACAGAAACCCATGGGGGAGGGGAAGGAAAAAAAAAAAAAAAAAAGAGGTTAGAGTGGGAGAGAGCCAAAGCATAAGAGACTGTTAAAAACTGAGAACAAACTGAGGGTTGATGGGGGGTGGGAGGGATGGCAGGGTGGGTGATGGGTATTGAGGAAGGCACCTTTTGGGATGAGCACTGGGTGTTGTATGGAAACCAATTTGACAGGAAATTTCATATATTAAAAAATAAAAAAAAAATAAAAATAAAAAAAATAAAGTCAGAAGAAATATTACCCTTTTAAAAATTACAGAAATATGTAAGTTTTCAAAGAATAAAATAATTACAAAAAGTTCTCATAACTTACCCCTATGCAAAATATGATGCTAGGTTATGTAAAGAATTTCAAGATATATAAAACTCAGGCTGGCCTTCTAAGAGTTTACCATTCAGTAAAGGAGATGAGTTCTATACATAAATCCCCCACAATCTTTAAACCTAGCATATGACTGATTTATGTGTGCAACAGAAGCCATAAGTGCTAGGACAAATTCTGGCGGAGTATCCTTTCTGTTAAGGATTCTTCATGGAAAAGGTGATTTACATTGTGCCTTAAAAATTAAATATGCTACTTAGAAGTTGTGTTATGGTAAAGGTCATTCTTACCTAAGAAAATGGTGTGAACAAATATTCTGAAATTGAAATTAATAACAAATGAACAAAGAAGATAAAAATGGAGAGGAAAACAAAACAAAACAAAAAACAAACTCTTAGCTATAGAGAACAAACTGGTAGTTACCAGAGGGGAGGTGAGTGGGGTGATGGGTGAAACAGATGATAGAGATTAAAGAGTGCACTTGTGATGAGCACTGGGTGATGTATGAAAGTGTTGAATCGCTATATTGCACACCTGAAACTGCCACATTGCATGTTAACTAACCAGAATTTAAATAAAAACTTAAAAAAAAGAAAAAAAATAACTGAGGCCGCAGAATACAAAGTGTGAGGGAGAAGTGACAGAGATAATAAAAGAAAATGATGTAGAGCATGGAACATGGAAATAAGAAGACATTTTTTGAATTTATCATGGACCTGTTATGATGGGTAGCAAATAAATCAGTAGGGAGAATTTGGGAGATTATTTTTGGGAGGAAGATGAGAAGAGTAAAGGATTTGCAGAATGTATGCAAGGATAGTGACTGAAGTTGGAGTTTACGTAGGATAAAAGAAAGGATTTATTTAGGCTTGGCTTATCAGGGTTTCAGAGTATAGTTTGTAGCCAGTGAGACATAATCAAAGTTTTAGAAAAAATCAAGTAACATGCATACTGTACTTTTCTTATTTCATCCTTTCTATTGTAAGCTTTTGGGGGACAGAGACCATGGCACTCTATAAAAATTTGTTGAATAAATGGATAAATTAAAGAAAGAAGGGAATATGTAATACATGATATAGTTTTAAATTTTTGACTACAAAATTGATGTTAAAGAAAAAATAGTGGAGGACCACCAGAACTTAGGAGCCCATAATTAACTCAGGGTATTTGAGAAGTGATTTCTGCTAGTGCTTAAATACTAGGCAAGAGGTTCACATATTTTAGTGATCATCAGATTTACATTATCAAACCCCAGATTGCTGTGCCTCACTACCAAATTTTATAATTAGGTAAGTCTTGGTGCCATGACTTCATTTCTATTAAATTCCCAGATAATACCAATAATGCTAAGCTAGGAACATACTTTGTGAAACACTAAATTAGGATTCTTTTCTCTAACATCTTAATCTAGTTGTTTCCAGTAGATAATTTTAACAACTAGAAGTATAAAATTTCCTGTATTTATTTCATGAAAACAAATAAACTCAGAGATGAATGAATATTTTCATGTAGTACAGAGTGGTATAATACAGTAAAAAGAGCACAGCTCTAGTAGAACTAACTTTGGCTTCTGGTTTCATATCATATTTGCTCTCGGCCTTGAACATGTCACAGCCCTGAGTGGATGGCACATAGTAGTACTCAGTTAATGGTAACACTATAAAAGAGTGATTAAAGCAAGAGCTGGGGAATCAAACAGTTCTCTGTTCATGTATCACTCCTTACATGTTCTAGCATATGACCTTGGAAAAAATCATTTTTTCTGAACTTTAGCCTTCACACTTATAAAAATGTTTAACTTTCTGTGTTACTGTAAGGATTACAAGAAATAATACAACAAAGAGCTTGAAACATTGCCAAACACATAAGTATTCAATAAATACTGGTTAGAATTATTTTTGTTTTTTACTCTTTCAAACTTTCTCTTTCAAAAGAAAAAAAATTCTTACATGTAAAAATTTCTCATACTCACTAAGCTTTAATTAAGGAATATGCACTGTTTCCCCCCCACCCTTCCTTTCAAGCCCCTTGTTAATTGTGAACTGGCTATAACTACCCTTTCAGAATGCAATTTCTACCCTTTATATGGTCCCCCATATTTTTGGACCAACAAAAATGGCTCATATGTTTCAACATGTATTTATATAAACAGGGGTATTTTGAGTTCAGCAGAACAGTTTGAAATTACATGAATTTGGATATATAATGTGGAAATAAATGAAGACCAACCAGGTAAGAACAAGTGAAGGATAATTCCTCACAGCTTGCTGTGATAGGGGAGTCAGCCACCATCCCTTTGGCAGACTCAAAACCAGGCAGAGGAGTGGGAAAGCTTTATAATAGAAAATGGGCAGGCTGATGTATGCCCTGATTGGAGGTTGTTGGTGTGGAGAAGCCAAAGGTGGACTAACTAGAAGTGGGTCATCGTATGTGATTGGTTAGGAGTGTGTATTTGTCTTTCCCTGGTTGTCCTAAGTTTAAACTGGGATCAGAAATTAAGGAAGCTGTCAGTTATTGTCAACTTTTGGTCATTTGTGGTCAATTATTATGAGGGCTATTGTTTGGCTTTCTAGGTCCCTTGCTAGACATAGCAGCCTGACGTTCTAAAAGTCAGACTTACAGAAAACAGACCCAGCTTCTTGAGTTGGTTGCTATAAAAAATAGCTTGGGTTTCCTGGACTGGTTGCTGTAGATTGGGGATTGGGGGATCAGAGTTTTATTTTTATATATGATCTGGCCGTTGTCTATTTGTATATTCTGTATCTCAATAAAAATGTGTTATTTAATAATAAACTCTTCATGTTTTAAGAAATGCCTAGAGGGGCGCCTGGGTGGCGCAGTCGGTTAAGCGTCCGACTTCAGCCAGGTCACGATCTCGCGGTCTGTGAGTTCGAGCCCCGCGTCAGGCTCTGGGCTGATGGCTCAGAGCCTGGAGCCTGTTTCCGATTCTGTGTCTCCCTCTCTCTCTGCCCCTCCCCCGTTCATGCTCTGTCTCTCTCTGTCCCAAAAATAAATAAAAATTTGAAAAAAAAAAAAAAAAAAAAAAAAAAAAAAAGAAATGCCTAGACTGACATTTTCACATTTGTAAAGATGGTGTTAGAAAAGCGAACAGTCAAAAACAAACCAAAACAAAACATGGACTCCTTAAAGCTTGTAGCGAAGGCAATTTGGTGTAATTTTTAAAAAAGCAAGTTGGTGTTTGTGGTAATTTCTTTATCTTTTTTCCTCTGTGATGGATGTAAAGACAAATTGTACCTGGGGATAGTATAATACAATGTCCAATTATAAAGCATGAATAAAACTGGTTAACAATGTTAAAGCAAACCTTGCAACTATATACAAAAAGGTTTTAAAAAAATTCTCCCAAGGGGCGCCTGGGTGGCTCAGTCGGTTAAGCGTCCGACTTCAGTTCAGGTCACGATCTCGCGGTCCGTGAGTTCGAGCCTCGCGTCGGGCTCTGGGCTGACAGCTCAGAGCCTGGAGCCTGCTTCCGATTCTGTGTCTCCCTCTGTCTCTGCCCCACCCCCTTTCATGCTCTATCTCTCTCTGTCTCAAAAATAAATAAACGTTAAAAAAAATTAAAAAAAAATAAATAAAAAATATTCTCCCATTTAGGATATTATTTTAAAAATTTGTAGCTAATTAGTTCATTTCCACCCTTTATATTGTGAGCCATGATGATAAGGTGGTATTATTTCAGTGGACATCAGTAGCAGTGACAAATTTGGTTCATTTTTTTTCCCCTGAAATCTGCAGGAAAACCAGTGATTGATTTTGCTTTTAGAATTAATCTGTTAAAGGTATATTTATACCTAAATTTAACTTGCAAAATTATTTTGAGGTACTAACGCCAAATTTTCTAAATGACTGTGTTTTTTCTTTTTACTAACATTTTATAATTTTAAATGTGATCTTTCATTTATTTGATATCCTATTGAGGAAACCAGGAAATAAAATGAATTCCTAATATTTTTTCATTTTAGAGCCAGACTGCCAAGGTTGGAATTTTGGTTCCAACTCTTACCAACTAGACGGGTTGTTTAATATCCCCATGCTGTAATGTCCTTGTAAATAACATAAGCATAATAGTAATATCTTCTTCATGCTATTATTTGAAGGTTTAATTACTTAATGTATGCAAAAAACTTAGAAAAATACCAGGTACAAAGTAAGGGCTGCAAAATTTCCGCTATTTTTCTTAGTATTATCGATGGTACTAAGAAAGAGGAATTCAATGAATAATTATAATAAATGCCTGGAATTTTATTTTAAGCACAAACTGTTTCCTTGTGCTTTAACTACAAGCAATGCTTAGACTAAAAACAAATCCCAGGCAATGCTTTCAACAGAAGAATGCTTTTAGCAAGTTAGTGAGTTCTAGTGTGCTGTTTTTATTGTTGTGTTAACTTCTGTTTTTATCCTATTTATCAATTTGAGGAAAAATAAGACTTAGAGATAACCAGTGTTACATGATAAATGTAAGACTTTACTGAGTGTTCAGTGGAAAATTTGGATCAGCTCAGGATTAAGAGTATCAAACATGGAACAAGTAAACTGAGAAATTCATCATGGCAGCATAGAAAAAACATTGGATTGGAATTTAAATACCCAGTTTCAAATCTTGCTTATCACAGCTATGGTACATTATGTTACATTTACTTAATTTTATCATCTTTAGTTGTCTGGTGATAGAAGTAATAAAACATATTTCATAAATATTTTGAATATGCAGCGAGTTCATTCCTGAAAAAATAATGTCTAAAAGTTGTGTTTTTATGGAAAAGTGATCACTAGGTATTTTTTTACTTAGTGACAAGAACTATATCTCCAGGAGAAATTTTCTCATGGGCAGCCCTACAAAAGAATAACTTTAATCCTCTAAAACTGACTGAAAACAACTTAAAGACTAACTCATTTTTCTAATGACACTAGGATAATCACACAAGTAAAAACCAGAATAATGATACATCTTGGCCAAATGCAGTAGAGTTTAGATGAAACTGAAAAATTATAAGAGCATTGCATGCATATATGTGTCACCTTTGCAGACTTCTCAAGAAAGTAAAGGAAATGGAAAAACCTTTTGGCAATTTTATTTATTTATTTATTTATTTATTTATTTATTTATTTATTTGAGAGCCAGAGCACGAGAGGGGGGAGAAGAGCAGAGGGAGAGAGAAGGAATTTCAAGCAAGCTCAATCTTCTGTGCAGAGCCCCATACAGGGCTTGACCCCATGAACTGTGAAATCATGACCTGCACCAAAATCAAAAGTCAGCCATTCACCAAGTGAGCCATCCAGGCACCCCTGCAATTATTTACTTTGAATTACTATGTTCAAGACTCTGGTGAGAGGCATAGCACCAAAAAGACACTAACTGTAACCAGCAAGGAGATGTGACTTTTCAGTTTCTATTACCTAACAATCTCAGTTTGAGAAATAGTTGTGAAATGAGACAGGGTAGAGGAAAAGGGAAATGTGACTTCTGACTTCGTAATTGCTGACCAGAGCAGGGGGATCAGAGATTTAAAATAGTAAATGGTAGAGCATCAAATGGAACATCATTAAAAGTACCTCGTAGAGAACTGAACAGGGAAGAAGGCTGAAAACCAAGGGCAGATGTATGAGCAAGACAAAATTGGGGAGCAAGTATTTTAAACAATTGTCCTCAATTGCTCCTTGTTGTGAATCCTGCCCTTTGCCCTCTCCACAACATGCTTCAGCAAATTGCTGAACCACCTAGAACTGATCTCATTCAAAAGTTAACACAGCAGTATAGTAGTGAGGATTCTCCCCAGAAATAGAACCAATAGGATGTAAATATAAAGAGATTTATCTTAAGGAGTTGGCTTAGTCAATTGTGGAGACTTGGTGAATCCAAAATCTGATGGAGTTGGCCAGCAGGCTGTAGACTCTGGGATGAATTGTGGTTCAAAGGCCAAAGGCAGTCAGGTGGCAGAACTTCTTGCTTAGGGGGCATCAATCTTTGTTCTAGTTAGGCCTTCAACTGATTGGATACGGTCCGCCCACATTATGGAGGACTTTGGCTTTACTCAAAGTTCAATTTAAATGTTAATCTCATACAAAAAAACACCTTCACAGAAATGCCCAGTATAATGTTTGACCAGGTATCTCAGCACTCTGGCCCAGTCAAGTTGTTACATATTAATCACAGGCAATAAGGAAGTGGTCTGGTTCTTAAACCAAATACTAAAATTTAAAAAGTAGTATCAAATACCGAAAAAATAAAAATTAAAATGTTCCTCTATAATAGAGAAGTTTTTCAATGGAAAAGAAGAACAAATATATAATTGTCTATGTTTTTATAAATTCATGTGAGTATGGACATCATGCTTCCGTTCTGACATTCCATTGGCTGTCCGGTTCACTCAGAGGAAAAAAGAAAACTTTTGGAACTACTTGTAAAGCCTCACATCTTTTCCGTCCTTATTAATTCTCTGACCCCATCCCCTTGATCACAGCTCTAGCCACATTGGTATCTGATATTCCCTGATATTCCACTATGCCTTCCCTTTGAGACCTTACACTACATGTTCCTTCTGCCTTTCCTTTTTTTTCTTTTTCTTTCTTTCTTTCTTTCTTTCTTTCTTTCTTTCTTTCCTTCTTTCTTTCTCTTTCTTTCTTTATTTCTTTCTCTTTCTTTCTTTCTTTCTTTCTTTCTTTCTTTCTTTCTTTCTTTTTTAACTTACTTATTTATTTTGAGAGAGAGAGAGAAGCAGACAGAGAATCCCAAGCAGGCTTCACACTGTCAATACGGAGCCTGATGTGAGGCTTGAACTCACAAACTGTGAGATCATGAGCTGAAGTCAGACATTTAACCTACTGGGGCACCCAGATGCCCCTACCTTCTGCCTTTTCTGACATGGTTGCATGACAACCTCCTTCAGTTTCTCCCCGTTTTTGCTCAATGTCGCCGTCTCAAGGTGACCAACTCTTCCCTCCTATTTAATGCTGCAAACTTCCCTCACACCACCTTCCACATTCTCCTTCCTTTCCTTGCTATATTTCTTTTTTTTTCCCCTTAGCAATCATCATATTCAAACATTCTATATTATGTATTTATTATGTTTTTGTCCTCATCCCTCCAACTCCTTAAGTAGAATTTACACTGTGCAAGGACATTTGTATATTTGGTTTATTGATGTATTTCAAGCACAAATAATAGCATCATAGCAGATGCATAAAAGATTTGTTAAATGAATAGATGGATGAATGAATGAAACAATAATTTGATGAAGAAGGATATATAAACTCCAGTGTTTCTCTTCTAGAAAAAAAGTAAGATTGATGTGCCTGGGTGACTCAGTCATTTAAGCATCTGACTTCGACTCAGGTCATGATCTCTCCGTTCAAGCCCCACGTCAGGCTCTGTGCTGACAGCTCAGCTTCAGATTCTGTGTCTCCCTCTCTCTCTCTGCCTCCCCCCCCACTCATGCTCTGTCTCTGTCTCAAAAATAAATAAACATTAAGAAGATTTAAAAAATGAAACTATAAAAAAAGAAAAAAAGTAAGATTCAAGAATATTGAAAAATGAGCCATAAAAATTAATAAAGGTATATAGATACAGATAAAATTAAAATAAATGTAAATTATCATGTGCTTAATATTATGCACAGAAACTTGAATGATCTGATGATGATTATTTTTTAGGAACACGTAGATTTCCAAATTTTATCTTAAAAAACAAAGGATATTTTTAATTCAAATGTCTGAAAATACTAAGAAATTACAAGGAATGATATTCCTCAAGTTCTGGGACAAGAAATTTTCATCAGTGAATTATTTCAATGAAGTATCATTCGAGGAATGAGATAATTCTGGTACAATTTAAAATGCCACAATACACAGTAGAGAAAAGTTCTCCATATTCATTTTTGATGCTAAGACTACTTCACATGACAAAAATAGTAGTAAAAAAAGCTCCTAACTTCATTAATGAATTTAAATGTAAAAAATTAAATATTGGAAAATAAACATCAAGAAATATATTAATGCATACCATAATCCAAAACTGTGATGTGGATTTTAAGAATGTAAGAAATACCAAGCTAGAAAATTAACTATTACAATTTGCCATTTTAAATATTAGCAAATAAAATTAATATTTCTTATAACTTTTGACATAATTGAAGTAAAATAATATAGGTAGCAGGTGTATAGTAAAATATATATAATTTCAGCCACATAATCAGCACTATCTTTAGTGTGAATTATTTAGAAAATTAACATTGCCTCAGAGTACTTGTACAAAAGGAAAGAGTTAGATTTATAAATATAAGATAGAAGGGAGACAAAAATAATTTATTGTGTTTCAAGATTGATTACTTAGAAAACAAAATAATAAACTGCAAAAGTACTAGAAACAGGCCATTTATCAAATTTACTAATTTTAAAACAAAATGGCAAAAAATGTTTTTGCTATATTTCAAAAATAACAAATAAAATGTCAAATATTTCTCATTAACAGTAATCATGGCAAAACCCTTAGGTGTATATTTAACAAAAATTATTTGTATTTCTAGAGCATGAACTAATATCTGAAATACAAAAATATTTGAATAAGTGGAAACTCATGCTACTTTTTCTTTCATATGAAGATTCCCTGTGATATAGTTTAATATTTAGCCAGCATACATTTACACACAAATGACATTTCAGTGGCAATTATAGCCCCTTCCTTTAGGAGCCACTTTTAACAAATAATGCAAAATTCATGTGGAAAAATAATCATGCAAAGAATTATTTTGAAATATGTGTGAATAGTGTTTATAAAATTTTTGAAAAGTAGATCAAAGAGACAAAGTAATCTTTGTTTGTTTAAACACAATGGTACAGCAATTAACCTAGTTGGAAACTAACATATGAAGACATAAATATATTAATTAGATATAATGGGAAGATCAAAATAGACCCAAATATGTGTGATAATTCCATAGGTGCACAAAAAAACATCTCAAATAGTTTGGTAGAAAATTAAGTATTCATTATGACAACTGGCTAACAGTTTGTAGAAAATAACTTGGAACTCACTACTTGTATCAGAAGTAATCCCAGATGAATCAAATTTTTAAATGTCAAAATGAGCTGAGAAGGTTATTAGAAGAAAAAAAAATGTGGATTTTAAAATGATAAATTTGGAACAAAAACATCAATTTTAGATATAGCAGCATATCCAGGAAGAGGATACATCTCACAAAAGATTCAGAGATTTGACTATATTTTGTTACATTCTATTAGATACAAAATTAAAGCACAGAAAAAAATATTAAAATTCAAAAAGTAATGACAAGGTAGAAAATTATTTTAGATCACATACAAAAGGCAAAGAACTAATTCTCTTAATATGCAAAGAATTTTTTTCCCCAAAGTTTATTTATTTATTTTGGGGGTGGGGTGGGGTGGGGTAGGGAGAGAGGGAGAGGCCAAGAGAATCCCAAGCAGGCCCCATGCTGTTAGTGCAGAACCTGATGAAGGGCTCCATCTCATGAACCATGAGATCATGACCTGGGCTGAAGTCAAGAGTCTGGACGTTCAACCAACTGAGGCACCGAGGTGCCCCAATATATAAAGAATTCCTAAAATCCAAAAGACAAATGACTCTATTGCCAAAAGATAATTCACAGGAGAAAACAAAACAAAACAAAAATGAGAACTTACAAACATCCAAGTTGATTCATTTTTCACAATAAAAAGAATGCAAATTAAATGAGGAAATGTGTCACATATGATGGCATACAATTGCATAATGGTGATAATAGTTTTTGAGATGAAAATACACCCACAAATTGTTGCTGGGACTGGACTGTAAGTTGATGAAATAGTATGGAGCATAATTTGGAACATATATGCATATCAAATGCATATATCCTTTGACCCAGCAATCATCATTTGCTTAAAAATAATATAGATTTCATGTATGAGTCATTGATATAATTTAATTTTAAATTATTTCAAATATGAATTACAAAAACCATTAAAAAAGTGATAATTTCCATGCTGAATCCAGGAAGAAGGAAGAGGAAACAGTCCGGGGTACTTTCTATGATTCACAGTGGAACTTTTTTTTTTAAAGTGAACATACTAAAGTTTTATTTTCATAATTTGTCCTTAATCTGTGTGGGTTAATTTCTGCATGTAGAGTGAAGAACAGATCTACATTGTATCTTTTTCCATATGTGTAACCAATTTCAATGATCAATTTTGTTGAATAGTTTCTACCTTTCCCATTTGATTGTTTTCCTAATTAAAGATAGATGCAAAGCGAAATAATAAACACAATCCTAAAGTCTAGGATTAAACCTCATTTTCACTTTGATCATTGTTTTAAGTTATTTATTTATTTTGGGAGAGAAAGATAGAGATAGGGGCAGAGAGAATCCCAAGCAGGTTCTGCGCCGTTACCGCAGTCAGAGGCAGGGCTTGAACTCACTAACTGTGAGACCATGACTGAGCCACCCAGGCCCCCCTCATTTTGGACATTTAAAGCAATGTGTTTTCTTCAGAAACCACCCTCAAAATACCTATTAAAATGGGAAAGGTTTGCATGTCCATATGTGCCCTGCATTATTTTCCAGCTTTTTTGTGCTTCTCGCAAATTGTGCTATGGATGAACTAGGACCATTCAAGATAAAGCACTTGTGTCAAGTTGAAAAGCAGTTCCAGGATGCTTAATTCTCAAGTAGAAATATTGACATATAATAACATTATAACTTTTATTGTCTTTTTATTATTTTTAGGCACAATTCAAACAGTTGTGCGTGTATTATCTCATCTTATCCTCATAACAAGCCATAGAAAGGTTTTATTATGGTCCCACTTTTACACATCAGGAGGATTAGAAGGTTTATGTAATTTGCCTATATCAGATACATCAAGTGTCAAGTGGCTTGAACCTAATTCTTTGTTATTCAGGAGCAGACACTCTGTGATTATGTAAAATTTCTTTCAGCTATCCTAAAGTATTTTTGCTGTTTCCTCATTCTGTACTGTCTATCAGTATATCTATGTTTTACCTCTATGGTTGCTGAACAAATTTATGCTCAGTCCTGCCCCCCTCTACATGGATGGGTCTTTGTTAAGTCCCAGAATGCTTTCTCTTCTCACATGATGCTAAGCATGAACCAGGAAAGTAGAAGTAGGATACTTGAATGTGAAGTTACAGGAGAAGATCAAATATCAATCAAAAGATACTGATTTTCATTAGTAAACTCAGATCCCAAAAGTGATTTCGTTTTTATTTTTTTTAATGTTTATTTTACATGAGAAGTTGAAGAGTGTATAGATCAGGATAGGAGGATCTATATAGCAAATGTGTTGTGTTAGGTAGAAATTACACATATAAAAAGCAAACCTGACTTTCCTAACACGGAAGTTATTTACTCAGGAAAAAAAAATTTTTTGACAGGGCTATTGATTTTTAAGTAAAATAGTCCTTTAGGATTTTTACAGTAGTAACTGAATAATAACCAGACTATGATTTCAACATTAAAATGTGACCACGAAAAATCTTCTCCAGACGCCACCGTATACAACTAGACCATCACACTCAGTGTGACATTGATCCTTTCCCACTGTTAGATCATCAATGCTCAGCAATTCCTTTGCTTGCAGATTCTGTTTTGTATGGCTCCATATGCTATTACTGACTCCAAATTCCCTGGCAGCCGCATCACTGCTCTCTGACAGAGGGTTGGCTGAAGCAGGCATCATCTCACAGGGAGTAGCCAGCTACTTACTGAGCTTTAGGTGAAGCTGCCAGACACCTTGTCAGACCTCAGGGCTGACACAGAAGACATATCAAGTGTCTGGACAGTGCTGGTACACAAAATCATTGCTATCCCTGCTTAGATTTCTTCAGATATCAAAATGGGAAAACTTTCATTGTTTCACATACATACTAATGTTTTTGTGAAAGGGGAAATTATTTATATATGAGCATAATAGCTTTTTTTCTCCTACAATTTTGCATCCCTACTCAGTGCCTTAAGATTATTTTTTTGCTGAACAGTGGGTTGCTATATAGATTTTGTGCATGTGTGAACAGGGTAAGGAATGAATTTATGCAGACCAATGGAGTTTTTTTTTTTAACTTGCAGTATGTGATGAATTATATCTGTAAGTTAGTGAGCAACACTTTTGTCATAGTTGTTATTAACATTGAGCAGAGAGGTACCAGGTGATATACCAGCAGATCATCTGTGTTTCAAACATATTACTTCCTGCTCCCATTGAATAACAGCTACCCAGCTTCATCCTGGTGATCAAATTATTTCACTTCCCATTGCCTTTTCGTTTCTTGCCAAGAGAAGCCTAGAAGTTGCTAGGTGGTTTGCCATAGTGTAAAGCTGAATGGGACAGTCACTGAATTCCCAGGGGAAATGATCCACTCTGGAAACCAGGATCTCTGTATACAGAGCACCTAAAACTGTGTATAAGAGAAACCAAAGTTTCCAAGTGGGTCACTGTTGGGCTCATTCATACATTCACCTCTTGTATTTTAACTCATATACTCTAAGGGGCCAGCAGCTTTTGTATATTACAGTATGTGATACAAGCCATGGGTCCCATATACAGGTATGCACTGCCTCCCTCCTTTGTGGTAAAGTGGGTTGCCTGTTATAGCGTGATATTATTTGGAATCATGTCCTGATGAGTCAAATATTCTACATCCTCAGACAGTAGTGAGGGGCAAAGTGCTATGAGCAAGAAAGGCATAATCATACCCAAAATATTATCAGTTCAGTTCCAGATGTGTCACTGCCATGCCAAGATGGGAAGGGTCCAATTAATCAATATCCCACCATGTGAATGGTTGCTCTCTACAATGGAAGATGCCATAGCAGAGCCTCAGCATGGCAATTGCTAGCTAGTAGAATGGACTCTTGTTACAGTAGCTGGTTCAGCTGTGGTGAGCAGAAGCCCATGTTGTTCGGCCCATGAATAGTCACTGTCCCTCCCACCATGCCCACTATGGTAATACTGTGATGTCTGGTAACAATGACTACATGACATCAGTTGGCTCAGCCATTTTGCATTCTTGTTTAGGTCAGGTAATACCGGACGGCCTCTTCTTGGCATGGTCATACAAAAAAAGTTCTTTATACTTTGTACCCACTCCTCTAGGCCCATCTACAAGCTTACTCCAACGACTTCTTTGTTCCCCAGCTTCCTTTTTTATTATTAATTAATTAATGTATTTATTTATTCATTTATTTATTTTTTATTTTTAAGCTGCTGACCAATTCACTAGTTCACTTGATATCACCTCCCTTTGCACAATAAAAGTGCGTAATTTGGTTTCCCACTTGAAGATCTGCCTTTGGGACAATGTACCCTCATGACCACAGCCATGGTGAATTTGGAGCTCTACTGCAGCAGGGACCCACTTTTAGCATGTACCTACATAACAAATTAACTCATCCTTGAAGCAAACTCAGCCCTTTTCCTCCTCTGTCAGCTGATAGTATGGGTGGCACAATGCAGTGCTAGGTGTGGACTGAGGGGGTGCATCTGTGTACCCCAGGGTGGCAATCTGACAAGCGACTGAGTCTGCTGCCCTTGAATCTGGAGTGAAGCCCCGCAGTAGTGTCCCGGCATGGCCAGTAGTGAACCTCACTGGAGTCTCTCCTGCCATCAGTGGTGTCCCATTTGTCCCCTGCAGTAGTCCAAAGTGAACTGAAGTCCTCCTAGTGAGTCTCACCGCCCTCCAAAGAGCCAACACAACCCTGGGATGCGGTTTAGGGAATGAACCCTTACTCTTCCTTTATGCCAAGGTTGAGTGTTGTCAAAGTGATTCTGTTCGCTGTGTTAAACTTGTCTCATGAGGTAGTTGGGCTGTGAGATAGGATAGAATATAACATGAGTTCAGTCAAGGTCAGAAGGCAGAGAAGTACCACCCAAGGCAGAGACCAGAGCATGATTTGAGGTGACTGAGAATAGAAAATATGTATCCCAGGCTCAAGGGATACAGGCATTTACTTATAAGAGGAGAGAGAGTGTACAAGTTCTAGCTCCTCACAATGTGTCAGTGTCTTGTGGTTATCAAATCTGTCCTGCAGCTCAAGCAGAGGCATGGTGCCTGCATGTATCCTACCTTGTGCTCCAGTAAAAGGAGCCCAACCTTGCTCCTTGGGGTCTGAAATATAGAAAGCTGGAAGCATGCCTGGTAGTCATTGATATAGGCATGGCTAAGCAGTTCCAAGAAAAGTTTACATGTTCCCTATACAGAGGGAACAGTGACATGCTGACTGTGCTCTGAGCCTTTTGCATGCATTGTGATTGCAAGCTTGACAGCATGTCCTGTACTGAGCACAAGGTTCTTCTTGGGAACACTGGGGAGGCATCAGACTTCACCTGGATCTCTCCCACACAAACACTAGAAAGACATTAAAATATGTTGTAATTGTAACAAACATCTCATCTAATCAACAGGAAACTCTGGAGCTGGAGGAGGTGGTCCTTTTGAGTTATTCTGAATAGAATTTAAAGGGTTTTATGAACTGCATGTTTGTGTCTCTCCAAATTTCATATTGTAACTCTAACCCCCAATGGAGGAGATGGAGCCTTTGAGAGATAATTAGGTTTAGATGCATCATGAGTGCAAAGCTCTAGTGATGGGATTTTGTACTCTTACAAGAACAAAAATAGTTTGCTGTCTCAGTCATGTGAGGATACAGGGAAAAGGATGTTGTCTGCAAGCTAGGAGTCATGCCTTCACCAGATACTGGGTCTACTTGCACCTTGATCTTGGACTTCCAAGCCTCTAAAACTGTTAGAAATAAATATTTGTTGCTTAAGCCACTCAGTTTACTTCTGTTATAGCAGCCTGAACCTCCTGAGATGGGGCAGGCTTTTATATTCTTGCCATGACCAGTCATTAGATGTTGGCTTCACCCAAGTATGAGACATAACCTTGGGCAAGGCAGTTTCTTTTGACAGGTGGCAATTCCCAGAAGAACTTGTCTGAGAGCTGTCAGCAGCCAACACTCTTGGCTCCTGGAGAAATGAGTGCTTCAATCATGAAGAGGTGATCTGATGGTATACTATAGCAACTACTACTCTGAAATGAGGATTTTGTGTACTCTTAGATACCTTTGGGTGCCATTTAGATAATTTTTGAGTAGAAGGGAAACTAATATGGGATCTTACAGCAACTTCTTTCTATATAGGTTATATATTTGTTGTCAGTCAAGACAAAAGAAAGTCATTTATATCCATTCAATAAGAAACCTTTCAGAAAAATAAAATATTCTTCTCCAAAGTGATACATATTCGTTAAAATGGTCTTTACATTCAACTTACTGTCTAAATCCATAGTTCATTATTTTTAAAAGGTAAATAAGTATTATCTAGAGGAAATTTTCAGATTTGAATCTGATTATGTCACTCCCATGGTCAATAAATTTCGCTGGGTTTTCACTGGCAGTACAATAAAGTACATCCTCTGTGGTGTGACATTCAAGGCTCTTCATACTATGTCTCCAGATTTGATCTTTCCCACCTCACCTATACATAGTGTTTTCTGTCCTCTTACCTCAACTTGCATACACAGTCCAACTTCAAGTCAAACTATGACCATCAAATTCTCACAATTTGTTTGCACTTTGCCCCCATTTCACCTACCTCCGATGATGGTTCTGCATTCCCTTTTCTGACCCCATTGTCCTAATCAGTGGCTTTTGAAATTTTTCAGGAACCAGATCATTTTAAATACTACTTTTCAATTGACTAATTCCTGGAAATCTTTTCTTTTTTAAAAAACTTAAAAAATTTTTTAAAAACATGTTTATTTTTGAGAGAGATTGAGAGCACAAACTCAGGAGGGACAGAGAAAGAGGGGGACAGAGGATCTGAAGCAGGCTCTGTGATGATAGTAGACAGCCCATTGTGGAGCTCGCCCTCACAAACCATGAGATCATGACCTGAGCCAAAGATGGACGCTTAACCGATTGAGCCTTTGCTAGAAATTTTCATGAAGCATGAAATATTTTTTGTATTAATGAATCTATTCAGAAATACAAAGCGATACTATGGAGGAAAATGCAAGAACTGTGAATTTGACTATAACAAATCAAGTAGAATGTATGCCTACACTTACCTGAAAGTATAGTATTTTAGCTAACAGCACTTTTCTTACATAACTCTGACTAAAACTTCTAATATAGTTAAGCATTCTAGTAGAAGTCACTGTGCCCATGGATACTCAAGTATTTCAAAATATTTACATTAATGTTTGAGCTTGTTTATATTTTCATATAAAGAGGTGGTTCCAAAGTTTGATTTTTAGATCTCAGGTGCATAGAACAAGCTTATGCCTAATCATTAGTTCTAATCATTGATCCATATATGCCATCTACCATTGAGTTATATAACGATAACCTTGCCTCAGGATATGATTTATCCACCAATTAACACCTACCTTCTTTGTCCAGAGTTAACCATCATCCTTGAATAATATTTGTCACTTTTCTTGGTTTCCTTTTTCACATAATTTAATTCCACTTATGTATACTCTTTTTTTTTTTATGTTTATTTATTTCTTATATATAGAGGGATACAGAGTGAGAGCAGGGGAGGGGCAGAGAGAGAGGGAGACACAGAATCCAAAGCAGGCTCCAGCCTCTGAGTTGTCAGCACAGAGGCCAGTGCAGGGCTCGAACTCATGGACTGCAAGATCATGACCTGAGCTGAAGGCAGATGCTTAACCGACTGAGTCATCCAGGCACCCCATTATGTATATTCTTTTAAAGAATAATTTTATATTGCCGAGCTGTTGCAACCTGACCCCAGGTTGCATAATATATTGTTGCATAACAGTAAAATTCATTTATTTTGATTGTTATTCAATAATTATTTTGTAAATATAACATGTGTTTGCATCTAAGGTTGGTAGGTGTTTGTGTTGTTTCCTATTCTTTTGCTAATTGATAAATGTTGGCTGCAACTACTATCGTACATGTTATTTCTGGAAAAAGTACAAGAGGTTTTTCTTGGATATATATTTAGGGCAGAAGTTAAGTGTCATAAAAGACATATATGTTCGACTATAAGGAAAATCCCCATCTTTGTCAGTTTAAGCAACTATAACAAAGCACTATAGCTGGTGTGGCTTATAAACAACAGAAATTTATTTCTCACAGCTCTGGAGGCTGGAAGCCCAAGATCAGGGTGCCAGCACAGTCAGGTTCCGGTGAGGGCTCTTTCCCAGGTTGCAGACTGCTGACTTGTCATTATATTCTCATATGACAGAAAGAGGGCATAGGTGTCTTCTCTAAGGACACGAGTCCCATTCATGAGGGCTCCATCCATTCTCATGACCTAATTATCTCCCAAGGTCCTATCTCCTAATATCATCACCTGGGCATTAGATTTCAACATATGAATTTGGGGTGACACAAATATTCAGTCCATAATAATGTCTAACAATATTTCAAGGGGATTGTAAACAGTCTGTACTGCTTCCAACAATGTATTCAAGATCCTGAGACTCTAACATCTCCAATGTTGGTATTGTCAGAATAGTGGTAGTAGTAGTATTTGCCAATCACTTGTGTTTAAAATGGCATTTAATTTCGGTCTTGATTTGCATTTCCATGGTCACTATTAAAGTCAAATATTTTTCAAATATGTATTGTCCATATATGTTCTTTTTTTTTATTAAATTTGTGTTTGTGTCCCTTGCCCATTTTTCCATTGGGCTGTTTTGTGATACTAATTTGCCAGAGTTCTTTATATATTCTTGCTATAAATGATGTGTCAGTTTTGTATGGTGCCGATATCTTCTTCCAGTTTTTACTTCTTTTCACTTCTTTTACTGTGACTTTTGATATCCAACTTTCTTAATTGTAATAGTTACATTATTATTTTCTTTAATTTTTTTAAGTTTATTTATTCTGAGAGAGAGATAGAGACAGTACAAGTTGGGGAGGGAAGCAGAGAGAGAGAGGGAGGGAGGGAGACAGAATCCCAAGCAGGTCCCACACGGTCAATGCAGATCCTGATTCCAGGCTGGATCTCACGAACTGTAAGATCATGGCCTGAGCCGAAATCAAGAGTCAGATGCTTAATCAACTTAGCCACCCAGGCACGCCAATAATTGTTTTCTTTTAGAGTCAATATTTTTAGTATTTTACATAGGAAATTTTTCTCTCCTCCAAGAATTAAAGACATTTAGCTGTATTTTCTATGAATGTTTATAGTTCTGTGTTAGGGTAAACTGTTTGATGTCTGTTTTTAACATGCATTGTAAAACATGATTTCACTTCATCCTCTACTTTATGGAGAACCATTTCTACTTCTTCATTTATTTAGTTTTTTTTTCTTTTTAGCCACTGATCCAACCCATCACACCTGTCATGCATCAAAGTTCCAAACATATATGATTCTATTTTTGGTCACCCTTATCCTGTTAATTGGTCATTTGGTTGAGTCCTTCATAGTCATGCATATTATAGGTATAATAAGTTTTGATACCCGGGAGGGCATGTCTTCCCTTATTGTTCCCATTTGTTCATGAGCTTTGTGATAATCTCTTCTTGATAATTTAATCTCCTTCACCCTCCACAGACACAAAATAGAATCATTTTATCAATTCCCATAACTTTCTATCGGCATTTTGATTGTAATTCTTTGAGTCCGTAGCTTAATTTGGGGGAAAATGACATGCCATGATTAGTTTTCCTATATTTCATCATGCAATTAATCTCTTTTTATATGTTTCCTTTATACCTCATTAAAATACTTTAATTTTTTTCCTATGGATATTTTTGAATTATCTTGTGATATATTTATTTTTGGTTACTCTTTGATATTAATATAAAGTGATTTCCCTTTTTATTATCTTTTACAAACATATTGAAATATAAAAATAAAATAACTGTTCAGTAAGAGAAGAAGAAAACATTTTGGAGTTGCAGAGAAAATATAAAATATAAACCTTCCTCTCAAATATTACATAAGATTTTAATGTCATCAGAATCATATTTTAACAGAGAAGCCATAGCCCTCAAACCAAATGCTTGCTACCAATTCAAAATAGTGACCTTATCAGATTATTTCCTAATTTGAATGTGGCATTTATTAATTAAAATACCTTGAAGTTGGGGTGGCTGGTTAAGCATCCAACTCTTGTTTTTGGCTCAGGTCATGATCTCACAGTTCATGAATTCCAACCCCACATCCATCTCTGCGCTGACGGTGCAGAGCTTGCTTGGGATTTTCTCTCTTTCCCTCTGTCTCTTCCCCTCCTGTGTCTCTCTCTCTCTCTAAATAAATACATGAACCTAAAAAAATAACTTGAAGCTAGATTAGACTCTTTATCATTTAAAAAAATATTTTTAATCAATTCTTATTTCCTGGTTCCTTGAGCACACACACACACAATTTTTTAAAATTTTTATCTGGATTTCTTCTAAATATCTCACATATACCAGCTGAAAATCTGAGCTTATCATTTCATCTTCTCAGAATTCACATACACATATGAATTTCTTCTTTCCCAATGTTCTTTTTTTATTGTTTTGCTAATGGCATAAAACTCATTTTTTGCCAAAACATCGGACTCTCAAATGTAATATTTATTATTAACATGTTCCTTTTTTAGCCCAGTAGATGACCAATTTCTGTGGTTTCTGCCCTTAGGTATCTTTTCCTCTTTTCCTCTCACTACCCATGTTTCAGGTCAAGCCTGTATTCTCTCTTGTCTAAACAGCTGCGATAGTTTTCACTGTTTTTTAAAGTCCAACACTTGTTTATGCCTAATTCAACTTTCTCAATGTTTCCATTGTCCTTTATATGCATATTCCATGAATCTTGATGTGTAAAGTCATTTGCAAAATGGAGATACTTAGGTATGGGTTTAAATTCTGGAAGCAGTAAAATAGTATTAACTGGTGAATAAGGGTTAATTTTATTTGAGGTAAAAAAAAAAATAAAACATACTTAATTGCAGTATAATTCTGATTTCTCTGTGTGACTTACAAATGTCACTGATATAAATCCACCCTCTTCTCTGTGCCATAATTAACTGAACTATGTAATGATTGAAAACCCTAGTTTTTGCTAAAACTATGAAATTAATGGCCATAGTCCTGGCTTCTGTTTTGGTGAGAAAGTGGCTGAAAGAGCTGTATTGGCAATTACAATGGTTTCATTATAAACACACTGAAATTTCAAACTTTACTGTGAATTCCCCATCTCTAATGGGGATAGATTTTTCAAAGAAATAAACGCATTTTCTTAACCAACAAGAATGGGCCCTCTTCTATCCTCCGTTTTTAACTTTAGAAGAATCACCTCATAAAGAAACATCATATGAAAAGGTCATGAGCTTTAATATCCAACAGGACAAGATTTAAATTCCCTTTCAACCACTTGCTGGCTAAGTAATGTGGGGCAAATGGTGAAATGTCTACGAGCCTTCTCTTTCCAAATATCCAAACAAATATGGCAATTAATTGGTTACAGTGTCATAGAGAGACTAATTTAAGGTATCTTAGGAGAATCCGTTGGTACAAAGCTTTTTTCCAATTACTTACACGTAAGCATCTTAGAGGCCTAGTGTCTAAGATTTGAAATACGACTTAAGAATCTAATAATAAAATTCCATTTTCACAATCTTTTTAATAAATTATTATATGTCAATCTCTTTGATGTGGGAGGCATGTATTTTCCAATATTCGTTTACCAATCGGGGACATTATGTCTAAGCGTTGTTAAGAAACTTGCTAAAAACTGTACAACTCACAGAAGCTTTTATCTAAATGTCAGGCTTCAGATTTCGTCTTTGCATCAGCAATGCCAGCATGCACCAGCCAGGGCAGGGCCTCCTCCTGCACCAGCCATTGTAAACATCCTATTTCACAGTTGTTGACTAATCTGATTGCCAGTAAATTCTGTTAATTTAGAACTGAATCTGCTTCACAGTAATTTCTAACCCATAATCCCTAGTTTGATTCTCCAGGGCCACAATATTTGCTCACACTGAATGATGTTTCAAGAATTATCGTTTTCCTTGTATCTTCTATTTTCCAGCTATTACCCACTTTTGGAAAAATCCCTATTTGAATGAACATCTGTGGAGGATTACAGGGCAAAATAGTCCACATCCTGCCATCAGATGTGCTGCCAAAGATGGCGGTGAGGTCATTCAACTCTCTCCTTGGACAGACCGTCATTATGAACATTCATATCATGTGTGATCAGCTATTTCAGTGTGAATACACTGTTCTAAAAGAATAGGTTGGAAGCTTACTATCATAAAAATAGCCACAAAGTAAGTTTAAACTAGAAGGTAATTTTGAAAATACTATGCCTTTAGCAGATGGAATCATCACGCCCAAAAATGTGTTAAAAGAAAGTTGGATAAAAGCAGATATTCTGTTATCAGTTTCCCTGCAAAGAAGCTAAGGATGACTTTAAATGTGTTCTTCTACTTTTAGTTCCTAGCATATGAGCTTTTGCTTTATATCTTGCATCATGACAGCTTAAAGTCTGCTGCTGAGCATGCTCGTGATGAAACACAGATGATACTGATTACAAAAATTTAGTCCTGGATTCGGACTTTAATATGGGAGAGGTCATTTTAAGTGGCACTCATAAAACTTCATAAATTGTGTGTTTGCGTGATGTTTTATTGAAAACAAAATGCCTCTGAGAATAATAATGGCACATAGCTCAATAGTTTAACTCAGAAAACCTAGTCAGTATTGATACCATTATTTTCATCATTTAAGCCAATTGTTGTGTCTACTTGGAATAAGATAACTTATTCTCTTGGATAAGATAACTTAATTATATAATTTATATAGTTTAAATATAATTAAACTTATATTAAGTTTAATATAATTAAACTTATATAATTTAAATCGTTTTAGGTGTGTGATCTTTGCAACTTTTAGCTATTGAGAAACTTTATATGTGTGTTTGTGAAAGTGTGTGTGTATTTATATACACACATATAGTTTGTGTGACAGTAATAATTCGTAAGTCCTCATCTATATTACTCTGGTCTTCATAATTAAGAAATTAATTATTGCTAATAGAATATCTTATATGTAGACAATAAGGCTGAAATTTTATTAATTTTTAAAATTCTAGTAAGGACAGAACTTAGCACCATTGAGACCTGTGTACCTCATGTTATGAAACAGCTTATCAAAGCCTTTCAATAAAAGTCCTACGTAAGAATAGATGCAATTTATAGAAGACTAGAATGCTCTCTTCCCTAGAAGGGAGTAAACACCATTGGTAATACTTTGCTCCAAATACACAAAATCTGACAGGAAGAAGCAGTTTCCTATGAAGGAAATTGTCATCATGGGGTAGCAAGTTAAATAACAGAAATAAATGTAAATGAGAATGTTTTTATTCTCCACAATTAAAGATGTCCAATGGCCCATCAACAGTCACTACTTTTCTTTTCAGTTCAACATTTAACCTAAAAATTTTACTTTAGAATTCTTTTTCAAGTTCTCTTTGACTCAACTCCACCATATTGCTGAGTCCTTCATTAATGAGTTTTAAAAAATATTAGGCACATTCTCTTTTAAAAAGTACTATTTGGTTAACTCTGAGCACTCTAAATCACAGTAAAAATAACAAGAGTACCTTAAGGAGTTTGATTTCTCTTAAAGAAAAGGATGTTTACCAAATATAAAAGACTTTATCATATAGTTGAGTTTGTCATAATTCAGTGTCAAGGGGGTTACTCCAAAACCTTGAACTGATATACAGGCTTAAGTAACCAATCTCTTATTTTCCCTAACATCTTTTCTGTTCCTCAACAGAAGTAAAATACCACACCAAATCTATATAAACCGTTGAGCCTGTTTTTAATCTCTTCTACAATTGAATTTAAAAATAATCTCCCAAGCTTCCATTTTTCTAATTTTATATAAAGTATGATTGTCATTGTGCTTTAGCCTGCAGGCATTTTACATAGAATGAATTGAATCTGGAGGATTCTGGCATTTCTTCTACTGGTGGCGATTGTGATCACTATTAATCTGAAGTGTTTGTATTTGCCAACATATTTCTCTGTATCTCCTTGCTTTCCTTTCTCTTAACCCATAATACTCAAGCTTATTATGGACATAAATGTGAGATATATCAGTACTAAACAGACAAAAACGTCAACTTTTAAGTTAAATGCATCTCTCAGCAATTGATAAAACTTGAGGAAAAAAAGTCAGTCATCTTAGATGATCTGAAAAATTCTATCAACCACTTTTACTTAATAGATATTTTAGAACACTTTACCCCAAAACTACAGAAAACACATTCTTTTCAAGTCCACATGGTATATTCACCAGGATAGACCATATACTGGATCATAAAAACAAGTCTCAGTATATTTAAGATAATTTACATCATACAAAATAAGACCTAAGAACTGCAGCACATTGAATTAGAACCATAACATCTATCCACCAGAAATCAGTTAGATAGATAGATAGATAGAGCAATAACAATCTTTTATCAAGAAAAATCTCAAGTGTCTAGAAATAACAACATACTTCTAAATAAACTAGGAATCAAAGAAGAATCTCAAAAACAATTAGAAAATAGTTTGAACTGAATGTTAATAAGAATACAACACAAAATTTTTGGGGTGTAGTTCAAATTTTTAGTACTTTATAAAACCCAAGGGCAAAAGTGAGGTCCATACTATTGGCTCACTTTCAGTGAGCCTCCCTTCCCTCCTCAAGGAGATCTTGACTCCTTAAGAAGTGGTGGGCTTAGAAGCTTGCAGATGCTCTTATAGTGATTTTTTAAAAATATAATATACAGTTTTTCTAGTACACAAAAGTCAATGGTTTGCTAACAGTTACTCTACTATATCCAAAAGCAGAAGTCTGGAACACTCACTTTTAGTATCTAAATTAGCAGACTCAAGTATTAACATTTGTAGTAAAAAGACTAGTTGGGGCACATGGGTGGCTCAGTTGGTTAAGCATTGGACTCTTGATTTTGACTCAGTTCATGATCTCAGAGTTCATTTTGTGAGATCAAGCCCCTTGCTCCCTCTCTCTCTCCCCCCCTCAAAATAAATGAATAGACTTAAAAAAAAAAGACTAGCTGAACTAACTAGGATCTTATTTAATAATCTCAAATTTTAGCACAAATCAGAATACTGCCAGTATCTGAAAATGCTAGATCTCTTGATCTTAAGGACTCTGTCTTTAGACTGGTATTTCATTCTCTTGGGAGATAAATAATTTTTTATAAAGCTGCCCCAAGATTATATAATTTTTGAATTTTACTTCAACTTTTCAGGTGTAAGTCTTGGTTTCTGTAGCATACATTATTTACGAATACAAACTTGAACTACAGAAGATTACTAAATTTAAATTCAATACAGTATTTTATGATTACATTAGTTAGTAGACTTTCTTATAAGTTATTAAATTTACTATACAAATGTTTCAATTTGATTTAATAACAATGTGTGGTTTCCTAATATTATTGCTTTAATTAACTATAAAAATGAATTAGGAAGGTGAATTGAAAAGTAACTGAAATTCAACTTCCAGATGAACCAATATGGGCAACAAACTTATAAAAATATCAAATAAAATACCTGTTCTTTAACGATAAGTCTATCTTCAAATAAAATGAATGCTTGTTAAAATATTAATCTGAATTACTATAATAATTTCTCCATTATATACAGCTTTAATAATAATTTTAAATACTTTCTTGGCAAAATATGTACCAGATGTTTGTATAAGTAAAATATTGTAAAAATGTGCTTTGTGTTTTGCTGTTGTTGTTTTTTTAAATGTTTACTTGTTTATTTTGAAAGACAGAACAAAACAGAGGGCAGAGAGAGGGAGAGAGAGAATTCAAAACAGGCTCCTTGCTGTCAGCCTGGAACTTGATGCAGTGCTTGATCTCATGAACCGTGAAATCATGACCTGAGCTGAAATCAAGAATCAGACCCAACCAACTAAGCCACATAGGTGCCCCAAGTTTTATTGTTAATTTAGTTAAAATTCAAATAAAAGCTTCAGGGGCTACACAGAAAAAGTTATTATACAAAACTCATTAATTTCTCTACTTCAGCAATCATTATTCTACAAATAATATATTTAATTCTTAAAATGTGATTGTCTTACCACTTAATCAATTCTTGATTAACTCTCTTGGGAAATTTTAACCTTGATTAAAAGCTTAACAGAGTAAAGACAAATTTTCTTAACTTTTATTCTAGATTATTTCTTCTCTTTTTTCTGGATAATGCCACCATTTGGAAAATCATTCTTCCATCAAATGTCATAATTTTCTTTAAATTTTATTTCTTGTTTGTAGCCACATAAGTCAGTTCACATTTCTCTTATTGTCTTAGGTTTCTTATGAAAATCCTAGAATAGCTTATACTTTTCTCTTTTGGAAAATTGTAACACTCTATATAAATGCCAAGTGTTCTTATTTTTATAGTTCTGGAGACATAATTATTGGCAATAAAAAGTTGTTAGAACCAAGATTTTTCTTCCTCTGTTCAAAGAAGCTATGAAGCTAATCATTGCTGAATATATTCTAGAGAAAAGATCAGGTAATCTTGTTGGAAAAGAAATATGACTTTGAATTTGCTCTACAGCGTTGGTGGATGTGGCACTGCCTTTATTATTTACTCCACCTCAGAAGGTCATCTTTAAGTTATTTTTTGGAGTACTACCTGTCATGTGTTACCAATTTAATTAAAATAGAGTGTCTTAGGAAAGCTTCCACTCAACAATGGCTAAAATAATTCCTATTTCATATCCTTACTTTCAACAAAATTTCGCTTAAATAAAAAACATAAAGCCAAAAACCTGTATTACTCAGTTTACATCAGAAGTGATTTATATTCCCACCATTTTTGCTATATCGAAACACAAACTCTTCTCTTTATAGATTTAATTCAGATACTAATTAGTGATTAAAATAAAATCTTTAATGATTTTAAACATTAATTTCTAATTTAATTTATATATATTTAGTTTTCCTATTTATATTTGGCTAATTGCACAGTTTAATGATTCTTAAATATTCATAATACAGAAGCTGCCATATTGCGTTGGCATTGGAAAGTGTTATTTAGATACAGGGCATTATGTCACACCATTCACATATGTGAATCTCTGAGAGACAAAATATATTTTGACACTTGTAATTTTTTTTTTAATAAAGAGAAAGAGAGAGAGAGCATGAGCAGGGGATAGGGGCAGAAGGAGAGAGAGAAAGAATCTGAAACAGGCTCCATGCTCAGTGCAGAGCCTGACAGAGGACTTGATTCCAGGACCCTGAGATCATGACGTGAGCCGAAATCAAGAGTTGGGCGCTCAACCAACTGAGTCACCCAGGAGGCCTTCACTTATAAAGTTTAATGGCAGAACAGTATTACTGCTTGTTGAAGTAAACAGATAATGTGATGCGGTGCTCTAAAGTGACAGCAGAGACTTAGGAGGGAAACATGGTTTCGAGTTTCGTATAGCTCCTTCTGATGACAGTCCATTGTGCACTAATATTATGTATCTTGCAGTGAGTAAACATTGCAAGCAGAGAGGGTCAAGATTGTGAACTGAAGAAATCTTAGTGATATTTACTGTGAAAGATCTTTTCATATGAAGATACTTTTTAAGCATCTGCAGACCCCATTGCAAATAGAAGTATATAATTTACCAAATGCTTTCAGAGTAAAGAAGAGATTGTTCTAGGAATTTAATTGACAACTTGAGAAGCGAAATTAACTACAAGAGAATAAATGGAATTGTCTAGGAATGAACAAAATATAGTGACAAAAAGAAAAAAATGTGTAAGACTATTTTAAGTTTCTTTGGTATTATTGTTAAGCAAAGAAAGTTTCTAGAGATATGAGAAAACTGATCTTTATTTTGTTAAGCTTAAAGTGAGTGTTAATGTAAAATTTTAAATTTTCTCAACAGAATTTTATGAACATTGCTTTATAGAGTAAGAAGACTTATGTTTTAGGAGCTAACTTAATCTAATATTCTTCTATATATTAAACATACCTTTTGGTAATATGAACTCTTCTAGTATTCTCTCAAGTAGAATCTTTTGGCTATGTTTATATCACACAAATTTGAAGATTGCAAATGTGAAACAATATGTATTACTACAGAGGTGATGCTTATGGATAATTCTCCTCAGTTTATTAACTTATTCACAAATATTTGTACAACACCTACTATATGCCAAGCTTTTTTCTAAGTGATACAAATACAGCAGTGAACTCCTTGTCCTCAAGGAGCTTATGATAGAGATGTGGTGACGGGCAACTGAATGAGATGATTTCAGATGTTAATAAATGTTATAGAGTAAATAAAACCAGCTGTTTGAATACAGAGAGGCTGCAGTAGGGGTATTACCAGTCTATGGAACTTCTCAAGGGAAGGTATTCTTAGGCGGTGACATTGGAACTGAGAGCTGAATGAAGAGAAGCAAACCAGTGAAGATCTACAGGAAGATCACTCTTTTTTTTTTTAATTTTTTTTAAAACTTTTTTTAACATTTATTTATTTTTGAGACAGAGAGAGACAGAGCATGAACGGGGGAGGGTCAGAGAGAGAGGGAGACACAGAATCGGAAGCAGGCTCCAGGCTATGAGCTGTCAGCACAGAGCCCGACGCGGGGCTCGAACTCATGGACCATGAGATCATGACCTGAGCCGAAGTCGGCCGCTCAACCAACTGAGCCACCCAGGCGCCCCGGAAGATCACTCTTGATGGGGTTGAGTACGTGAGCTGAATGTGTTTGAGGCATTAAAATATACCCAAATGTTAAATAGGTTTAGTCAGTACAATTTAAAAAATGACCTCAATCTACCATCAGAAAAATAATTGTGGTGATAACCCACGTTTACAATTCTTGTGAACAGTAAACTAGACTTTGCCATAGATACAATCTTTCTTCTATATATACTTTAAGTATAACAACATAACTTGAAAACAGCTGTTGCATTCCATTTTAATAATCTTTTTTTTCAAAATAACAGGTAAAAAAGTGATAATACATCTTTTGAGAATCCATACTGTGTGCCTGTGCTCCAATGACTGTCTCCAAAAGTACTTACACACAACAGCTTTGACCCAAGTCAATCAGCTATTATTTTAAGTAGAGTAGTAGCAATTGATAGAAGCTGTGAGGAATGTCGAATACAAGTATATTTTAGATGTCAAGGGGGCACAAAAATGAAGGCTGTCTTATGCCGCCATAATACTGAGGTCACTTCTCTCTAGTTTCTTTGTTTTTAAGAGGGTGCATGTGAAGGATAAGTTGGGTGGCAGTACGAAGTTTGCTTCTGCCAGGAGAAGTTCTCATTGATTTTGTTTACAATGGCCGGTGTGTGGTGATCATTCAATGCAAACCATCTTTGTTTGGTTTTATTATTGCTTTTATATTCTCAACTGATCATACACTCTTTTATTGCCGGCATAAGGGGATTTTTGCTGCTACTATCCTACCATTGGTACACCTAATTGAGTACTTTATTGTAACATCACTAGTTAATATGTGTGTGGTTGGCTTAAACTAAGTATTAGCTACTAAGAATATGTTTATATTTATTGCAATTTATTTCAACTAAATTGCTTTTGGCTAAAGTGTGTGTGTGTGTGTGTGTGTGTGTGTGTGTGTGTGTGTGTGTGTCTGTGTTTGTTTGCTTGTGTGTGTAAAACTAGGGTCTGTAATGTCTACTAAGGAAGTAGAAATGATCAAAAATTATTAAAATGATATTCTGAAGCAATTTTTTTCTTTTTTTTTAATGTTTATTTTTGGGAGAGAGAGCATAATTGGGGGAGGGGCAGAGAGAAAAGGGGTCAGAGGATCCAAAGGGGACTCTGCCCTGACAGCAGCCAGCAGCCCAGTGCGGGACTTGAACTCATGAACCTTAAGATCATGATTTCAGCCAAAGTCAGACACTCAACCGAGCCACCTAGGTGGCCCTCTTTTCCTTTTTTTTGAAAAACAAAATTGTCCTTGAATTTAATTTGCCATGTGGAAGATACAATAAAAGAATTGTGATCTCCTACTATTTGGAAAGAGTCACATACCATTTCTTCCTCCTTCCTCTCTCCCTACTTAAAATACTAAGTGAGAATCATGATGGAGCTCAGAAGAAGGAAGAAGAGAGAAAGTCTTACATTTTGTATGAAGCAATGCCTAGTTCATCAAGATAGTGCTTGCGCAAAGATTTGGAACCACTCTTAACTAGAGAAAATATATGTTCAAGATGACAAGCAGTATATTATAAGAGATAAGAGATTTGTCTCTGGGGTCAGATGGGTGCAATCTTTGTATTATGGCTCAAGACTTGATTCAAATATTGTGTGTCCTTAGAACATTCACATAAGATTTCTGAGCTTGTATCCTTAATTGAAAAAAAAGTCAATATTATATGAAAACAACTTGAAAGCGTAAACATCAAAAAGCCAATATTCAATGTATGCTGTTTTCATTACTACAGATTTTCACATGTCATGGAATTTATCCTCTGCAAATATTCTTTCCAAATCATTTTGGGTAACTCTCACTATACTTATGAGGTATCAAAAATTAAACAAAAACAATTTTTTAGCAGCCAAATCATGCACTTCAAGTGTATAACCTTTTGATTGCTCAACTTGATCCAAAGCTAGATAAATAAATACATAACTTCTTTAGACTTAGGACATTGTTTTACAATATATATCACTTCTGAAGAATGTGTGGAGAGGAAAATTTGAACTCTATTTACTGATTCATATCTAATATGCTGCTGTTCTGAATTGCTTATACAGTATCAATTCAAATACTTTCAAAAATGCCCCTGTATCTTCCTGCAGTTTATTTGTAATGGTGAGTGAACTATAAAATTACAATTATCTTCAATTACTTTCACAAAAAAGAAACACAACTGGATGTGATTTGGAGAGACTGAAGAGTTCAGGGTCCATAACACAATCTGTTTGCATCCAGATATGGTCAGTTTAATTTCCAAGATATCATTGCCTCACTCAGATATCAATATTTCTTACAGAATGAGAAAAAAAATAGAAAAAAGTCAGTCAGTTCAATTTAGTAAGTAAGGTACAATGATTTCTTCATTTATAGCTCTGCTTTTCTCGTTTCTATAGGGTCTAGATCATGAAGTAAAGCTTTGTGGTCAGAGTTCACTCCCTGTGGAAAGAGTAGTACCAGAATTTAAGCAAAAAAATATAAACCACAGGTTGCTACATAGGAGTGGACATTTTCATACATACATAAAGACCTTTACATACGTAAATAAGTTTTTATTTTATTTTATTTTAATTTTTTTTTAACATTTATTTATTTTTGAGACAGAGAGAGACAGAGCATGAACGGGGAAGGGGCAGAGAGAGAGGGAGACACAGAATCGGAAGCAGGCTCCAGGCTCTGAGCCATCAGCCCAGAGCCCGACGCGGGGCTCGAACCCACGGACCGCGAGATCGTGACCTGAGCTGAAGTCGGATGCTCAACCGACTGAGCCACCCAGGCGCCCCAATAAGTTTTAATTATATTTCAGAAATAGTGCAAAACTATGAATTTTGCCCTGAAGATTTAGATGATTTCTTGATCTCCTGAGAATCTCCATGGTACTTTTTATTGATGAGATAGAAATGAAAGTGGTCATTAACTTGTGCAACACTGAAAATGGTACATGAATGGGAAGAAGTGAGCACCATGTATCATCCTGTATAATGATGAAAGTTAATATATGGCTTTGAGATGCTGACTTACCAAGGATATCAAGTATTATTTCATAATAAATTCCAAGTCTCTCTGCATTTCTCTACAGACCATATTTAATGCCAAATGATAAATCAGAGTTACTACAATGAGATTTCAGATTCTAGATTGTATTAAAATCTGAAAGCATTCATGCCATATAACTGAACATTGGGAGGTTACTTGTATAGAAATGATGCATAACAAGGAGAGCCAAATTTTTGAGCACTTACATTTTGAATATTTGAATTTTTTTACCAAGAAACAGATGAGCAAGAGGAACACTAGATACAATTTTTAAAGTAATTTTAAGTGATTTGCTCATAAATGTGAAATATTGAATGTGGTAGATCGTATAAAAATTAGAACCAATCACTTCATGACTGAAACCCATTGTAAGAAACACCTACTTCCAGACAATCCTGGCTTTCAGGACAATCTAAGGACAAGAGAAATCTAAGGTTGATAAAATTCAACTTTGCTGCGGGTTTAATGGATTTACAGAGAAGTAGTTGTAAGTAAAGGGGAAAAGGGATAAGGAAGGTTTCATATGAAGCTAAGGAACCACTGATCCAATAATATGATGGAGGAACATATTATTTAGATGTATAACCTAAAGAGATTCATCTTCCCTTTAGCATTACTGAGGATATATTAATAACCCGCATGAAAAAATATCTAATTGACAAGTTTTTGCATACCAAAACATATCCTAAATAGGTACATCCATTTACCATATTTCCGTACATGTTTTTATTATTAAAAGGTAAGAAATTGCATTTACTAACTTTTTGTGGTTAAGTACACAGACTTCAGGTCTTAGTTGTTATTTTGGACTTATTTTTTGGAAAAATCCTTAGAAGCCCAGAGATAGCAATTAGAAACAGAGATAAAGTATCTTAGTGATGAGTTTCTTAATTGAATCAGTTGAAAATAAAATATAAATTGAGGTAAATTATATATTATGTGGATTCAGAGAAGATATACTATTGGCATTCTCCTTTTAGTGTGTCAACTTAATTACTAAACATTATATGTGAATTAATGATAACTTTTCTACTTTCCTTTTCTAATATTTTATTTTTAAAATGGAATATTCACACATATATATTCAAGCGACTCATACTATACATCCTTAGCATGTTTATATATTAAAAATTTGATGATTAAAATACATATGTATACACATACATTTTAATTAGTTTATTAAATTTAGATAAGCATGGCAATTTTTTTTATCTTTACTTTTGAGAGAGAGAAAGAGAGAGCAAGTGGGGAAGGAACAGAGAGAGAGAGGGAGACAGAATCTGAAGCAGGCTCCAGGTTCTGAGCTGTCAGCACAGAGACCCATGCAGGGCTGGAACTCAGGAGCCACAAGTTCATGACCTGAGCTGAAGTTGGATGCTCAACTGGCTGAGCCACCCAGGTACCCATAAGCATGATAAAAATCTTAAACCATATGTGTTTACGTATTTGACTTCTGTGTTCATGTGTTCCCTCAGTCATAAGCATATATGTGTACACATTTATACCTATAGCTTAGTGACACAAATTAAATTGATATGAATTGCTGCTGTCTTCAGTTTATGGAAATACAGCAAGAATTCTGTGCTGACAGTTGCTCCATTGCCAAATTGGGCATCATGTTGAATGTTTGTCTTCTCATTTCAAATTGAGAGCCAGTTTTCTATCTTTTTCTAAGACAGGAAATATGCTAAAATCCATCTCAGCCTAGTTGCATCAATGACCATTTTCTCTTTGCATGACACCTAATCTTATCATATGGAGAGATGTCTCTGAGGAGATGAAAGATGGAACATGATGCCCCAAGAAGATTTGATTTAGAAATACAGAGTGAATATATGAGAGTATAGGGAGTGGTTTGGAGCTGGAAAGAGAATGGCTTCAATTATCCTAGAAAAGAAGAAGGAAATCTATTTAGGAGGAACGTAAGACTGAACTGAATTAAATATGTATAGGTAAATTTCACTTTAAAATGTTATCAAGAGTATAAGACATTGTAAAAGCAGTCACAAACAGATTGATACTATTAGACTAATTTGACCGAAATACATAGAAATTAGATCTAGCCTCACGAACAAAGCTAGAATGTGTGAATTATTCACTATAATCTCATCCTAGTTTTCTGACTCCTGGAAATGAATTTGAACAATTCATTTTGGTAGTGGTGGTCATAGTAGTCATATTTGAGAGAAGAGACATGTACAAGTGAATGTGTAAATAAGGATCAGTAAGATTCAGTGATGAAATACCTATAGGTTGTTACCTATAGAGACAGGTCAAGTTAAAAAAAATGCATTTTATTTAAACTGGTGTTTTTATTTAGTTTAAGCTGGTGAATTAAACTCATTCTACATTAAATTTATATATCCCTTCTGAACCCTGAGTCCTAAATTGTCCAAACTGGAAATTCACTGTCTATAATGATTAATTAATTGCCCGTTTTCCCTTTCTGCTCATCTGCACTTCTTAAACTAGGTACTCATGCAAGGAGTAGAATAAGTATAATGCATTTCCTGGGAACTTGAATAAAAAAAAAAAAAAGAGCCATGGTTTTATACTGAATCAGACATAAATACATTATAGAGTAGGACTTAAAAACACCGTAATACATTTTAAGACAAATCTTGTGATAACAAAAAAATATTACCTTATGCTCCCCAGCTCCCTAAAGTTCTAGTCTGAGAAACAGAATGTTTTCTTATGTATCTGGGGTTTGTCTGTTTAGGGAAGAAGTTTTTATGGCATAACTATGTTCTCTTACTGTTCCCTATTCTCATCACATTCAGTATTCAACAAATATTTATCGTATGTGCTAGTGTTTACAATATCCTGTTATTCTTTCCTTACTGAGCTAGCAGGAAAATACATTTTGCACCTTCTTTGAAATCAATCAGGATCATGTGACTAGTTCTGGTCAATCAAATATGAAATAAGATGAAAATGCTATTTTTATTCTGTGACCATAAAAATATGCTTTACAATTATACAGGATCCTCTGTTCTTTACTTCAGGAGTGGGGGAGACCATGAACTTCAGCTGGTACAACTAAAGGTCACTGTGTAGAGCAGGGTACCCCATAAACCCGGACAGGAGCACATTTTTAGAACCTGTTGCATGAGCAAAAGATAAACTTTTACTGTATTGAACCACTAAGATTGGGGTTTCACTGAAAGCATTATATCCTAACAAATGAAAGCATTTCTGTGTTTCAGGCACAGTTCCATGTCCGTGGCCAATTAAGAAACAAAATGAGACAAAGATCCCCTCCTCTCCACTGCTGGAGTTTAATGCATAAAGGATGACATTTGTAGTAACATATTGGAAATAAGTAAGGGATTGATGAAGCAGGAAAAGAAGAGGGTAATGAACATAATGGCTGATAGGTAGAATGATGGCCTCTCAAAGATGACACGCCATAATAACTGAAAATTGTGAATATGTTACTTACCTTTCAAAAGGGGCATTAGAGATGTAATTGAGTGAAGGATCTTGAAATGGAGGGTTTATTCTAGATTATCCAGGTGCGTTAAGTGAAATCACAAAAGTCCTTATAAAAGAGTTGCAGGGGAGTCAGAATCAACTAAGGAGATGTATCATGGTGGCAAAGTTTGGAGTGACACAGGGACAAGAGCCAAAGGATGTAGTGGCCTCTAGAAGCCAGAAAAGGCAGGGAAATAGTTTCATCCCTAGAGGATCTAGAGGAATACAACCTTGCCAACCCATTTTAGACTTCTGACCTCCAGGAGAAATAAGATCATATACATCTGTGTTGTGTTAAGCCACTAAGTTTGTGGTAGTTTGTAGCAACAGTAGGAAACAAATACAGTGACCTAAAAAGAAGTGCTGCAAGACCAAGTAACCTCACTTTGCCGCCGTGTCTTCAGGGCAGGCCACTGCTGTTGATTGACCTTGTAATATATGTGAAAACGGGCTTAGACGTTTTGGGAGAAATACTAGTAGCTCTCTCCACTGTTCAGTTCCATTACCCTTTTTCATACTCAGATACATTTATTTGTTTCTGTTTGTTTGTTAATAGCAAGACTATAAATCCCAGTCTACTTTTCTTTTTTTTTTTTTTTTCCTTTTTTAAGTGTTTGTCACTGATCATTTTATGCCTTGAGATTCCTCTCTCTTCTCCAATACCAACCCGAATTTGTGCAAGATGGTGTTTCCCCAACTCTCCAATCCCATGGCAGCTTCCATAAATAATTAAGAGAAACACCTATTGAGAGGGTTTTACTTTTGGAAATCAGACAAGAGATAACTAAAAAATTACAAATTGTTCAAAATTCTTAGAACCTTCATTGCTGGTCTAATTTTAAGGGTTCTCATTGACATGGTAGTTGAAAGACAACATTCTACTTCTGTCCTTGGCTTCTGAGGCTTTCAATCAAAATGACCCTCTTCTTAAGAAATGAAATTGGGTCTAAAGGTATTACAAAATGGAAAATTTGTGCTTCCTAGGCTTATGGCAATTAGCACTACAACTCTGGGTGAAACTGAGCTTACCAGTCTTATATTTAGGGACAAAGTGATTCACTTTCAGTAGTCCTTCACAGATTATTGTTCTGTTTTAGTCATCATATACCAAATATACAATTTTTCCATTTTTATTCAATTAAACACATGTTTCTTAAGTGCACAGCATTCATCTAGATGTTTTATCTAGAGTCCCCTACCATGCTCCCAAAAGGAAAAATAAATGTTGTGATATGTACTTGGGTCACCATAATGATTCTTAATATTTTCCTTAGTCCTGCATATATTTTGGATAATGGTATTTGAAGGTCGGAGGTACATGCGTACCAAGAATGGCAGTAATCACAGTTTGCCATGAAAACATTCACAGCTTGTTTGAAGAGAATGTGGGGTGTTTGGGTTTTGTTTTAGAATTTACTGATATTACAAGGTATGAAATGTTTAGACCCAAAGACTGAATATCTGAATAACAAAAAAGTGGAATCTTGTAACTTGAACCATCTTGAGAAACATTCAGCTTATAAATATGTAAACAAGATTCAACAACCACAGCATTCTTCCAGTCTTACCAGATGTGCTTTCAAAGGGCTGTTTGGGGCCCTTCTTTTATGCTTTTCCCTTTTTTTATATTCTACTGCCTGAATATCAGGGAAAGGGCAAGTGATTACCTTGCATAGTTTTCTTCTACATATGAAATATGCATGAGATCTGTTCTTACTGAAAGTTTACATTTGCCCAGCTGGCTTAACATCTTTTGGGGGTCTTAGCCTTAGTGGCTTCATTAGGCCTCCTGGAAAACAGATTTACATAGGAAATGGGAACTCAATTTAAATAATCTGTATGTCTTATAAGAACCCTTCATAGGAAAATTGTTCTTTCTTAAACAGCATTCAAATAAAAGTGAATTTTAAAATTTTGAGTGAACACTGTCCTCCACTCAGGAAAAAGTCCTTTAATTTGTTAACATATGTTAAGAATGCTTTTCTTTATTCTATAACCTTAAATTGCATGAATCTTTGAAGATCGCTCTTACTCATGTTTATTCTGAATTTAGAAGTTATCTTTCAATTATTCCACACATTGACCTTTAATCTCAAGACATTAACAAGAATGTATTATAATGAAACACGGTGACACCTTTAGATGTAAAGTATAATGTAATAGGTTAAAATAATCAAGAATATTCTAATATGTTACATAACATATTAACAAATAACATATCCCCTATGTCACATGCAATATATTAACTTATTATGTGATAATCTTGAGAATGGAGGGACTCTATGGAAATCTTACTTTTTATAAGATGATTTATTTATTTAAATAATTTATTCCACAGCATTTAGGGAGTGCCTACTAAGTTATAGGCTCTATTCTAGTTTCTTGGGATGCATCTGTGAGTAAAAATTACAAAACTTCCACAGAAGAAGTAATTATCTAGTAAGGGAAACAGTCTATAGACAATAAACATAATTCTGAAATGTTGTAATATGTTAGAAGATAATGAATACCAGGAGAAAATCCAATAGGCTGGAGAGTTCCGTCTGGGAGGGAGTTACCTTGCAGATTTCTAGGGAATGTACATTGTGGGGACAACTGTATCAAAGGTTCTAGGGTTGGAATTACCAGGCCTGTTCGTGGGAAAAAAAGAGGACATTGTTTGTAGAGTGAAGTGAGAAATGGTGGCAAGAAATGAAGCTGGAGGGATATGTATTAATGGTGAGACGGGGGAGATGGGAGAAGATCACATAGGGCCACCAGGCATTTTGCTAAATATCAATTTTTTTTACTAAAAATATCAATTTAATGGAATTTTTGGAGCAAAGGAATGACTTGTCTGAGTTATTTTTTTAAATGTTTATTTATTTTGAGAGAGATACAAGGAGAGAGAGAGAGAGAGAGAGAGAGAGAGAGAGAGAGTGGGGGAGGGGCAAAGAGAGAGGGAGAGAGAATCCCAAGCAGGCTCCATGCTCAGCACAGAGACCTACATAGGGCTCAATCTCACAACGGTGAAATCTCCACCTTACCTGATATCAACAGTCGAAACTTAACTGACTGAGTCACCCAGGTGCCAGAGTTGTCTGAGTTATTTTTTTTTTTTAATGTTCATTTATTTAGAAAGAGAGAGACCCCAAGTGGAGAAGGTGCAGAGAGAGAGGGGGACAGAGGATGTGAAAGCAGGCTCTACACTGACAGCAGAGAGCCCCGTGTGGGCTTGAACTCATGAACCATGAGCTTATGACCTGAGCTGAAGTGGGATGCTCAACCAACTGAGTTAACCCCGTCTGAGTTATTTTTAACAAGATTATTTTGGCTGTTAGTTTTGATAACGAACTACACTTCGAATTGCAATAATTCAGGAGAGTGGTGATGAAAGCTCAGATCCAGTTGGTAAAGTGCTGCCATTGAGAAGTAGTAGGACTCTTAGTATATGTTTTGAAAGTAGGAACTTCTTTATTAATTGTATGTGAGGTGAAAGAGAAGTCAAGAATGAGTATAAGCATTTTGGTCTGATACAGTGGAAGTATGGACTTGCCATCAATGGAGATGAAGTAAACTTCAGCTAAAACAGATCTGAAAAGGGGGTCAGAAATTTAATTGTGTACATGATTAGTTTAAGATGTCTTTTAAATATGTGAATAGAAAGTCACAAAAACTGGTATCCTAGTCTGGAGTTTGGGTGATACATCTGAGCTGGAAGTATAAACTTGGGAGCCATTTAGATTATCAATGGTGTTTACAACCATAAGAGAGTATACATTTCCCAAAGAAATGAGTGCAATGTTAAAGATTTTTTAAAAATCTCTATGTGGAGGCAAAACCTAAGCCTTAGAACTCCAACTTTGAAAAGTTAGAGAGATGAAGATATGAGAGAATATGAGATTGAGAGAGTGACCAAGGTAGGAATAGAACAAAGAGAATGGGTATGGTGTCCTGGGAGCCAAGTGAATTATTTTATTTATTGTACTGTATTGTACCGTATTTAGCTTATATTATATTTCCAGTAGAAAGGAGTGGAAAAGGTGTAAAGATATGCAAACATAAGTGATAGTTTCAGAATGACTGAGAACTGAGTACTTGATTTAGCAACATGGAATATATTGATGACTTTAACAGACTGCTTTTGTGGGTGAAAACCTGCCTGGAATGAGTTTGGGAAAAGATGGTAGAAAAGTATTTGGAGACAGGGGATACCATGCAAGTGGGATTTCATTTTTAATTTTTAAAAATGTTTATTTATTTTTGAAAGAGTCAGAGCGTGAGTGGGGGAGGGGCAGAGAGAGAGGGAGACACAGAATCTGAAGCAGGCTCCAGGCTCCAAGCCAACTCGGGGCTCGAACTCACAAACCATGAGATCATGACCTGAGCCAAAGTTGGATGCTTGACCTACTGAGCCACCCAGGCACCCCTCATTTTTAATGGGAAAAGCAGTGACATCATATTTGCATGCTGATAGGAAATGTGTGAGAAAAAATGATATAGGACTGGGTAAGATATTCAGACTGGAGATTTCAACAAGATGAGAATCAATGGAATTCAATGCATAAATGAAGGGATGAGTCTCAGGCAAGAGTCCTAGGAGTTTGTTTATAGCAATACGAGGGAAAGAAGAGCAAAAAAAAAAAAAAAAAGGCATGCGTGTTGTATGTGTGTGCATGTTTAAGTAGGTTCCATGCCTAATGTCGGGCTTGAACTCACAACCCAGAGACCAAGAATTGTATGCTCTACTGACTGAGTCAGAAAGAAGAGAAATGGTCAACAAATGGGCACAAGTGAAGAGTGATAAAGTGGAAGGGATATGTTGTAGATTTGATATCAGAGGATATAATGTGAAATAGACTAAGAGAGTAGAGGAATGAGTGAGCCCATAAAATATACTGTAATATACTATACTAATTGCAGGGCAGAACCAAGTATCCGCTTAAAGTTTGTGGACATGAATTTAAAGTGACATCAGTTTGCACATTCCCCAAAGTCTAGCGAGATATATGGCACGTAGGAAGTCGCTATTAAAGATCTGATGAATAAATGAAAAAAAAAATGCTTGAAATATCCTTAAAAGGTACTGAATATATAGTATAGAAATGACCTTTGCATGTTTGATTTTCTACTTATTTTGTCTTCCTAAGCCCCATATTTGCACCAATCATGGAGAGAAAAAGATCTACTTTAAGTGCCTGGGAAACAGACTCTGAGATCTGCATAAAAGAGGTTTATTGCAAAATATTTCAGAATTGGGAATGGGGGCAGTCAAATTGTGATGTAGTTCCAATAAGGGACTCGATTAATCTTACAGGGAGTTGGAACGTATCTTAAAAATCATAATTGAGACGAAATTGGTAGGATTTTATACCCCTTTAGTAGACAGTCATTGGATATAGGCCGCCCGAGGAGTGGATGTGTCACCTTGTTCAAGGCATGATCTTTCTGCCTAGGATAATTCCTGAAGAAGGAGTTAGGATGTCATAATGTTAGTTATAAAAGATAATTTTAGGAAAGGTCTTAAAGAGATAATTTTCATTTACTAGATTCTCCCCTCCCTTATAAATATTCAAAACACTTTGTAATGTAATTACCTCTTATTCCGCATTGGTGATATTTAATACCAAACATTAACATTTTTCCAAGATGAGAGTCTAAAGTATGGAAAAAGATAGGTTCAATAAGGCAGGTAGAGATTATAGGACACTTAATCTGGCTATCTGGCTCTTGAAACAATAATCCTTTTATATCTAGCTTTTCTGACTCTATCAAAATTAATAATAAATAAATAGAAAGAGTATCTAATTGTGACCCACTAACTTGATTTTATAATTTCTGGAATGTGTTTCAGCCTGAAGTTGGAAAGTGATTGGCTACAAAACACAAAAAGGATACACCGTTTATTTCATGCACTTACCAGGAATTGGAGAAATATGCTGGGCACAGGTAGGTAAGGTAAGGTGACCATAGGTAAGGTGACCATAGGATGTATCATCTGATCCCAGATCCTTTGAGAGTAAATGAGGCAGGGACAAGGACTGTCTCACTATCTGTAGCAGGGTTCTTCCATCACCAAGGCATGTTAAGGCTCAGAGTAGAAGTCAGAAGAGCACGACATGGGTCACAGCGGTTGTTTGTCCTTTTGATCCCTGTGTTCAGAAGAATAGGGACAAAGGGAATCAGAAGACATTTGACATTTACAAGAAGTCATTAACTTAGCTAGGATAAAAATGGGGGGGGGGGGCGCCTGGGTGGCGCAGTCGGTTAAGCGTCCGACTTCAGCCAGGTCACGATCTCGCGGTCCGTGAGTTCGAGCCCCGCATCAGGCTCTGGGCTGATGGCTCGGAGCCTGGAGCCTGTTTCCAATTCTGTGTCTCCCTCTCTCTCTGCCCCTCCCCCGTTCATGCTCTGTCTCTCTCTGTCCCAAAAATAAATAAAAAACGTTGAAAAAAAAAAAAATTAAAAAAAAAAAAATGGGGGGGGGGGGACCATTAATCTGTAAGTTAAAATCAAACCCAAAGGAAAAAGTATAAACTACACATGAACAGAGAAGAGCCATACTTGCCTGTGAAATGACACAGAGGAAGCACTATGTCACTGGATTATGGTGCTCAGGATAAAGTAGTACATGCATATACATGATATCCAACGGAAACTCTTAGAGTTTGCAAGTCATGTAGAAACTCTCTTCACACATAATTGTGGGGCAAAAGGTGACAAAAGAATTTAATTTTATTTAAACTTTCAAAGTTCTGACGTGACTAGTATACGTTTTTCTAACTCGTTATACAAATCCTACATGCTTCTTTGTAAATGTATTTAGTATAAAGTGGGCTTAATTTTTTGAAAGATTTTATAGAATTTTATATGGTGTAATGGTTAATTTTAGGTGTCAACTTAACTGAGGTTAGGGATGCCCAGATAGCTGGTGAAATATTATTGCTGGGTGTGTCCATGAGGGTGTCTATGAAAGAGTTTCATTTGAATCAGTACTCTGAGTAGAGCTGATTACAATCACCAGTGCTAAGTGGGCATTATCCAATCTACTGAGGGCGTGAGTAAAACAAATGGTGAAAGAAGGGTGAATTGACTCTCTCTGCTGGAGCTGAGATGTCCATCATCTCCTACCCTCAACATTGGCACTCCTGGTTCTCAGGCTTTTCGTCTCAGACTGGGATTACATCATCACCCTCATGCCCCATTCTTGGAGCTTAGGACTGGAATGTACACCATCAGATTTCCTGGTTCTCTGGCCTCAAAACTTAGACTGAATTATACCACTGGCTTTCCTTCTCCTTTAGCTTTCAGACAACAGATCATGGGACTTTTTGGCCTCTGTAATGGTGTGAGCCAAGTCCTATAATATGCAAACATACCTTATTTTATTGTGCTTTGTTTTATTGCACTTCACAAATACTGTGTGTTTTACAAACTGGAAAGAGGAAAAATGCCAACATTAACAGGAGTTTGGAAGAAGTTGATTCCAATCCTCATGGATGACTTTGAGGGGTTCAAGGCTTCAGTGGAGGAAGTAACTGCAGATGTGGTGAAAATAGTGAGAGCTAGAATTAGAAGTGGAGACTGAAGATATGACTGAATGGCTGCAATCTCATGATAAAAGTTTAATGAATGCAGAGTTGCTTCTTATGGGTGAGCTAAGAAATTTCCTGAGTTTCTTGAGATAAAATCTACTCCTGGTGTAGGTGCTGAGAATACTATTGAAATGACAACGAATGATTTAGAATATTACATACACTTAGGTGATAAAACAATGGCAGTTATACCCAAATGAGAGGACTGACTTCAATTTAAATTTTTTTTTTTTTTTTTTTTTTTTAGAGAGAGATAGAGAAAGAGAGCACGTGTAAGCAGGGGAGGGGCAGAGAGAGAGGCAGAGAGAGAATCCCGAGCAGGCCCCTTACTGTCAGTGCAGAGCTCATGAACTGTGAGATCATCACCTGAGGGGAAATCAAGAGTCCAAAGCTTAATCTACTGAGCCACCCTGGCGCCCCTTGACTCCAATTTTGAAATAAATTCTACTTCGGGTAAATTGCTATCAAATGGCATCACATACTACAGAGAAATCACTGGTGAAAAGAAGAGCCAATGGATACAACAAACTTTATTATTATCTTATTTTAGGAAATTGCCACAGCCACCCCAATCTTCAACAACCTGATTAGTCAGCAGACATCAACATCCAGGCAAAACCTTCCACCAGCTGAAAGCTCAAATGATGTTGAGCCTTTTCAGAGCAATAAAGTATCTTCAATTAGGTGTGTACTTTTTTCAGACCTAATACTATTGCACACTTAATAGACTACAGTATAGTGTAAAAACAACTTTTATATGTGCTGGGACACCAAAAATTAATTGTAATGTCTTTATTGAAATATTCATTTTATTGTTGTGGTCTGGAACTGAACCTGCACTATCTCCGAGGTATATCTGTATATCCTATTGGTTCTGCTTCTCTGAAGAACCCTGACTAATATATTTTGTTATTAAGTATTTCACAGGAAGCAGTTGGAATAAAGACAAAAGAACACATTATCATTTCTTCTCCCAACATATGACTTTATATTTATACCCAAATATTTTTCCAGGAGTACTAAAATGATTAATGTTGGGCTCTTCTAATTTGAATGGGGTTTCAGTGGAATTTAGAGCAAAATAGGAAGTATATTTATTAACTGAAACCAAAACCAAACATACATTTTAGGAAACAATACGGTTTTTGATAGAATAAGCTTTTTTGACTTTCAAATTCAGCATTGTCTTCCAATCAAAAGAAGAAGAGACCTAGAAGGAATTGCAGTAGGAAATTGCAGACAACTGGGGCTTTAAATATTAAAGCACCCTATGTATAACAATAAGTAGAAAATAATGGAAAGTGGATTCTCGATCATGGCACTTTTTTTTTTTTTAACTATGAGAGCAAGATTTTCCTGGCTTTTCATCTGATGATATTTGATTAAGCTATGAATTTATTATACATACTTCATGGTTACAACTATTTAATTTTTTTTAAACAATAGTGAAAAAACTGGTGAATCAACTCACCTCCATACCAGGATACAGTTCCCCTCCCATGTACTTACATTCTTACACTAAATATACTTAAAATATAAAGATAACTGAGTAAATATATTTCTACTTACAAAGTATTATTTTTTTTGCATAACACATCAGAGACTGTTACTAATTCTCTCTGTGTACTCAAGTATTTAAAAACCTAGTATGTTCAGGTTTACATTTAAACATCCATAGTTCATTTCTGCTATCATAGTGTAAGTTGTCATCCTGAATAATATAATGTCTGTCACTTTAGTCTGCACAGTAGCCACTCTTATAAAAACATATCAGATAATATGATTCTTTTGTAGAACTAGATAAGCCATTGAAAGAAAATAAGAAACATCTGAGTGGTAAAGATAACAGAAAATTACTCTACCTTATTTTTTGGTACCTACTATTCAGTAGAGTAGAATTGAATAATAACTTCTCTCATAATTTTTTTGGAACACCTGATTCTAGAAATGTAACTTTATCTTCATTTTGCATAACATGGTACAATAATTTTGCTTTAATAATTTTTATCATAAATAATTTTTAAAAATCAATGTCTTTTAAGTTATTTTTAATTTTCTCTTAAATATTAGTGATTAATGAAAGTTGGAAGCTAATTACTAAATATTAAAACATACAAATTAAGGCAATTAAATTATAGAAAGGAAACCATAACTAATTCAGGAGATGGGGTTAATTTTGAATATTTAACAATTAATGGAATGATCTTAGAAAATTTGGAAAACTCTCCATTTTTGTACAAAGTTTCACGTTTTTTTAAAGTAAGTTTTCTGTAGTTGCCTTTGTAGTATATAATTATTTTAAATTGAAGGCCAAAAACTTATCTGGAGAAAAATAAAGCAACACCAAGTCACAGGTAACTTATAAAGTCTTCTTTTCTACTATGGTTCAATAATGGTACATTTTCATTTTCAAAACTGGGCCATAAAACTATATGACAGGAAAAATTCAATGACTCTTCTTTACAATAAAGAACCCAATCATGGACCCAATAAAGAGCCACAGTTTAAGAATTATTAAGAAAAAAAAGCTTCATTTTAGCAATTGTTTAGATTAAATACAGAAAGTATAGTATTTCTGAGTACTATATACTAAGCCCAATATTTCATTAGATATTATAAAAATAATATTGTGCAAAAAGAAGTAATATATAATTCAGAATGTATACTGAGACCTCTTGTGAATCTTCCAAAAATGACATTAATCTGAGCAAGTATATCGAAACATTTACATATTCCCTTTGAATTCATGCACTTATCCTTAAAATATATTTTCTTCTGTTTCCAATTTTATATAATTGATAATAGTTACATAAAATCAGAGGTGTGAAAATGGTCCAATCCTATTAACCAAAAAAAAAAAAAAAGTATTTTGTCTCTTGAAGCTTTTAAAAACTACTCCCAGAAAGATTATGTAAGCAATGGCCCCATGATCTTCTCAGCTAATATAGAAAAGTTTAAATGTACCTATGCACTTTATAATTGGAATTACTTTGTAGATTGCTGGTATTATTTATCTATATTTGTTTACCATGTGAAATAGTTCCTTGCTATTTACTTATTATTACTGATTTTCAGTATTTTGTGTGCTGTTTTTGATTTAGTTCATTGCCAACTTAACCTGACAGAAAAATTACGTGACTTACAAATATAGTCTGTATTAATATTAAAATACTATTTTTATTTATTTTAATACCATGACATAAATATAATTCTAATAGACTCAAATATTTCTTATTCATCCTTTTCTTTATAGTTTTACCGAGTACAGAATATTTGTTTGTAAAAAGAAAAATCCTGTGGGAGAAATATATAGGTCTGAGATTGCAGCAAACCAACCCTCCCACCAAAAGCAATTAGAAAAGTTGTATAAAAGCTAAAAATCATCAGTTTAAAGACATTAGGGTACTGCTGGAAGATGGACAAGGGACTCCAAGGTTTTGGAAAGCAGAGATGGGTGCTGACAAGGTAAACCACTTTCCCTCTGAGCATTTGCTGATTCTTAGGACAGGCGAGAGTCCAAGAATATTTGCTTTGCTGCTGCTGCTGGACAGAAACCAGATGCTGCTTCTGCTGGCTCTTGTTCTTGATTTTATCCCCCTCTCCTTCCTCGCCCTCCCCCTTCCTCCTCCTCCTCCTCTTTCTCTTTCCCCTCTTCTTCCTATTCCTCCTCCTCCTCCTTTTAAAATAGGTTTATCTTGTTATAAAATCTGTTGAGGCAAATGAGAAATTTAGGAGTCTAAAGGCCACGGGCATATTTTTCCCTTAAAGAAACAAATTTGCTGAATTATAAAGCTGTGCAAAGTAGAGGTTGAAAAAAATGAATCAGAAAGTCAATAAAAAGGAGAGGAGACCTTTCTGGCAGCCTTGCGGTGCTGAGAAGATAAGGACCAGGATTCAGGACTCCAAGAGAGATGGAAATTTGTAAGTGTGCCATGATCCAAACTAGAAACTCTGGAGGGTTGGACCCTGGACTGAGGAGGGGCCGCTACCGTCTACTGTGTCAACAGCAGTAAACCAAAACCAAAATGAAAAAAAATGACAATACAGAATATGTTAAAATTAAGAAATTTGTATTTCACAAGACAGAAATGAGGGAGAGAAGCAAGGCACAAAATGGAAGAAGACATCTTTTTATATTTCAAAGGACTTTTTGATAAATCAGTAAGAAAAGAAGGCAGGGAAACCACTAAAAACAACACAAGACTGAAAAGCTTTGTACAGAGGAGGATACCTATTACCTACATTGCAGGACACATGTGGAAGGGGCTGAACTCCATACAAACCCACCAGAATGGCTAAAATAAAAAACAAAGCAAAACAAAACACCTAAACAAAATGTTGACTACAAACCTGATTTACTGCTGGTGAAAGTATTAATTGTTAAAATCCTTCTGGAAAATTGCTAGGCAGTAGCTGTTAAACTTGAAAATGTACATTCCCTATTATCTAGCATCACACTTCTGGGTACATACCTTATCAAATTGCATTCATATTATTATCAAAAATTATGAGCGATTATGTCCATAACAGCTCTAGCCAAACATTGGAAACAACTGTGCAACAAAAGAATGCATATATTGTGGCATATTTACATAGGGCAGTGGAAGACACACCCAAGAAACCCACAAAACTATTACCAATGCATAATAGGATAAATCTTGCCAAAATGATATCCAGAAACAAACACCAAATGCCAGCAGCCACATAAAGTACATTTGTGATTATACTTATTTATGTGTGGAAGCAGGTCTACTTCATTGACAGTGCTAAAAGCGTTAGGCAGTTAGGCATGAGGAGAAGAGATAAAGCAGGTGCTGTCCACACCCTGGGTGCCACCTTTGAGGGAGAATTAACAGCCACACCTTCAGAGCCATGTTCAAGGGCTAACAAAACAAGAAAAGCTTAGCCACTAAGTCGCTCAAAAACCACAAGGGGGGTTCCAAGAGCTGAACATGCCCACAAAAGGTGCAACTTGCCCTTAACATACCTCAAACATCATAACAAAGTGCATGAGGCATAAATATACAATGCATAAATGAATGATTACAGACTGCATCATGGGTAGGCACATGTGCAAAAGCCAAAATGTTATACAACCCCCACCCCCCCCCCCCCGCTCTCAATAAAAAATGTCAATCAAAGCCAAATTTACATATGCAGAAAGCAGGCTTAAAAGGGGCTGTTACCACTCTTGCTCTGGCAGTGGCCAGCTTATACTCTTCAAAGTGTCCTATATACTGGCCTGCTCAATAAAACTATTTCCCCACTCTGGTGCCCAGGCTCTAATACTTCCGTGTGTCTGGGACAAGAACCAAGCAACCTGTTAACAGAAGTAAGCATGATTATGACTCTTAGAAGGGACGCTGGCGAGAAGGGTCCATAAGGAGCTTTCTGGGGGGTGCTGATAATGTTCTGTTTCTGGATGTGGATGGTGGTTACAATGTGTGTACTAAATTTATGAAACTTTATCAAGCTGTATACTAGTGATTTTTGCATCGTTCTGTGTGCATGTTATACTTCAAAAGAGTTTATTAAAAAAATGCAGTACACCTGACATTATACAATAAGTAGTTAGCAGTATTAAAATTTGCAAGCACTTTAATAATCTTAAATAGTCACAAGTGATGCTCCAAGAAAGTGTTGAACATTCCAACCCAGAAAGAATTGTCTCACCTACTTACTGTTTCAGCGAGTGAGCAATGTGATAACTGGGGTGAATACAGGTAACAGAGCTATAAAAGTGAAAAGGAAATGAATACTTTGACAGACAATGTTGCCACTGTATTCCATAAGTGAAAAGTTCATTTAGAATACAGTCATTTATCTAAATTAGTGCTTTTCCAAGTGTGGCTCCTAGGCCAGCAGCATCAGCATCAGGGGGTAATACACCCAGAAAAACTGAATCTTAAACTCTGGGGAAAGGTCCGAGCCATCTGCATTTTTTAAATCTTTTATTTTTATTTATTTATTTATTTATTTATTTATTTATTTATTTATTTATTTAGAGAGCACATATGCAAGCAGAGGAAGGGCAGAGGGAGAGACCGGAGCTGAAATCAAGAATCTGAAACTCAAGGGACTGCATCCCTAACCATCTGTGTTTTAATAAGCCCTCCAAGTAATTCTGATGCATGCTAAATTTTAAGATCCAAGGATATAAAACAAATCTGTATACAAACACCCTACCTGTATTTTTCTTTCTTGTTTTCTTTCTTTTCTCCCTCCCTCCCTCCTCCTTTCCTCCCCTCTTCTTTTTCTTTCCTTTCTTTTCTTTCTTTCTTTCTTTCTTTCTTTCTTTCTTTCTTTCTTTCTTTCTCCCTTTGTCTCTTTCTTGCTTGCTTTCTTTCTTTCCTTTCTTTCTTTCTCCCTTTCTCCCTTCCTCCTCTTCCTCCTCCTCCTCCTCCTTCTTCTTCTCATTCTTCATGTGCCATTTAGCAATTTGGCAGGTACATTGCTGCTGATCACTGAATAGATATTGAATGAATCACTAGTGTTTTGCATGTTAAATGACATATAATTGTTTATTGAATTACATTTAATTAACTGTATCCCATGGACAAGAATGGATTCAATGAAATTTAAATTAATTCCATGCTGTTTCTACTTTAGTTCAATAATGATCCATCGATATGAGAAATGTAAGAGAAAGAGGAATCTAGTTTTTGTTGGTGTGTATCACATTTCCATGGAGATCTTGATGTAGTTCCTAAAATTTGAAAAGAACTCCCAACAGGATTTCCTCATCATAGATCATTGATTTGATCTATACTCAAACACTGGGTTGTGAGGGAGTAGATCTTTATTTAAGAAGGAATGGGGGAAAAGATCTCTTGAATAAAAGGGTAAACACACACACACACACACACACACACACACACACACACACACACACACACCACAGAGTATCATACTACCAACTGTCCTGAGTTAAAGTGAAGTACCCAAAGTTATAGTCGGAAATCAAGCTAGCACAGAGACAAACGATCAGTTTACTGAATATGAATGCCTAGCACTATGTACACTTTCTGAATAAGCCTCAGATGTAGCATCGATCTCAAAGAATAGAAGAATAAGCAAAGTTTGATTTAAGGTGTTGTAATTCATGAATTCATGAAAATTTCATGAATATCAAGAAGTCAGATACCACTGAAATGTTTTCTGTTTTCAAGCCAGGGTCACAGATCGTTAAGCAGCTATTTAAGTATAAACCTTGCAATTAAAAGCATCAGAATTGATGTGCAGCTGGAGTCCCTTGCTTAGCTGAGTAGTTGGATGTTTATAAGAATTTGGTATACTGTTACTAACTATACATCCTTGTGAAAAGATTTCAATTTCCTTTCACAAAACCTGGATCATGATTTGAATTCTACATAAAATAGAAATTAAAATATTCAATGGCATCTGAAGAAGAGAAAAAGAATTAATAAAGTCACTCTATTTTATAACTAGTATTTATTAAAACAAAGAAGACACCCATTAAGTTGTGTTTAATTCTCTCTGTTATACCAATAACTTTACTTATGAGTTAATGCTATAGAGATTAAGAAAGAAAGATGCCATTATATATGGAGATTTTAGTTTTAGTGCCTGTATTATTTAACATTTTTGGAATAAAAGATCCATTATGTTATCTGTCGATTGGTTTATTGGTCAATCGATCTATCTACACAAAGTTTAATAGTAGTGATCTGGAAGTTTGAACCCAAAACTAAGAATTCTCCATGCTGAAATTATGCCTATGCATTAATAAAGTAATCTCATAGTTCTATATATTTTTGAAATAAATTACATTTCAAATACTATCTCCATTATACACACACACACACACACACACACACACACACACACTGTGTGTGTGTGTGTATAATTTAACTTCTGGTCAGATCTTGACTTCTTTGAGTAATCTATTCATAGCCTACACCAAGAAATTCCCCTCTAAGGAGTATCAATATTAGCAGAGTGTTAGAAGTTCAAGATTGTGTTGGAAGGATTAATTTGTAATATTCCAAACTGTAATATAGCCTTAGAGCTTATATTTTCATCCTCAGACACTCTTCCAGTATTAACTCACTATTATCATCAGTTCTCCCTGTCTTCATTGTAATAGAACTTGAAGTAATTGCCTTGGAAACTAAAGCAACTTTTAGAAAGAGATAACATTCTCTTAATAATAGGATGATTCATATAAATTTGCCATTAAGTAGATCAGTTATTAAACACGACAATTTCTTATGGTTCAACCTAATAATAAACATGGAATTTATCAGTTAAACTGATATCAGTTTGATTTTTTAGCTTTATTTTTAAAAACTTTTTATTGTTTATTTTTGAGAGACAGATGAAGTGAGAGTGGGGGAGGGGCAGAGGGAGACACAGAATCTGAAGCAGGCTCGAGGCTCTTAGCTGTCAGCAAAGAGCCCGACTAGGGGCTCGAACTCATGAACCATGAGATCATGACCTGAGCCAAAGTCAGACAGTTAACCGACTGAGCCACCCAGGTGCCCCAGTTTACCAGATTTGTAAAAGCATGTAGTGTGTGTAAAGAATTATGTTAGATATTAAGAGTATCTAAAACATACATCTAAAAACACATCTGACAAGCATGGTCAGATAAGAGAACATGGTCCTATAAACAAAGTTACAATGCAAAAAAGTTTTATTTTTATCTTTAGTATCTTTATAATCATCTACACATTCAGATCTAGCACCAAAAAGGAAATGGATATAATTAAATCAGAGGATTCTGCAAGTAGGGCTCAGAGGAGAAGAAATCTAATGTGCTTGTCTGGTTCTTACCTCAGCAATCCACTTGGATGAACCCAGGAAACTCTCACTAAGAACCTATAAAAACATCTTTTGTTATTTTATCTTTCTGTTGGCTCTTTTATTTAACCATATAAAGACAAGTCTCTTTAAACTCCATTTTCCAACTTTTCACATTTTACCTTTCTCCTTCCCATCGCAGCCAAGGTATTTGGAGGATATTCTACATTGTTTTCTACTTCAACATCTTCCAAATAAAATATCAAATATATATGCATATATAAATGTATGAACCATGTGAGATATAGACGTAATGTAAAATGGACAAATGTAAACTGAAATCATAACTCATGAACTAGGACATTACTCATATTTTCTATCTACCATGTAATCCTTTTACATTCTATATCCTTACCTCCCTTGCAAGAACAGCCTCCCTCTAGTTTTGGTGTTTATCAGGAGCTTACAGTTTTGAAAATTAATTACATTGCATTCTTGTATAATCCTAAATATAATAGTGTTTAGTTGTTACTGTTTGAAGGTTTGTTAAAGTTTTATTATGCTTTGTTATACTTCTGGAACTTGTTTTTTTAAATCAACTTTTGATTTCTAAAATTATTCTACTTTGTTGTGGGTGATTGTAGTTCATTCGTTCCTCACTGATGTACAACATTCTACTGTGTTAATAACTACAATTTATTTACTTGTTAACTTGTTGATCAATAGTTACCATATTTTCCATCTTTCTTTATCTTCTTTTTTAAACAAATAATGTAGATCTGGGCATTCTTGTATATGTCTTCATTGCACAGGTACAAGAATTTCTCTGAGATGCATATGTAGGAACAGAAGTAATGCATCATATTTGAACCTTCAACTTCATTGTATGATTTCACTTTGTGATCTAAAGTGGTTATAACAGGGGCACCTGGGTGGCACAGTGGGTTAAGCGTCTGACTCTTGATTTCAGCTCAGTTCATGATCTCACTGTTTATGAGATCGAGCCCCGTGTTGGGCTCCATGCTAACAGCACAGAACCTACTTGGGGTTCTCTCTCCCTCTCTCTCTCTCTCTGCCCCTCCCTTGCATGCTCTCACTCTCTCTTTCTCTCTCTCTAAATAAATAAATAAACTTAAAAAAAATACAAGCCCAAGAAAAAAGGTATTTTTTTTAAATGAAGTCATTATAATAATTTACCTTCCCAGCAGCAACATATATAAAATGACAAATGAACATTTTCCTTAAGATTCTGAACACTGTAGCCAGACTGCCTGGGATTGTTTTTCCTTTGAATTAAAGTGCATAATTGAAGTGCATTCAGAAAAGTGTACAGATCATAAGTGTACAGCTTGATGAATTCTCATAAATTGAACCTACCTTTGTATCCAGTACCTAGATTGAGAAACTGAAAATCACTGGCAACTACAGGGGTTTTCTCTTCTTTCCCAGTATTACGTCACCATACCTCCAGAGCAACTGTTATCTTTATTTCTAATCTCATAGATTAGTCTTGCCTGTTTATAAATTTTATAATATTGGAATCATAGGACATATATTTGTGCTTGGATTTGCTGTTCAGTCCATATTGTTGAGTATAATGGTATCCCATTCTTTCTCATAGACAAATAGTGTGTCCTTGTGCAAATACACCATGAATAATTATGCATCCATTCTGTTTATTAGCAACTGGATAGGTTTCAGTTTGGGTCCATTTTTAATAATGCTGCCTGTAAACATTCTTGTACTGTTTTGGTGAACATACCTGCATTTCTGTTGGGTTATACAAAAATGGAAGTGCTGATTTTTCTACATCCGTCTTCAGTAGATACTGCTGAATAATTTGCCCAAGCATCTGCACTAATTTCCACTCTCTCCCAGCAGTGGATGAGACTTGCACTTGGTCCACATCCTTACCACAATTTATTTGTTTTATTTCTGCATTTCTGCTTTGTTTTCTTTTAGTTGTTTTGTTTCCTTTTTAATCCTTGGAAGGGGAGCATCTTAGGGTATAGCATTTCAGACCAGTTTTATTTTGCATTTTCTGATTCCTATGAAGGTGGAAGCATTTTCAGATGTTTATAGACCATTTGGATATCCTTTTTGTGAAGATTCTGTTCAAATCTTTGACAGTTTTCAAAAATCGATATCTCAGTATTTTTCTGACCAGTATTCTGCATGCAAAGACTTTGTTCAGCTATTTATTTTAAATATTAGGCCCCAACCTGTGGCTTGTCTTGTCAATCTCTCTTTCTTCTGATGATTTTTACATAATATAGACCAAATTATCAAGTATTTCCTTCGGATTATTGCTTTAGCATCATGTGTTTAAAAATATTGCAATACATCAAGTGCATTAAGTTGTTTCCCTATAGAGTAAATCCTTGGATTTCAAGTAATTTGTTCTGTGAACGTTCCCCAAGATGAGTGAATATTTTTAATAAATTTTAACTTGATAAATGAGAGATGTCTTGAAATACCAATAGTATTTCACCCAATGTTGCATGATCATAACTTAGCCAATGGTTCTTCTTTTTTATTTGCCTGTATCTTTTTTATTTATTTTTTATTTTTAAAATTTGCATCCATGTTAGTTAGCACATAGTGCAACAGTGATTTCAGGAGTAGACTCCTTAGTGCCCCTTACCCATTTAGCCGATCCCCCCTCCCACAACCCCTCCAGTAACCTTCTGTTGTTCTCCAATTTAAGAGTCTCTTAGGTTTTGTCCACTCCCCTGTTTTTATGTGATTTTTGCTTGTGTTCCCTTATGTTCATCTGTTTTGAATCTTAAAGTCCTCATATGAGTGAAGTCATATGATATTTGTCTTTCTCTGACTAATTTCACTTACATAATACCCTCCAGTTCCATCCACCTAGTTGCAAATGGCAGGATTTCATTCTTTTTGATTGCCGAGTAATACTCCATTGTGTATATATACAACATCCTCTTTATCCATTCATCCATTGATGGACATTTGGGCTGTTTCCATACTTTGGCTCTTGTTGATAGTGCTGCTATAAACATTGGGGTGCATGTGCCCCTTTGGAACAGCATACCTGTATCTCTTGGATAAATACCTAGTAGTGCAATTGCTGGGTTGTAAGGTAGTTCTATTTTTAATTTTTTAGGAACCTCCATAGTGCTTTCCAGAGTGGCTGCACCAGTTTGCATTCCTACCAGGAGTGCAAAAGAAATACTCTTTTTCTGCATCCTTGCCAACATCTGTTGTTTCCTGAGTTGTTAATGTTAGCCATTTGACAGGTGTGAAGTGATATCTCAGTGTAGTTTTGATTTGTATTTCTCTGATGGTGAGTGATGTTGACCATTTTTTCATGTGTTGATCGGCCATCTGGATGTCTTTTTTGGAAAAGTCTCTATTCATGTCTTTTGCCCATTTCTTCACTGGATTATTTGTTTTTTGGGTGTTGAGTTTGATAAGCTCTTTATAGATTTTGGGTAATCTTTATCTGATATGTAGTTTGCAAATTTCTCCTTTCATTCTATTGGTTACCTTTTAGTTTTGCTGATTGTTTCCTTCACTGTGCAGAAGCTATTTATTTTGATGAGGTTTCAATAGTTCATTTTTGCTTGGTTTCCCTTGCTTCTGGAGATGTGTTGAGTAAGAACTTGCTGCGGCCAAGGTCAAAGAGGTTTTAGCCTGATTTCTCCTCGAGGATTTTGATGGCTTCCTGTCTTACATTTAGGTCTTTTATCCATTTTGAGTTTATTTTTGTGTATGGTGTAAGAAACTGGTCCAGATTCATTCTTCTCCATGTCACTGTCCAGTTTTCCCAGCACCACTTGCTGAAGAGATGTATTTTTTCCACTGGATATTCTTTCCTGCTTTGTCAAAGATTAGTTTGCCATACATTTGTAGGTCCATTTCTGGGTTCTCTATTCTGTTCCATTGATCTGAGTGTCTGTTCTTGTGCCAGTACCATACTATCTTGATGATTACAGCTTTGTAATACAGCTGAAGTCCAGGATTATGATGTCTCCAGCTTTGTTTCTCTTTTTCAAGATTGCTTTGGCTATTCGGGGTCTTTTCTGGTTCCATACAAATTTTAGGATTGTTTGTCCTAGCTCTGTGAAGAATGCTGGTGTTATTTTGATAGGGATTGCACTGAATATGTAGATTGCTTTGGGTAGTATTCACATTTTAACAATATTTGTTCTTCCTACTCAGGATAATGGAATATGTTTCTATTTTTGTGTGTGTGTGTTTTCTTCAATTTGTTTCATAAGGTTTCTATAGTTTTCAGTGTATAGATTTTTCACCTCTTTGGTTAGATTTATTCCTAGGGATTTTATGGTTTTTGGTGCAATTATAAATGGGATCAATTCCTTGATTTCTCTTTCTGTTGCTTCATTGTTGGTGTGTAGGAATGCAACTGATTTCTGTGCATTGATTTTATATCTTGCAATTTTGCTGAATTCATTGATCAGTTGTAGACATTTTTTGGTGTGATCTTTTGGGTTTTCCATAAAGAGTTTCATGTTATCTGTGAAGAGTGATAGTTTGACCTCCTCTTGGCCAATATGGATAACTTTCTTTGTGTTGTCTGATTACTGAGGCTCAGACTCCCAATACTATGTTCAATAACAGTGATGAGAGTGGACATCCCTGTCTTGTTTCTCACCTTAGGGGGAAAGCTCTCAGTTTTTTCCCCATTGAGGATGATATTAGCATTGGGTTTTTCATATATGGCTTTTATGATCTCAAGGTATGATCCTTCTATCCCTATTTTTAGAGGGTTTTTATCAAGAAAGGATCCTGTATTTTGTCAAATGCTTTCTCTACATCTATTGAGAGGATGATGTGGTTCTTGTCCTTTCTTTTATTGATGTGATGAATCACGTTAATTGTTTTGTGGATACTGAACCAGCCCTGCATCCCAGGTATAAATCCTACCTTGGCCGTGGTGAAGAATTTTTTTTAATGCATTGTTGGATCTGGTTTGGCTAATATCTTGTTGAGGATTTTTGCATCCTTGTTCATCAGGGGAGTTGATCTATATCTCCTTTTTAGTGGGGTCTCTGTTTGGTTTTGGAATTAAGGTAATGCTGTCTTCATAGAAAGAGTTTGGAAGTTTTCTTTCCATTTCTATTTTTTTGGAATAGCTTCAAGAGAATAGGTGTTAATTCTTTCTTAAATGTTTGGTAGAATTCCCCTGGAAAGCCATCTGGCCCTGGACTCTGGTTTTTTGGCAAATTTTTGATTACTAATTCAATTTCTTTACTGGTTTTGGGTCTGTTCAAATTTTCTGTTTCTTTCTGTTTCAGTTTTGGTAGTTTATATGTTTCTAGGAATTTGTTAATTCCTTCCAGATTGCCGATTTTATTGGCATATAATTTTTCATAATATTTTCTTATTATTGTTTTTATTTCTGCTTTGTTGGTTGTTATCTCTCCTCTTTCATTCTTGATTTTATTTTATGGGGTCCTTTCCTTTTTCTTTTTCATCAAAATGGCTAGGGATTTATCAGTTTTGTTAATTCTTTCAAAGAACCACTTCTGGTATCATTGATCTGTTCTACTGTTGTTTTGGTTTGGATAGCATTGATTTCTGCTCTAATCTTTATTATTTCCTGTCTTCTGGTTTGGGGTTTTATTTGTTGTTCTTTTTTCAGCTCTTTAAGGTGTAAGGTAGGGTTGTGTGTCTGTGACCTTTCTTCCTTCTTTAGGAAGGCTCGGATTGCTATATACTTCCTTCTTATAACCACCTTTGCTGTGTCCCAAAGGTTTTGGCCTGTGGTGTTATCATTTTCATTGGCTTCTATGTACTTTTAATTTCCTCTTTAACTTCTTGGTTATCCCATTCATTCTTTACTAGGATGGTCTTTAGTCTCTAAGTATTTATTATCTTTCCACATTTTTTCTTGTGGTTGATTTCAAGTTTCATAGTGTTGTGGTCTGAAAATATGCACGGTATGATCTCAATCTTTTGTACTTGTTGAGGACTGATTTGTGTCCCAGTATGTGATCTGTTCTGGAGAATTAACCGTGTGCTCTGGAGAAGAATGTGTATTCCACTGCTTTAGGATGAAATGCTCTGAATATATCTGTTAAGTCCATACGGTCCAGTGTATTATTTAAAGCCAATGTTTCCTTGTTGATTTTCTTTTTAGATGATCTGTTGATTGCTGTAAATGTGGTGTTGCAATCCCCTACTATGATGGTAGCATTAGCAACGAGTTTCTTTATGTATGTGTTTAATTTATTTATATATTTGGATGCTACCACATTTGGAGCATAAATATTTACAGTTGTTAGATCTTCTTGGTGGATAGCCCCCTTAATTATGATATGATGCCCTTCTTCATCTCTAGTTACAACCTTTATTTTAAACTCTAGATTGTCTAATATAAGTATGGCTATTCTGGCTTTCTTTTGTCGACCATTGGCATGATAGATGGTTCTCCATCCCCTTTCTTTCAATCTGAAGGTGTTTTTAGGTCTAAAGTGGATCTCTTGTAAACAGCATATAGATGGATCTTCTTTTTTTATCTATTCTGGTACCCTGTCTTTTGATTGGAGCATTTAATCCACTGACGTTTAGAGTGAGTACTGAAAGATATGACTTTGTTGCCATTATGTTGCCTGTAGAGTTGGAGTTTCCGGTGTTCTCTGGTCCTTTCTAGTCTTTGTTACCTTTGTTTTTGTTTTGTTTTGTTTTGTTTTGTTTTTGTTTTTTTCTTTCTCCCCTCAGAGAGTCCCCCTTAGAATTTCTTGCAGGGCTGCTTTAGTGGTCATGAACTTTAATTTTTGTTTGTCTAGGAAACTTTTTATCTCTCCTTCTATTTTGAATGACAGCCTTGCTGGATAAAGAATTCTTGGCTGCATATTTTTCTGATTCAGCACATTTTATATATCCTGCCACTCCTTTCTGGCCTGCCAAGTTTCTGTGGATAGGTCTGCTGCAAACCTGATCTGTCTTACCTTGTAGGTTTAGAACTCTTTTCCTTTGCTGCTTTCATGATTCTCTACTTACCTGAATAATTTGTGAATTTGACTGTTATGTGCCTTGTTGATGGTTGGTTTTTGTTGAATCTAATGGGAGTCCTCTGTGCTTCCTGGATTTTGATGTCTGTGTCTTTCCCCAGGTTAGGAAAATTTTCTGCTATGATTTGCTTAGATAACCTCTACGTATTTTTCTCTCTCTTCATCTCCTGGGATCCCTATGATTCTGATGTTGTTCCTTTTTAATAAGTCACTGATTTCTCTAATTCTTAAATCGTGCTCTTTTTCCTTAGTCTCTGTGGTTTTTTCTGCTTCGTTATTCTCCACAAGTTTGTCCTCTATATCCCTGAGTCCCTTCTTGCCTCATCCATCTTTGCCACCATGGCATCCATCGTGATTACAGCTCAGTTATAGAATTTGTTATTTCATTCAACTAGCTTTTACTTCTTTTATCTCCACAGAAAGGGATTCTGATCTATTTTTGACCCCAGCTAGTATTCTTATTATCGTGATTCTAAATTCTGGTTCAGACATCTTGCTTCTATCTGTGTTGATTAAATCCCTGGCTATCATTTCTTCCTGCTCTTTCTTTTGGGGTGAATTCCTTCATTTTGTCATTTTCAAGGAAGAAAAGGAATTAATAAGGTAAAAAAAATTAAATTAAAAAATTAAAAACAACACACACACACACACACACACACACAAATCAAATAAATGATTCTAGATCCTAGGTGTGTTTGGTCTGGGTGTTGAAAAGACTTGGATAGATTGGAGAAAAATGGGGGGGAAAAGGACAACATTTGTAAATTTGAAAGAGTGAATACAATGAAATAGAATAAAATGAAGTGATGGAAGTAAAATAGAATTTGAAAAATTTACAAAAAAGTAAAATATAGTAGAAAAAATTTAAAGGAAAATATTTTTAATAAAAATTGAAAATAAATTTTTTTTCTCTTTCTGTATTCAAGAAAAAGAACCAAAAAAGAAACAAAAAGGTAAATTAAATAGATGGACCAGCGAACAGACTGAAATTTGATTGAAATTACAGTTTTTTCCCTTATAAGTCAAACTATGAAGTACTTTATCATCTATAAACTAAGAAGTCAGAGAGAGTTGTGGTGTTCCTGTAGAGTGAGGTTGGCTTGGTTGGACTGGGCTCAGTGTTGCCTCCATTCTCCACTGGATGGCACTGCTTAGCTTACTGGGTTGGATTGTTGTGGGACTTGTAGGTGTGTATGCACATGCATGGGAGGAATGAAAATGGTGTCACCAGCTACACAGTCTTTAGTATCAGAGCTCTGTTCTTGCTGACCAGCAATCATGCACCCCTCCTTTGTCTCTGGCTTCTGTCCACTCCCTGCTTTTACACTTTCCATGACCCAGCCCCGGGCAGCACCTCCCTCCTGAGTTTTATCTCAGATGCAGCTGTTTCATGACCCCTCACTCTGAGGGACTGTGGCTTTACAGGCTCAGATCCTCTGGGAGAGGGTCTCACTGAGCAGTGGCTGGGTGCTGACTGCACCCAGGAACGTTCGCAGAACCATGATGCTGCTGATGCCCAGAGACTGTGGCTAGGTGCCAGCCCGCCCCAGAAAAAGTTCACACGATCGTGTAGCAGCAGTGTTTCAGGGATTATGGAAAATCACAACACATATCAGGCACCAGGCTTCACCCTTAATGATCTTGTTCCAGCACCAGTGAATGCAGTTGTTCTCTGGGGTCTGCTGGGACCAGGTCATCTCACAGCCTCTACCAGATGTTGTCCTAGCAGGGGAACTGCCTCTCCCTGTGTGGCAGGGGAACTGCCTCTCCCTGTGTGGCCCAAGAACCACCCCCCAGACTTCACTCTGCTCCTCGGGATTCGTCCTTCTCACCAGAGTACCACCATGTAGCAAGCTGCAGAATTTCAGACTCTGTGCTCTCCCTGTTTATAGAGTCTTAATGGAATTTCAACCCTCACCTTTCTCCCCCTTTTTTCAGTCCCTGTGGCTGTTTTCATTTGCCACTTTCTCTCCAGGTGCTTTTGGGGGAGGTGCTTCCCTTGTCTCTGTCATCTCTCTGCAAGCAAAAAACAGCTCTTTGCCCTCTGCAGCTTTCTCCCACAGTTCACCTCTCCACGCTGCGTACCTGCTGAGTTCTGTGGTTCAGGTTGTGTAGATTGTTTTGCTAATCCTCAAATCAGTTTTCTAGGTGTGCAGCATAGTTTAGTGTTGATCTGGGTGTACTTCATGGATGCCAGACGCAAAAAAAAAAAAACAACCAACCAAACAAACAAAAAAAATTTCTATGCTGTTCTGCCATCTTGGCTCCTCCCCCCAATGGTTATTGAAATTCACTTTGATGTACAGGTACTTTGGATTACAAGCATGTTTCCAGAATGAATCATGCTTGCAAACCAAGGTTTTACTGTATGTTATTTTAAAACATGGTTTTACATTTTGTATTTACCTCTAATACATTGGAACTGATTTGGTGTATGTTGTGAAGTAGAGGACCAGACTCTGTGGTTTTAATCCTTAAACCAATAAATTTGCTGTATAAACAGGGTGAATTACTCAACACACTTGGCCCTCAGGTTCTTTACCTGTGAAGTTGGGATAATAATACTATCTAACACTTATTCTATCAACTGCTGAGGCCATTGTCAACAGATTGCTTCATCTGTCAGCCTGTTCAGGGAGGGGTTCAGCTTTAGAGAGCTGCTTCACTCGATTCCCCTCCCCTGAGGAGTCTGGCATCCCATGGTTGATTGGCACAAGGGAATTAAGTCCCTTGTCTCTGTCACCTCTACTCAGACAGTTCTCACAGTTGTCCTAGTTTCAGAACTCCCCATATGGTAGGCTAAGGGGTCTCTTGGGATTACCTCACAGCTTGATTTCTCCCTCTGCCTAATCTCACTTCCTTCTTTTCCTTCCACAGATGCGTTCACAGGAGTAAACATTAATAAATCTTCTCCATCCTAATCTGCACCTCAAAGTCGGCTTCCTTGTAGATGAAAGCAACCTGCCACACTCCCTCACTGGGAATTTCATTTAGGAAGATCAAGTAAGTTAATATATGTAAAGTACTGGCATGCTGCTAATTACCATCCAGTATAATCAAAGAAAAACCAGAGGAAGTTCTTGGTAGAAAATGACCCCCACAGTAAGACATGAATGGTGAGCAGTTCTTGACAAGATTAAGTTGCAGTGGGTAGAAGGGTGAATGTTCCAGACACTGGAAATATCACATGCAGAAACTCTGAAAGAAGAGCTAGAAACTGTAAGGCATTAAGTGTGGCCTGAGTGTATTATGGGAAGTTGTAGGATGTTCCAAAACAATGCTGGACAGGTAAGGAGTCAGCTCTTGCAGTGGCTCATTGTCTGTGCCAAGAAATTTATATCTTTTATTAAGAGGATTGAAATGCTAAAAAGAAGCCATTCCTGGAATTCATAAAGATCAGTGTTATATATTTTCAAGATTGTTGTAGCTCTGAGAAGTGAATAAATTAGAGAGAAGTATTAGTTGGAAGCTAGAGTATTAGTCTACTTTAGTGATGATAGTGACAGAGAGTAAGTGCCAGTGGATCCAGAACCAAGTAGTTAGGATTGTCACAACTTAGTAAATTCTTCGTTAAGAGGAGTGTTGGACACAGAGGTCATGATTGAAACTCTTGCCTGTGATTTCAATTACTGCATATATGATATACTCTGCTTGAGCTAGGAAATTGAGAGGAAGAGGTCTGACACAGAGTGGAAAACTTTTAATTAATTTTTAGATATGTATTAAACTACTATTTGAAAATCCACTTGGATTTATTTTTAAATTTTAAGATTTTAAAAAAAGAGGTTTTGGTAGCAGGTGCACATATTAGTGATGTATACATTTTGGTGTTATGAGCATATTTTTATCAGTTTTAATTAGTGAATGAACAAAAAGTAGATAGTAAAGATACTATCAATTGGATAAAAAGGTGTTTTATGACTGTGGTATATCAGACAATGGAATATTATTTAGTAGTAAAAATAATTGAGCTATCATACCATGAAAAGCCATGAAGAGAATTTAAATGCATATTACTAAGTAGAAGAAGCCAATCTGAAAGCGTTACATACTGTATGTTTCTAACTATACAACATCCTGGAAAAAGCAAAACTGTAGTAGCAGTAAAAAGATTAGTGGTTACCAGGCTTTAAGGGAGAGCGGGATGGATAGGCAGAGCACAGAGGACTTTTAAGGCAGTGAGACTACTCTGTATGACACTATAAGGCTGAATACATTAAATATGTCATTATACATTTGTCCAAACCCATAGACCAAGAGTGAACCCTAATGTAAATTGTGGATTTTAGGTAATAATGATGTGTCAGTGTAGGTTCATCAATTGTAACAAATGTGCCACTGTGGTGAGGGATGTTGATAATGAGGAAGGCTATGCATGTGTGGAAGCAGGGGGTATGTGGGAAATCACTGTACCTTCTGCTTGATATTACTATGAACCTGAAACTGATCTAAAAAAGAAGGCTATTAAAAAAGTTATTTATATACTCTAAGGTTCAGTACAGATTATTGCTTATATGGTATATAGCAAGGGGATAATAACACAAGTTCTTTGCCAGGTATCTTTCTATTTAAAATCCATTCAAAAACGAACATACAAACAAACAAACATTGTCTACTAAGTGGCAATTACAACTTTAACTGCAACGTAAACATCCATCAGCAAATTTACATAGAATTTCTGCCATATGGTTCTTATGGCTTGATGGCAAGAATCACACCCTAAATGATTACCATAAATAGCGAACTATACATTTGGTTACAGGGGACAGATTTTAAAGATAATAAATTGAACAGACCATGGTGAAGGGAATTGAGAGTGTAGGAGATGGTGTTCGGCTGGAATTTCAAAGAGGGTGCTACTAAGCCTCATTGGAAAATAACATGTGAGCAGAGGTTAGGAAAAGGTTTAGCTTCATTTGTTCCAGCCAAAGTAACAATGAAATAAGCACGGCAGATGTATCTGAGGATCAGCAAGGAGGCCAGTGGACTGAGTAAAGTAAGATGAAAGGTGAGATTCATGACATGCTTGGTCCTACAACAATCATCTTTTTGTTTGTGTGTTTTAAATACTTAGTGATTTAGGGGCGCCTGGGTGGCTCAGTGGGTTGAGCACCTGACTCTTGATTTTGGCTCAGGTCATGATCTCAAGGTTTTTGGGCATGACATCGAGCCCAGAGTCAGGCTTGGCACTGAGCGTAGAGCCTGCTTAAGGTTCTATCTTCCACTGTCCCTCTCCTCCACTCACACATGCACACACATTCTCTCTCTCTGAAATAAAGGAGAGAAGGAAAAGGGAAAAAAAAAACTTATTGTTTTATGTCATTAATTCAGTATTTTTGTGTGTGTTTTTTGTTTTTTTTTTTTGTTTTTTTAGTTTTTTACTCTCACTTAAGTTTTCTTATCTTCTTTGCTCAAGTGAACTGGAATTCCTTTATTCAATTTAAAAAACTCTAGTATTTTCAAGATTCAGTCTCACAGTGGGTATATTTTGCATTCTATCTAGTGGTATATACTCTTAATTTTAAAAGTCAATATTTGTTGAAACAAATTGGATACAAAATTATAAAGTGATATGCTAGATTGTGATTTAAAATTTTTGTTAATCTTATTTATTTTTGAGAGAGAGAGAGAATGTGGGGGAGGGGCAGAGAGAGAGAAGGAGACACAGAATCCAAAGCAGACTCCAGGCTCCAAGCTGTCAGCACAGAGCCCAACACGGGTCTTGAACCCATGAACTGTGAGATCATGACCTGAGTTGAAGTCAGATGCGTAACTGACTGAGCCACCCAGGCACCCCGAGACTGTGATTTTAAAAGTAGTGGTGCACCTATATAAATGATCCCCTAACCCTCACCCTATTCACATTGGGATTCTACCAACTGAACCACCCAGGCCCCCCCACAGTATATTTTATAGCCTTACTATATATAATACTTGTGTAGACTTGACTCTACATTTAGTTTGTTTTATTGCCAACACTAAGCTTTTTGCATTGTCTTTCTCTTTCTTAAGTTTGTATTTTCTTTTATTTTTTATTAAAAGACAAATTATTCTTGTATAATTTATTCAGGAAGGTACATTAGTGATGTAATTACTGAAGCCTTGCTCCAATGACTTTAACTGAAGAATAATTTGTAAGCACCTACTATAGATCAGAGAAGACCATTTATTTGCTTAGTGCATAAAAAGTATGGCAGAGTCGAAAATTCTTGAATTGTTAGTGTTCTTTGTGTAACTCCCTACCTACCATCCCCCAGAAAGTTATTTGGTTGTAGCTTTATTATCAAAGTCCTTTAATGTTTCCAGCCCATTTTTTCCCCTGTGGTTTTCCCTCATTTCCTTTCTGTATAACTTGTATGCTTATGAAATTTTTGAATACTTGAAATTAAAATATTTCAATGAAATAACAGCTGATATTAGAATAGTTTGGGTTTGCTCACAGATTCGTCAGTCTTCTATTTTTTTTTAAGTTTATTTATTTTGAGAGAGAGAGAAAAAGAGAGAGCAGAGGAGAGGCAGAAAGAGAGGAAGATAGAGATTCACAAGCAGACTCACACTGTCAGCTCAGAGCCCAATAAAGGGTTCAATCTCACAAACCATGAGATCATGACCTGAGATGAAATTAAGAGTCAAATGTTCAACCAACTGAGCCACCCAGGCACACCTCGTATTAGTCTTCTATTAATGTGAGTAATAAATAATTTTAATTTTCTGTTGCATCTTGTTCATAGATTGGATTCTCTTCACCTTTCAAATTTTCACATTTTCCTGTAATTATCTTTTTTCATTATTTATCAATTATCATGAATTTATTTTTCCACAATTTCCAATAAGTTGTTTGATACTTCCCTGATAAGATCATGTTTATCAAATTTTTTAAAAAAGAAAAGTTTTCATATTTTTACACTATTTTCTCTTTATGACTACTTGGTCTAGCTTTTTGGCCAACATATATTCTCTTGAATCTGGAGGACAAAATAAAAAATGTTCTGAAGTTTTACTCTTGTTATGGCAGCAAGATGTTTTCATGGTAGTATCTTTGATTAACAGTAGAAGAATCTGACTTTTCACCTATTATGTATTTACATAATTGTGATAGTTTTCATTTTTGTAGTCATTTAGTAAAAGCCCTATAAATAATTCTTTGCTTATAGTAGCTGCTGACTCTGGGTAAAGACCTCCACTGATATTCTCCATGTTTATAACAGCCAAAGATCAAGGAGCTTTCAATTTGTTGTGGCTACTTAGTCTAAGAGGAATTCCTACTACCCAAATATTCTGTGTGTTAGGGTCACATCTTTCATTCCTTGAAGATTTAGTGATGTCCTGTATCATGTGAGAAACATAACTATAGCTAGAAAATAGTGTTTGGAAGGAGATGTTCTCAGCCCTCCTGGAGCTAAGAAAATGACCATACACAGTCCTCCTCCTTTGGGCTTATCAGGATTACTTCATGAGTGCATAGCCTTCTTTTTCAAATAAAGCATTCTGTGTTTGAATAGAACATTCAAAATGAAATCAGGTGTCTTCTTCTCTGACAGATGTCTGTCACCTGTTAAGTGCACTTAACAGAAATCCCTGGTGATGTCTGTTAAGATACCCTTCCAAGCTTGAAGTAGTAATGTGAGTTTCACCATATTTTTATTTATATTGTTCATAAATCTCGGATTCACTGAAGTAAGAAAGAAGGTGAATACCCATCATTATGTTGCTGTGAGTCAGATGTCACTGTTGTCCAGTTTCTAAAACAGTTGGATTTTATTCGTTGGCAGACCTCTCTACCGTGGTATCTCTTTATCTCTTAGAAATTAAAGTACCTGATATGGAGGCACATGGGTGACTCAGTTGGTTAAGCACCTGACTTCAGCTCATGTCATGACCATGCAGTTTGTGAGTTTGATCCCTGCATCAGGCTTTCTACTGTTAGAACAGAGCCTGATTTAGATCTTCTGTCTCTCTCTCTCCCTCTCTCTGCCCCTCTCCTGCTCATTCTCTCTCTCTCTCTTTCTTTCTCTCAATAAATAAACACAAAAAAGAAATTAATGTACATAATTTTTATTTGAATTCTTACTTTATTAATTGAGAAGGAACTCTAGATATGTGAATATCAACAAATGTAAGATATTGCATGATTTCCTTCAATTTCATGTGTAAATACATTTCACATGTATTGCCAAGCATTATGAATTTGATAAACCTATTCAGAGGATGCAGTGCTAGCCCAATTTGGTATATGTTCAAGAGATTGTTTTGTTCATAGCAGATGGAGGAGTTACCATTTCATTTAAAGGGAATCTGTTCTGGTATAAAGAGATATGACACTATCTATGCAGAGATTCAATTATTTGTATAGACTATATCAAGAAGTTGTTATGTGTAGAAATGATAATATAGCATAATATATATAAAAAGAAAATATGTATTTATATATTTTATAAATATATAATTACATAAACATAAATAAAAGATATAAACTATTTTTTAAAATATTGATGTTTTAATAATTTCCATAAATTTTTATATATAACTAATAATTATATATAATTTATTCAAAAGCATAGACTTTTTGAAAAAATACACTGATGATTTTCTTATATTTATTATTTTAATTTATATACACATATTTGTATATATAATATATCTTAAAATGTTATGAGATTTTTTGAATAGGTCTAATTTATAGATTTGTGTATATGCTTCCTCTAAAATCTTTTATGCCAATTTTGTAGAGGAAAACCAATCATATTCATTTAACTATTGAATCCATGAACTAGATTTTATTGTAGCAGTTACTACCAGGAAAATAAATAAGTTAACAGTTCTTCATACCCTTTCAGAATTGAGAAACTTTATGAAAAATCTTGAAGAATGCCGTGAGGTGTGGTAGGACATAGAGAAACAAAGACAGTGTTAGCATGGCAGAGTAAGAGAATTAGCTAAGGGAAGTACAAATGTCATCAAGATTTAGAAGGCCCCATGAGTACTTCAAATATAAAAATATTTCTTTTGTTTTTATAGCATGATTTTCTTCTGTCGTGGGCATTATTTATATTAGTTATAAAAATGAGTAAGACCAAGGAAATTACATTTCAAACTTATTTTTTTCCAGAACCACATTCAGGAGACTTTATAATTATTTACTGGAGTTAATTAATATAGCCAATCATTTTTTTCTAATTAAAATGTTATCTATATGCTTTCCGTGTAAGGGGGAGAACAAAAGACACTTGTGCAGTTTACTGGAAGGCACATATTTTGAATATGAATATTTATGACAGTAGCTCAAGAACTTATATTTGATTGGGAAAGAGTGATTGTAGTTATGTTGACAACAGTTTTTAGTGGTAACACGTGAATTTGCATCTATATACATATATTTCACATTTCAAAATTGGTATGTACTTGTTTTAAACATAAAGTTTACAAAATAAAAGAGCATTCCTCCCAAAATTTTTGTTAATTCCAATCGAGATAATCACTTTTATCAGTATTGTATAAAATTCTCTGTTTTAAAATGATAATAAATCCAGATTTTAAGAATTTATATTATACCATATATATTTGCAGTGTTAACATTATAAAAGCCACACACACACCCCTGGTTCAAAATTAAATACATAAGTATAATAAAAGCAGTTTTATTTCTGAAAGCACATCTCCTAGGCTTCCTAACAATTTCTTTCTGATTAATGATTATGTAATAGCTCATTAAGTATTCCTTGTCTATAAGGATTTCTCTACCTCTGAATATTTTTTTTATCTACTTTTCTTTTGGGTTTTTCTTTTATTTTTTATTGATCTTTAGAAAGTCTTTCTATATAAATAAAATAAGTTATTGGTAAACTATTGATAATATTTTTCCAATTAAAAATTTTAATGTTTCTTTTTTTTCTTTTTCTAATTAATCATTTTATTTTTTAAATTTACATCCAAGTTAGTTAACATGTAGTGTAATAATGATTTCAGGAGTGGAATATACGGATTCATCACTTACATATAACACCTAGTGCTCATCCCAACAAGTGTTCTCCTTAATGCCCCTTGACCATTTAGCCCATTCCCCCTACCCATAACCCTTCTTGAAACCTTCGGTTCTCTGTATTTAAGAGTCTCTATGGTTTGTCCCCCTTTCTTTTTTATATATTATTTTTGCTTCCCTTCCCTAATGTTCACCTGTTTTGTATCTTAAATTCCACATATGAGTGAAGTCATATATTTGTCTTTCTTTGACTGATTTTGCTTAGTATAATAATTCCAGTTCCATCCACGTTGTTGCAAATGGCAAGATTTCATTCTTTTTGATTGCCAGATAATATTCCATTATATATCCATATATATATGTATATACACCATATCCTCTTTATCCATTCATCAATTGATGGACATTTGGTTTCTTTCCATACTTTGGCTATTGTTGATAATGCTGCTGTAAACATTGGGGTGCATGTGCCCCTTCAAAATAGCACTCCTGTATCCTTTAGATAAGTACCTAGTAGTACAATTGCTGGGTCATAGGGTAGGTCTATTTTTAATTTTTTGAGGAACTTCCACACTGTTTTCCAGAGTGGTTGGACAGGTTTGCATTCCCACCAGCAGTGAAAAAGGTTCCTCTTTCTCCTCATTCTTGCCAACATCTGTTGTTGTCTGAGTGGTTAATTTTAGCCATTCTGAGAGGTGTGAGGTGGTATCTCATTGTTGTTTTGATTTTATTTTCCTGATGATGAGTGATGTTGAGCATTTTTTCACATGTCTATTACCCATCTAGATGTCTTCTTTGGAAAAATGTCTATTCATGTCTTTTGCCCATTTCTTCACTGGATTATTTGATTTTTGGGTTTTGAGTTTGACAAGATCTTTATAGATCTTGGATACGAACCCTTTATCTGATTATGTCATATTGGGAGAATATCTTCTCCCAATCCATTGGTTGCCTTTTAGTTTTGGTGATTGTTTCCTTCACTGTGCAGAAGATTTTGATCTCTCAATAGATTTGACAAAATACAACATTTTTTCTTGATAAAAACCCTCAAGAAAGTAGTGACAAAAGGATCATACCTCAAGATCTTAAAAGCAATATATGAAAGAAAAACTGAGAGCTTTCCCCATAAGGTCAGGAACACAACTAGGATGTCCATTCTCACCACTGTTATTCATAATAGTGTTGGAAGTCCTAGCCTCAGCTATCAGACAACACAAAGAAATAGGAGGCATCCAAATCAGCAAGGAGGAAGTCAAATTCTCACTCTTTGCAGATGACATGATACTCTATGTGGAAAACCCAAAAGACCACCAAGAAACTTCTAGAACTGATACAGGAATTCAGCAAAGTCACAGGATATAAAATTTATGTACAGAAATCAGGTGCATTTCTATACACCAATAATGAAGCAACAAAAAGAGAAATCAAGGAACCGATCCCATTTACAATTACACCAAAAACTATAAAATACCTAGGAATAAACCTAACCAAGGAGGTGAAAAATCTATACACTGAAAATGGTAGAAAGCTTATGATAGAAATTTTAAAAGGCACACACAAAAATGAAAAAAAAAAAACATTCAATGCTCATGAATTGGAAGAACAAATAATGTTAAAATGTCAATACTACCCAAAGCAATGTACATATTCAGGGCAATCCCTATCAAAATAACACCAGCATTTTTCACAGAGCTAGAACAAACAATCCTAAAATTTGTATGGAAGCAGAAAAGTCCCTGAAAAGCCAAAGCAATCCTGAAAAAGAAAATCAAAGCTGGAGGCATTACAATTCCAACTTCAATCTGTATTACAAAGCTGTAATCATTAAGACTGTGTGGTACTGGCACAAAAACAAATACGTAGATCAATGGAACAGAATGGAAAACCCAGAAATGTACCCACAAACATATGGCCAACTAACCTTTGACAAAGCAGGAAAGAATATCCAATGGAAAAAAGTCTCTTCAGCAAATGGTGTTGGGAAAACTGGACAGAAACATGCAGAAGAATGAACCTGGACCACTTTCTTAACCATACACAGAAATAAACTCAAAATGGATGAAAGACCTCAATGTAACACAGAAAGCCATTAAAATCCTAGAGGAGAAAATAGGCAACAACCTCTTCGACCTTGGCTGCAGCAACTTCTTACTTGACATGTCTCCAGAGGCAAGCAAAAATGAACTATTGGGATCCCATCAAGAGAATGTTTATTTATTTTTAAAGAGAGAGAGAGAGAGAGAGAGAGAGAGAGAGAGAGAGAGAGAGTCAAGTGGGGGGAGCAGCAGAGACAGAGGGAGACACAGAATCCAAAGCAGGCTCCAGGCTCTGAGCTGTCAGCGCAGAGCCTGATGCAGGACTCAAACCCATGAACCATGAGATCATAACCTGAGCCGATGCTTAACCAACTAAGTCGGATGCTTAACCAACTGAGCCACCCACGTGCCCCATATTTTTACAATTTTTATTTTATCTGTAGACTTGATTTATTTTTTCTTAGATTTTAACAGAAGTTGACAAATCCTATGTAGTCATCTATCAATCTTTACCTTTGTGGCTTTTTAATATTATTTCAAATTCCACCAAACATTTCCTGTGTTTAGAATTTAAAAATATTCATGCATATATTTTTTGTCACTTGTATATTTATATATTAAAATTTTACATACAAATATTGTGTTCATCTAAGTTTTTTTCTGTAATAAAGAGATAAAATTTTTGCTTCATTTTTTTCCAAATAGTTATAACATGAGAGGCATTGATGGCTCTCGAGTCCTTTACAAAGAGAACCTCCCAAATAAAAGCATTTCAACAACTGTAATTTCATATAAACAATACAGATAATCCTTAACTTAAGTTATAACTTAACTTGTAAGTTATAAATATTGTGTCAAGGGGCACCTAGGTGGTTCAGTCCATTAAGCGTCCAACTTTGGCTTGGGTCACGATCTCCTGGTCCAGGCATTTGAGCTCTGCGTAGGACTCTGTGCTGACAGTTCAGAGCCTGGAGCCTGCTTCCGATTCTTTGTCTCCCTCTCTCCCTGCCCTTCTGCCACTCATGCTCTCTCTCTCTCCCTCAAAAAATAAACATTTAAAAAAAATATATCGTGTCAAAAATGCATTTAATACACCTACCCCACCAAACATCACAGCTTAGCCTAGCGTACTTTAACTGTACTCAGAACAGTTTTGTTTGCAAAATCACCTAACGCAAAGCCTATTTTATAACAAAGTGTTGAATAGCTAATGCGATTTGTTAAATACTGTACAGAAAGTGAAAAACACAAAGGATCTGTGAATACAGAATGGTTGCAAGTGTATCACTTGTTTACCTCTGTGACTGTGTGGCTGACTGGGAGCTGTATGTTGCCACTGCCCAGCATCACGAGAGAATATTACACCACATATTGCTAGCCTGAGAAAAGATCACTGAAAGTATTATTTCTACTGAATGAGTGTCACTTTCACACCATAATAAAATGGAATCATCGTAAGTGTGGGACCATCTGTATATCATGTCTTTACTTGAAAATTTGAGCTATTTTTGAAAATAATTTTGCAATTTATGTTGTAAATTTAGTTGTCCATACTACAAAATTTAGACTCCAGCTAGGAGTGCTAGAAGCTTTTAAAAGTTAGTTATTTCTTGGGGACATGGGTGGCTCATCAGTTAAGTGTTCAACTTTGGCTGAGGTCATGATCTTACAATTCATGAGTTCAAGCCCTGGGTCAGGATCTGTGCTGACAGCTCTGAGCCTGGAGCCTACTTTGGATTCTGTGTCTTCCTCTCTCTCTGCCCCTTCCCTGATTGCACTCCGTCTCTCTCTCTCTCAAAAATAAATAAACATTTAAAAGGAATTTTAAAAAATAAAAGCTATTTATTTCTACTGTGATATTTCTATTTGATAGAAAAATCACTTTCATAAAATCCCAGACATATGATCATACGCTCTTTTGAAATTGGTAAATAGGAGGGAATTTAAAGTGTCATTAAAAATTGGGCTGGGATTTTCTTTTTTTCTTTTTTTCTTTTTTTTTAAGTTTTTATTTAAATTCCAGTTAGTTAATATGTAGTATAGTTTTAGTTTCAGTAATAGAATTTTGTGATTCATCACCTACATACAAAACCCGTGGCTCATCACAATAAGTACCCTTCTTAATACCCCTCACCCGTTGAACCTATCCCTCACCCCACCTTCCCTCCAGCTCAGTTTGTTCTCTATAGTTAAGAGTCTGTTTTATGGTTTCTCATCTCTTTTTTTCCCCATGTTCATCTGTTTCATTTCTGAAATCTCACATATGAATGAAATTATATGGTATTTGTCTTTCTCTGACTTATTTTGTTTGGTATAATACATTCTGGCTTAATCATGTCATTGCAAATGGCAAGATATACTATTCCACTGTATGCATGTGTATGTATGTGTGTGTGTATGTGTGTGTGTGTGTGTGTGTGTGTGTGTATCCAGAATATATATATTCTGGATATATATATTCTGGAGATATATATATACATATATATATATATATATATATATATATATATATATATGTATATTTCCAGAGTGGCTGTACCAGTTTGCATTCCCACCAACAGTACAAGATAAATAAGGCCTTTTAAGAATCTTTCCTATTTAGATTTCCTCATTGTATTATATAACTAAGACAACTTTGAAGCTTCTGGACTATGAGGCAATGGGAATTCAAACCAAATCTCAAATGAAGCACAGGGTCTGATTACATTTAGTTCTGAGACAAACATTTTCAACCTACAGCTCAAACAGAGATCAGTAATGATTTTAAATTGTCTCTTTACAATGATAAGGAATATTTTGCTTAGTTTAATGTTTCATCCTGGGTATAGTCTTTCAAGTGTTCAGTTTTCAGTAGAATTTCATTCCAAAGCACTGCCTCACAAGAGCCCAGGGATTTGATCTACTACCTTCATATAGATACTAAAACTGAAGTTACGGGGTTACCAGGATGATAACTATCGCTAAAGGACATATATATGTATATGTATGTATGTATATATATGTATGTATATATGTATATATGTGTGTACATATGTATATATGTGTGTGTGTATCCATCAATAGGAACTTTCCCTTAACTTATTTTAGTTTCAAAACATTGACCCTATACAGATATCACAAAATGCAAATCCTAGAAATGACCCTAGACCCCTGGATATTATGTAGCCCAGTTTATCACTGTGGGATGGAATTCTTCTTATAATATTTCTGACAAATGGTCATCCCTCTGCTTCTGTTAGGCAGCAAACTATACATATTAACTGCTCATTTCATTCCCAATTTGCTCTAGTTGCTAAGATAGTATATCAAATTCATTGATTTTTATTATTATCTTTATTTTGTCTTTGTTTCTGAAATCAATATCTTCAGGAAAATGGTGTAGTCAGTGACTTGAAACTATAAATGGATACAGATAAAAATATACTTCTAAAGATAACAATTCACTAGAAAGTTTTCGAATAGAACAATTCAACTTCAATAGGTCACTTTTCTTTCTTAGAAGAAGAAAAGAAATTTTATTTCTGAGTTAGTAGCTAAGTATAGGTTTCTTTTTAATTCCACTCTAATATGTATAAAAGAAGTAACATATTCTAGCATATGGTAGTGTATCAACTAAGAGTGTGAGCTTTGAAAAAACAAACAAACAAACAAACAAAAAGAATATTATTCATACACTGCGGATATTCAAATATATGTAGTTTTTTAAATATTTTTTTTTAATTTATGCTTATTTATTTTTAAGAGAGAGAGACAAAGAGAAACTCGAGAGAGTGAGCGGGGGAGGGGCAGGGGGAGAGAGAGAGAGAGAGAGAGAGACAGAGAGACAGAGACAGAGACAGAGACACAGAATCTGAAGCAGGCTCCAGGCTCTGAGCTGTCAGCACAGAGCCCGATGCGGGGCTCAAACCCACGGACCGTGAGATCATCACCTGAGCCGAAGTCAGACTCTCAACTGACTGAGTCACCCAGGCACCCCTTGAGTACTCATTTTAAAGCACAGTGCTTTTTATGTTAATTAAATGTAATTTGAGTCTTTCAATGAAAAGAATGTCAATAGGTGATTCACAAGAACTCTATCTAAAATGTAATATTGAAGAAAGTTTGGAAGTAAACAAACCATGAATATTAAAAATTTGTTAGATATTAACAAGTCAGTATTTAAGGCAAAAATAAAATATATATATATATATATATATATATAACCAAATACCAAAGGTGATTGCTTCAGCAAATCATACACCAGACCTGCTATAACAATGCTTGTTGGGGATAATCACAAGAACAGCAATAGTAATGAGTACATGGACCCCTCTCCACCTCTTGCCCACTCAAGAGCAATATAGAGCAATCTGGTAGAACTATGTGTTAGATCCCAAGAGAGAAAATCTGACCACTGAGTAGTGGGGCTTTTAAGGTATAGAATTAGAGAACTACAAGCACCTCCTTTGGTGGTGCCTTTGGTGGTGGAATCAAGGCTGAGATATGATAACAATAAGACATGTTATAAACTTAACTGCAGGCTTGTCCAGCCAGCTCCTCATTTATGGTTGGGAGCATCAGCCCCACCCCTGCCATAGTCAGGTAGAGTCTAAGCTCCCAGTTGCAACTGCATACTGTGATAAGTTAGTAGAAGTGTTTGTTCGTTTTCTATGGGAGTTTACAAATCTTACCCTGGAATGATAGAAGGTTCTGGTCCCACTCTTGTAGTTGACCTAAACTGATTTGCATTAACCTAAACCATAGCTACTTGGTTTGGAGCCTTTCAGGAGGCCTACCATTTTCTTCTGGAAAGCCAGACAAAAATATACAGGGGCAAAGAAGAAATAATATTGGACATTAAAAAGTTTGTACCTGCCTCTTATGGCAAATGATACATATTTGAAAATGTGGTTTATATCTAAATATTATCAGAGAGAAATATCTACTTTCAAAAGCAGATTTTAGGGTAAAATAATGAGCTTAACATCTATCCAATGAAGATGCATGAAATGGAGTGTAGTAAATTTGAAGGGAGAAGAAGAAAGGAAGGAACACAAGTATGAATCAAAATTAATATAATAAGAAGAGATCAAGTACTAGAAGGATGAACAAAATCCAAAGAGTTTTAAAAATACTAGTATGTTGACAAACCTCTGGGAAGAATGATAAAGGAAAAAGAAAAGAAAAAGGACAAGAATAACTAATTTGAGGATTAGATATATATTAGAATATATATATTAGAAAAATATGTTACAAAACATACCAAATTATACAACAATGATAAAAATTCACCTCGCATAGAAAATTACAGAAACATATAATTTCACAAATGAATTCAACCAAACATTCAAAGAAAATTAATACCAATCTAACACAGTTCCTTAAATAAAATACTAATGAGGGAAAACTTCCCATTTAATCAGGGTAGGAAAATTTTGATACCAACATCTTGGACAGCTTGAGAAAGGGAAATTATAGACCATTATTGCTTATGAGCAAAGGAACAAAAATTCTCAACAAATATTATCAAATCTCAGCAATATGTAAAGAGGATAATATATTATCAACTAATAGGATTTGGCCATAGGATTCAAGATTGAGTCACATTAAAAGAATATCAATTTATCTAAATTACCATATAGCTCAAAAGAGGGAAAAATGTATATATCTATTGTAATAGATGTAGAAAATATGTATAATAAAAGTCATAATCTCATCTTGATTTAAAACATGTCTCCAAGCAAAGTATTGATATGGAGAAGCTCCTTTATCTTACAAAAGTACCTTCGAAAAAGTAAAGAAATCATGCTGATAAGCATGGAAAAGATCATTCCAATCTTACCTTTTCATAACAAGAGCAAGATATTAATGCTCATTAACACAACTTCTGTGTATGATGCGGCAATTCTAGCTCACAGTCTAAAAAAAGGGAAAAATAATATATAGTGTCAGCATTAAAAGTATGAAAAAGGTACTCTTGGTAGGCTCAGTCAGTTAAGTGTCATGATCTCATGGTCATGAGATAGAGCTCCAGGTGGGCTCCTCACAGACACAGAGCCTGCTTAAGATTCTCTCTCTGCTCCTTCTTCTGCTCCTCTCCCCCAGTCATGCTCCCTCCCTCTCTCTCTCTCTCTTTCTCTCTCTCAAAATAAAAAGTTTCAAAGTTATTACTGTTGGCTATGATTATATATAATATATATTATATATTAAGTAAAATATATTATATGATAAATAAAATAGATGATATTATAGTATATAATTTTAAATATATAAAAATGTGTAAGTACAGCATATTTTAATATATATAATACAATTTTGTTTATATTATATAATGATTATATTATATATGACAAATATTATAAATATATTTATGATTTTACATACATACATATAATTTAAAATTATACATATATAAAATGTACAAATAAAATTACATACAGATTATATAAAATATGCAAAATTCAAACATCTGTGTATAAATTATCATAATTAATAAAGGGGGTTAGTAAGGCTTCAATTATCATTTTAATCCTAATGTAATTTATTTTTATTTCAAGATTCCAGAAACAACCAAGAAACAGCTAAAGCTGTCAAATAACTAGTAATAAATCTAACAAATAATGTAGGATTTTCTATTAAGAGAATTGTACAACTTTATTCAGAGACATTAAAGAAGACTAGCTGACAAGATACACCGCCATATTCATAGGTTGCAATTATAACAGAGATGTCCAATATTTCCAATTTATCTTTGAGCACAGTTCAAATCAAAGGCTCACCAGATGTATGTGTGTATGTGTCTTGGGATGAAAAGAAGACAAAAAAAAAAAAAAAAGTTGGGCTTGCATTGCAAGCATCAACATATAGATAAATTGACAAAACAAAAACCCCAGAAGGTCTTATTATGTCAATTTGATATAGAACAGATACTATATTTTTCAGATAAGTGAATTAAAAGGCTTTATTTTAATAACAGGGCTGGGAAAATTGAGCATCCATATAGAAAAATATAAAATAGTACTACTACTTCCCATAATACAAAAGATGCAAGTAGATTAAGGAATGTGAAAGAAAAATTACTAAATTTTCAGACAAAATGTATGTATTTTTTTAATCTTGAGAGAGAGAACAATACATTAAACAAGACACTAAACATAAATATTAAAATAGACTCATAAATTCCACTGTATTTAAAAAACAAGTTCTGTTGATCAAATGACACTACAATGAAAATGAAAAGACAAACCACAGAATGGGAGACTATATTGGCAGGAAACAACTATCAAAAACACATATGGCAATGCTAAGCAGGGGAGTGGAGTGTGACACAAGCACGTTAACATACTGTCTGGGAGTGTGATTAGTCCAAGGTCTTTAAAAAACTATTAGGCATTGTCTAGTAAAATGAAAAGTACACAAACTCTACAGATCAGTGATTCCACTATTAGATACACACCTAGATAAATTCTTTTTTTTTAAACATTTTTTTTTAATGTTCATTTACTCTGGAGAGAGTACAAATCAGGGGGGGTCATTGAGAAGAGGACAGGATCCAAAGCGGGGTCTGTGCAGACAGCAGCAAGCCCTTTGTGGAGCTCAAACTCACAAACCCTGAGATCATTACCTGACCCGAAGTCAGATGCTTCAGCCAAAGTCAGATGCTGAAACGGACTGAGCTACCCACACATGTGTGCCAGTATTATATACAAAAATGTTCACAGACACATTGTTTATTATTGTCCAAATCTGACACAAATTATTAAAAAAATTGATAAATAGATCATGGTAGAGTACATAAAAATAAAATATAACAATTAAATGAGATACACCTGTAGACAATATACATGAAGCTCAAATAATATTTAGTGAAAATATATGCACTATGATTACATTTATACAAAGTTTGAAAAGAAACAATAGTACGCTTACATACTTTATAAATGTATACACCTAGAATTGAAAGCATGGCATGGGTTGCAATAGAAATCAGCAGAATAGTTCCTTTGGGAAATGTGGGGATTCACATTCAGAAAGCGATACTTGTGAGGCTCCTGCTATAATGGCAATAATTTATTACTTGAAGTTAACGATCAATACACTGGTGCTTGTTTTTCATTACCCTAGAAACACTACATATATATTTTATGCAGATCACATTAAAATTTGTGATGAACCAAAATAAATTGAGAAAAACATCTTAATTACTGATACTCTAAGCCCTGTAGGCACACTACCCATTATTTGTGGAAAAAAAATTATATTACCTTCGTTCTACTTTAGGTAACACCTCTCTCTGGATAAGATTTATGGTGGCACAAACCTATAATGATTCCTTTTTATACTTCTTATCTAATTAAGCAAGTAAAGCAAAGCAAAAACAAAAAAAAAATTGCAGTGTAGTTTCTTGAGAAGAAAATTAAAACAATATATAAAAAGGACTATGCTTGTTTGAGAAGATAAGGCTTAGTTGTTTTTTTTTTTTTTGTACTTATTGAGATTGACATAAACATTATCTCTAGCAAGAGTTTTCCTGTTTTATTGATTAGTAAATTACTACTCCCAGATCAAAATGGTAATGCCCATGATTTAAAACTAGTTGTAAATTTTGCTGGGGTTGTCAAAGGGTTTTTTAATACCACACCACTTTAAGTCTGACCAAAATCAGGATAATCCCTTTATGTTTCTAACATGAAGAATATTCTAAGATATGAGAAAATTATAGACACCTGCATATATTATAACTTCCAAAATTAATTTTAGGGGTACCTGGGTAGCTTGGTTGGTTGAGCATCTGACTCTTGATTTCAGCTCATGTCATGATCTCATGGTTCATGAGTTCAAGCCCTGCGTCAGGCTCTGTACTGATAGAACAGAGCCTGCTTGGGATTCTCTTTCCTTCTCTCTACCCCTAGCCACCCCCCTATCAAAATAAATGTATAAACTTTATAAAAATAATATAAAATAAAATTAGTTTCAGCAGGACTACATTTGCTGGCATTTTATCTCTAAATTTATAATTGTTATTAGTACTTTTATGTATCTACTAAATTTATAGGATAAGTATATATAAAATATAACTATAAAAATGTATCATATATAACTATGTGGGGGCAAGAAATCTGAAATCAGTTTCATTGGGCTGAGGTCAAGGTATAGGCAGAGCCACACTATCTCTAAAGGCCCTAAGAAGAATGAGTCCCTTGCCTCACCAGCTCCTGGTGACTGCCCGTATACCTTGGCTTGTGGACACATTAACTTCAGTCTTCATGTCTGTGGTCCCACTGCCTCTCCCTTTCTATGTGTGCATTTAAGGTGCACCCACGTAATCCAGAATGATCTTCTATCTCAAGATCTTACATCTAATCACACCGCGAAGCCCTTTTTTGTTGTTGTTGTCAAAGATAACACAGGGTCCAGAAGAAATCAAGACATGACTTTCTTTGGGGGGGGGGGGGTCATTATTCAGTCTACCACATACTTTCATTTATTATATTCTTAATTAGGATATCAGAATATGCAAACATATTATGCCTTATAGATACAAATAAGCATACTTATATTACAATATATGAATTCACGGAGGTGACACAAAAGAAAAATTACCCCATTTAGTTAGGATTGTTTTGAAGCCTCTGTAATAGAATCTATAAGCAAAGAATCATTTGCCTGATTTTCTTATTGGAATATTATCCTTATAATCTATATGCTATAGTGAAAAACAAGAATTTACATTTATTTAAGCAAAGTTTATTTACCTGCTAACTGAGGCCGAACATCTAACCTTTCCTTTGCAAGATAAAAATGACAGTTTTTGCTGTAATTACACCCCATCTTCTACGAGATTACTTCACAAGCTGTTGTATGGATGTACGACATGTCAGCAAAATACCAAGAAATTTATAATATTTGTTTTTTTCCAAGTGTGTGCAAACTACTTATATTAGTTAAGGTGAAGGCTAAACTGATTTAACAGAGATTCCAAATTTAGTGTCTTAAAGAAAACATATATTTACCATGTAACATGTAACTTATCATGTAACAAATCTATAGTGACAGTCATGGTTCGTGAATGGCTTTGTTCCACCTGGTCATTTGGGAATGTGTTTTCTTCTGGTTGTTCTGTCTTTTCCTAAGTTGTTGACCTCATATGAATGACACATAAGCATATTCACTTTCCTGTGTAAGGGAGGAAGAAGGAGAACATGGGGGAGAGCATTGCAATGTTTTAAGGCCCCTGACGGAAGTGGTACCTGCCATGTTCCTTTATTCTGCTAGCAAAACCTCATCCCATGGCCACGTTTAATGGTAAAAGTTGCTGAAAATGTCTCTACTTGAGCAGCTATGTGTTCAGCTGCAATTGTCTTACTGTGAAAGACAATATATTTTGTTTTCAATTTTCTTTTCCACAATCTCTACAACACACGGTAAAATATGCATTATGTTGGACCATGTGGATGCCTACATGTTAATTAGTAAAAATGGACAAAAAATTTGAAAGTAATTGGTTGTCTGCCTTTAAGACAGAGGTTTAAATCAAAAGTTGCATAGAGATATTATATTGGGAAAAACATTAAAAATAACATTCATTAACACTTTAATTTGTTCATTTGTTCAATTATATTTTACACCAACTATAGGTTCTCAGGACATAAATATTAGTAAGACCTTTCATGAACACAGGAAACTCACAGACTGATCATCAAGATAGTCCAAAATGAAATAAAATTCACTTAAAGTAGATGGTGCAATCACATCAGAGTCATAATCCAAAAGACAAATTCAAAACATTTTCAAATGGAAGAGAATGTGGTTTTTAATGCTGTTCTGGGACATTTCATTGATATTGCATAAAGGCTTCTTTGTAGTAAGACTTGACCAATTAATCTCAATTTCTAGATAAAGTTATTAAGAAATACTGGACTTTCAGTTATAATGAGCTAGCTTGTTCTAAACCAGCATTTGAGTCACAATGATTAAAAGTGTAGCTTTTAAAATATTACTTACATGGATTCATTGAAGATGAAGAGTATGGGAATAGTGAGACAGATGTTTCCCAAACACTCAGCTGAGACAATGAAACAACATCAACCCAAGCAAATTTCTTGTATAATATTCCCATAATTCCAGAAACATAATTTATTATCATGCCTAGGCGTATGCTGCTTTTCCAAGCTGAAGTTCCTCTTTTGACGCATTTAATATCCTTCAGGACCTTACAATGTTCTGGATGCAAACTAATTTCTCCTAAGAAAAGTTCTCCAATGGTTGACTTCTTTGCTATGTACCTAGGAACAGAGTCTTTATAAAATATTTTACATAGGTGTCTATAAAAAAAATAATTGCTAGTAGGGTTTGAGCGTCTTAGCTATTGACCTGCACAAACATAATATCCCATATCTTGTTTTATTTAACCTTCTATACAGTCTTATGACCTGGGGATAATTATCCTAATACTGCAAAGAGGAAACCCAGCTCTAGACCGGTTGTTAATTGATCTTCCAGATAGCCAGTCAGTAGCAGAACCATGACTGGCACCAGGCCTGCTAGCTCCAAAACCTGCCAACATTAGTTTGTCAGTGTTTGATCAAGTTATATTTAAATGTTTTTATTTATTTAGTTTGAGAGAGAGAGAGAGTGAGAAAGAGAGAGAGAGAGAGAGAGAGAGGTAGAGACGGAGGGAGAGAGGGGATCCTAAGCAGGCTCCGCAGTACGGTGTTCAATGTCATGAACCGTGAGATCATGACCTGGGCCAAAATTAAGAGTCTGACGTTTAACTGGCTGAGCCACCCAGGCACCCCTGATGAAGTCACATTAAGTGTGCAAATATTTATTAATGATTTCAAGGTGGTCTGTGCATGCTTATGTGTATATGTGACTCTTCTGCTATAATGTAAGCTACTTGAAGCTCACATTCTTTTATTATTTTTTAAGTTTATTTATTTTTGAGAGAGAGAGACAGCATGAGTAGGGGAGGGACAGAGAGAGAGGGAGAGAGAGAAAATCCCAAGCAGGATCCGTGCCTCCAGCACAGAGCCTGATGCAGGGCTCAAACACCTGAAACCGTGAGATCATGACCTGAGCACAAACCAAGAGTTGAATGCTTAAAGACTGAGCCACCCAAATGCCCTCTTTTATTTGTAAATGTCTCTGCAGTTGCTAATGCAGGATTCTGCATACTCAATAAATGTTCATTAATTGTTTAATCTCATTGAAATATGTTCAATTTATATAATTCTCTAGTTCTCATGTGATTGAGATTTATTTTTACAAAATCAATGACTAAGATTTTTAAAAAATCTTTCACTATAAACACATTCATTATCTGTTCCTTAGTAAGAGGATATCTAAATTTCGATATCATGATACATTATATTTTAGTCATCTTATTTAAATGCTACCATATTTTAATTAAGATATTTAATTATAATCCCAGGCTTTACTCTTTCTGATCATAACTTCTTAACTGCTTTATGATATGTGTTCATAGCAAGCCTTTAAAAAAATCAATATGGGTATCTTTAATTAAAAAAAATAATGCCTGTTAAAATATGATTTCTTAGCAGTGGACATAGCATTTTTATCTCAAACACTTAAAAAATACATCATTAGTGACAATTTATACTGATTTTTAAAAATCTATCAGGCTCTATAAATTCACCTGCAAAATTTGCAGCAATTATTCTATTTTTATTCCAAAGCAGTCTCTCAGTAATACGGGGTATTCTTAAGTGTTAAATTGATGAAAATTAGGGCTGAGGAAGTGGGTGAGGTGCTGCTCACCTCAGATATAAAAGTTGGGGGATAGTAAATGAGACCTTTAATCTCCAAATTTACTTTAGATAGGTGAATTTGCTAACTTAATATTTCTTACTTGCCAGGTGGGCATGTGCAGATTTTAAGAAAACTAAAATTTTTTCACAGTATTGTTTTTAAGTTTTCTATTTCAACATGAAATATGATCAGGTGGTAATAGAGCAAAGATTTAGACCAATAAGTAGTACACAGAGTTATTTAACTGTTTACAGATTAACAAGACCTGTTATTTAAGGGCTAATTCAAACAAAACTTGGAACCACATTTTAGATTTACAAGGATCATTTTGGATTTCCTGAGGCTTAGAAGTTTGCACTCAGGATTCATGATTATGAATTGATGGGATTTAAAAAGAAATTCTGATGGCTAGCATGTGTTCATGTTTTTAAAGCAGTAGTTAATTTTTCTTAAATATTATAATAACCACTACAATATAAAAGGTTCAAAAGACTAAACATAGTATATAATACATGAAGATAACAACAAGACTAATGTAATAAGGGAGAATTATCAGATTTGATTTTGCAATCAAGGTTCTCTCCAACTGTTATCATTAATTTTTTTTTAACATCATTGTGTTAAAAAAATCCTATAAAGGAGGAGTGGGTGGCTTAGTCCCTTAAGTGTCGACTCTTAATTTCAGCTCAAGTCATGATCTCACGGTCATGATCTCAGGGTCATGAGGTCCAGCCCATTGTTGGGCTCTGAGCTGAATGTGGAGTTGGCTTGGGACTGTCTCTCTTCCTCTCTGCCCCTCCCCAGCTCACGAGTGCACTCTCTCTCACCCTCTCCCTCTCAAAATGAATGAACATTTTTTAAAAATTCTACAAAGGAGATTATTCTAATATCTATTCACATTCCAAGTTAACTATTTGAATTTTAAGTAAGAATTCTATTTGGAATTTTAGTTAATTAGAATCATGTAAATTATCATTTTAATATTTCAAAGTAAAAAATTAACCATTCCTAATTTCTACATTAATAACTAAAGAGAGGATCTAGGAGAGTAAGATAAAAGGAAGAGAAGACATGATTCTAACTATAACGTTAGTATTGTCAATTACTTGAGGTAAGGGAGATGTTTTCCTGTCCTTCCTTCCATCTGCATCACCTAAACAAAATCCGGAAGATGGTAGATATTCAAATATTCCTGAATTATTAAATTAATGGGTGAACTAAAAATATTCTTCTTATCTCTCAGCCCCAAGTCTCCTGTTCACGTAATAAAATCCCAAAATGAATAAAAAATTAAAATAGTGCAAAATTCCATGCTTCTGAGACCTCAGAAAAATTTCTTTTGAGCCTAATTATTGAATGTTTAAAGTACCAATGACCAAAGAGAGGTGGATTACTTTTTTCATTAAAAAACTATGTTTATTTGGGGGTGCTTGGGAGGCTCAGTTGGTTGTGTGTCCGACTTCAGCTCAGGTCATGATCTCGCGATCTGTGAGTTTGAGCCCCATATTGGGCTCTGTGCTGACAGCTCAGAGCCTGGAGCCTTCTTCAGATTCTGTGTCTCTGTCTCTGTCTCTGTCTCTCTGTCTCTGTCTCTCTCTCTCTCTCTCTCTCTCTCCCCCTGCCCCTCCCCCGCTCACTCTCTCGAGTTTCTCTTTGTCTCTCTCTCTTAAAAATAAATAAGCATAAACTTAAAAAATATTTAAAAAACTACATTTATTTGAATATCCGCAGTGTATGAATAATATAAAAGACTTTTCCTACATATAAGCATCTAGAAGTAAGTCTCATTTCTTATCACCTCAAGAATCTGAGTTGTTTTTCAACATTCAATACAAGCTTAAATTGCTGTAGCTCCTTCTGTTAAAAATAATTTTCACATGCATCAATCAAATTAAACAAGCTGAAAACCAGAAAGACAAATTGAATGTAGACTTTGCATTATAGGAGTATATGGGAAAGAGTGTTTGTTAAGCATTAAGGCAGATTTTTTTGTCAGGCTCTCTCACACATATGAGGTATGGGGCAGTGTGTCAGTGAATAAAAAGGTGGAGTGTAGAAATTATCAGTGGTGTGACTTTGGAGTTATTTAAAGATTCTCACTCTCTGGCCCTTTATCTGTAAAATGGAGAAAATGATGTGTCCTAAAAATATATATTTGGGAAATGTTGGATACATAGTAGCCTCCACTACTTAAATGTTGCAATTATTATTTCCTACATTGTCTAGCTATCATTTTTATCCCATAGCAATAAAGTAATGATATTATATAGATCCAAAATTAAATACTTATCTATAATTACTACACTAAATCAATATATTTTCTTGCTCCAGACCACGTTCACCCAGAGCACAAACCAGCGAGAGGAACACACACGCTTCCCATGTCATTCATGTCCTAATGCCTGACTCTCTCAGAGAGACTCTCAGAGAGCCACTGCTTTTGTTTCCAACTCTAAGCCTTTTCTGAGTCAGGCAGCTGTTGGAATGAATAGTGACAATAGGCTTCTGGCTCTGTGGATGGCCTTTACTCCTTTCCCCCATGTGCCTGCAATACATGAAGATGAACTGACCCAGGCAGGTCAGCAGGGCAATGGCAGAGTCCTAGGAGAACCTGACACTCTCTCAGTGATCTGAGGGGAACTTCAGTATCAATGCCACATAAGTGTGTATGTTTCCAGGCATTTAAAGTTCAGGAAAGAATTGAACATACGGGCTGAATCTTCTCTACCTTTGAGTCTGGAATAGTGAGGAAGATAAATAAGCAGATAGGCATTTTCTATGCACTTCCAGAGAGTACTGTGCTAAGACCTCACTTGCATTACACCCACCTACCACAGGAATTCACCATCACAAATATTTAGATAATTGGATTGGAGATCACAAAAATAGCTCACAAAAAGAGATAATAGCCTACCAGACAGGGAAGTATTACAACCAAAATGCAAGCCAAATGAAATGCAACAGGAGAAAGAGGGAATGAATGGATCTGTCTCTCTGTCTCCCTCTATCTCTGTCTTTCTCTGCTTTTCTCTGTCTCTGTCTCTCTCTCTGTTTCTCCCCCACCCTCGACACACACACACACACACACACACACACACACACACACAGAACTATCTACAACAAAAATAATATTCCTCAGAGCTTAAATAATTTTTAAGCTAAAATTAAGTAGATGAAATAAATGACTAGTAGGTCCTTTCTGAGGCTAAAATAAATGCTCTGGAAAATCAAGGGCAAGAAGATCTCAAAGCACAAAGCAAAACATTAAAGTGAAATAATCATGAAGGAAATGATTTTTTAAAAAAAGACTTCGAAAGATAGATCTGAAAAGAAGAAATAGAACAGATGTGGGAGAGGAAATAATTAAACAATTTAGGGAATAAAATTTCCCTTTAGTAGGAAAGATCTGAGTCTACAGATTGAAAGGTGTCACCATTACTCAGAGTAAGTTAATGAGAAAACACACAGAGAAGGCAAATTATGTTAAAATTGCTGAACTCTAAATAAGAAGATAAAAATATTACAAGTTCACAGAGAAAAAGAACAAAGATGTCCAACTGGCATCAGACTTCTGATATGTAGCACTGGAGCCTGAATGCAGTGGGATCCTCTATCCACCCACATTGTCATTCAGAGTAAAACAAAGATATTTGAAAATATGCAAAAACTCCAAAACCACATTTGAGAGATGGGAGAAATGGATAGAGAGTAATAGTTAAAAGCAGACTGTATGAGAATATGTAATGATTTCCAAATAGGATTTTTTTTTTTTTTTAGAGAGAGAGAGAGAGAGAGAGCGCACAAGTTGGGCAGAGGGGCAGAGGAAGAGGGAGAGAGAATCTTAAGCTAAGCATGAAGCCCAACCCTGGGATCATGACCTGAGCCAAAATCAAGAGTCAGCCACTCGACTGACTAAGCCACCTAAGTAATGTTTCTAAATAGGATATTGAAAGTTGAGCCAAAGCAAATATATTGTAGGGGGGATTATAGTTAATAAAATAGCCATAACATTTAGGACTTTGGGAATTGGGAACTTGAGGAATGGCATGTGGTAGGGAAGATTAAAAAGTCTTATACTACCGAGAGAAAAGTGCAGAGAAATGTGGAAAAATTGGGGTATTATGGTAAGATAAATGATGTGTCAGTGGAAAAAATCCACTTTTCTATTTATAAATAATATATGTGCCTGATTAGGGTTAATGGGGAAATGGAATTATAGTAATTTGGTAAACAAAAAAATAAAGGGAAAGGGAAAAGTTATAATAATGATATTAAAATTTATAATCATTTGAACAGTGTCTGGCAGTTTCTTAGAAAGGTAAACAAACTCTTACCGTATGATATAGCAAGTGAGCTTTTGAGATTTTTGGGATTTACTCAAACAAATTGAAAACAGGTCCACACAAAACACGGCACATGAATATTTGTAGCAGTTCTACTCATAATTGTCAAAAATTTGGAAGCAACCAAGATGTCCTTCAGCACAGGTAAATGCATGAAGAAACTGTGCTACATCCACACATCTATTTACTCAGTGATACCAGAAAAAAGAAAAAGAAATGTTAAGCCACAAAGAGACACTGAAGGACTTTAAAGGCATATTACTAACAACACAATCTGAAAAAACTACATACTGTATTATGCTAACTATATGACATTCTAGAGAAGTCTATAGAGATAGTAAAAAGATTAGTGGTTTTCAAGGGTTCAAGGGGGAAGGACAGAGGGGATAAATAGGTGGGATTCTTAGAACAGTAAAATTTTTCTGTACAATACTATAATGGGAGTTACATGTTATTACACATTTGTCAAAATCCATGGTATGTACAATACAAAGAGCTAACCCTAATGTAGACCATGGACTTTAGTTATCAATATGTGTTCATCAACTGTAACAACTATCAGCTTTTTTTCATATCACAAGTAGTTTTATTCTACACATTAATGTAATATTTATTTAAATTTTCATGTGTTACATTTTCTTTCCTGTTGAGGTAAATAATTTGTTTTCTTCAGATATGGCATTCCTGGAAATAAATTTGGTGTATACCTGGAAATTATATGATGAATCCCATAACGCCTAGCTTTAGAAGTCAGAAGGTACATTTTTTGGTCTCTGCCATTAATTAGATTAGTTTGGAATAGTCACATATATATATATTTTTCTTAGAATATTATATCTTTTAAGGGGACTAATAATGCATTATCTTTGCTTTGCAGGGTGTTTGGAAAGACAAAACAACCTTTTAAATATGTGGAAAGAGAAAAAAATGTTCTATCAATATAAGCATTATTTAACCATAAATTTCTAATAGTATTAGAAAATAGTATTTCTTACAGGACAAGAATTGCATAATGCTTACCTGAAAATAAATATTACAGCGGTAAGTACATATACACACATATACAATATATATATATATTTTTTTATATATACATACAATATATATATATTTTATACAATATACAATATATATATATTTTTATATATACATACATATGTGATACAAATCTGAAATATAACTTTTTCAGTATCAGATAATGCTTAAGAGTAAAAATATTATATTTTAATTAGACTATTTGACATCAACATGTTATGTATTCACATAGGAAAAATAGCATACAAAGTAATTCTACAGGTTAAAACATATTACTTAGAATATATAGTGGTGCTTGGGTGGCACAGTCAGGTTAATGCCAGACCCTTGATTTTGGCTCAGGTCATGATCTCAGGGTTTGTGAGTTTGAGCCCTGCATCAGGTTTCACACTGACAGTGCGGAGCCTGCTTGGGATTCTCTCTCCCTCACTTTCTGCCCCTCCCCCAGTCACATCAGTGCACGCTCTCTTTCAAAATAAATAAACTTTAAAAAATTTAAAAAATAAATAAAATATAGAAAAAATATACAGTATTATTATTATTTATATTTTATTTATTATTTTATATTTTATTTATTAAATATATTTAATATATTATATATTATTACCATAGAAGATAGCATAAAATATAAGTACTATCACACTTATATTTACAAATGTATTGTATTTCCAGAGTCACATTGTTAAGTAACTCATGAATCGTCTAATGATTCCACTAAAATGCAAGATGCTATATTTTACTTAAAATTGCTTCAGAAACAATCATTGAAAAATGAGAAATGTTTTTAAACATATTCTTTTTATTTCTTATGTATTAATTGATGACTTTTATCTACAATGTTAAGCTGGGAAAGGATTTGACAAGTTCTTTTTTATTCATATTATAGTGATATATGAACAATCATGTATGGGTAAGGCAATGATTCTTTTTAATAATGAGCTAACCATATAAAGTGTACTTCAACAAAAGTAAAAAAAAAAAGAAGATTCAGTGATTTCCAGTAAATCTCTGGCATGGAGGAGTATTGTTTCTAACCAAGAAACCAAGAAACCCAGGGGATATATCATTATGATCACTTATGCTGAAAAGAGTGAAACAAAAATGTTCAATCTATTTTTTCATCATCAAGTCAGGCAGCAGAAAAAGCTGAAGCTTTACCGTTTTAAGAGGATTTACCATTTCATTTTTTTTCAGTATATGAAGTTTATTGTCAAATTGGTGCCCATACAACACCCAATGCTCATCCCAAAAGGTGCCCTCCTCAATACCCATCACCCACCCTCCCCTCCCTCCCACCACCCATCAACCCTCAGTTTGTTCTCAGTTTTTAAGAGTCTCTTATGCTTTGGCTCTCTCTCCCACTTTAACCTCTTTTTTTTCTTTTTTTTTCCTTCCCCTCCCCCATGGGTTTCTGTTACGTTTCTCAGGATCCACCTAAGAGTGAAACCATATGGTATCTGTCTTTCTCTGTATGGCTTATTTCACTTAGCATAACACTCTCCAGTTCCATCCATGTTGCTACAAAGGGCCATATTTCATTCTTTCTCATTTTTATCTCAATGAGTTTTCATTTTTAACTAACATCAACACACACTAAAAACACTCTTTTCTGCTGGTTGCTATGACACTTTGCATTCGAACTCAGAGTTCACTCTGTTGGCTTCATTTTGGTTAATTAGAACATTATCTCTGGGAGCACGGCTTTTGATTGGGGAAGGGTGAAAGAAGCAGGCCTGGAGACCAGGCTGTTGTATACATACCGTATGTCAATTTTAAGATTTTTAAGATTTTTTTCTAATTATAATGTAGAATGTATTTATCATTGGTATGCTTGATATTTAAGTATTGTAACAAAAAATAAACCAGACATGTTCAAATAATTTCAATAATGTTTAACATTTTACCTGTGTGTTCTTTTACATGTTACGTATAATAATTCATGTATATTAGATTATGATCTCATTGTTTTAAAGAAAAACAAATTTTACTGCTGACTTCTAATAGCCTTTTTGTGAGCTTCTATTTTAAAAGAGCATTTAGTTTTCTATAAGAAAAAACATTCTAAGGAAAAGAAAATCACATTGAAACTTATGATCTTACATTTTATTTTATTTTATTTATATTAAATTTTTTTAAGTTTATTTTTGAGAGAGAGAGAGAGAGAGAGAGAGAGAGAATGAACAGGCGAGGGTCAGAGAGAAAGGGAGACACAGAATTTGAGGCAAGCTCCAGGATCTGAGTTGTCAGCATAGCACCTGACTTGGGCTTGAACTCATCAACTGTGAGATCATGACCTGAGCCAAAGTGGAATGCTTAACTCACTGAGCCACCAGGCACCCTAATCTTACATTTTAAATGAAATGCACATGATCCCAATACATAAAGTAAAATTAGAATAAATCTGTCATTCATTATGAAATATTTTTCATTATGTATAATGTATGATATTTATAATATGTGAATTTTGCGTAATGTGGTGAAATTCCAAAAGGAACGGAAAAATCACATCAAAACTGAGCAAAATGCATTTATCTGAAAACTTATGATTCTTTTTTCTCTCTACTCAACAATATGTTCCTTAGAGGACAGTATGATGACTGTTGCTCAAGTACTCTTTCCAGGAGCTTTGTAGAAGCTATTTTTACCATAAGGGTTTTAATTTACTTGTTGTGAACAGATTAAGTGCCCACTTTGCGTGTAGCCCTGCCTGAGGCCTGCGGGGGATTCCTTTTCCAAACCTCAATGAGTCTTTGTGGTAGAAGATATATTATTTTTACATTTAAACATTTTATATCAAGGTTTAAAATAAATTCCACACAGAAAAAATAGTGAGATAAACTATTATCAGAATACTAAGGAGCAAAAAGTCCCTTTCAACGGAGGGTAAATAAAGTGGAGGTATCAGAAAACTTCAAATAGGAAGTTTCATTAATGTATATCTTTCCTGGTGCTTTGAAAGGCTGTTGTCAATTTTATCTCCTATTGCTTTGCTGGTCAATTTTTTAGAAAATAAAACATTTGTCAGGGAATTTTTAAAATTGAATTTAAAAAATGGCTTAGTGTACCAGATGTCATGCAAATTAGTTCTTGTTGTCAGTGTTACCCAATTCAAATGAATGAAGATGCATTTACCTAAATGGATTGATGAAGTTAAATTCCTATTTTGCCAACATAAGATATGGCCCAAAGGATAAGTTGGGTCTGCAAACATTTCTGGGATAACTATTTTTAATATATCACATACCAACTGGTCATATTTGATATCATTTAAATTAGCTATTTTAATAGCTAATTTTAAGATGTTCTTGTCACCTCTTTTTTAGTTCTTTCAGAGCATTAGGCAGTTGTGTTTCTCAAGATCTAAAGGTATGTTGTTGTGTTTTGATTGACTTTCGGAGAAAAAAATTCCAGTTTTCATGTGTCTCAGTGAAAGTTTGATGAAAGAATAAGATTAATCAATGGTATTTTTAAAATGAATAATTTTATTTAAATATTGGATGTCAAACTGCTTTGGGCAATGATTCTTTACCATGAAATCTACAAGCTAACTATATGGATATGAGAATATTATGACCTGTTTTCCACTGAGTGCGTGGGCTATGACCCTATGCATCCCTGCTTTAGATTTTTTCCATTTATTTATCAAACACCATATAGTGTTCTGTGCCAAGCACTACTTTAAGTGTGTGATCAAATAGCAACACAAAATGCTGGTCTTATGAGTAAAGTATAGTTATTGTTGTGGCTATATTACAGGTGAGAAAAATGAAGACAGAGAAGTTACATACCTTGCCCAAGGTCACACAACTAGTAACTTATGGGTCAGGATTTGAACGCAGGGAGTGTATCCCGAGAAGCCTACTGACTGGATTTTTTCTCTTTTCATCAGTATTCACCCATTCAGTGAGCCAATCCTCAGAACACTCTAAGGGCTCCATGAGGTCAAATAATTTTTAAATTATACTGTTATTCATCATTTTTTACTTTTATTCTTCAAAAATGTACTATGGAGTTTTCTAAGGGCAGCATGACATCTGATATAATAGGAGATTGATAGCAGAAGGGGAGAATTCAGTTGTGGTCTATGAAGCCAACATTAAAGAGTTTTGGCAAAATGTAAGAAATGGCACTCATTATCAGATTTTTTGTGTGTTTTGGAAGTAAAGTTATTTTTATAAAAATATATTACATGACAAATAATGGATTTATTACTATTACTTTACTAATGATTATTAATACATATTTCCAAAATTTATCATTTTAATATCTATGTGCAAATATATAGCAATTATATATTTAACAATTATATATTTAACAATTATGTATATATCTATATCTATATCTATAATCTCACACAAACAAAACCTCTTTGTGGTTCTCAAGTTTTAAGAGTATTAAGGAGTCCTGAAATAAAAATACTTAAGAATCTCTGCCTTTTAAACTTGTTTAAGCACTAAGTCATCTCATAAATTAATTACAACTTAGGAGTTATTATTTTAACTCCAAAATTAACATTTAATTTTAACATGAAACTTTAGAGCTTTAAGATTTAAAAAATTAAAATAAATAAATAAAATAAATAAATAAAATGTAAATTGGAAAAAAAAAATGAAATACAATTGATGGGGATCCTGGGTGGCTCAGTCAGTTGGGCATCTGGCTTTGGCTCAGGTCATGATCTCATGGTTCATGAGTTTGAGCCCTGCGTTGAGCTCTGGGCTGACAGCTCAGAGCCTGGAGCCTGCTACGGATTCTGTTGTCTCCCTCTCTCTCTCTGCCCCTCCCCGACTTGCACATGACATCTTGTCTGTCTCTCTCTCTCTCTCTCTCTCTCCAAAATAAACGTTAAAAAAATTAAGAAAAAATGAAATACAGTTGAAAGTGCACACACAAAAACTCAGCTGAGATTTCAAAATCTTTTATTTCCTATGCACAATTATTGTGTGACTTAAATTTCTTCCCAGCAAAGGTGGCTTTTTATCACAGATGATTCTCTTAGAGACCTCACTCATCATGCTCATTTTTACTTATGCTGAATTACTTATATATGATATATGTAGCATAACATAATGGAAAAAGGGCAAGATATTGTACTGAGTAAAGTCTAAAGTAAATTTTGGCTCCACTACCTACCAGGCATGTGTCTTTGGCCAATGTGTTTGACCTTTCTGACCAATAGCAGTCTTTCTAAAGATCTGGTGTGATGATTGTATGAAATATGAGTCATTTTATCCTAGCTATGTATCAATCTCCTTATCAGTAAAATTATAATAAAGATTGTTTTCAAGCTTATTGCAACTCTTCCATAAAGAGTGTTTTGAACAACTTTATTACTGAGAACACATGAAATAATTGTTAGTGATTAAATTAGTTAACTACCATGTTGTAGACATTAATAAATAAGAGTTTCTTCCCTTCTCTCTCTCTCTTTTTTTTTTTTTTACTACAACCAGATCTAAGTTTCATGACCTAAATTAAGTTCAATGTCTTCACTAAAGTCTACATTCTGCTTTGCCTTTCCTTCGCTAACTTTCAATATTGAAACACATTTATACTTATGAGCACATGTATATGTTCATAAAAGTGTAGCATTATTTATATACTTTTATGTTTACTTTGCCATAATGCAGTAACAAGTATATTTTAGAAGTATATTGTTAAATTTATAACAAACCAGGGTTTTTATATCTTCCTGGTAAATATTAGGCAACAAAATTCTTTATCCCCAATAATTGTTTTTTATCTTGAAGTCTAATTTGCATCTTATTAATTTTGACTCATACCTTTTTTTGGACAGTGAATACGTTTTTTTAAATTTTTTTTTTCAACGTTTTTTATTTTTTATTTTTGGGACAGAGAGAGACAGAGCATGAACGGGGGAGGGGCAGAGAGAGAGGGAGACACAGAATCGGAAACAGGCTCCAGGCTCCGAGCCATCAGCCCAGAGCCTGACGCGGGGCTCGAACTCACGGACCGCGAGATCGTGACCTGGCTGAAGTCGGACGCTTAACCGACTGCGCCACCCAGGCGCCCTGACAGTGAATACGTTTTAATATAACTGTCTTCTCTCTTGTAATCCTTGTGTTGTTGGTTAAATTTATTGTTTCAGAAGCCTACTTTAGTAAAATTCTTATTTCATATTATGTACTAAGGTCTTCTATTGTTTAAATTCAAGTAATGATTCAGTGGAAAAATATTCTGTGTATCCAATTTTCCTAGCTGTATTTGTTTCACAAGTTATAAGGGAAATAATAATATGGATGTAGTCATCATAATCTCCGGAAACTGTTCTTCATTTCTCTAGCGAAGGGAGGGACATAAATGCCAGAACAATCAAGGAAGAACTGATCCCAGCTTTCAGTTTCCACCTTTTATATGTCTTTGACCTGCATTCCCAATAGTCCCAGACTTCGTATAAATTGTGCTTTATTCAATGAGGGATTTGCAAAGTATTTGATTTATCTAATAACATGTGTTACAGTATATATTAATTATTTACTCAACATCTATCCTATTAATTTTTTCTAGTTTTATTTTGTATTATAGTAACAGTTGGCCAAAATAATATGTCATATTATGGTATCATTTCTGTTCCCTGTGGATTTAAATCACATTATTTTTTATCTTTCAAATATCTTTCAACTATTGAGTTATAGCTAGCTGATTGAGAAAATGGATTAAAATGTTGTAAGTAGTGATACCAAACAGATGAACATAAGGGAAGGGAAGCGAAAATAATATAACAACAAGGAGGGGGACAAAACCTAAGAGACTCTTAAATATGGAGAACAAACAGAGGGTTGTTGGAGGGGTTGTGGGAGGGAGGGAATGGGCTAAATGGATAAGGGGCATTAAGGAATCTACTCCTGAAATCATTGTTGCACTATATGCTAACTACCTTGGATGTAAATTTTAAAAATTTAAAAAATAGAAAAAAAATAATAAAAATAAAAGAAAATAATTTTAAATAAAAAATGTTATAAGTAGTGAATATAGAAACTTAATCCACTAAAATTGAATTCATAAAGGACTTTATATTCAACATTTTCCATGATGAATGCTACATCACTTAAAAAAAATAAACAGGCTAGTATATGTAATTATCTTTTCAAGTAAACTTTGAATCGTAAAACAAAGGGAATCTCCGAAAAAATGATGAGTCACAATCTTTACATTTTGAAGCTCATAGAATATTTCCACAATTTAACCACTTTCACTGTCCTCCTTTCAAAAACTATTTTTGAATAAAAAAAAATAAAGCAGGCATAGAAGCACATATTTGTTTCAATATCAATAATGATGAAATAAGGTAAAGTATGTATGTGAAGGTAGACAGGAGACCAAGGGCAAACAGATCTTATAAACAGAGGTATAATTATTTATAAAATATTAATTAAAATTTATAAATATTTATAAGATCTCTGAGTATTAATATAAATTAGTTTGTATACACTTAATGTTACAAGTTATAAAGATGTTTGCTCAAAAGAAAGCACAAAATCCTTTAATGTGTACATATTGGAGCATAGCGTAAATGCAATAGTGCTACCAAGGAGGTATTTTCTTTTACATTATACAGTTTTCCAAACACATTTTTCGTCTTTTGAATTTTACATAGAGATTTTTAAAAAGCTATAATTGTAAAATATACATGATAAATTAAATACTTCCCTCAAAAATTATGAATTTACCAACATTGTAATATACTGATAGTCATAGAATTAATATGTGCTGTAAAAATGATTCCAGATGAAATAAAAATCATTTCAAATTTATCTGCAGAGGTTAAAGATACTTGTTGCAGATTTTTCAATTATTACAATTAAATAATTAGACTTTCAAAATACGTGTACTATTACCTGGGTTGTATTAATCTATTTCCCTGATACTTGTATATTTGTCTGATTGAAAATGAAATTTCTAGGGGCGCCTGGGTGGCTCAGTTGGTTGAGCGTCTGACTTCGGCTCAGGTCATGATCTTGTGGTTAATGAGTTCACGCCCTGCATCAGGCTCTGTGCTGACAGCTCAGAGGCTGCAGCTTGCTTCAGATTCTGTGTCTCCCTCTTTCTGCCTCTCCCCCACTCACTCTCTGTCTCTCTCTGTCTCTGTCTCTCTCTAAAAAAATAAATAACCATAAAAAATATTTAAAAAATGAAATTTCTAGATCCAGATATGAAATCAAATGGGATTTTTACATAAGACCCAGGCTTTCAAGGCCTGGGCGAAACACCAACAGTTCATAATTATGTAGTTTTTCTGAAACCCAACGACAAAGAAGGAGGTCTCAAGCCAATGCCTAGTGTTAAGGATCAATGTTTGTTTGGTTTTTTTTTGCCATTTTACACAGAAACCTGTACTCTAACGTCAAAAACAACAACAACATGATCAGCTTCCTTGACAGCTTGTGAGTACTTGTTAAATATAATTATATTTCTTCTTTTTTAAAGATTCTGACTTGTTAATATGCATTACACTCAGTGAATATTCATTAATTATGTCATTGCTATTATTTTACAAGCATCAAGCAGTTGTAGTCATGAAATATGACTAAATGGTAGATGGTAGATAGTTCACTCCTCAATGGAAGGCAAAGTTTGGAGTCAGGACAATCTAACTCAGTAAAAGTCAGTAAGAGTAAGTCTTACTCTCAGTAAGCATTTCTCCAGTTCTTAGATTCTTCATTTTTAAATATGTTACCTTCTTTACAATAAGCTGCTATTTTAGATGGTTAGGAACAACAATTTTTAATAGTTGTCATTCACTTATCAAGTAATTCACATATTATGTTTGCATACTGTCAAACAAGTAGTCAATTTCACATACTTTTGATGGTGATATAAAAATCACCCTAGGGAATATTGCAGGAATTGCAGAGCTGTCTCTTCCGTCTTCATGTTACTCTGAGATTTGGATGAGTCTATTTTCTCTAGCTGAAACTTGAAGAGTCTAATTTGTATGGTTAGAGTATAATATGTATAATTTGATCCTTTGACCATTGTTGAGACCAAATTATCTAGGCCTGTAGTTCTCAAATAGGGTGTGGATACAGCTAGGAGTGCCCAGACTCTTCAGGAGGTTTGCAAGGTCAAATTATTTTCATAATGCTACCCAGATGTCCAAAATTTCACTTTTGTTTTCTCATGAGTGTACAGTCATCTTCTCCAGGGACTACATGATATGCGAGATCTTAACAGATAAAACACAGACACTGATATGAGATTCCAACTGTTGTTTATAAAGTCAACACAAAGGAGTTTTGCAGAAATGTTGAACACAACTCTTCTGTTTTTCTTTTAAAACATAATTATTTTTTATAAACTATCTTATGTATATCAACATGTATTACCTTTAAATGAACATATCAAAGTTCTGTTATATTTATATATAACATTTACATTTAAATGTAACATATTACATTTAAATGAACATATCAAAGTTCTGTTATAATTTCTAATATATTAAGTATCAAATGACAACTCAAACCAAGAAAATTGTGCATTGTTCTTCATTTTTTAAGAGCCTAAACCCTAAATGGGTTTAAAAATAAAATTAAATAAAGAGTTGTATCCAAGAGTCAAGGCTGACCATTAAAGAATAAAATCTTGGGGCCAAGTACAGTAACGACCATCAAGAAAAAAAAGAGAAAAGAAAGACATTTCTCACAAGTTATGGACACAAGAGAAAAAAAGTAAGCAGAGACAGGTGGTAGAGAGAGCTATTCTGATATCTGCTACAGCCTATTTATCCTGGCAGGTGTTATTGCACGACAACCTGGCCTTCTGTCCTCATATGCTGCCACATTAACACAAATGATTATTGTTGGAGAAAACATGGAATGCCATTGTTAAACACAAAGCCAACTGATGGTTGTGAAGAAGGGTGTTTCTTCGCATTCAGTATTGATTTACTTTAACAAAATTCTATTAATATATTTAGGAATTAATGTTTTGCATTCTTTATGTATTGATGTATTTCTCAATATTTACAATTTTATATTTATGAAGTACACATTTATATATTTATAAAATGTATAAACTTTATAGTGATAATAGACTTTATGTCAATAGCTTTTATACATTTAAAAGTCAGTATTTTAAGTTAAAACAATTTATTTTATTATAAAGGAATTAGACATTTTTGTTCTTTTTTATTTATTACTAGTAGGTGGTTTTATTTTATTTTATTTTTTATTTTGTTTTATTTTTTTATTTTGTTTTATTTTTGTATGTTATTTTATTTTTTTAGAGAGAGAGAGAAACAGAGTGCAAGCAGGGGAGAGGGAGAGAGGGAGAGAGAGAATCGCAAGCAGGCTGCAGACTCAAGCACAGAGCCCAACATGGGACTCAATCCCACCACCCTGGAATCATGGCCTGAGCTGAAGTCAAGAGTTGGATGCTCAACCAATGGAGCCGTCCAAGCGCCCCTAGAAATTTTTATTCTATTTATTCACCCTGAACCATAATATAATTAAATATATTGTTATTTATGAATAGTAAAGTTATTTTATTTTAGAATAAAGTTTTAAGTTAAACCCAATCAGTTGTTAAAAGGAAATCAAACATTTTCTCTTGAAAATGATGAGTCAGTGATGAAGAAAAAGCTTCTATTGAATCTTATTATTAACAAGGATATATTTTTATTCCATTATAGCAACCTATAAAAGCAAAAGAACAGATAGAACACTTAACATCCCAACTGTTCTTTTGGTTTCTGACTTTGGTGGCAAGATTGCTTTTAGAAGTTAAGACAATTCTATTTAGTTATTTTAGTTATTATTTTTTATTAATAAAAAATAGAAGAGTTCAGATTAATTACATTATCATGAACATGTGAGATTTAAGTTTAACTAACTTCTAAAATCAAAAATGAAGCAAGTACTACTACTGCCTTTTCAGGTGATAAAATTTGATTAAGCAATTATACATAGAGATGTTTCAATGTATGGCACATAAAGATAAAATTAAGAAATAATGTTTATTTCATATGGTTACTTGATGAATATATACTCAGCGGGAAAATTCACAAAATACAGACATTTCTAATGAAACAAAATCACCCATAAGCTATCACATCAAGATTATCAGCATAGGTAGTATGTTCTGGCCAGTTAATTTATGGGACGTTTGATCCTTAACCAAGTGTAAATCAGATTTCCTCAGGCCAGTGTTCAACTGGATGAGAATATAGGATGCAGGATTCACTATACAGTTGTAAACTACTATTAACTTCATTTGCTATTTTCATATAAATCCATCAGAGTTAATTTGATTGCCTCCAGCCTTAATTGTAATCGTATTCTGAGGAAATCTTGGAACAATAAAAAATAAATTTCTGGAAATCCTAATTCTTGCTTAACACAGGTTGTGTGTTAAAAATTCTTTAGTTTATGACTTTTTGAACTATTTATTGATTTATTTTTAGGAATTGGAGATATATGGCAATATGATAGGAACTATGAAAACTGTAGCTTTAATTAATGTGTACGCATTTGTCATGAAAATATGTTATGCTAAACTAGAGCAAAGATTAGAATTTAAATTTAGATGGTTTGTAATGTGCAAAACGATCTGAGTGTGAGAGACCTGGTGGTGTGGTGGTTATGAGTAGGGTGGGTGTGACTCATCTAAAAAGCCATTACCAGGCACCTCAAACAGATGGCTGTCTTGTGGCAATGCAGGTCCAGTATTGACATTGCCAGAGACTCTTATTTTTCAAGAGAGATGGAAAATCTGGATCTTAAATGAAATCCCCTGCTTTTATATTTTGACCAAGAAACAAACAAACACACTAGTGTGAGCTGCAGCAGACACGCACCTTCCTTCAAGGCACCCAGTAGGGACATCTAGTTTAATGAACTGTTTACCATTGAGAGAACATTAGCCAACATTACAAAGCTTGTAAGTGAAATATTAGAATATAGTTTTGCAACCTATATTTGGAATTTATGTGTCCAAAATTGTTTTATGACCTCTTTCCTCTTACAAACAACAGCAACAAAAACCTACTTGCAGACTAGATTAAGCACTTTATTATTTTTAGACTTTCTCCGTCCTAAACTTTCAAACTCCTAAACCTTCCTTTGAGACTTCGGTTCTTGAGCTATGAAAGAAATATCATTTTGTTTCCTACTGAGGTCATAAAAGAGAGTTTTTTAATAATGTAAGAATCTTTTTTTTTCCTAACCACTTCAGGGTGCACCACTATTTATATTCTTTGGATATAGATCTTACTGATATAGAAATTCAGAGAGAGATAAGAGGAAGAAAGTTTTTTTCACCCATAGGCTAGTATTATTTTTGTTTGTTTTAAAACTTAGTATTTCCACCAAGATGAATTCCATCCAAACTTTACATTTGTAGCCAAATATGCCTTGAAGATTTCTTGCCCATATTTATGGTTTGTGTGGGTACAGAAGAATTTTTCTTTGTGAATAAGAGTTGAAAGGTGGCTGCCAGAGGATGTCCTCATGCATTTTCCAGTGTCTGGTATATGACTCACTAGTGGAACTATGCTGAACTGAAATCGGGTTTTCTCAAACCTTGTCTCCTGCCTAGTATCTGGCTAAGGGTAATTTTTGCTCCAATTGTTCTTGATCAGGTGAAATTTCTTCTTTTATTGAATATAGGGCTAGACTCTGTTTCAGGGGCTCTTCTTGTCTTTTATATTAGGGAACTGCACATTCTACTGAGCTGTACTGTGTTATCTTTGATCACACGTAGAGGTAGAGCCATTCATATTTGACAGAATGGACAGCACATAACTCTGGAGCCTTATAAAGCTCAGGGGTTGATTGTTCTAGTCACTGGAGCTTATGCCTCAAGAGACTGAGCAAATGGGGGTGAAGGGTGGTGTGGATAAGCCAATAAACAGACATCTCCATATATTTCCTAGTAATCCAAACTGCGGTCCACCAGAATGAAGAATGCGTGTGTCAGCAATTATGTTTTTTGAATCGCAGTATTTCTGGTTGCAGTAGTTACCAGAAGCCCTACAATATTTCTGTATTGACTAAATATTGACTATTTTCTTTATACTAAAGTTATAAAATTTTTAAAAATCACTTATCAGTGTTTTGACAGAAAATAGTTAGGGTATTGTAAAGGAGTAGTAGTCTGGTACCATCTTTATACAGAACTTAAATTATTATATTTCAAAATTTACAGTGTGATACCTTTTTCTAAGAGAAAATTACACTTATACACAGTGATAAAAATTATTAACAACCAATACACATTGGGATAGAGGGAACATGCATAGCTGAAATTCATGAAAACCATAATGATTATAGTATAGTTGTAAAAAAAAAAAAATTAGCTTTCCTCTCACTAAGCCATTACCAAAGAGAAAATTGCTATAATTTGTATGCTATGGACTCCCAGCAGGTCCTTGCTGACTCAGTGACTGACTAACAAGTAGACTAATTTAACTATAATATCTTCTGTTCATCCTTTATTAGTGGTGTGAAAGATCATTGAAGAGGCCAAAAGTCAGGCAAAAAGAGAGAGAAATAACAATATCTTGATAGTCTATTGAACTGGAGAATTTTGAATACCTAGAGTTTGGGTTTTAACCTAACTAGTAATCTAAGTGGTTATATCCAAGTCCAATTAAGTAACTAAATCTGAGCAAATAAACAAAAGAACTATACCATTTCAGTACACATTTCTTCAATCTTTATCTGCTTAGAACTCCAGAGAAATAATATTGCAACAGTGCACATGGGGGTATTACAAATCTATTGGCAGACTAATTGTCAAATTATCATCATTTCTAATTGTGCCATGATATATGGATGGGGGACCAAAGTATACTTGGTAAATTTATAGACAAAGATAAATTTTTATAGGAAATTTTATATTCATAGACAATTTTATAGGAAATGATTTTAATTTCCTCTTTGAAACAAAAAACATGTTGTGAAATATTAAATGAAATGACAAAGAGAATTTTAATCTTGCAGTGTGAAAAAAGAAATTGTTCCTAAGGCTTTTTAGTCTAAAGATGGAAACCAGACTTGTTTACACCTCTTGGATGTGAAATTCTAATGAGTAATGACAACAGCTTCTAGGCAGATGACTCAAGTCTGTTAAGAATGCTTGTGTCATACAGATAAAAAGGAAAGAGGACAACCATAATTAGGAAGGCCATTCTGATCACTGGTTTGAAGATCAGCAGTACTTATTCGTTGGTCTTGGGATCAATGATTCCAAGACAAGTTGACTACTGAGACTACATGTGTTGTCAGACTAATTGGAGAATTTGGCACTGATGCAGTAAATGCAATTGAACTAGAGCAGCTTTAAAATGTCAACACTTCTGTGAAAGAGAGTTTGGGTTAAAAGGGAAAAAACAGTACCTCACAGTAGATAAATCAGAAATATAACAATTCTACGGGTGATGCACTATACATTACAGTTAATGGATGCATGAGCAGTGTACAGGTTGGAGGACCCTGATTACATCACCAAATTTTTCTGAGATGATAGTCTCACCTATAAAAAAGAGAAAGAGTGTTTTTCCCCCCAGGTTTAGAATGGGGATCATTTTCTTGAAGGTTAGCAAAATTATAAATTGCTATTCCAATGAGATTTTTTATAGGTTACATAGGCTTTTTGCCTGTGAAGTGCTGTATGAGACGTTCTGACTTCACTCCAAAAGATTTTCTTAGCTCTTTTATAGAGTAGAATGCTCCCATGTGTACTCATGGACTTTGTGGCTAATTTTTCAGAAAGTTAGTAGATAGGATTCTAGGAGTTTATTAAATAAGGTTTGGGAAATGTAGAGATAGACATCTGTAAAAGGGTTTCTTTATTTCGGGACTTCTCAGAGACTTCAATATGCCAATGTGCTTTGTGACTTCCCAAGCACTTGTGGGAAAAAGAATCTGTTGGATCTCAAACATGTCATTCTATTGACAATTTTTCTGTGTGCAGAGATTTTTAGTTTAATGTCCTCCCACTTGCCTGTTTTTTACTTTGGTTGCTTATGTTTTTGGTGTCTATACAAGAAATCATTTCCTTGACCAACGTCATGAAGCTTTCCCCCATATCTTCTTGGAGTTTTGTGGTTTGGGGTCTTCTGTTTACATTTATAATCTATTTTAAGTTGATGTTTATGTATGGTATAATGTAAAGATCCAATTTCATTCTTTATTATATGAATATCCATTTTATCCAACACGATTTTTTTGAAGATGCTATACTTTCCCCATGGTTTATTTCTGACACACTTGTTGAATATTGGTTGACAGCACAAATGTGGGTTTACTTCAAAAAACAAAAGATAATAAGAATTTGTGAGGAGGTGAAGAAATTGAAACTTTTGTGTACCTTTGGTAGGAATGCTGAATGATATAGTTACTACGGAAAACATATGGAGGTTTCTCAAAAAAAAAAAAAAAAAAAAAAACTGCCTTGTAATCCAACAATTCCATTTCTGAGTATATATCCAAAATAACTGAAATCAGGATCTCAAAGGGATAGCTTCATTTTCATGTTCAATAAAGTATTATTCACAATAGCCAAGATATAGGAGCAACATACATGTGTCCATCAATAGGTGAATGGATTTAATAATGTGGTATATACACACAATGGAATGTCATTCAGTCTTTAAAAAGGAGAAAATTCTGCCATATATGACAACATGAATGAACCTGGAGAACATTATGCTAAATGAAATAAGCCAATTACAGAAAAGTATAATGCAGCATGATTCCACTTATATGACATATCTAAAATAATCAAATTCATAGAAACAGAGAATAGACTGGTGGTTTTAGGAGTGGGGAAAGGGAAATAGGGAGTTGCTATTCATTGGGCATAAAGTATCATTTATACAAGATTGATACATTCTATAGATCTCCTGTACAACTTTGTGTGTATAGATCACAATACTTTTATGTGCATTTAAAATTTAAGAGAGTAGATTCCATGTTAAGTGTTCTTTCCACAATAAAAAAGTTACTATTTTTGCTAATTTTTAGAAACAAGACTATGACAAAATTGTGGAAAAAATAGTTTGCCTGAATTTTCTTTACTAGATACATAACTTTAACAACACGTTAGCCAATGAGTGAGTCTTAATACCAACACTATGACTGAACTTGCTTTCCTTAGGTAATACTTCCTATGCTAGAACCCTCAAATTTAACTTCCTCGGGGCCCAGTTTCTGCCAGATGATGAATTAACCTATGTATAATGAGTTCATGTGCTTCTCTTTCTGAATGAAATAGGTACTGTATCATTATTGTTTCAGGAGTTTCTTATTCAAAATGATGCTATTGGTAAAAATTCTAGGATTGTAGATTAATTTTAGGGTATGAAGTTTCTTTTTTCATCTCTAATTCAACAAAGTGATACATCGATAAGTTTGAAATTCTGGGAAAGCTTTTCAGAAAATATGTGCTCTTGGCTCATTCTAGACATACTTGCATGAGAATCTGTAGTATGGAATATAAGGGTGGCACATGTGTGTAATTTGTAAATTTGATAGTAAATATCAAAAAGTCTATTATTGTGATTATTTGATATGCAATATTTCAATGAAACTGAAAAACTGAAAAATGTTTTTGTTTTTGTTTTTTTCTTACCAAATTACAATCTAGATTTGAAATGGACACTAATCGTGCCTAGTGAGACTACTTTCCTCTTAAAACAAGAATCTACAGGGGTGCCTGGTGGGCTCAGTCGGTTAAGCATCTGACATAAGCTCAGGTCGTGATCTCACAGTTAGTGGGTTTAAGACCTGCATTGAGCTCTGTGCTGACAACTCAGAGCCTGCAGCCTGCTTCGAATTCTGTGTCTTCCTCCATCTCTTTCAAAAATAAATAAATAAATAAATATATTTTTTAAAAAAGAATCTACTTTATATTATACAATTAAAAACAGTTATGTATGTTGCCTTTACTTAAATATTACTGAGATGAGGCAGAATTGTTAGAGAATTGTTAAGTACATGGGGATAAATATCTATCTCCTTGATTTATCTATACATTTATTCTACTTTTGCACTCTGGAGTAAAAAGAGAAGTCTACTTCTTTCACATGACAGCCCTTCAAATCCATCTACACTTTGATGTTGGGATCAATGACTCTAAGACAACTTGAACAACAAGACTACATGTGTTGTCAAGTAATCAGAGAAATAGTTATTGGTTCACTGCATGCTAATAAACTTGAGTAATGTATGAAAATTAAGACTGAGATTATGTCTCTCCCTCACCCGAACGGTTCTCTTCTCTTTGCTAAATGATTCTACTTCCAACAACCTTTATTTATAGGACATAGCTGACAGTCCTGTCATCATTCTTTATTACCTTCCTGATTCCAGTACTTAGTACAATTCTTAGTAATCTTATTAAAGTGTGCTACCCAGACTCACAGGTATGGTCAGTTGTAGACAAACAAGAATGATCCAGATTGCCTCCATCAAGGTCATGTGAGTCTTATTGTCATGTAGTGAGATAAAAACCATGATAACTTTTTTACATAAACTATTTATCAACCCAGTTAATGTATTTTGAAATTAGCCAACTCACTCATCTTGGATGGAAGATAGTATATTTGTTCAGGTTTATACATATGATTTCATTGTTCATTTCATATTAGTTTTCTATTTGATAAAGATATTAACATTAATCATTTCATTGACTAAGATAACCAACTCAATTTCACCTGCAAATTTTAATCATGTTTTCTGTGTAATCATCTAAGTTAAACATATAGTGAATATCATATGGCCCTTTGAGTCTTCTTTTGCATCTTTGCTAGATACTGTCTCTAGTATCTTTTCTCTAGCTTGACTTCACTATAATAATAAACTTCAAAAACTTTAATCACACAGATAGTTATAATTTGAACTGTTTGTCATCAAGATTTTGTTATTCAATCATTCCCTTGAAGATATTATGAGAAATTGTGTCTAGTGGCTTCCTGAAATCAAGATAGAATAAAACTATGTCATTTTCCTTAAATCCGAAACAAACTGTTGAAACTAATCTGCCTTAAGGCCGACAAAAAAGCAACAAAGGATAAGATACTCAGGGCTAAACAAACAAAAACAAACAAGCAAACAAACCCAAAGACAAAACAAAACAAAACAAAACAAAACAAAACAAAACAGACGTTATGTTGGCATAAACTGATTTCTTCAAATTTGTCTGTGGGCCTCACCCTCACCCTGTTATTTAATGCACCTTGTTCTATCATGGTTCTTGATACTTGGCTTTATTAACCACATCTGATCAGTTCTTCATTTTACCCCCAGTAATATCCCATTTCATTTTCTTCCTACTTGTCTTCTTCTTCTGGTTTTCCAATATGTGAACAGATTGAGTTCTAAGATTAGAACTGGTTCTAAGGTCTCCCATGATGACCTTCCAGTAAAATATTATCCTTTAGACTGACTTCAACTACAAAATATTTGATTCTGATTACCATTTACCAAACTTCTTCTTGCTGAATTCTAAACTTCAATGGTTATGATTATATATGGTGTACTTAAATTTTTATTTTGATATACTTTTATTTTTTATTTTCTATAATTTATTTTTTGTATTTTACATTCAAGTTAGTTATCACATGGTGCAACAATGATTTCAGGAGTAGATTCCTTAATGCCCCTTACCCATTTAGTCCATCCCCCCTCCCGCAGCCCCTCCAGTAACCCTGTGTTTGTTGTCTGTATATGAGTTTCTTATGTTTTGTGCCCCTCCCTGATTTTATATGATGTTTTGTTTCCCTTGCCTTATTTTCAGCTATTTTGTATCTTAAAGTCCTCATATGAGTGAAGTCATATGGTATCTGTCTTTCTCTGACTGACTAATTTCAGTTAGCATAATACCCTCCAGTTCCAACCACGTAGTTGCAAATGGCAAGATTTCATTCTTTTTGATTGCTGAGTAATACTCCATTGTATATATATGCCACATTTTCTTTATCCATTCATCTATCGATGGGCGTTTGGGCTCTTTCCATACTTTGGCTATTATTGATAGTGCTGCTATAAACATGGGGGTGCATGTGTCTCTTCAAAACAGCACACCTGTATCCCGTGGATAAATGCCTAGTAGTGCAATTGCTGGGTCTAGGATAGTTCTATTTTTAGTTTTTTTGAGGAGCCTCCATATTGTTTTCCAGAGTGGCTGCACCAGTTTGCATTTACAACAGCAGTGCAAAAGAGGTCCTCTTTCTCCTTAGTCTTGCCAGTATCTATTGTTGCCTGAGTTGTTCATGTTAGCCATTCTGAGAGGTGTGAGGTGGTATCTCATTGTGGTTTTGATTTGTATTTCCGGGATGATGAGGGCTGTTGAGCATTTTTTCACATGTCAGTTGGCCATCTGGATGTCTCCTTTGGAGAAGTGTCTATTCATGTCTTTTGCCCATTTCTAAACCAGATTATTTTTTTTTTGGGGGGGGGGGTTGAGTTTGATAATTTCTTTATAATTTTGGATATTAACCCTTTATCTGATGTCATTTGCAAATATCTTTTCCCATTCTGTCAGTTGCCTTTTAGTTTTGCTGATTGTTTCCCTCGGTGTGCAGAAGATTTTTATTTTGATGAGTTCCCAATAGTTCATTTTTGCTTTTGCTTCCCTTGCCTATGGAGACATGTTGAGTAAGAAGTTGCTGCGGCCGAGGTCAGAGAGGTTTTTGCCTGCTTTCTGCTCAAGGATTTTGATGGCTTCCTGTCTTATGTTTAAGTCTTTCATCCATTTTGAGTTTATTTTTGTGTTTGGTGTAAGAAAGTGGTCCAGGTTCATTTTTCTGCATGTCGCTGTCCAGTTTTCCCAGCACCACTTGCTGAAGAGACTGTATTTTTCCACTGGATATTCTTTCTTGCTTTGTCAAAGATTAGTTGGCCATACTTATTTTTGAGACACAGAGAGAGAGATCATGGGAGGAAGAAGGGTAGAGAGAGAGGGAGACACAGAATCCGAAGCAGGCTCCAGGCTCTGAGCTATCAACACGGAGTCTGACATGGGGCTTGAACCCATCAAATGTGAGATCATAACCTAGGCTGATGTTGGACGTCCAACCAACTGAGCCACTCAGCAACCCCTCCCCCTTTTAAAAATAATTTCTTTTACATTTTTATTTATTTTTGAGAGACAGAGAGGGACAGAGTGTGAACAGAGGAGGGGCAGAAAGAGAGGGAAACACAGAATTAATTTTGTAAGCCATGTTTAGAAATAGAAAATGAATTAGGAGAAATTCAACATTTTCTACAAATATTGCTTAGTAAGTTATAAAAATTTATAATGTTCCTTCACATAATCCCTTCAAGTGAGTTTTCAGGATTTTCCCTGATGATAAGTTTAAAGGCATGAAGTTCGTAAGTTTAAGCAAAAGCCTTCATAGATATTACATAGATAATGTAATAAAAAGAGATATTAGGCTAAGCAGAAAACTATAGATTGCTAGGTCATTTATAAAGGAGAGAAAATACAATGGCAAACTCGAATGTTTTCATATATGCAGACATTGTACATGTATTCACTACTCATGTATTCACTACTCAGGTCCATGTTTTAACTACTAAAAAATGGCAAATCACCCACTACCTGCAGAAGAGCAAATGCAGGAAAATAAATATTTAATGAAAGGTGTGTCCATTTTCTATTTTTGAAAATCAAAAGCATTTTCAATATATCCATATTGAAAAAGCACTGATTGCATTTAACTGTACTAAAATTACAAAGTCCGAATCTTCATTTATTCAAAGAGAACAAATTAAGTTGAAGACGTCCACTTGGTAGCAGATATTTGTTATTAACAGTAGACTTTTCCACTCATGTTATGCTTATGAAACTGTCCACCCATGTTCACCTTCTGATAGGGGCCCAGATGCAGCAATTTGTTTTCTATGTTTTTTTCTTTTTCTTTCTCTACTTCCTTAGCCTGAATATCCAAAATATCCCAACATGCAGCCTCCTCCTGTCTTCTCTCTGCAGCCTCTGCAAACTTTGCTCTTTTTTCTTTCAGATCTGACCAGGGAGGTGCAGACTCCCCAGGACAGGGAAAACACAGCCCCATCTGAAAAGTGGCTGGGGATCCCATACTAGGCCCATGACTGACCATAATAAAACTTGGGGAAGTTTTATTAAAACTCATTACATTCCATTGTCAATACTTTGCATATTAAGGGGAAAAAAAACCTTAAAAATGGTTTGAACATAAAATATACTAAAATTAAATCAGTTAAAAAACAATTTTGGGAATAATAGTTTTCTTACATGGTAAAGATTATATGAGGAAAAAGGAATCTGAATTTGAATTTCAAGTCAATATTGGGTGACATTTCATTTTTTAATTTTTTTATTGTGTATAATAACCTTGATTATCAAGAATATATTAGCAAATCAGTTTGACTTTTTCTCTACAGAAAAAAGCATTTAATGATAATGCCAGTATTAAAGTCTGTGAGCATTTTGAGACTTAATCAAAATGTCATGAAATATATTTTCATTACTCTACATGTACTTACACAAGGGATTTTAAAGTTTGATTGAATGCATTAATGCTATTTTAGAGAGTTCCAACATACTAACTACTTAAAATAATGTTAACATGTTAAATATTTCTTTTTAATATGTGTTTATAATAATTATGAGCATTATAGGACATTCTAGAATAAAATTATGGTATGAAAGTGTTACAGACAGACAACACTAATTGCACATAGTGTGGATATAAAGTAAGGTTTATTGGGGAAAAACTGACATGAAGTTTAAGTACAAGGACATCATAACATCAAAAGATTAACCCTGAGCCCACAGTTTAGGCTTAATATAGATGGACTGTATCCACCATGGCCAACTTTTCAGTAGAGATGCCCCCTTTATTAATTACTTATAATTAATTAGTTATATTTATTGGGCCAACTTGTTAGAAACAGTTGTATAAACATGTAAAATTAGAAGTTCTCTGGTTGTAAAGGAGGCCTGGTAGAAATTAGAAATGTCCAACAGCAGTTTCTGGTATTAAACCATTCTAGTGCCAACTCAAACCTACCAAGTCGGCTCTTTACTGATCTACAAAAAGAAGGGAAGAAATTAGCCACCAACATAATCCAGATCCATCTCTTCCTAGTGTAGCCCTCATGGGAAACTCACTTATGGAACTATTTCATTTTCTCCCTTTTATCTCTGTTTCACTTCAGAATATAGAGATAATTGAGATATTTTCTGGGATGTGAGAGTAAATAAGGTGTTATATAGTGGCATCAGAAGGGAAGTGACATAGCCAACATTATGAGGAAGTTACTTTATGAGCTACTACCTGGGAAAATCATGGGAGGTTGATTGGAGCTTTCTGTCCCTGTCTGTTAAAAGGGAGAGATAGATTTACCACACTCCCCTGGTCTCCTAACTCTTTCCAAGATTGACTGCCATGGTTTCTCATGGGTAAGACAGACTGTTCCTATTCCCTTTTTTGGAGTGATAAGTTTCATAGAAACCCAATAATTATCTTTTTGTCACTATGAATAACAGCTGGAGGCAGAGTACAGTGGCTGTGGAATCATCTGAAGCAAAGCCTGTGTCCTTGTTCATGTTCATCAGGTGTCTGTCATCTGAGCAACATTATCTACCTGTTTGCTGAGGTCAAAAAAGGCAGTATAAAAGTGCAAGAATCACTTTAATTAATTGTTTCCACTCACAATCTTTTTATCCCTGACTCTTGGATGCATAAAAAGGCTGCCATGTGTGTATGTTCATGTCCACTTAAAAATTGTTTTAATGTTTATTTTATTTATTTTGAGAGAGAGAGAGAGAGAGAGAGAGAGTAATAGTGTAAGCAGGGGAGGGGCAGAGACAGAGGGAGATAGAGAGTCCCAAGCAGGCTCCTTGCCTTCAGTGCAGAGCCTGGTGCTGGGCTCAAACTCATGAATCATGAGATCATGAACTGAGCCAAAATCAAGAGTCAGACACTTAACCGATTAAGCCACCCAGGCACCCCCCATGTGTCACTTTACTAGAATGGGACTAGCTGGTCCTATAGAAGTTATCGTTGAGAAGGCTGTCACAGTGGCAATTACGTAAGTCAGAAAAATTTCACACTGGTCATTCTAATCCTTTCTGGTGGTTCCATTATTATGATGGGTCACAACATGGGTTTAGTGGGCTGTAGAATAGATGATGGCTAACATGCTTAGTTGGCTTTGTAAGTCCAGATGGTTTCTCTAGATGTGTCATTCACATAGGCATTTGTAAGTGTTATGTGAAGATCAAATTTATGTATAAGCTGTTGTATGTGTTTCTAGAAGGTAGCAACGCTTTAACTAATTCAGTTCTGAATACAGACCAATACTCCTACTCAAATAGGCCATTAGTGACTCCTCCCTTCCCTCATTCTCCCAAAAATCCTGAATAAAGACTTACTTTAAGGGAGGTATGCTCTATAGCAGTAGTTCTCAACTGGAGGTTATTTTCCCTGCAGGACATGTGCGGCAATGTCTGGAGACATTTTTAATTGTCACAACTGGCAGTGGTAGGGGATGCTATTGGTACCTGGTAACTAGAGGCCAGAGAAGCTACTAATCATACTACAATGTCCATAATAGCCCCCAAAGAAACAATGATCTGATCTAAAATTTCAATAGTGCCCATGTTGAATAACTCTACCCTATCTTTAGGAAGATAATTAGAAGAAAATGCACTTAATAGATTGGGGTATCAACAATTTATCATCATTAGGATGATTGGTTATAGTATTCTACTGGTTTTATCACAACTTTAGAGGTGGGCTATTATACCAGTTAACCATGATATCAATTTAGGTGCTGAGTATCATAAGCAATATCTTCGTGAATCAATTTTTTAAAATTATCACTATATTACAAAGGCCTTCCCAGTGTATAATTGGAAATGGCTGTTTATAGTCTTGGGACTATAAGGTTTGCACTTCATTGGAGTTATAGCTTCCATTTCATAATGGAACTATGTGAAACTTGTCTCACTTTATGGGCATTTATTTCTGAAAAGACCTGTGGCAGAATGAGAATGTTTGAGTAACGACTTTTCTTTCTGTGAGATGATCTCTATCAAGTAGGTCCAAGCTAGCAGAAATTGCTCAGAAACAGTTCACAGATTTAGGAAGCTCAGAAAACACAAAAGAGATTAATTAAAAAGAAAATCATACCAAATCACACTTTGTTCCAACTGCTAAAAACTATATGTTAAATCTCAAAAGTAACCCAAGATAAAAAGATTATCACATACAGAAGAAAAAGAAAAAAAGAAAAGAAAAAGAATAGGTGACTTAGGAACAAAGGACAAAAGGAAATGGACAGAAAACTTAAATTGCTAAAAGATAAAATAAAAACAAAAACTATTAATAAAGAATTCTCTAACCAGTGAATATATACTTCAAAGTGAAGGTGGGGGAAAAAAAAACACACTTTAGGATAAGTCAAAATTTATATTATTTATTTATTTATCTATTATTTATTTATTTATTATTTTGAGAGAGGGAGAGAGAGTAAACGCAAATAGGGGAGGGGCAGACAGAGAGATGGAGAGAGAGAGAATCCTAAGTAGGCCCCATGCTGTCAGGGCAGAGTCTCATGTAGGGCTCAATTCCACAATACCTGAGATCATGACCTGAGCCAAAATCAAGAGTCGGATACTTAACCTTCTGAGCCAGTCAGTTTCCCCTAAGATAAGTGAAATGTTATGCTAATTACAAAAGATGAATTTGAAATTTAGGGACATAAGTGGGTTGAAAATGAGAAGATGGAAAAGATATAATCCACAGCACAATTTCTACAAAATCTGAATGCTATCAATCCATTTAACCTAATTGACATTTATAAAGTCCTCCCTCAACAAACATTAAATGATTGAAGTCATACAGAGTATGATCTGTAACCACACTGGATGAAATTAGTAAACAGTAACAATGAGGTACCTAGAAAATTCCCAAAGGATTTAAACTGAGTGACAGACCTCAAATTAACTCCTGGATTAAAGATGGAAACACCAAGGAAATTATGAAATATTCAGAACTGAATGCTTTTGAAAGTAAAACTGAATTTTGTGGGAGCAGCTAACGAAGGACCTACACATTTCTTTTTGTTTCTATTAGAAAAAAAAGCATCAGTGTATTCCAAAGTGTAGATATCACTGTAGCAGATTGTCTGAACATCGGCCAGCACTACATACTGCACTTCGGTTTATCTACTGTTTTGGTGATGTATCACTAATGAGTTCAGGAGCGTAAAGTCATACAACAGGGCTTGTTAGATGAAGGGAAGCTGGTTTTGGTTTTCCTCACCGAATAAGTGATACAAGACATAGCGCATTAGCAATGTCCAAGGCTACATAGCAAGTTCCAGCCATTGCAGGCAAACGGTCCTAATTCTCAGTTATAAAGGAGCAATGGTGGCCATGTTCCTACTGAAGCCCTGTTAGTCCTCAGGACTTCCACTGGCCAGACTGGGCTCTGAAGCTGGAGATAGCATTGCACAGAACTTTCTCCTATTCTGAATTTTGTGGATGAAGACCTAAATTAGTTACTAGAGCTGCCATACCAAAATACCACACACTGGTTGGTTTAAACAACAAACATTTATTTTCTCACAGTTCTAGAAGCTAGAAATACAAGATCCCGGTGTTGGAAGGGTTAGTTTCTTTTGAAGAAAGGCTCCATGACTTTCCTCTAGCTTTTAGTGAGTTGGTGGAAATTTTTGACGTTCCCTGACTTGCAAAAGCATTATGCATTCATCTTCACATGGTGTTCTCCCTGTGTGCCTATGTCCAAATTTCCTCCTTTTAAAATGACACCAGTCATATTGAGTTTGGGTCTCACTAATTATCTCATTTTAACTTGATTACCTCTGAAAGACTCCATCTGAAGGTCAGATTTCATTCTGAGGTACTGGAAGTTAGAACTTCAATATATAAATTTGTGTGGGAATTCAAATGTTTGTGGGAAATTCAACCCAAAATGAGACCATTACATTTTCTTCTGGAATGAGACATTGTTATAACTGTCATTATTAGCAAACTTTATGAACACAAACCACTTAGTTTCATAAATTTTCCAACTTTCATAGCTGCCAAAAACAGAACCTATAAGGCTTGTAGCAAAGCAACATGTCCATGCAATCTTGCACCTAGACTATTTATATGATTTCAGTACTTAACAAAAGAAAGACAAAGACAATCCTCACACAAGAGTAAACTAGGAACCATGTAAGTCCCAATATCGAGTTACTTTAGGAATATTTCGAACATCCCCCTCTCCCCTGAAAGGAAGAACAGAGATCTATCCCCTGACCTGGTTCTTGTCTCTTCCTCACTTATCCTGTTAATTCTCCAGAATCGAGGGGAAGGGTTGACTTACGTAATTGTTGCTCCATAGTATGATAGGGAAAGATAGGGTAGAGTAGCCAGAAAGGGAGAGGCTAGGGCTTGAAAGTCCCTGGGAGCAAAACCACATATTTTAAAACATCGCTGGGAACTTCTGAGTAAAACTCCCTCAGGTCTGACCATGGAGAAAACTCCCTCAGGTCTGACCATGAGATAAGCTTCCTCAGAAATAAAGCTTTTCTTAAGAATGTAACAAGCGTTATCTACTGCTCCCTCATGTTTCCCACAGAAATAAATAACCCAGCACCTACAGTTATCAGGCCCACAAAGGGGGAAAAGGAGGGAACAGACGAAAACCCTATAAAATAAAGTCCCTTGCCCATAGTTGGGGTTATTCATTTTCAAATACATCCTCTCTGTAAAGAGAGCTTTCCTACTATTCTTACTTTCTAATCTTATACTCTAATAAACTTTTTCTTGCTGCTCATTTTATTTTGCGTCCACCTCTTCATTCTTCTAAGCGGCGAGACAACGAACCCCAGGTATTGAGGTAAAAAATCCTTCAACCAAATCCATTCTGAATTTTCGCATCAGATCATCGGCTTGGTTGTGCATTGAATCCTCATATCTGTGAGTCTGTTGGTCCCTTTGATCTTATCCTTCCCTCAGACTTCTGTCATAAAGTGCAAGTGTTTTGCAGGGTTTTTCTGAGCTCTAAATTATCCAGCCTCCTTTTCTCTGTTACTCATCTTACTACCCAAGGTTTTCCTTTAATAGCAAATCAACCTTTCTTTTATGATCTGAGTGTTTCAGGGACATTATTTGCCTTACATTTTTTATGCTCTTTCAAATTGCCTATTGTTTGGGGATTTTGGTGAGGGACAGACTGCTGCTGCTTTGTCACCCTTAGGGTCTGGAGCAAACCTTTCTGAAGGTTTGATGGCCCTATGTTAGCACATCCTATTGCTTCCATACTTGCTCTGGGGCTGGGAGCCACCACACCTATGCTCTCTGTATAGGGTTTGGAACAATTTTCTCAGTGGTTCTTTTGGAAGATGCTGGGCTGGGCCACTTCATAACCATCCTACCACTTGGATACTTGCAGAACTTGGCCACCAGCATTCCATATGACCTGCAAATGCCCCTAGAAGGGGTGTTTCCCACTATGATGTAACCCTTGGGGGCTGGACAGATACTATTTTAAAATCCAAAAGCATTGATACCACTGGAGTGCATCCTTTTATGGCCAATACCCATCCTATACAGTAGTTACAGATACTCAGATGTTACCGACTGAATGTTGTGTTCCCTCAAATTCCTTGAGTTGAAATTCTAACCTCTAGCATGATGGTATTAGGGGCCTTGGGGGAGTGATTAGGTCAAGAGGATGGAGCCCTCATGAATGAAATTAATGCCCTTCTCGTTTTTCCATGGGAGGATACAGCAGGAAGATGGCTTCTCTCACAGAAGTTTTCTCACCAGACACTGACTCTTTTAGTACCTTGATCTTGGATTTTCCAGCCTCCAGAACTGTGAGAAATAAATATTTATTATTTAATCCACTTAGTCTATGGTGTTTTAGTTATGGCAGCCCAAACGAACCAACACTCACCACTAAAGCCATCTGTACAAATAAGATTTGATGTAAGTAAGCAAATAAGCCAGATATAAAATAAGATTTACTGGGAAAAATTTTACTAGCACAGAGGTAATGAAGCACCTAATTTAGCAAACTTATACTTTGACACAGCTTATTCCAGAGATTGACGGACTATCTGCATTAAAGTCAAACTTTTCAGCTAAGAGGAATCCTTCTCCATAATTCTCACCATATTTATAGGAACAGTGGATGAGAAACTTCTGTGTGACTACATAACAATAGAGGCTCCCTGGTAGAAGAGGGAGCCTTTTCGACAAAGAGCCTCTAAAATTAGCAGCTAGATTCAGGCTGTGCTACTGAGCTAACTGGGACCAGCTGAACCAACTTTCTACTAAGTACTAAAAAGTTTTAGTGTGTGTGGAGGAGGAGGAGGCAGGGAGTGAGGGTTCATTACATTCAGATCTGTCTTTTCTCAAAAAGCTACAGAACTAAAATACATTAAGAGGAATAACAATTTTTTTGCAATGTATATATGTTAAACATCTTTAAAAAAGAAATATCAGTATCAGCACTAATATGGTATTTGTTGATCAGTTTCTTCGTCAGGTACAATCAAGCAATTTTACTTGACTGTCAAGCAGTTCTGCTTTCAGAACAATGGAATATCATAGTTTAATTCAATTTGATCAGATACTGACACCTTTTCTGTTATAATGGTCTAATTGTTTAAAGAGCAGCATCAGAAGATACATGTGGGTTTATGGAAATATAGAATAATAGTTTTTAAAGGTCCGCTTGTCATTTTAAATTGCCCTGAAGAATCAGGGTAAGAAATTAAAAATAAAGTATTTTGATGCCAGTTGGAGAATTTAGAACATTTTGGAAATGTCCATTCCCTTAGACCCCATGGTCCCATGGTCCTCCAAGTTATATGAGCATATTCATCAATTATCCAAGGCACATATTCTATATTAACCCACTAGTCAGATTCTCCAGGAGATCCTTTCATATTTCCAAAATACGATGTTTATCAGTTGAAGTATGTTTAAGTCTTATTTATTTACCTACTAAAAAAGTCAAGTTAAAACATTCTATCTTAAGCCATTTAGTGGTAACAGCAGCGCTTCTTTATTTTTGAAAAATTGTCACATATTATACCAAATACAGAAGCATTTGTATTTGCAGAACTAAAACTATTCCCTGGAAAACTGCTCACAGTTAGAGTGAGGCTAGATAATGTCAAAGCTCTAAATTAAACATGACATCTTGCTATTGACTTACCTGTCTCTTCCTCTAATTACAGATATTTATATACTAATGACCATAAAACGAAATCTGAAGCTATTCACCAGCAGTGCCTTCTTGGGAGTCTTTTTCCTCCTAACATGAATAGTTATTTTCTACATGTCTTAAGTTCTGTTTTAAAGTTCTACTGTTCTATCTAAAGAAAATTCTGTATTGCATTTCCATTAAATTATAACTGGTGATACATAATGAAAGGCGTACTTCCATTCACCCTCATCTATTTTCATATTCAGGACGATTTCGCACCTGCTCATATATTTATGTTCCAGTGTACTTTGTATCTCCCTGAGGCTCCATAAATCATCTATGCTAGTTCCTCTGTGGATACTGTGTTATGTAACATTTCTTTAGAGCAGTCAGGCCTCTCCCCAGGTGAGGCTATTTTTTTTTTCCTCCTGGGAAAACTTGAATATATTTTACTTGTTCGGTGACATTTTTATTTTACCTCTGTGCATAGCTCTAGCCCTGACTCAGAATTTTTAGTTACTTTCTTGAATCACATCTAGAAGATGTGGTTAGAATTAACTTGAACTCGCTCTTTAGAACCGAGTAATATTTCTGCCTCAGATACCATGGTACATATTTAGGAGACTTCGATGTTCCTTATCTCACTAACATGTAGAAGAGTTTTCATTTCATGTATAATTTGATACTCCAAAATAAATAAATTATACATACTGTTTTATGCACACTTCCTACATTTGTTTGATCTTACTGTATTTTCCAAGTTTATTTTCAGCTGACCTCTGATTCATTTGTACATAAATATTTTTGTCTTGGCTACTCAAGCCACCCAGTAGATTATAAAAGCACTTTCACAAAATAATATGACTTTATGACACCAGATCAAAGCATCCCAGTAGTTACTTTTATATAATAGTTGAATTGAGAGAATGTTTACTGTGCTAATTCCACATGCACTTTCCCTTGTTACCTATTGCTGTTTGTTGTTATTCTTCACGTTGATTTTTTCCAACCATGTGTTGGAAGTTCAAGAAGGTCAGTTAAAAAGACATATATTTATCATTATAGTAATTATGCTGTATATCTTAGACTACTATAACACTGTGTATTAATTATACCTTAACAAAAAAATAAAATACATATAAGTTTTCTTGGTTTTTACAAGTTGGAATTGGTATCAGATAATGGTGAAAATGGAATATTAGGTCTAGTGTATATAATTCAGGAGCTCAGGTTCACTGAGGATATGGTGTCAGACAGAGAAAATCTTGAATTTTGTCATATAGAAGAGATAGTTTTAGGAGTAAACTCAGAACTTAATACCCCGACTTATAGAGATAAAACTTGCCTCATATCCTGCTGAGTAAAATGATAGGTTTCTAAGCCTTGCTGTCAGTCTTGGGGTTGATATGGTCATTATTTGATAAATCACACAAGGTTTTCTCTTCCTGGAGAAATTTTGCTGGGAAGGTTAAAGAGATTATTTTCAATGTATCTTGAAAATGTTGCCATCCCAACCCAGGAAAGTGTCAGTAATTATGGGGTTTTATTTTTTTTCTTAACTTGTTTTATTTTTTATTTTTTAAAATTTACATCCAAATTAGTTAGCATATAGTGAAACAATGATTTCAGGAGTAGATTCCTTAGTGCCCCTTATCCATTTAGTCAATCCCCCCTCCCACAACCCCTCCAGCAACCCTCAGTTTGTTCTCCATATTTATGAGTCTCTTCTGTTTTGTCCCCCTCCCTGTTTTTATATTATTTTTGTTTCCCTTATGTTCATCTGTTTTGTCTCTTAAAGTCCTCATATGAGTGAAGTCATACGATTTTTGTCTTTCTCTGACTAATTTCACTTAGCATAATACCCTCCAGTTCCATCCATGTAGTTGCAAATGGCAAGATTTCATTCTTTTTGATTGATGAGTAATACTCCATTGTATATACATACCACATGTTCTTTCTCCATTCATCCATCGATGGACATTTGGGCTCTTTCCATATTTTGGCTATTGTTGATAGTGCTGCTCTAAACATGGGGGTGCATGTATCCCTTCGAAACAACACACCTGTATCCTGTGGAAAAATGCCTAGTAGTGCCATTGCTGGGTCATAGGGTAGTTCTATTTTAAGCTTTTTTGAGGAACCTCCATACTGTTTTCCAGAGTGACTGCACCAGTTTGCATTCCCACCAACAATGCGTAAGAGATCCTCTTTCTCTGCATCCTTGTCAACATCTGTTGTTGCCTGAGTTGTTCATGTTAGCCATTCTGACAGGTGTAAGGTAGCATCTCATTGTGGTTTTGATTTGTATTTCCCTGATGATGAGTGATGTGGAGCATTTTTTCATGTGTCAGTTGGCCATCTGGATGTCTTCTTTGGAGAAGTATCTATTCATGTCTTTTGCCTATTTCTTCACTGGATTATTTGTTTTTTGGGTGTTTAGTTTGATAAGTTCTTTGTAGATTTTGGATACTAACCCTTTATCTGATGTCATTTGCAAATATCTTTTCCTATTCTGTCAGTTGCCTTTTAGTTTTGCTGATTGTTTCCTTCACTGTGCAGAAGATTTTTATTTCGATGAGTTCCCAGTAGTTCATTTTTGCCTGTTTCCCTTGCCTCTGAAGACGTGTTGAGTAAGAAGTTGCTGCAGCCAAGATCAAAGAGGTTTTTGCCTGCTTTCGCCTCAAGGATTTTGATGGCTTCCTGTCTTACATTTAGGTCTTTCATCCATTTTGAGTTTGTTTTTGTGTCTGCTGTAAGAAAGTGGTCCAGGTTAATTCTTCTGCATGTCGCTGTCCAGTTATCCCAGCACCACTTGCTGAAGAGACTGTATTTTTTCCACTGGATATTCTTTCCTGCTTTGTCAAAGATTAGTTGCCCATACATTTGTGGGTCCATTTATGGGTTCTCTATTCTGTTCCATTGATCTGAGTGTCTGTTCTTCTGCCAGTACCATACTGTCTTGATGATTATAGCTTTGTAGTATAGCTTGAAGCCTGGGATTGTGATGCCACCTGCTTTGGTTTTCTTTTTCAAGATCGCTTTGGCTATTTGCGGGTTTTGTGGTTCCACACAAATATTAGGATTATTTGTTCTAGCTCTGTGAAGAATGCTGGTGTTATTTTGATAGGGATTGTATTAAATATGTAGATTGCTTTGGGTAGCATCAACATTTTAACAATATTTGTTCTTCCTATCTAGGAGCATGGAATCTTTTTCCATTTTTTTTGTGTGTCTTCTTTAATTTCTTTCATAAGCTTTCTATAGTTTTCAGTGTATAGATTTTTCACCTCTTTGGTTAGATTTATTTCTAGGTATTTTATGGCTTTTTGTGCAAGTGTAAATGGGAATGATTCCTTGATTTCTCTTTCTGTCACTTCACTGCTGGTGTATAGGAATGCAACTGATTTCTGTGCATTGATTTTATATCCTGCAACTTTGCTGAATTCATGAATAAATTCTTGCAGTTTTTTGGTGGAATCTTTTGGGTTTTCCATATAGAGTATCATGTCATCTGTGAGAGTGAAAGTTTGACCTCCTCCTGGCCGATTTGGATGCCTTTTATTTCTTTGTGTTGTCTGATTGCTGAGACTAAGACTTCCAATACTATGTTGAATAACAGTAGCGAGAGTGGACATCCCTGTCTTGTTCCTGACATCAGGGGGAAAGCTTTCAATTTTTCCCCACTGAGGATGATATTAGCGTTGGGTCAGTCTATATGGCTTTTATGATCTTGAGATATGCTCCTTCTATCCCTACTTTCTTGAGGGTTTTTATCAAGAAAGGATGCTTTATTTTGTCAAATTCTTTCTCTGCATCTTTTGAGAAGATCGTATGATTCTTGTCTTTCATTTATTGATGTGATGAATCACGTAAATTGTTTTGCAGATATTGAACCAGCCCTGCATCCCAGGTATAAATCCTGCTTGGTCGTGGTGAATAATTTTAATGTATTGTTGGATCCAGTTGGCTAATATCTTTTGGATCCATGTTCATCAGAGAAATTGGTCTAAAGGTCTCTTTTTTAGTGGGGTCTTTGTCTGGTTTTGGAATCAAGGTAATGCTGGCTTCATAGAAAGAGTTTGGAAGTTTTCCTTCCATTTCTATTTTTTGGAACAGCTTCAAGACAATAGGTGTTACCTCTTTCTGTCTGGTTTTGGAATCAAGGTAATGCTGGCTTCATAGAAAGAGTTTGGAAGTTTTCCTTCCATTTCTATTTTTTGGAACAGCTTCAAGACAATAGGTGTTACCTCTTCCTTAAATGTTTGGTAGAATTCCCCTAGAAATCTGTCTGGCCCTGGACTCGTTTTTTTGCAGATTTTTGATTACTAATTTGATTTCTTACTGCTTATGGGTCTGTTCAAATTTTCTATTTCTTCCTGCTTCAGTTTTGGTAGTGTATATGTTTCTAGGAATTTGTCCATTTCTTCCAGATTGCCCATTTTATCGCCATACAATTGCTCATAATATTCTCTTATTATTGTTTTTATTTCTGTTGTGTTGGTTGTGATCTCTCCTCTTTCATTCTTGATTTTATTTATTTGGGTCCTTTCCTTTTTCTTTTTGATCAAACTGCCTAGTGGTTTATCAATTTTGTTAATTCTTTCAAAGAACCATCATCTGGTTTCATTAATCTGTTCTACCATTTGTTTGGTCTCAGTAGCATTAATTTCTGCTCTTATTATTTCCTGTCTTCTGCTGGTTTGGGTTTTATTTCCTGTTCTTTTTCCAGATCCTTAAGACCTGAGGTTAGGTTGTGTGTCTGAGATCTTTCTTCCCTCTTTAGGAAGGCCTGGATTGCTATATACTTTCCTCTTATGACTGGCTTTGTTGTGTCCCAGAGGTTTTGAGTTGTGGTGTTATCATTTTCATTGACTTCCATATACTTTTTAATTTCCTCTTTAACTTCTTGGTTAGCCCATTCATTCTTTGGTAGGATGTTCTTCAGTCTCCAAGTATTTTTTACCTTTCCAAAATTTTTTTTGTGGTTGATTTCGAGTTTCATAGTGTTGTGGTCTGAAAATATGCACGGTATGATCTCAATCTTTTTGTACTTACTCAGGGCTGATCTGTGTCCTAGTATATGGTCTATTCTGGAGAACATTCCATGTGCACTGGAGAAGAATGTATATTCTGCTGCTTTAGGATGAAATGTTCTGAATATCTGTTAAGTCCATCTGGTCCAGTGTGTCATTCAAAGTCATTGTTTCCTTGTTGATTTTATGATTAGATGATCTGTCCATTGCTGTGAGTGGGGTGTTGAAGTCTCCTACTATTATCATATTGCTGTTGGTGAGTTTCTTTATGTTTGTGATTAATTGATTTATATATTTGGGTGCTCTCACATTTGGCGAATAAATGTTTACAACTGTTAGGTCTTCTTGGTCTATAGGCCCCTTGATTATGATATAATGCCCTTCTGCATCTCTTGATACAGTCTTTATTTTAAAGTCTAGATTGTCTGATATAAGTATGGCTACTCTGGCTTTCTTTTGTTGACCATTAGCATGATAGATGGTTCTCCATCCCCTTATTTTCAATCTGAAGGTATCTTTAGGTCTCAAGTGTATCTCTTGTCAAAAGCATATCAATGGATCTTGTTTTCTTATCCATTCTGTTACCCTATGTCTTTTGATTGGAGCATTGAGTCTATTGACGTTTAGAGTGAGTACTGAAAGATATGAATTTATTACCATTATAATGCTTGTACAGTTGGAGTTTCTGGTGGTGTTCTCTGGTCCTTTCTAATCTTTGTTGCTTTTGATATATATATACTTTCATCTTTTCTCCCCTCAGAGAGTCCCCTTACAACTTCTTGCAGGGCTGGTTTAGTGGTCACAAACTCCTTTAGTTTTTGTCTGGGAAACTTCTAATCTCACCTTCTATTTTGAATGACAGCCTTGCTGGATAAAGAATTCTTGGCTGCATGTTTTTCTGATTCAGCACACTGAATATATCCCACCACTCCTTTCTGGCCTGCCAAGTTTCTGTGGATAGGTCTGCTGCAAACCTGATCTGTCTTCCCTTGTAGGTTAGAGACTATTTTCCCTTGCTGCTTTCATGATTCTCTCCTTGCCTGAGTCTTTTGTGAATTTGTTGATGGCTAGTTTTTGTTGAATCTAATGGAGGTCCTCTGTGCTTCCTGGATTTTGATGTCTGTGTCTTTCCCCAGGTTTGGAAAGTTTTCTGCTATGATTTGCTCACATAACCCTTCTACCCCTGTTTCTCTCTCTTCCTCTTCTGGGACCCCTATATTTCTGATGTTGTTCCGTTTTAATGAGTCACTACTTTCTCTAATTCTTAAATCATACTTTTTGCCTTAATCTCCCTCTTTTTTTCTGCCTCATTATTCTCTATAGGTTTGTCCTCTATATCACTGATTCTCTGTTCTGCCTCATCCATCCTTGCCACCGCTGCATCCATCTGTGATTGCAGCTCAGTTATAGCATTTTTAATTTCATTCTGAATATTTCTTACTTCTTTTATCTCTGCAGAAAGGGATTCTAATCTATTTTCGGCTGCAGCTAGTATTGTTATCGTGATTCTAAATTCTGGTTCAGACATCTTGCTTGTATCTGTGTTGGTTAAATCCCTGGCTGTCATTTCTTCGTGCTCTTTCTTTTGGGGTGAATTCCTTCGTTGTTTCATTTTAAAGGGACAAAAGGAATTAGAGGTAGAAAAATTAAAATTAAATAAAATTAAAATTAAAAAATTAAAATTGAAAAACTACACACACACACACACACACAAATTGAATAAATGATGCTAGATCCCAGGTGTGTTTTGGTCTGGGTGTTGAAAGTGGTTTGACAGATTAGAGAAAAAAAGGGGGGGGGGGAGAAAAGGAAATCGTTTGAGAATTTGAAAAACTGAATACACTGAAGTAGACTAAAATGAGATGATAGGAGTAAAATAGAATTTTTACTTTATTCTTTACAAAATTACAAAAATTTAATTTAATTACAAAAATTACAAAAATATTCTTATTCTTTACAAAAGTAAAGAATATAGTAAAACAATTAAAGAAAAATATTTTTAATGCATTTAAAAATAAAAATGAATTTTTCTCTTTCTGTATTCAAGAAAAAGGAAAGAAATGAAAAAGAAAAAATAAAAAAAATCGTTTGAAAATTTGAAAAATTGAATACACTGTTGTAGCCTAAAATAAAATGATGGAAGTAAAATAGAATTTGAAAAATAATTTGCATAAAAGTAAAAATTATAGTAAAAAAAGTAAAGCAAAATATTTTTAATAGGAATTGAAAGTAAAAATGAAGTTTTTCTCTTTCTTCATTAAAGAAAAAGTAGTGTAAAAGAGAAAAAAGAAAGAAAATTGAATAGATGGACCTGCTAACAGATTGAAGTAAGACTGAAGTTACTTCGTTTTTCCCTAGAAGTCAGTCTATGTAGCGCTTTATAGTCCATAAACTAAGCAGGCGGTGAGACTTGTGTTCTTGAAGAGTGAAGTTGGCCCAGTTGGGTGGGCTCAGTGTAATAGCTCCGTTCTCCACTAGATGGCGCTGCTTAGCCTACTGGAGTGGATTGTTGTGGCGCTCATAGGTGCGTACACGCATGCGTGGGAGGGGTGAAAATGGTGTTGCCCAGCTGCCCACTCTGTTCTCCAGGATCAGCAATCGCGCACCTGTCCTCTGTCTTCAGCTTTTGCCCACTCCCTGCTTTTTCACTCTCCGTGACCAGGCCCCAGGCAGTACCTGTCTCCCGAGTTTTGTCTCAGATTCGGCTGTTTTCCACGGCCCCTTACTTCTGAAGGACTGATGCTTTGACCCACTCCACCCCTCTGAGGGAGGGTCTCACCGAGCAATGGCTGAATGCTGGCTGCACCCAGGAATGCTTGCTGGACCCTGCTGCTGTCGATGCCCTGAGACTATGGCCAGGTGCCAGCCCGCCCCAGAAAAAGTTCGTGAGGTAGTGTAGCAGCAGCGTTTCAGGGATTATGGAAAATCACAACACCTGGCACCAGGCTTCACCCTTAATGACCTTGTTCCAGCACTAGCGAATGTGGCCGTTTTCTGGGGTCTGCTGGGACCAGGTGGCTTCAATAGTCTCTACCAAATGTCCTTCCAGCAGTGGAACCACTTTTCCCCGTGTGGCCTGAGAACCTCCCGGACCCCACTCTGTTCCTGGGGATTCGCCCTTCCCACCAGAGCACCGCCAGGTATGGAGTTGCGGAGTTGCAGCCTTTGTGCTCCCCTTGTTTACAGTCTTAATGGAATTTAAACCCTCTCCTTTCTCCTTTCTCCCTTTTTAGTTTAGTCCCTGTGGCTGTTTCCAATTTTCCACTTTCTCTCCAGCTGCTTTTGGGGAGGGGTGCTTTTCCCTTATGCTCACCCCGTCCCCAGTCTCTGTCCTCTCTCCACCCGCAAAAGCGGTTCCCTGCCGGCTGCCGGCTTCTCTCTCCCCAAGTTCAACTCTCTGCACCCTATACCTGCTGAATTCTGTGGTTCAGGTTATGCAGATTGTTGTGTCAATCCTCTAATCAGTTTTCTAGGTGTGTAGGATGGTTTAGTGTTGACCTGGCTGTATTTCATGGACTTGAGACACACAAAAAACTTCTATGCTGTTCTGCCATCTTCAGTAATTATGGTTCTTCAAAATATATTCATTGTAGGAAGTCAACATATTTCTACAAATGCCCCCATTTTTATTTATTTATTTAAATTTTTATTTAAAAAAATTTAATGTTTATTTTTGAGCAGGGGCAGGGGGGCAGAGAGAGACACACAGAATCTGAAACAGGCTCTAGGTTCCCAACTGTCAGCACAGAGCCAGATGTAGGGCTTGAACCCACAAATCCTGAGATCATGACCAGAGCAGAAGTCGGATGCTTAACCGACTGACTCACCCAGGTGCCCTCCAAATGCCCCATTTTTATTTTTATTTATTTATTTTTTTTTTTCAACGTTTATTTTTTTATTTTTTGGGACAGAGAGAGACAGAGCATGAACGGGGGAGGGACAGAGAGAGAGGGAGACACAGAATCGGAAACAGGCTCCAGGCTCTGAGCCATCAGCCCAGAGCCTGACGCGGGGCTCAAACTCACGGACCGTGAGATCGTGACCTGGCTGAAGTCGGACGCTTAACCGACTGCGCCACCCAGGCGCCCCCAAATGCCCCATTTTTAAAACAATGGGAAATTATTTGACTAAAAGAAAGTGAATATAAGTTATTTAGCATCACATCTCTTTATAAACAGCCTGTATCCTCCTAGTCTGAACCTTGGTGGAAAATTAAAATGACACAACATCAGTTTGAAGCTGCAGATATGGCCTTTGTCCAGAATAACCCCAGATGGTTGACTTCTGGTCACTTCAGTGACACCAAATCTTTGGAAATAGATGCATTTCTTAGCTGAGTATGCTTACTGTAAAGGGAATTATAATCCAATAGTTACTCCAAAGAAACTAGTTTCCTGAGGAATGAACTATAGTGTTTATACCTCTAGAGTGCTCCCTGGAATGACGTTTGGCCTAAGATTATAGAACCACAGGAGAATGCAACTTTCTGTGTTGAGCCATACCTTATTTTATTTATACTATTATTTTTATTTCATTATGTGCTGCAAAGAATAGGGATAGAATTTTAAACATAGTAATATGTAGTAGATACGTATTAGGAAATAATGATAACTGAAAATATCATGCTGCTTCATGATGGTTATGGACCATGCTTTTCGTTTCATAAAGGTCTTATTTACTAAAAGACTCAAAAACTTCTACTCTGTCATATAACCCACCCATAGTAATTGGAAGATCTTTATTCTGAAGGATTGAATTATATATAAAATAGTAACAACATTTTAAACATGAATGCCATGAGAAAAACAAATTCTTGATTAGTAGGGGTTTGTAGAGTTTGGGGAATTCCTAGACTCAATGCTCTCGTCCTATTACCTTCTGTGGTACTTTGACAGTCTCAATTGCTTGCTACTATTCTCAACAGAGGAAAGAGAGAAATGAGACAACCTTCAAATTCATCAATTTTTTGTTTTCCTATATAAGTTAAAAATATTTTTAAAGAAATAGGCTGAGCTGATTGATGGCTGGGATAAGCAGCAGTGCTGTATTTACCTTGAATACAGGCAACCTTGTAGAAGGACGCTGGCCAGATACATAGGAAAGATGATGAGAACCCAAGAAAGTGGTTGACAGTAGACAGGGAAAGGAGAAATCTATTCAAAGTACATCTAAGAAGCCAATATGAAGATTGCTTTGTTGTTTCAAGTAAGAAAGGGGGTCAAACTCTTGACTTCTAACATTGGTTAATGTATAAACAAAAATGTCATTAACAGAGATCAAGGCCAGAGATGAGAACTCTGGGTTGCATAGTGAGAGAGAGTTAGGATTAATTCATTTAATTTTGGATTTGAGTTTGGAATACCCCTGAGATGTCTCAATACATAGTTTCCCTTTCCCAAATTATTCTCAATAGCCAGGGATTGAAGGCAAAGTCATTGAATACTATTCAATTGATCTTTTGACCTAAACGTTGCCTCCAGGTTGCATTAAAAATATTGCCAGAAAATGGGCCATCAAAATAACACAATTAATGTTTGTCTTGACTACAGTTATAATGGCTTCTGGCATCACTCCACTCACAAGAAAATGCTAAAATCGTTATTCCTTTGCCTACTAGCTGAAGGTCCTTTCCAGATAGGTTGTTACCAGAAATAAAAGCTTTTGTATAAAATTATACAACTCAGAACCAGAAGGAAGATAGAAAAACATACATAGAAAGTAGACTCTCTCTCCTGAATCCACTTCCACCTCTCTTTTTCAACATATAGAAAGGCACAACGTTTTCCCCTTTTCAGATAATTATGGCTTAGGCTTTCATATACTGAATCTACAATTAGTAAAAAGAAATGAAGTAACAGTAAATTACAATCAGCAGGTTTCAAAAATTCCTGGTCTCAAATATTTCCATTGTTTTCGACCATAACTACATGTGATAGAACAGAGGTTGTTGGCCAGAGATTGCAAGCATTGGTTTTGAATATAATATTACATAATTGGTTGGCTTTTGTTTTTTATTGTTGGCTTATGTTTGCATGCATGCTTACATACGTGTGTGTGAGCATGCATGGTTGTATGTGTGCATTGTAGGACATTTGTTTTCCATGACTAAAAAATGATTGAAATATTATTTCGAATAAAATCTCTGAGAGTTTTTATTGTCACATCTGAAAACCTGGCACTATTATGTTCCTAGGAAATCTCTGGAAACCCTCAACTGGTCTCTACAGTTTAGTAGTGGAGCATGATCTGACCCAAGGAAGTTCTCATCCACATTTCACCCTTAGGAGAGCTAGTGTGTCAGCATTACTTTAAGCTTATTATATATGCAGAATTCCTAGCCCCACCCCCCAACATCTGGATCAGAGACTGCATTTTAATGAAATTCCCAAATGGTATTTGGGCACAGCAAAACTTGAGACTTTTGCTCTAGACCAAGGTGCTCCATATATCAGAGACACTTCTGTAAGACAAATTCTGTGAGACGCTAAACACTGATAGCTATGGTGTTAATTTTTGTGTGCACCTGTCCAAATGAGATAAAAAAAGAGACCCAAGCATCAGAAAGAGCTAATGCATTTTAATTTATAGTTGAAATTGAGACAAGTGCTCATCCATTCACTGCTGCATTCAATTCCAACTGTATTTCATGGGTTAGTAGTTTCCTTTCCATCAGTATACAGAATGAACAATCTTGATTTTTTTATGATAAATAAAATAAAAGCATAATGAAAGGATATACAGTGCATTGTATTTCTTAATCTATTCATACTGAGGTTTTGAAGATTTGAAGTCACTGTCCAAGACTTTGTAAATTCCTTGACTTTCTTAGTGCTATATGAATGTGTAGCAATTAGCTTTAGACTTAGGGATTTGTACTCAAAGAAAAAGAAAGAAATTGACAATTTCAAAGTATTATATGTTTGTGTGCATGTGTAATCTTTAGAAAGAAACTTATATTTTAGTATTTTACTAAAGAAACCTGCTTAGTGCTAATTTAAATACATGATAGATTCATTGTGGTATAAATATTTTAAAAACTTGATCATCATTGGGGCACCTGGGCGGCTCAGTCAAACATCTGACTTCTGCTGAGGTCATGATCTCACCGTTCATGAGTTCAAGCCTTGTGTTGAGCTCTGTGCTGACAGCTCAGAGCCTGGAAGCTGCTTTGGATTCGGTGTCTCCATCTCTCTCTTTGCTCGCACTCTATTTGTGTATCTCCCTCTCAAAAATAAACAAACATTAAAAAATGTTTTTAAAACTTATTTATTACAGTAATCAGAATACATTATGTAATCTGTTCAGTAGAAATACAAGAGTCAAAATCATCAATACAAACAGTTTACTCACTAACTTCTATCCTACAAATCCATTAATTCCACATTTTATTACTTATTCATTAACAACTGACCATATGTTCTGAGTGATTTACTTTTTTTCAGTAAATTGTCTCTGTGTTGAGTCCAAATCTTTAAAAAATATATTTATCACGAGTATGTAACAAGCAAGGGTCATCAGGCATTTTAAATTAAAGGAGTGAATTGGTCATACAGTTAATTCTGGTTTACTTAATGGAGATTTACTCTATTTGTGGATGAAAACTGTGGCGTTATTTTTTATTTCCCTTCTCTTTTTCTTTCCTCCATGCCTCCTGCTTGACTCCTCATGGCCCTTCATCACTGTCCCCCTCTTTCTTAGAAACAAACACAGATAATGTACATAATGAAAAATGTTTCTAGTACTTGTTCAATTGGTGACTAGAAATGAGAAAAAGAATCCTAATTAGATGGGTATATTATGTAAGAATGTGTGTCTCTTTAATGTATGGGTAAGAAAGGAATATTAAATTGTGCATGTTACTAGAAAAAGTATTGTGTTGGTGCTATTTATAGATTCTAAAGAAGTAACATTGATTCAAGAAGGAGAAAAATACTGGATTAGCTTTATTATTACAAATATACTACTTTGTACTCATGCCTAAACAGCATATATTACAATAATTATTAAGCATACCAATATGTCAGATTATTTTGGGTGCAAGTGTTACCTATTTAACAACATTAAAGTCTGTTTATTGCCTAGGTAAGGTTGCCTCAATTCACATATTTAGAAGACAAGGAATTCTTCCTCAGACTAAATACTTTGCTCTCTATTGAATTGTTGCTTGCATTATTTATCATCTATCATTTTCTCATAACAAATTTCCTTTCCTTTTTGGTTATAAATCTAGTAAGGAGAACAGAGTATTTAAAGCACTGTCAGTGAAAAGATATTACTATTAAGAAGAGATGCTTTGTTTTGTTTTGTTTTGTTTTTGAAAAGTCATCCTAGAATTCAGAAGTACCAAGACAAACACCCCAGAGGCAATTGTGAATGAAGGAAAGGTAGTAGAAATAACAGGGTAGTGAAAAATCTGAGTAAAGGGGCGTGCCTGGAATGAATGAATGAAGCAGAATAAACTTGCCATAAACATGTGTCATGTTATGGCATTGATCAACTCTAATGTAAGTGCAGTTTGTAGGCTAGCCACATAACTCTGGCTTGCCCACTAGACATGTAGAATCCTGGGCCTCATTTTCAAATTTGCTGAAAGAGAATCTCTGAGGGTAGGATCCAGGAATCTATGTTTTAACAAACTTTACAGGTTATAGATATTAAATTTCTAGAAGTGTTGTACTAGATTCTAAACACTTCAATGTTATTCAGCATTTGTCTCTAAAACCTAGGAGAGTTCCTGCCACATAGTAGACAAGCAGTGAATACTTCCTGAAAGAAATAATTACAGGGAAAGAATGCCATATACTATGTTTCAATCACTGTGAGGAAAACAAAACATTGATAGTAAACAAGACACAGAAATTTTATTCTGGGCTACTATAGCCATGTATTATATGTTCATATAATGTAAGTTCCATATAGTATCTTGCACTAAGAATTTATTTATACAGGGTGTCCATAAAGTCTGGAAACAGGTATTATTAATTATTATTATTATTATTATTATTATTATTATTTTATATTGATCTCCTTCTTGATAGCATTGCGGAGACTAATCCATATTTCCCCACATTAGGGACATCCTGTACACTCTCTACCCAGATATATATACCTGAGACAGAGCTTGTATTGTGTGGCTCAGTTTAACACAATGTAACACAGTGTCTCTACCAGCATGAGAGTAGTGCTTTCTCTGTCATTCAGCCTATGCTCCTCCATCCAGTCCATTCCATGAATACTCTCATGCATTTTCAAGTGTTGTTCTCAATGTGACATTTTTATAGCAGTTAACTATGTCAAAGACTCTAGTAAAGAAAATGACAATAATGATTAAAATTATTATTATGATTGTCTTAATTGTTTTCAAGTACTATTTCAGTTATTATTTTTAATCCGTGCTTCACATAAAGAAGACATAGTGATTATCCATACCCTGGGAGAAAGGGAGACTGTGCATAATTGAGATGCATGAATAATTGTTTTCCACTGATGTTGTTACATTCTATACAACCATGTGTTAGATTGTTACTAGTCAGAAAACAGTGACAGAATATTCTAAGTTTTAGTTCTTGCATCTGTCATATCTGAATATGGATATTGCCACAAATGAAATAATTCAAATTTGGGTAATGAAGAAGAAGAAATGGTATCAAAGGAAAAGAACACTTTTCACAAATTCTATAGCCAGCCTCTAAGTTCAGGGCTTGCTTTATAAAGCACACAGGCATCCATCCATTTCGAAGAACTATGCGGTATGAAATTGTTATTAGTGGTGTATCCTCTACTGAAGAGCAAGTAGAATTAAGGACCTTTACTTCGACTGTGCATTCTCAACAGAAGCGATATTGCACCCACGAGAGCACAAACCAGTTCTTGAGGGAATGTTTACTTGTTTTATTTTTAGGTATAAAGCACAGGAATGGAATATATACAGTACATAAACAGATATACAAATATGATCTGTGATATTAAAATTTCACGTGAGATGATTAGACAAAACAAATGCCTAAAAAGGATCCATCAGAGTGATAATGAAAAAAGAGAAAAGAAGGTTGAGAAATGCCGACTTGAAGGAAAGCTAAACACAGTAGTAGCAGTTGCAACTCCAGAATTTCTATATTGTGGGGAAAGGGAATTTCAAAATAATAATCTTATTGGAAATAAGACAGAGTTAGGAGGTGATTGCAGAAAAAGAGTTAGGAGACTTTGCTTGAACTTTTATTCTATTGTACACTGTGGTAGCTGGAATCCTAAGATGGCTCCCAAGATTCCTAACTGCTGGTGTATGTGGCCTCTATAACTCAATCACTTTGACTGTAAACAGGATCTGTGGATCTGATGGATGTTAGTCCCATGATTATATTACATGGCAAGGGTGAACTCATTTACATATGAATTTAAGGCCTCAAATCAGTTGACTTTGAGTCAATAAAAAGAAAGATTATGCTTAGTGGGCCTGCCCTAATCAGGTGCAGTTCTGATGCTGAAGCATCAGAGACATCATCCTAGTCACCTGGGAGACAGCAAATGACCGTTTTGTGAATGTCCTGTGAAAAGAGATGACCACAGGATCTGAGAATCTCAGTTTCACAATGGTACGGAAATGAATTCTATCAATAACCACAGAAGCTTGGAAGAGGATTGTGACCTTCCAATAAGAGCTGAAGTCTCAGTTTATGCTTAGATTGCAATCTCCTAAGACCAGAGAAGAACCAGCTAAACTGTACTTGGACTCCTGTCCCAGGGAAATTGATAAAAAAATAAATGGGTGTATTTTTTTAAGCTGGTAAATATGAAACAATTTGTCACACAGCTATAGAAAACTAATACATATTGCAAGTATTCATTTTTTAATTTAAATATGTGTTATCTGATACAGATTTGGAGGCTAATATGATAGTAAAACCTACCTACTACATCTGTGCTCCCACTGAAAGGAAAGGAATTTTAGAGAAAAAATACTTGGTTAGAAGCAAAGTGTTCAACATCTTTTCTGAGTATCATCTAGGATGAACATTCTTCTAATCATGATTTCAAATGGACTTTTTAATTGTGAGAATTCATATAGTACCTAAAATTTTAAAATACGTTTTTGTATACTTCAATTGATTTGTCTTTCAACCTAAGGAAATATCATTAAGTACACTTGAGAATGGGGAATAGTAGCATCTATACAACCAAGTTGATGAACCCAAGAAGAGTTGATGCTTCAGTAGTGGACTAAAACCTAGAAGGCTGGTCTTCTGAGGGATTAGATGTCTTTCTCATACCCTTTCTTGATTCTGCCCCATCCTAGTGGCGGTTTCCTTATTCATTAGAATCCAGCTTTCATCTGACTCATGATATTGCTTACCAGAAAATTGTACTTTAGAGGAAGTGAACACATTTTTTTTTTTTTTTTATCGCGTAAAGGTAGTGTTGTATGTGTGTCTGGAATAAATATATATAGCTATCTTTAGTACTTTTAAGTATTGCTAATTCTTTTAAAATGGTCCTAGCCATCATATCTTTCATTCAATCTTCAACTGAAAACTGACATATCCTGCAGTAGTGACTCCTTCCCAGCTGATAAATTCTCTATTCAGTTTCATATCTGTAAGTAAATTATTGATTAAGAAGCTCTATTCCGGGGAGTTTCTCTTTCCCTAAAAGTTATGAAGAAACAGGAAAATGTTTGCATCCCTCTCTGACATGGAGAGAATGCCCATTTTCTGTGAACTGAGGGAATCCATTTACTTGTCAATATTTAATAAATTATTTTACCAAATATTATAGTACTTATTCTCAAAAGTTATATCTGTGTCTACATATCCTCAATTCCTGAATTTTGCATTATACTTCGTATAGTTTACACTCACTGTTCAAGTTTGATAAATGCTTCTATTTCTGCTGTGAAGTTAGTTCTGAAAAACTGAAAAAGATCCCCACGTTAAGCTATTTATAACTTGCACATAGCAATGTCACTTTTAGCCCCCCTCGAAATCTCTCCTGTACAGACGCTTGGGGAATATCGAGCTCCTACAGTACATACTGCGTCCCTTTGAAAGATTTTGTGAGTCAACCAGGATAAGCAGATTCTATATTCACAACTTTGATAAGTGCCTCTGTAGAGGCATTTGAGGGCAAAAAGATCTTGTTCTAGCGCATCTCCAAGTGGGATTACAGAATGTGAAACTACAGGACTACAGACGGTGGAAAATTATTACAAACATCACATATGTTAGGCAAAAGCTCTTTGAGAATTTTAATTGACATTAGGAAACACATGAGCTTTTCTATGTGGCAACATCAGCCTCACAGAAGTTTTAGATACTTCATTCTTCTTCTCTTTAACATTATTCCACCTACCTTTCTCAAAAATATATATATGAAGAGTAATATTGTATCACAGGCATACCTTGTTTCATTGTGCTTGGCAAATAATGTTTTCTACAAATGAAAGTTCGTGGCAAACCCTGAGTCAAACAAGTCTACAGGCACCATTTTTTCCAATAGCAGTTGCTCACTTTGTATATCTGGGTCACATTTTCATAATTCTCACAGTATTGCAAACATTTTCATTGTTATTATATATCATATGGTCATCTGTGATCAATGATTATGAAATCTCAGATGATGGTTACAGTCTTAAAATAAAATATTTTTTAATTAAGGTATATACATCGTTTTTTAAAACATAATGCTATTGCACACTTAATACAGAACAGTAGAGTGTAAACATAAGTTTATCATGTACTAAGAAACCAAAAAATTCATTTGACTTGCTTTATTACAATATTCATTTTATTGTGGTTGTCTGAGATTGAACCCACAGCATCTCTGAGGTATGCCTGTAGTTTCCACTGGCTGATGTACCAAATTTCCACAAACTTTGTGACTTAAAACAAGAAAAATGATTCTTTTTTACAATTTTGTAGATCAGTTGTCTGACATGGACCTGACCAGGCCAGAATCAAAGTTTCATCAATTATGATGCTTTCTTGTTTCTTAGATTCTAAAGAATACTCCTTGGCTCCAGGCAATACCATTTAATCTCTGCTTCCATTATCATATCATCTTTTTTCTTTCTCTGATCTCCTACTTGTCTCTTATAAGCACATCTGTGATAAATTGGGTCCACCTAGATATCTTCTCACCTCAAAATCTTTTTTTCTTTTCTTCTTTTTTTCCCCAAATGTTTATTTATTTATTTTGAGGGAGAAAGAGCACAAGCTGGGGAGGGGCAGAGAGAGGGAGAGAGAGAGAGTCTTAAACAGGTTCTGGTGTCATCATGGAGACTAATACGGGCCGATCTCACGGATGTGAGATCTTGACCTGAGCCAAAATCAAGAGTTGTTGCTTAACCAACTGAGGCACCCAGGCGCCTCTCAAAATCTTTTTCTTAATCCCAACTGCAAAGTTCCCTTTGCTATGAAAAGCAACATTCACAGGTTCTGGGGGTTAGGATATGGAAATCTTTGGGGTAGTTATTCAGCTTACCACAGGTACTGAAGGTCAAGTTCATGACAATAGTTTGGGAGTCACCATTTTATTACCAGCAAAAAAAGAGCCCCCCAAAATAATAATACTTGGAGGGATTATGCTTGGGAATTCCCTGGGGAGCTTGCTGTATGGGTAAACTGAAGGGGGAAACACAAGACAACGTCGTGAGTTCGAGACCATGAGTGGCAGAACTATTAATGTGATTGCTCTCAGGAACCTCTGAAAAACATTTTTTTGGTTTTGTTTTGTTTTGTTTGTTTTTTAAGCAGCATTTATAAAGATTAGAAACTACCTAGGCTCATTTTTGTTGTTGTTGTTTATTCAACTGTGATAGTATAGGCTATATGATATATAAGGTGAAGTGTTGATGTGGCTTGGATGGATACATCATTAAAACATGGTCATGGAGTTTTGAAGAGCCCACTGGCTATCTAGCACTCTTTGGTGATGCTAAGAGTTCTTTGCCTGAGGATTCAGAGGGCTTCAACATCCATAGAGTTGTCAAGAACATGAAATAACAAGACCAGAAAGACATTTGAACCCAGGCAATGTGGCTTCAGGCCTGATATTTTTAAGTTAACAACTGGCACTATAGTGTCTATATGAAACTTTACCAAACTTCGTCAAACTGTACTTCTAAAATCCTGACAGGAATTATATTTAAAAATCAGCTATGCATTAGTGAAAAGTGCTAACATGCCCAATGAATGAAGTCATGAAGATGACACAATTTGACAAGGAATATAAAACAGGTAAATACGGCCTACTGCGAGCTAAAGCAAACAACTTTATGGATCACTTAACTTTCCATAAGGCAGCACTGGTAGTACCCTAGGACTGAGAGCTTCATTCTCTGGTTCTGTACTCTTCTTTCATGGGGGCCCCCTTGTAGACTTCTTCACTCTATGCAGATTCATTAGTCAACATTTGTTCTACAAGTTTTTTATTGAACAGTCAAAGTGATAGAAGTAGTATCATCATGGAGTCACAATGTCTAATAGTAAACATGTATTCTCCTAAATATTTTTTTATTATGATTGTAGCAAGGGCTACAACTATCACCCCCAAATATCATTCTTGTATCTTGACTGATGTGATACTTGCAGAAATTATTGGATGTACAAAGGTAGGCTTAAATACTTAGAATTTATATTTGTCCTATGCACATGTATTGACATCTATATACACTTTCAGCATATCTTGAGACATGATCAACTTATTACAAATATAACTTGTCTCAAATACAGAGGCACTCTACAAAGTTACCCCTGCTTTCAGATGTTATCACAAGTCCGTGGAAAGGTGAGAAGTGAATCTTGAGGTTAAGAAAATATTAGCTGGTTTGGGGCGCCTGGGTGGCGCAGTCGGTTAAGCGTCCGACGTCAGCCAGGTCACGATCTCGCGGTCCGTGAGTTCGAGCCCCGTGTCAGGCTCTGGGCTGATGGCTCGGAGCCTGGAGTCTGTTTCCGATTCTGTGTCTCCCTCTCTCTCTGCCCCTCCCCCATTCATTCTCTGTCTCTCTCTGTCCCAAAAATAAATTAGGAAAAAAAAGAAAAGAAAAGAAAAGAAAATATTAGCTGGTTAAAAATAGTACCATGGAATCCCCCCAAGAAGGTCTGTTATTATTACCATAGCTCTCTTTTCATATCTACAGTTTAACTATGAAAAGCCCTGCCATTTTCTTGCTGGCTCCCCTTCTCCCAGCTATCCATCCGAATGTGAAAATGTCATACCTGCTTTTCCCATACTCTGATCCATACAAAAGGGTTTGGTTCTCGGGCATTTTGTCTGTAGTATTAGAATGTCAACGCGTAAACCTTCCACTGTGCCTGAAATCACAAGCTATCTGTGTTATTTTCTAAAGGCTTCTGGTTCCCAACTCACCACCTTATCATTTCTGCTGGTGCTACTTACTGTTAATGACCTAGTCTTAGTATTTATTTCTGTCCCTATTATACATCATTTAGCTGAGAAAATACCAGTGAAATGTGATAAGTCCTAAATGATGGTGGAGTATGATTTCATAGGCCTTTTGAAATTTATGTGGGCAGTGTTAAAATTTCCTGGCTGCATGCTGTCCCAAAGATTATCTTTATTGATCAAGAGCATTTTCTTCTATAGCTGGTTATTGTTACTCAATTGTCCTCTAACCATAATATCAGCCTTTAAAGGCATGAATGTTCTTGCTAGAAGATGCCTGCTTTCGTTTGGGTTTATACAATTTGAGAGTTTGTGTTTTTGTTTACTAAAATTATAAGTTTTAGTTTCAATACATGTTATTACCATGCTATTAAAATTTTCAGGCAACATCCTTTTTAATTGATTTTTATTCCCTCCAATTTATTTTCTCCTATTTTGTAAGAGATCCCTGTGTCCCTAGTAAAGTATTAAAAGTGGGTTTTGCTATATTTATCATGATTACAGAAACAGAAAATACCGTAATGACCATAAAAAAGTTAAAGCCAGTCTGTGGTGACTAATATTATGGGCCCTGGTTATAAATACCAAAACAAAATTCAATTTAGCAGAAAGAGAACATCTTGAATTTAAAGCAAGCCGCCTCTATGGGCTGTCTCCCAATTACAATAGCTCAGTGCATCTTCAAAAGAAAATAGTTAAGGGAGTATGGATTAAGGAAAAAACAGAAATGCTCCAGATACCTTTTGTAAAAATAAATTTAATTTCTTCTTTATTAGCTAACGCCCTTTGTTATCTCAGATATCTCAAACAGCAGACCTAAGTGAATATTTTAATTTGTTTTATTAACATTCCCTGGAAATTATTTTTGCAGTTAAGAACTTGACTTCAGGGGTGCCTGGGTGACTCTGTTGGTTGAGCATCTGACTTCCACTCAGGTCATGAGCTGATGGTTCATGGGTTCAAGCCCTGCATCGGGCTCTGTGCTGACAGCTTGGAGCCTGGAGCCTGCTTCAGGTTCTGTGTCTCCCTCTCTCTCTCCCCAACCCCTTTCCCCAACCTGTGCTCTCTCTCTCTCAAAAAATAAATAAACATTTAAAAAAAGCGAACTTGATTTCAAATTATTTTCTGACTAGTACGTAAAACACTGTCATCTTTTTAAAGTAAAAATTTATATTAGATTGGCCATGTAAGTTATCACAGGCTTATAGTGCCACAGATTGCTTTCTAGAGAGTGATTTTTCAGATGCTGTGGAATTCCTACACTGAATGGTACCATCTGAAAGTAACACTACAGAAGAAAACAGATTTATAAAGATGTGAGATATTATCTTATATACCTAAAAGACAAAAACATGATAAACTTTAAGTGGCAAATAAATTATATGTGGAACTTTAAGTTAATAAGATACATTTGTCACGATATGTAAGATTTGAGGCAGTTTCTCTCTCTCTCTCTCTCTCTCTGTCTCTAATGTATATTTTTGCATATAGATAGTTATATGAATAAATTCTGAAAAGGGACCATATTTGCTCCCTGATTTTTTTTTAAGTAATACTGTTTCTCTTCTGTAATTTATGTATTGTTCATTTTTGGATTTGGGATTTGAGTCTATTCTACATACAACTCAATAAGTGGACCTTAATTGTTACGTATGCTAGAAGACAAGAAAGTGCTGGGTCAGAGCCATAGCACAGCAAGCAGTGTGACCATCAGCATATTTGTGCCATTTCTCTGTGCCCCCAAGGCTCATGAAGGCAATGTGAAGTGGCCAGGGGCCCATGAATGAAGCATTCATGCTGCATACACAGTGGGTTTCTTCATAGTTGAGGACTGAGCTTGGGGAATCTACCGCTTTTGTAGCAAGCAGTAAGCAAACCTAATATTTGTTTCCTAATTCCTCACCTCCCAAGGTTGCTCACTGCAAACATGAACCTAGGAAATGGCATAAGCTAAGAGCTGTCAGAGCTTTGTATTCTTGGTGTACTCAGTAAGATGCAGGAAAACAAGGACTGCAAAGTGGATTTCCAGTACTCATATGGCCCTTTCCCCAAAATGATAAAAACAATTTCAACTAGCTTGTTTACACAGTCATAGTAGACTTCAGAAGAAAGTTTACAGTACTAGTGATGTCATAGTGATGTTTGTGTATTTTTAAGTGAATTTGTCATGTTTTAGAAAAGATGGACTATCTGAATAAAATTTAGACAATCAAAATTCCTGCTTTGCTCAAATTCTGGAAATGTAAAATTCTAATTATTGTGATTTTTTAACGAAGTGAATTTTTTAACAAAAGTAAAAAAATCATTTTTTAAAATGATATAATATGGTCTCATAGTAGTCCAAGATTTTTAAAATTTTTTAATGTTTATTTTTGAGAGAGACAGAGACAGAGCATGAGTGGGGGAGAGGCAAAGAGAGAGGGGACACAGAATCTGAAGCAGGCTCCAGGCTTTGAGCTGTCAGCACAGAGCCTGACGCAGAGGTTGAACTCATGAACCGCGAGATCATGATCTGACTGAAGTTAGGTGTTTAACCAACTGAGCCACCAAGGCACCCCAGCTGCCCAAAGTTTACAGGTAATTGAAAAATGTATTATTATGAAACCAGAGAACTATATGACTACTTCTCTCTTAATTTCTCAAAAATAAAAATATTCCCTGGATGAATTTAAGGAGAAAATATGTAATCAACTGTCATACTTAACAATATTTACTTATCTGAATACAAGAGAGCTAGATGAAATTATATGAGATATAGATGCTATATTATTTTATAGGTAATAAAAATATGCTAGCTTGATAAATTTAAATAAAATTTAAAAAGGCATTCAGAGAGATATAGCATATTGTAAGAAACAAAATATAACTTTGTAAATTAGTTTATTTTCCATGCAATTTTAGGTAAAATGTGGGAAAGTAGATTTTATCCATTTTAATTTTGAAGAAGTTGAAATTCAAATTATTTAAATGGCCTGTCTAATTTCTAGGACAGTACAGCTGCTTGTAGAAACAACAATCTTAAAATTGAATCATTGAAGGGCTCCAAAACATGGCAAATCACATGATTTCTTCCTCCTGGCTTGAAATAAAGAGCATATAAAATCAGTATTATCCACATTTTTTTGCTGATCTGCCACGTACTATATTAAATGGCATATAAAATCTATAGACTTTCTGCAATTGAATAGTAATTGCTATTTTACATGTGTATGTCTTAACTTCACATTAGATTTATTAACTCCTTGAGAGTAAAAAACTTTTGGGTTATAATTATTTATTGAACTATTATTATATGTTTTCTCCCTCATGTAATTCTCCTTTAGTTTAAACTGGGTGCTGGGGATTATAATTCCTTGCTTTGTGGATTGGGGATAGGTTTAAACCAGAAGCAGTTATTAGCCAAGCCTCTATAGATTCTTTCTTATACTTAAATATATGCAAGGGATTCTGGTTAGTAAAGATAGGGGGAGAGAGTGAAAGAATATTTGGATATCGAGATGAGAGTAGATTCTCCAAAAACCTTTGAAGGTAACGATAGTCTAAGGTCTCATTTTTATTTCTTAATGAGGTCTTTCCTGACGATTGTATTCAAATTGCTCTCATGGTTTCCCTTCTCAACCTCTTCTGTGTTTTACCATATCAATTATTACTTTCTAACGTACTGTATAATTTACTCATTGGCTGTGTCTATTGTAATAGTCTGCCTTTCTCCACTAAAAAGCAAGTTCCGTGAAGACAAGCTTTTATTTTGTTCACGATTGTTTCCTATTTTACCTAACTTCAAAAGTAAAAGGCTATTACGCTTTTCAAAGTGATGGCTAGCATGGCAAAATAAGGAATAAGAATATTAAAAAAACCTGGAATTTTCTGACTCGAGGGTGGGAAAATGAAAGATAAATGTAGCTCACATGCAGACATTTCATTCAGCAAATTTTATGGAGGTATCTGAACTGTATCCACTTATTTTATGAATCAATAAATAACTTTGAGTTTTTAATTAATGGGACTAATGGATGACATAGATGCAGTGTATGAATATTGTAACAGGTGACATTTACACTGATTAACAGGATAATTAAAGAATGTTAATAGTCACAGTGCATGAAAATGATTAACAATATACTACCTCATCCTTTTATGTAAAAAGGAGGAAAGTAGCAAAGCTGCTTTATTCAAAACATCAAAAAAGAGAAAGGTCTATTTTTGTCAGACAGATTTTAAAAACCCATTTTGTAAGTAGTTTCCTTTTCTTTTTCTATGAATATGCATTTTGTTAAAATAGGGAAAGAGTTTGAATTTCTTTAAAATTATGCCCGATCAAGGTCTTAAAAACCGATAAGTGTCCAGTCTAAATATTTTGCAGTCACAAGAAATAACACATAAAAATTAAAGCGATTGTTTATTGAAACACATTTTCAGTGTTTCCCTGTTAAAATATACCTGAAAGTTAAATAAAATGGTGATAACCTGCTTTTCACTGTTCTGTTTCAAATTAGTCCAAAGAACATTAAAAACGCCTCAACCTGTCAGAATCTAAGGTGTATCTTTATATCTTCATTTATCTCTAGTTATTTTTTTCTTTTTAAATTCCCGTCTAACGCAACCACAGAGAACAATATTCTAAATCTTGTCTTTGTAGTTCCTCTTCTACATTTTCATCTCCCTTACCTCAAGAAGGCCTTTCAGAATCGTGAAAAAGAATACAGGATTTTAAGGAACTATGAATTCTAGTTCTATATAGTAAGAAGGGCAAATTGCCAAACATTTTCTGAGTACCATGTTTTTCTTTTGGAAAAAGATGGATATAGAAATTTTTAACATTAAAAAACACCTATAAAGCTGCAATTACATATTATGCATTCCATGAATGTTCATTCAAGTCTCATTTCCCCAAACCCAATCCCAATACCTAATGGCGAGGGAGTGTGGGGCAGCTGAGGGCAAAGCGCAAGCTGCCGCCTCCCCCACCCAGGTGGAATATGTGTGATACTCCTTGGACACTCCTGGCTACTCAAGAACAAAGGAAAAGGGTTTAAGTACTTGCTATGGTGTTGTGGGAAACTAGGGCAAATGAAAAACTAAATTCCCTTACTGCCTACAGCCCACTGACAAGTCCTTGCAACTGGCAGAGTGACCTCTCTCTAGGAGCTCATCTGCCTTCATGATGACACTTTGCTAGGGGCAAAAGAGAATCTTAGCTTAACATTATACTGACCCCCCAGGATCCTGTAAGTCTATTTTAACATACAAAAATTCCTTTGGAAAGTCCCTTTATCTCAACTGCCCAAAGATATATGCTGGCAGTCATACTCCAAGCTTATGGCCCCCTAATATACATCTGAAGGGTCTCATGACTAATGTTTTACTAGACAGTAATAATGGTGTTTCCCTAACATCAGCCAGCCCCTCAAGGTCCTAGAAACATTGCTTCCAAAATTTCTTAGAGACTTACTCTATCCCTGACCCCCTCCCAACCTGAGGGTTTATAATGAGTTACCCGGCACAACCCCAATGCAGCTTTTCCTGCCATGGGTCATGCCCCCGTGCTTTAATAAAATCATCTGTTTGCATCAAAGACATCTTCAAGAATTCTTTCCTGGTCATCGGCTCCAGACCACCCCACCATCACCCCAAAACTTCATCATCTAACAATACTCTCACATGGCCCTTGCCTTTTTTCTACTGAATAAACCCAATTAGTGTAACCTAGATTTTAATGATTCATCCTCATCTAGGGGTATTTTTGTTTTTGTTTTAATAAGTCCAAAGGGACATATTAAAATAAAGAAATGAATGTCCATTTATGGAATAGAGATGTTAACAGATGATTTAAGAATAGGGGCATTAGTACTTAATTTAATCACATATGCAGACAATTGCCTTATTCTGCTCATAACTGAGACAATTATATCCATTATATGTTTTCCTTTTTCATTTTAACTTAGTTTAGTTTATTCACAGAGTTCCATAAAGTTTTGTTTTGGGGGGTTAGATTGATGAGTAAGCATATTTGGTACAATTAAACATTCATTAAGTAAATGGTAATTGAATACCTACTATGTGTATGGTGTATTTCCAGGCACTGGGAATACAAATATAGGAAAAAAAATAGACATAGACACATTTTATATAGAAACATCTATCTGTGACATGGAAAACATGGAAAGAACACTGAACTTGGGTTACTACAGCTAGACTTATATTCTAGAGTTAAGTCAGTTTATCATTCAGAGATTCAAAGCTCTCTTTTATCAAATAACGGGGTGGAACTAGATAATTTTAAGTGTATTCTAGCCATAAGAAAGTATGTATAAGCTATTTATACCAGATGTCAATAAAGCTGGTTAGAAGAATTCAGCTAAAATGTTTAACCAATTGCTAAAGACAGAATCTGGGCTAGTATGTGAGTATAGAACTTCATGAGCTGCATACTCAAGAGGAATTCATACCTGTACTCAGGCCCTTCTCTACAAAACTCTTGAGGCATACACCAAAAAGATGAGGGTCAAAGCCAGAGACTGAAGAAAGTTACCTTTGTGGTTCGAGCCTCAGGGTGGAGAAGAGCAACTGCTATCGAAAAAGCATGAAGTCATGTACACCTCTTCTCCTTTACCCCCTTTCTGGAGAAAGACCTTAAACTTGAGTGGGAAGGGTGCTGAACCTCACTACCAACAGGACACAGGTAACCCACTGCAGGCAGAAGTAGGACATAGACCACTAAGAACCACCTTCTGCTAGGAGAGGAAGGACAAAATCACTGAGGAAGTCCCATTCATGAGACAAAGGGACCCAGCACCTACCCAAGACTGATGATGAACAATAGCTATAGAGCAGCACTCCCAATGAAAAGCGAGCAAGAATTAAGTGAAAAAGAACTGCAATTGAATGTGAAGGAGGGGGAACAGCAAGGAGAGACATAAACTGAGTTTGGAGAAAATACTGAGAAAAATCCTATAGGAAATCAGCCTCAATGTACCCATAAAGTAACACTAGAGGAATTTAAAGTCATGGTTCTCTGAGAGTAACTATAGTGAAAACACATGCCAAATCCAACTCAGGATGTCAATGATTCAAAACCCACAGTAGAAAGAAAATGAATGCTTATTTCCAGGAATGAATAATATTTACAACATTTTCTACTGTCATACAAAAGATGTCTGACATTCAACCAATAATAATGAGACCTGTATAGGAACAAGAATAAATCCTTATACTGTCAAGAAACAAAGCAATCGACAGAATTAGATTCCAGAATGAACCAGGTGTCAGCATTTTCAGACAAGGGATTCAAAACAAGTATGATTAATATGTTATGAGTTATAGGGGAGAAAATAAACAGTATCCTTGGAAAAATGGTTAATTTCAGCTGAGAGATGAGAAAAGTAATGAGGAAATGGATATGCTATCAGTGAAAACACAGTAAAAGAGATGCATGGCTTTCAATTCACTCTCAAGTTAAAACAATTGAGAAACAATATGGGCCAATACAAAGTAATCAAGCTGAAACAAAGTTAAATAAAGAGTGAAAAAAACCCAACAATGATGGGACAATATCAAATGGTCTAACTTAGTTTGAATCTCAGAAGAAGAGAGAAAGAATAAATATTTGGAGATTATGTTTGAGAATTTTAAAAAATAATAAAAGGCATCAAAACAAAGATCTGAGAACTCAGAGACATCAAAAGGGATAAAACGAATAAACAAAATGGTCCTAGACTCATTATATTTAAGTAGCTGAAAATTAATGAGAAGGAGAAAGTCTTGAAGTTATCAAGAAAAAGAGATTCATTACACATAGGTCAAAGATGAGAATTATAGCACATTTCTCACCAGAACCATACAATCCAGAGGGTAAACACTAACATTCTTAAAGTTATCTAATCACACAAAATGGATTAACCCAGAACCCTTTACTTACTAAATATATCTTTCAGAAATGAAGGGTAAGTACTGATTTCCTCAGAAATACAAAAGCTGGGAGAACTTATTAAGTAGAGTTATCCTAAAGGTATAGTGAAGTGAATTCTGTAGATCAGAGGAGTAATGGCATAGGAAACAAACCTGGGTCTACACAAAGAAATTAAAACTTTAGAAATGGTATTAGTGAAGGAAAATTGATTTTTCTTTTATATTTTAATTGCTTTAAAATAATTGACTGATTAAAGCACAAATAGTAGCAATGAATTTTGTGTTTATAATCTGTAAAAGTAAAGTATGTGATAAGATAGCCAAAAAGATAGAGAATCAATTGGAAATACAGTTTTGAGGTCCTTACACAACATGTAAAGTGAGCATAACATTTGAAATTAGATTGGGACTAATTAAAAAATATATATATATATATACATATGTGTGTATATATATATATATTATATGGGGTGCCTGGGTGATTCAGTTGGTTAAGCGTCCAACTTTGGCTCAGGTCATGATCTCATGGTTCATTAGTTCAAGCCCTGCATGGGGCTCTTGTGGTGACAGCTCAGAGGCTGGAGTCTGCTTCACATTCTGTGTCTCCTCTCTCTGCTCCTTCCCCACTCACGCTCTGTCTCTCACTCTCTCAAAAATAAATAAATATTAAAAAACTTAATATGTATATATTATATATTCACACCTTTTTTAAAAAGGGTATAAAAATTAAGCGAAAAGTGGAGGTAAAATCAAATGATAAGAATTTTTCAATTATTCCAAAAGGACAGAAAAAGAGGAAAAACAAGAAACAAAGAACAAATGAAACAGATAGAAAAATAACTACCTAGATGGCAAACTGTGATACAATTATATCAATAGTTAAATATAAGGAATCTAAGCATACCTGTTGAACAGCAGAGATTATCAGAATGAATCAAAAAGCAAAATCCAATAATTAGCTATCTATAAAAACTAACTTTAAATATAAGAATATAGTTAGGTTAAAAGTAAAAAGATGTAGAATAATAAAACATATAAACATGAATCAATAGAAATGTGGGGTGACTATATTAACATCAGACAGAGTGTATTCAAAAATAATATTTCCAGGAATAAAGGAAAATATTATATAATGATAAAAGGATTAATTCACCAAGAAACATAATAAACCTAAATGCATATACACATAAGAACAGAGCTTCAAAATATATTAAATATAAATGATAGAATAGAAAGAACAAATACACAAAAACACAATCACAGTTGTAGACTATCATAACCAATGGGTTAAAGAGGAAATCACAGGGAAATTAGAGAATACTTTGAGTTAAATTAAAATAAAACACAACTTAAATTTTTTTTAGATTCAAAGAAGTAGATGGCAATTATAGTATTACATGTTTATAGTATATGAAAGGACTCTAATCAATTACCTAAGTATATACCATAACATATCAGAAAAAAAGGCACATCAATTAAGCACAAAGCAAGACAAAAAGGAAATAATAAAAATAAAAGCAGAAAACATATTGAGAATGGGAAAAAATAGAGAAAAACAATAAAAGCCAAAGTTAGTTCTTAGGAAAATCAATAAAACTGATAAAGCACTAGCCAGACTGACCAAGGCATGATATACAAGTATTAGAATTGAAACCGGTACCTTACTCTAGAAGCTACACATATTAAAATGTTACTAAATGAATGCTACAAATAATTCTATGCCAATATATTTGACTGCCTAGGCTAAATGGTCAAATTTGTTGAAAGACAAAAATGTCCAAAGCTCATCAGGAAGAATTAAACAGCACAAATGGCCCTATATATGTTAAATAAATTGAATTGATAATTAAAAACATATCAAGAAAGATAATTTTAGGTTGCAATGCGTTCGCCTGAAAATACTAGCAAACATTAAGGAAGTAGTACTGATTCTACACAAATTCTCCATAATATAGAAGTGACAAACCTTTCCATGCCATTTTATAGAAATAGCAATCACCTTGATTCACAAAGAAAAAACGTGCCAATTCAATATAATTAGAGACCAATATGCTCCAGGAACAAAAATGCACAAATATGCAACACAGCGCTAGATATTAAATCCAACCACATCTAAAATATGATGCATCGTGAACAAATGGAAATTATTACAGGTATTCACTTCAATCCAAGTAATTCCCCACATCAGCATATTAAAGATGAAGAATCATATGATAATCTCAATAGATGAGGCAAAAACATTTTACAAAATTTAATATCCATTTATGATAAGCACATTCAAAATGCTAGGACTATAAGGAAAAATCACGTACCAGATAAGGGTATGAACAATATCCTAATTTTGCAACAAGTCTAATGTTGAAAGGCTGAGCATTTTCCTCCTAGTGTCAGAAACATGGTATAGATATCCTCTCTCAATGCTGTTATTCTGTATTGTGCTGGAAGTCCAACCTACTGCAAAAGGACAGGAAAAAATAAAACTGCAACTATATGCAAACAACATGTTTGCCATGTAGAAAATCCCAAATAATCAAAGGCATTAGAACTAATAAATGTATTTAGGAAGGTTGATGGATATCAGGTCAATATTTGAAGATTAATCATATTTTTTTACTATTTTTCATGGTCAATTAGAAATTAAAATTTTATAAAACAGAGCACTTAGAATACAATCAAGGGTATAGAGTTCTGTTACCAGAAATTGCAAAACACTAATGAAAAATTAAAGAAAATGTACATAATTGAAGGGTTATCCATGCTTATAGTTTGAGAAACTCAAATGTTAATTTTCCCAAACACACGTGCAATGCAATCTCTATCAAAGTCTATTAGTGATTTTGTAGAAATTAATAAGCTAATCTTAAAATTTATATGGATAGACAAAGGAACTATAATAGCCAAAAAATTTTTGGAAAAAAATAAAGTTGGATATTTCAAACAACTCAACTCCAAGATTTAGCTACATTAATCAAAGATAGACACACTGAAATTTAATTAAGATTCCAGATTTAAATTTAAAAGTATAGGTTTTCCAATGGATTGCAATTAATTTGCAACAACTACGGAAAAGTAATTCAATGAAGAAAGAATAGCATTTTCAATGTCATGCTAAGTGAATGGTATTCACCTATAAAAAAAAAAGCCTCAATCCTTATATCTCACCATTTATAAACATTAACATTATCACTGATCTAAATGTGAAATATAAAATATCTAGATATCTAGAACAAAACATAGAATAAAAGTGTTTGTTTTTTCTTCAGATGGGCAAAGATTTCTTAGATACAACAGAAAGTTCATTCCATAAAATTAAAAATTGAAAATTAACTAAAGTTAAGGATTTCTGTTCTTTGAAAGGCACTGTTAATTGAATGCACTGTTAATAAAAGCTACACACTGAGAAAAATAATTGCAAAATATATATCTTGTAGAAATATTTTATCCCTAATATATTAATATTATATATGTATATAAACATGTCTCAAAGGTAAGAAAAGAGAATTCCCACTGAAAGACAGGCAAATTATTTGAACACTTTATTAAAGAAGATGTATGAATGGACATTAAAACCAGTTGGAGTTATTACTACAGAATAATACTTTATAAATAATAATAATAATAATATCAAATGCTGCTAAGTTGACTAACTTTGTGTAATAAAGGTACAGCAGCATTGAAAAACACTGAAAAAATGTTTGGAGGTTTTATAAAGTAAAACATATATTTATGCAATGCAGCAATCCCAGTTTTAGGCATTTACCGAAATTAAATGAAAAAAGTATTCTCACCTCAAAAAACTTGAAGTGTTTATAGAAATTTTATTCACAATCTTCCAAACTAAAAACAATCCAGGTATCCTTCAACTGATGAATAGATAAACTACATTACTTCTATATAACAAAATAAAAGGAAGTGGACAACTAAGGCATGCAATAACATCAATCACTATCAGATGAATGATGTTAAATGAAAGCAGCCATAATCAAAAGGTTATATGCTGTATGATTCCATTTAGATGACATTCTAGAAAAGACAAGAAAATAAGGTCAGAAAACAGATCACTGGTTTCTAGGGGCTAGGATGTTAACAAAAGGCATTGGGAATTGTTGGGGGTGATAATATTGGTGTTTTCTAATTAATTAATTAATTAATTTAGATTCAAGTTAGTTAACATATAGTGTACTCCTGGTTTCAGGAGTAGAATTTAGTAATTTATCACTTAACATAAAAGACACAGTGCTCATCCCAAACAAGTGCCCTCTTCAATGCCCTTCACTGATTTAGCCCATCCTCGCATCTACCTCGCCTTCATCAACCCTCAGGTTGGTCTCTATATTTAAGAGTCTTTCCAGGCACCTGGGTGACTCTGTCAGTTGACTGACTCTTGATTTCAACTCAGGTCATGATCATGTGGTTTGTGAGATTGAGCACCAAGTCGGGCTCTGCTGGGACAGTGCAGAGTCTGCCTGGGATTCCCTTTCACCCTTTATGTCTGTTCCCCCTCCTTCTCTCTCCCAAAAATTAATAAGTAGGGGTGCCTGGGTTGTTCAGTTGGTTAAGCTTCCGACTCTTTTTTTTTTAAATTTTTTTTTTCAATGTTTTTTATTTATTTTTGGGACAGAGAGAGACAGAGCATGAACGGGGGAGGGGCAGAGAGAGAGGGAGACACAGAATCGGAAACAGGCTCCAGGCTCCGAGCCATCAGCCCAGAGCCTGACGCGGGGCTCGAACTCACGGACCGCGAGATCGTGACCTGGCTGAAGTCGGAGGCTTAACCGACTGCGCCACCCAGGCGCCCCATAAGCTTCCGACTCTTGATTTCAGTTCAGGTCATGATCTCATGGTTCGTGAATTCGAGCTCTGAGTCGGGCTCTGCACAGACCGTGCAAAGCCTGCATGGAATTCTCTTTCTCCCTCTCTGCACCTCTCCCACTCGTGCTCTCTTAAATAAATAAATAAATAAATATATATATATATATTAATATATTATATATATATAATATATATATATTAATATATATATTATATATATATATTAATATATATATATATGTAAGTAAGTAAGTAAATACTGTTTTTAAAGAATCTTATGGTTTCCCTCCCTCTCTGTTTTCATCTTATTTTATTTTCCCTTCTCTGTCCCTATGTTCATCTGTTTTGGTTCTTAAATTCCACATATGAGTGCAATCATATGGTACTTTCCTTTCTCTGACTGATTTATTTCTCTTAGCATAATATATTCTAGCTCCATCCATATTGTTGCAAATGACAAGCTTTCATTCTTTTTTTTTTTTTTTTTTTTTTTCAACGTTTTTTATTTATTTTTGGGACAGAGAGAGACAGAGCATGAATGGGGGAGGGGCAGAGAGAGAGGGAGACACAGAATCGGAAACAGGCTCCAGGCTCCGAGCCGTCAGCCCAGAGCCTGACGCGGGGCTTGAACTCACGGACCGCGAGATCGTGACCTGGCTGAAGTCGGACGCTTAACCGACTGCGCCACCCAGGCGCCCCATGCTTTCATTCTTTTTGATTGCCGAGTAATATTCTTTTTGATTGCTGAGTAATTCTCTCTCTCTCTCTCTCTCTCTCTCTCTCTACATATATATATATATATATATATATATATATATATATGCACATACACCACCTCTTCTTTATCCATTAATCAGTCAATGGATATTGGGCTCTTTCCATACTTTGGTTATTATTGATAGCACTGCTATAAACATTGGGGTGCATGTGTCCCTTAGAATTACATTTTTGGGTCCTTTGGAGAAATACCTAGTAGTGTAACTGCTGGATTGTAGGGTAGTTGTATTTTTAATGTTTTAAGGAAGCTCCAAACTGTTTTCCAGAGTGGCTTCACCAGTTGCATTCCCACCAACAGTACAAGAGGGTTCCCCTTTCTCTACATCCTCACTAACACTGGTTGTTTCTTATGATTTTAATTTTACCCAATCTGACAGGTGTGAAGGAGTATAGTGGTTTTGGTTTGTATTTCCCTGATGATGAGTGATGTTGAGCACATTTTCGTATTGTTTATATTTTGATTGTTGTGGTTATAACTGCATGAGTAGCTAAAACTCTCTCTCTCTCTCCCTCTCTCTCTCTCTCTCAATTTTATAAGCTTATTCCTAAAGATGGAAATCTTTCAGAAGAATCAGATTTTCAAAACATCATGTGTGCCTTTGGTTGCTCTTTGTAATGAGTCAATAAAACTAACATCTCTGTTCTAATTAAAATTAACTTTCAAGTCAAGTTTTAACATTACAGAATAAGCTCAAACAGATCACTTAGCAATTCTGGCTCAATATAAAATGTTAGAATAAATAGAACAAATTCTATAGATTTACTAATTGACAGACACGTTTTGTTTATGTACTTCTGAAACAGAAAGAATAAAAAAGCAAGCTAAAATAGACACATATATGGAAACAGTTAAACAGCAAGTAGCACAGAAAATGATAAACCTACTTTTAAATGGAAAATAGATTTTCCAAGTTAGAACCCTGTCAGTGATCTTGTTTGTATCTCTACACTATATCCATGGTTCATTTTTCTAAACTATTTAAAAGTCTCTCTCTCTCTTTTTTTTTCCTAACAGTTTTTTTGAGGTATAACTGATATACTAAAAAAGCTGCAAAATTTTAATGTATACACTTTTATGAGTTTGGACAAATGCATACGTACATTCACGACACTTGACACTATCACCACAATGAAGGTAATAAACATATCCATCACCTTCACAAATTTCCTTGTGTGTGCATGTGTGTGTGGTAAGAATGCTTAATATGAGATTTATCCTTTGAGCATATAGAAGCACACAATACTATGTTGTTTAAGTACAGGCACCATGGTGCATCGTGGATCTCTAGAACTCATTCGCCTTACATAACTGAAATTAGAGACAACATGCATGAGCCCGAGACACTGTACTAAATAAAACAAGCCTCTCGAAGGACAAATGTGTATGATTCCATTCATAGGAGGGATCTAAAATAACCATAATTGCAAAATAAAATGGAGGTTTCCAGGGACTGGTGGGAGGGAGAATGGAATACTTAACAGTCTCTGACTGATTTTCCTAATTCCTTTTTTGTCACTTTCAAATATGTCCTATAAATGATGAAAGGTTTTCAAAGTGTTTCATTTTATTTTGTAGGTAGAAACATATGAAAATTCTAAGAGCAAACCATTTTCTGACCTACAGAACAAGCTATTTCTTATTCTTTAATTTAATCGAGAAATGCTTAAATTCTTTATGGGACCTATTTGATTAAATGGACCCTGCTTACCTCTCCCACTCAATTTTGCCATTCACATCTCTCTCTCTACTGTCCAAATTCGCCATCTCTCAGTTTCTTTAATATTTCCTTCTCCTTCACAGTTAGGTTGTAGTACTCCTTTACCCTCTATCTAGAAGTAACTCCACTTAATTAAACACTGTTTACCTAATTGTTCATTAGTTCTTGGCTCAGAAAATCCAACATATTATTGTCAAGTACACCCTCTGTGACCTTTCTGGACTAGATTGACTGCACTTTTACCCATCTCATAATCTTTTATGTCACTTCACACTTATTAAAAGTGAGATTGAATAATTAACAGTAAAATCATTTCCTTAGCACCATTTCCATGAGATTATAAGATTTATCGGAGCAGGGGCTCTGGCTCGTTTATCACCGCATCCCCAGAACTGAATACAGACCATAGTAAATAGACTGTACTCACTATACATTATTCAAAATAAATCTGAAAATAATTCTGAAAATAATTAACTTATTGGTAAATATTCATCAACCATGGTGGGAAAGACTTGACTGTCAAATGAGGGAGGGAATTTGTTTTTAATTTATATTAAGTTCTAGTAGAAAGTTCTGTAGCATTTTGCTTAGGAGAATGAAATCTCAATTTCTATTAATTTAATTCTAGACCTATTGTTTACTATCTGGGCACTCTAGGTAAAAATTCCTTGACTATTCTGGGTCACAGTTTCTACAACTGTAAAATTTCAATAAAAATGGTATCATTAAATGTTTTATGAGCCTTAAATGAGATTATAAATATAACGCACTTAGTACAGTATCTGGTATTCAACTAATTTAGTCTATCATTGTTATCTTACTTATTCAAGACCAAAAAAACTATACAAATGCATCATTTCTAACTATAAATTTACCATTAATAGAAATGTGTTTCTATTATTTTTTTCAAAATCCTAAATTCCAAGAATAGTTTTGTAAAATGTGACATTTTTTTAGAATAATTTTCTTGGCATATGAAACAATAATTTTGTCATTTCTTGAGTGCTTCTAAGCTCTATGCAGCTATCTTTTTAATATATTTAATTATCTTAAAAGCAGATATTAACTCAAGTTTGATGAATAAAGAGAGGTAAATAGGTGAATAACACATCTAATGAAATAATTTGGGTATGTGCTGGAGCTATTATTTGAATATGTGTCTGCAAGATTCTAGGCCTATGCTCTTTTACTAAACCGGGATTTCACTCCATGCAAATACAGATAGATCAGATGTTTATTATTCATGACTATTTGTTTGATTATGGTAAAACAAACAATGCCTCAATAATAAATAAAACTGCATAGAGGGGTGCCTGGGTGGCTCAATCGGTTAAGTGTCCGACTTTGGCTCAGGTCATGATCTCGTGATTTGTGAGTTTGGGCCCCACGTCGGGCTCTGTGCTGACAGCTCAGAGCCTGGAGCCTGCTTAGAATTCTGTGTCTCCCTCTCTCTCTGCCCCTCCCCTGCTCATACTCTGCCTCTCTCTGTCCCTCAAAAATAAATACATCTTAAAAAAAATTGAAAAAAAAACTGCATATAGAAATTCCAACATAGTGTCTCACCTAGTTCTAGTTATTTTGACTATCTTGATAGACACATGAGCTTATTATTCCCTGGGGTTAGCAACTGAATAGTGATTGGAACAAATATTTTTGAAAATAATCAATTCAGAAATACAAAAATACATTGTTTTTAAATACTTATCTATTTTCTTATATTCCTTTTAATGTACTTTGATGTTCTTACTAAGATTAATTATTATACCTAACACCTATTTGACCTATATTACTGTATCTCAAAATATTTAATTACAAAAATGTTAGACGTGTAAGTTCATATTAAAATAAAACACATCCATGTCCAATAGTCCATGAATATTTAAAATTGATCAGTGTCATATAAATACATTACATTCACATTTATGCCAGGAGACACAATTTTCACCACTAAAATACAGTTATCTAAGAATTAAGAAACCAAAAAAAAAATGTGCAAAGGGGTTAAAAGAGAGAGAGAGAGAGAGAGAGAGGCAAACCAAGAAATAGACTCTTAACTGTAGAGGGGAAACTAATGGTTACCAGGGGGGAGGTGGGTGGGGGGATGGGTGACCTAGGTGATGGGGATTAAGGATGAGCACTGGGTGTTGTAGAGAAGTGTTCAATCACTAAATTGTACACCTGTAACTAATATTACACTGTATGTCAACTAACTGGGATTTAAACAAAAACCTAAAAACTAATGTTATCTAAATAAAAATAATAATGGTGACAAGAAAAAGTTAAATGGAAATTTTAATAGAGTTTATAAGTTACCAATGTTTAATATTTAAAGCTTTTGGGAATTTATTTAGAAAGAACCTTAAGATGTGTTTAGTGTTTGACAATGGAATTATAGTTTGGGAAATAGGGCCTCCAATAATAATCTGCAAAGTTGAATAGCTTTTATGAACGATAGTTTTTCAGGACATGATTTTTTGGTGCCAGCTATGTCTCACCCTTCCCCCCACAAATTATTTCAGGGCTGTCTCTCTAACTCAGATTGTGAATCTCAGTGGCCATGCTTGTACCTCAGGAATTTACACCCCAAAACAAAAAAATAATCCAGGATGAAATACTTGCCCTAACTAAAGAACTATTAACTTTGGACAAATTATATAACCTGTTGATAATTAGTTTTCTAATACATGCACTAGAGACGGTAATACTTTGTGGTTTTGTGAGAAGTATGAGGCATTTGTAAAGTTTAGTGTTTAGCTTGTAAGTACTCACTAAAGTTAATATCCTTGAATTATTATAATTGACAAAACAGGAGTCATTGGCAAATGATGGATTAAAGCACAGATCTTAAAATTTTATATAACAGATTTATTTAATGGATGATATTTAAAATATAATTATCTTGTTCTTAGTGATCCATTAAGCTCCTCAAAATTATAATATATTTAGAAATAAAAAATTATCTCCTTGGAGTTTATCGTGATACAACGTGCTTGGTAACGTGCTTGGTTACCTCTGAAAGATTATGTAAATCCTCATAGTTAACAGGATTTTGAATATTGTTAAAAAGAGTTATCGAAAATATAAACAATAATTAATAAATACTAAATAAATATTTTGATGTTTATATATTCTTTTATTTTATAATTTATTTTTAATAAAATTATACATATTTAAGTTGTACAATATGATGTTTTGATATACATATACAAAGTGAAATGATTACTGCAATCAGGTAATTAACATACCCATCTACTCACATAATTACTGTCATGGGTGTGTGTATGTGGGGAGAACATCTGAGATCTATTCTAAAAAATTTCCAATATACAATATATTATTAATAACTATAGTAACCATGCTATACGTTAGATCTCTAGAATTTATTAATTTTACATTATTGCAACTTTGTACCCTTTGATCAACATCTTCCCATTTTCCCCACCTACTTGTATCTGGTAACCATCAACAAAATGAAAAAGCAACATACAGAATGGGAGAAAATATTTGCCATACAAATATCTGATAAGGGATTAATATAAGGAACTATAACTCAATAGCAAAACAAATAATCCAACTAAAAAATGGTCAGAAAACCTGAATAGACATTTACCCCCCAAGAAAGACATATAAATGGCCAACAGGTACATGAAAAAGAGCTCAAGATCACTAATCATCAGAAAAATGCAAATCAAAATCATAGTGACATCACCTAACAACTGTTAGGAAAAGTTTTGTCAGACAAAAAATGCCAAGTGTTGGAGAGGATGTACAGAAAAGGGAGTTTATATTCTTTTCTAAAAACAAACAACAATAATGGAAGGATAATAACAACATTTATTTTATACATTTATGAATGTAATTCCTTCTTAGGTTTAATTCTTATTTTTAGATTCATAAAATGCTTTTCTTTAAGAAAATTATTCTAAATTATTACAGAATTATTGTCCTTTATAGTATATATTTGTAGACTATCTTATAGAGTATTCTATTATCAAAAACAGTGTTTGATAGTATATATGTATGTTTATCATGTAATTTCAGTTTTCCTATGTTATTTTATAAATGTAAAAGGAGAGCGTATTATTTATGAGGATTTGTTATTGCATTCATTGTGAATAGGTCAAATACCCTCATGTGAATTAGCCTGGGCATCAGCAATTGATGTTTACACATAAAACATAAAGTGCAAAACAGAACTTAGCTTAGCAGAGCCTTGATTACAAATGATGCAAAGATCATAAAGAAAAAATATATATATATATTTATGAGAGTTCGCTTTCAAATCTGAATCTGAGATTTTTCTCTCTCTTCAAATTGATCATTTTTATTTATAATACTATTATTTATTTCTAAAGTAATACTATAATTTAATAGATAAGGAAACTTAAATAACCTCTCTGGAAGGATAAGGCCAGGCATTCCCCTTATTACATTAATTAAGCCTGAGTATGGAACAAGAACTCCATCCAAATCTTTGCATCCTCATTCCGTACCTAAGTTCCCACAATTAGTCTTTTTGTTTGTTTGTTTGTTTGTTTGTTTAGGATCAAGATACAGAGGTTGCCACTAATACAAAATTTGGGACCAGTTATCCATTATACAATTACAAGCATTATAATTTGAACACTCTCTCTCAAAAATCTGGAGGCATTAGGAAGATTTTGATAAAATCAGAAAGGGGATTCTATTCCAAATTAGCTAAATTTTCTTCAATGATAAATTGGGAAATTTTTGTGAAGCTGAGGGACAGTAGTTTACTAGAAATCAGAACGAGCTTACTAACTTGTGCAAGGTTATCTGCATTTCATGAAAGTTCAGAAACTTTACACTTATTTCATATTTGCTGTATTGACACAGGGTACAAAAATGTCACACACTGTAGATGTAATGGCAAGTATAAGCAATTCAGTTTTTTGTTTTGATGAAAAAAACAAAATTTTTTCTATCTGGATCATTGAAAGTGTTACAACAATAGTAATTTCAACCTTTATATCCACAGGAAAATTTATTCATTCTTTCTTTTCTATTCCCTATTTTTTTCTCCATTTGTTAGTCAGTGGTAGTTCTCTTTAAAAGCAGAGTAGAGGGGCACTGGGGTGGCTCATTGGTTGAGCATCCAACTCTTGATTTTGATTAGGTCTTGATCTCAGGGTTCATGAGAGATAGCTGCTTTGGGGCTCTGTGCTGAGGAAGACTACTTTGCATTCTCTCTTCCTCTCTCTCTGTCTCTACCCAACTGATTCTCTCTCTCTCTCTCTCTCTCAAAATAAATAAACATTAAAATTTTTTTTTTAATGTTTATTTTTGAGAGACAGACACAGTGTGACCAGGGGAGGTTCAGAGAGAGAGGGAGACACAGAATCCAAAGTAGGCTCCAGGCTCTAAGCTGTCAGCACAGAGCCCGATGTGGGGCTGGAACTCACAAACTGTGAGATCATGAACCAAGCCGAAGTTGGATGCTTAACTGACAGAGCCACTCAGGTGCCCCTAAATAAATAAACATTTGGAAAAATAAAAGCAGAGTAGAAATTTATTGGTACAGACATTAAATTTAATGCTAAAAATTCTAGAATACAGAAAGCTGCTTTCCTTTAGAAATATGATAGAACAATTCAGGCACATAATATACAAAATGTCTGCTGATTTGTCTAAATATTTAGCAATGTATAAAATATATATAAAGCTGTTTGGCAATAATATTGTAAATTTTCTGCTCCAAGCAATATTTCACAACCAGATTAAACAAACAATATATACCAAAAGTTTTTACAAAAAAATGCTGAAATACTTTTAATTTTGCTGCTACTAAAATATTCATACTTAAGCACCAAATGATATGACCAGGTCATTAGCAGTTTATTGAGTTTTCCAAAGTCATGATTGGTTTATTTGCTACTTTTTAGCAGTTCTTTCTATTAAAATTTGCCATTTTCTCTCCATGGGTTTAATACAGTTTGCAAATTTTACTTATTTTATTTCATTTTATTTTATTTTATTTTTTATCTAGGATTCATTTAACATTGGCAACATTGCACAGAAAACTTGGTATCAAGTGTTATTATACATTAAAAACTAATTGCCTTTTAATCTGTTATAGCTGTAAGATACTTATGAAACCAGTTCATACATACAATTACTTACAAAAGTTTAAAAGATGGCCAGGCAAGGGGTGCCTGGGTGGGTCAGTGGGTTGAGCATTCGACTTCGGCTCAGGTCATGATCTCACGGTTGGTGGGTTCGAGTCCCACGTCGGGCTCTGTGCTGATCGGAGCCAGGAACCTGCTTTGGATTTTGTGTTTCGTTCTCTGTCTCCCCCTCTCCTGCTTATGCTATATCTCATTCTGTCTCTCAAAAGTAAAGAAATGTAAAAAAAAAAAAAAAAAAAAAAAAAAAAAAAATTAAAAGATGGCCAAGTGAGTTAAGAAAATAGATATATCTTTCTAACTCTGTCATTAGCACCATAAAGAGGAATAAATATAAACTAGCCTTAGATTTATATTGAGACCATTTAATAGTTTTGCTTACTGTTGTTTTTTCTATATGAACACTAGTATCATAAAAAAAAAAGTGTTGCAAAAATGTTTTTCTAATAATTTCCATGATAACAATAAACATTCAAATAGGCAATAATCAAGCCAGGCAAAAAGAAATGCAGACATATATTTGCTGGATGATTGATAAGTACTGAGTGAATAACAAGTATCTACAGCTTTGGACATGAGCACGTTTATTTAGAGTGAAGTGTGGCCAAAGGCTACATGTAGAATAGCAAAACTGTTGGCCAGTTAATCTAGTCCATGTAAATATAGGTGGGTCCGAATCAGTGTATAGTTTTCTGTTATCACTGTAAGTACTGCCAAAAACTTAGTGTTTTGGAACCACATGATAATTTATTATCTTACAGTGGTAAAGACCAGAAGTCTTAAATGGGTCTCATTGGGCTAAAATCAAGGTGTCAGCAACTGCATTCTCTTTGAAGCCATTGCAAGTCTCCCCATTTGCTTCCCTATTCACTTACCTAAAGGACCCTTGTGATAATATTTGCCCCACACCCACCATAATCTGAGACAATCATTTATTTCATAGTCAATTGATTAGCAACCTTTGGGTTAGGGACGATGAGCATGTAGGAAGCCCAAGTGCTTTGGGGGAAGGGTGGGCAGTTTTATAGGCAGAGGAAGCAAATGTTCTAAGTGCTGATCAGCTGTGTATTTCAGGCAAATCCTCTAAAATGGAAAGGGAGGCACTCTTTCTTCCCAACTTCTGTCTTATGTTTCTCAGGAAAAACATGAAATCTTCCAGGGTCCTCCATGTGCTTCTAGCAGGGGTACACACCTTGGTTCTGATTAAACAGCTAATGCTATTGACAGCGGAGCCAGGAAGGATTAGAGCCCACTACAAAAAATGTTGGCTGCACAATGCAGTGTTTCTTAACTTCCTATTTTTCCTGAGAAAAAAATAATAAGTATTTTATTCAAATGAAAACAACAGCAGCAGCTTTAGTTCTCCTTTGCCATGCAACACCACATTTTCCCAAATTTAAAGAGTAGGACGTGGATATCTTTTGGGGGGAAGGGAGCATTACTCTTTCTACCACAATAGGTCATCATAGTATAAAATGAGATACAGGTTGGTGTTATGATATGATGGAGGAAATCGGAATTACTATGTGTGAGGGGAAGGGATAAGAACAAACATTGTAATATGAAGAAGAGTTGAAGGATAATTAAAATGGGTAAGGAAATGACAATACTGTGTGTTGATGCAGTGTTTTTAACCATAATGTAATTGGGAAAATTATTCTTTATTAACTTTTACTTGGGGTCAATGAAAGTCAAATTGAAGTCAAATTCATTTTGTTTAATATGTCTTCTTTGTTTTCCAGCATCTAACATTCTTTACCTTTCCATTATGTTATATATTTAATAGGAGGGTTTATTTGCACTCCAAAAAAGAAAAAGAAAGTTCTCCTTGGTTCTGTCATCCATTTAATATCTAATAATTAAGGAATGTTTTATTAATTTGATCTAGTGAGCAGATGTTTGACATGAAGAAAAATATAAAATATATCCTTGGTGTCATAAACAAGTAAAGTCCAGACCCATCTGAAAACACTTCAGTATCTGATTGAAAATATTTTGGTGATCATAGGTAAAGATAAAATATCCTAAGATGCCTAGACTCATGAGCAAAGCCCAAGATCCCGTGTATCTGAATGATTTAAGGTTCAGATTAAAGCCACTCCTCAATTTTTCTGATAATATTCCTGATTTTGGAGTTGCTGAGGCATTGATATCTGTCACCTTGGGAGGAGGGAAAGGAGATGAAGTGAGAGAGGAGTGTGCAACACTGCAGGGACACAACTTGCCTGTCCTTTTTAAGTTTATTTATTTATTTATTTTGCAAGAGAGAGTGAGGTGGGAGGGGAATAGAGAGAGAGAGGGAGAAAGAGAATCCCAAGCAGGCCCTGAGCTGTCAGTGAGGACCCCAACGTGGCATTCGAACTCATGAACTGTGAGATCATGACCCGAGCTAAAACCAAGAGTCGGATGCTTCGTGGACTGAGCCACCCAGGTGCCCCCATTTTGCAACTTTTATAAACCTGATCTAAGCTTGACATAGGAAAATAAAGTGCTCAGATGTGACTAGTTGGCCTTATACCATGAATAAAATTTAAAATTGTTATTCTTTTCTGTTCATTCTGTATTTCTAAGAGATTCATGTTAGTAATATCCTGTTACTTGTAAAATATTGACCTTTGCAAGTCCCAGTTGATCTACATAGAATAGAGTTGTTAATTAGGCAACTGTCCAACTGAGAATAAGAAATAGGCATGAGGTGAAGCTGATTGGGAAATTTATTGGCTGAAAATGTTATGACATGAAGCTCCAGGCAAACTTTATTAATTACTAATATAGTTATTTTTAAGATTATGTATTCTATCTCTTGTAGTTTCTTAAGGAATAGTGCAAATAGTGCAAATATCTTTGTCATATTGCATAACTAGCTTCTGATAGTTTAAAAAAAAGTGGTTTTATTCAGGTCAGAATTTTTTTAAAGAACATGAACGAGAAAATGTCTTTTTTTTAATGTTTATTTTTTATTTTTGAGAGACATAGTGCAGGTAGGGGAGGAGCAGAGAGAGAGGGAGACAGAGGATCTGAAGCAGGCTCCATTCTGACAGCAGAGCATGATGTAGGGCTCGAACTGTGAGATCATGACCTGAGCTGAAGGCAGAGCATGATGTAGGGCTCGAACTGTGAGATCATGACCTGAGCTGAAGGCAGAGCATGATGTAGGGCTCGAACTGTGAGATCATGACCTGAGCTGAAGTCAGCCGCTCAGCCCACTGAGCCACCCAGGTGCCCCTCAGGTCAGAGTTTTTTAAATTCAGTGAGTGTAATAGGCTAGTTTTGTGTTGGGGTTTTCTTCAATGAATATCAGTAAACTTTATTTTTAAAAAATTTTAAAAATGTTTATTTTTGAGAGAGAGAGAGAGAGAGAAAGAGAGAGAGAGAGACAACGCGTGAGCAAGGGAGGGGCAGAGGGAGAGAGAGACACAGAATCTGAAGCAGGTTCAGGCTCTGAGCTGTCAGCACAGAGCCCGACATGGAGCTCGAACTCACAAACCATGAGATCATGACCTGAGCCGAAGTCAGATGCTTAACCAACTGAGGCACCCCAATATCAATAAACTTTTGTATTTTTTACTGGAATATATTTCTAACACACATACTCACAAATATTATCAAAGATTATGTTATCTATGATTTGCCAACACTGATACAGCTTTTTTTTTCCATTTTGTTCTGAAATTCTTATTGTCACATGTATAAATTTCACATTATAACAATGACATTGTACACATCATTATGTTTTCTATAAACCTTAATGTAAGACATGTTTTACTGTTTGCTTTATTATATCTATATAAAAAAAGAATTGTCCTGTAGTATTTTATATACCTTAACTCAATTAATATATATTATCAACTAATATTTGACAAGTAGACCAAGAATACTTAATGGAGAAAAGATAGTCTCCTCAATAAATGGTGCTGGGAAAATTGGATATTCACATGTAAAAGAATAATATTAGACCCCTATCTTATGTAACTCACAAAAATTAACTCAAAAAGGATTAAAGACTTCAATGTGAGACTTGAAACCACAATGGTCTTAAAAGAAAACAAAGGGAAAAAGCTTCTGTATATTAGTCTTGACAATGTATTTTTGGATATGACAATGCACAAGAGACAAAATTAAAATTCAACAAGTGGGATTACACCAAATTAAAGAGCTTCTGCACAGAAAAAAAAATGATCAACAAAATTAAAAAGCAACCTATAGAATGGGAGCAAATGTTTGCAAATCATATATGCAAAATGTATAAATAACGCATATAACTCGATAGTAAAAATAATAATAATAATTCAATTAAAAATTGGTAAAGGAAATGAATAACACTTTTTTTTAAAGTTTATTTATTTATTTTGAGAGAGAGAGTATGAGTGAGGGAGAGGCAGAGAGAGAGAGAGAGAGAGAGAGAGAGAGAATCCAAATCAGGCTCCATGCTCACCATGCAGCCTGATGTGGGGCTCGATCTCAAGAACCATGAGATCATGACCTGAGCTGAAATCAACAGTCAGATGCTTAACTGAGTCACCCAGGCACCCTGAATAAACATTTTTCCAAAGTAGGTCCAAATGGTCAACAGGAACATGAAAAGGTGCTCAATGTCACTAATCATTAGGGAAATACAAATCAAAACTACAATGAGGTATCACCTCAAGCCTCTTAGAATGGTTATCAAGAAAAGATAAGAGGTAACAAATTCTGGTAAGGATGTGGAGAAATACTTGTGAATTCTTGGTAGGAATGTAAATTGGCACAGGCACTATTGAAAACAGCATGGCGGTTTCTCAAAAAGTTAAAAAACCTAGCAATATGATCTAGAAATTTCACTTCTGGGTATGTATCTGAAGGAGAAGAAATTACTGTGTCAAAGAAATAGCTGGCTCCCATGCTAATTGCAGCTTATTTACAATAGCCAAAACACAGACACAACCTAAGAGTCTATCAATGGATGAATGGATAAAGAAGAGTGTTGCACACAATGGAATACTGTTCAACCATAAAAAAGAATGAAATCTTATCATTTGCAACAACACGGATGAAATTTGAGGGCGTTATGCTAAGTGAAATAAGTCAGATAAACAAATATTGTATTATGCTCTCACTTACCTGTAGAAACCAAAATGACAACAACTGACTGAAAAAGAAAAAATATCAGATTTGTGGGTATGGCGGGGCAGAGTGGGGAGAAGAAATGGATGAAGGTGGTCAAAAGGTACACACTTCAATTACAAGTTAAATAAGTATTGAAGATGTAAGGTGCAACATGATGACTACAGGTAGGTGGCATACTTGGAAGTTGCTAAGATAGTAAATCCTTGACATTCTCCTCACAAGAAAAAAACAGTTTTCTCTCTCTCTTTTTAAAGATAATGTGTGAGTTAATGGAAGTTAACTAAAATCATTGTGGTACTCATTTCTCAAAATATATAAATCAAGTCATTATGCCGTATACTTACACAGTGCTATATGTCAATTATATCTCAATAAAACTGAAAGAAAAAATTAACTAAAAATAAATATTTATTTATTTATTTAATACTCGTGGACAAACTGATTTCAAGGAAGTATTTAATAAATGAAAATAAATTTAAGTACTTATTCATAATTCTTCATTCAAATTGGTTCTACGAAATTCCATGGAAAGCATTTCATCTTATTTGCTAAAATATATCAAAGATCATATTACTGGGCACTTTTCTCCATCTGCTTTTATCTTAGTATCTGAGATGTTTTGAACAAATGAAATGTAATCTAAAAAACAAAGAGTGAATATGTGCTTTACATTTTAAGACTGAAAATTTTAAAACTCAATTTTAAAGGAAAAAAGCTCATTTTAATTGGGATTTATAACACTTCTGTAGACAAAAAAGGATATGTACGAAGATTCTAGGCTTAGGAAACAGTAGGAAAATTCAAGGTTTATTTGGGACTCTGAGTTTTTAATCAAGTAGGAAATCATGATGAGTTTATACTAGTTATAAAAGCACTTTTGTCCCTTGCTGAATGCTTTGTCTCAAATGCAAACATTTCCTGTTTACCGTTCAAGGGTTAAGTCAAAATACAAAAAGGGAAAAATAAATAAATGAAATAAACCTATCAAAATAAGATAAAATCTTAAGAGATATGAAAAAGTGAGGGACTCCCGTGTGACTCTGTCAGTTGATGTCTGACTCTTGATTTCAGCTCAGGTCATCTCATGGTTCATGGGATTGAGCCCCACGTTGGGGTAGAGCTTGACACAGTGGAGCTTGCTAAGGATTCTTTCTCTACCCCCCCCCCCCACTTTCTCTCTCTAAATAAAATAAATAAATAATGAATTAATTGATTTCAAAAAGGAAAAGTGAAACAAGCCAGACACAGAAAGATAAATACTGTATGATCTCACTTATATGAGGCATATAATTAGTCCAACTCATAAAAGCAGACATTAGAATGGTAGTTGCCAGGAGCTGGGGAAGGAGAACATGGGGAGGTGATGGTCAAAGGGTACAAATCTTCAGTTATGCAAGATCATTAAGTTCTGAGACCTATTACACAGCTAGTGCCTATAGCAAACAGTACTGTATCATATACCGAAAATTTGCTAAGAGGATAGCTCTTACTTTCATTGTTCTTAACACAGACTCTGCTGCTGCTGCTGCTGCTGCTACTACTACTGATAACAGTAGTGAGGATAGGGTAACACTTTAGGAGGTGATGGATATGTTTATGACATTGATAGTGGTGATGGTTTATGGGCATATTGTTATCCCCAAACTCATCAGGTTGTATGTATTAAATACATATAGCTTTTGCATGTCTATCATACCTAAATTAAGTGTAAAAAAAGTGTATAAAATAATATTTTTAAGTGAAAAGAAAATATCGATAAAGAATACAATAATACCATCATCTGAGTTAAGGTGTCATAGCAGTTAACAAATATTCTATTCCATTGAGAAGATCAGATTTCTGGTAGGAATTACTGTAGCCCTAGGTAAGGCCTTAGAGGAATTTAAGCCAACTGAGGTGGAAGGTGATAAAGGAGAGAGTTTTCTTGCAAAACAATTAGAGCATGTAAAGTTATGAGACAGGAGAGCAGGATATCACTGGGAAGGAGTGAGTCAGTTGATCTGACTTGATCAGGACAATTCTGTAAGGAAATAATGGGAGTCACAGTTTGAAAAGTGGATTTTAGACATCAGTCCAATAATACCAGAATAAGAAGTTTACATCTGCTGAGTAGAGAGTGAGGATCCTCTAGGATTTGTGTGTTTATTTTATTAGTCCAATAATACCAGAATAAGAAGTTTACATTTGTTGAGTAGAGAGTGAGGATCCTCTAGGATTTGTTTGTTTATTTTATCTAATGTGTGTTGTGGTTAATTTTATGTCTACTTAGCTGGCCTAAGAGATGTCCAGACAGCTGGTAAAACATTATTTTTGGGTGTGACTGTGAGGGGTTTCTGGAAGAGATTAGCATTTGGTTCAGTAGACAGAGTAAAGCGATTGCCCTCAGGAATATGGGTGAGTATCATCCATTTGTTAAGGGCTCAAATAGAACAAAAAGGTTGAGGAGGGGCACATTCTTTCTCTTCTTGAACTGGGGCATCCATCTTCTCCTGTTGACATCAGAGCTCCTGGTTCTGAGGGCTTCTGACTTGGAAGGGTTTGTGCCACTTGACTTTCTGGTTCTCCAGCTTGAAGGTAGCAGACTGTGGGACTTCTCAGCCTCTACAACCAGTTCCTGTAATAAATCTCCTCTTCTATATGTCCAAATAGCCTCTTGGTTCTGTTTCTCTGCAGGACCCTGACTAACATGGTGTGTATTATTTTTTACAATCCTTCTTGTTTCAAGGAGGAAAACTCAGCTTATAGAGATACATAAAATTGCAAGAAGAACATCAAAATTATGTAACAAATAAGTATTAATTTAGTTAAATAAAAAAGTATTAATAATACAAAATATTTAAGTTCATTATGAAAATGAAAATACAATAGCAAAGTGTAATTTCTGCCACTTTCAGGTGTTTGTTATTTGCATATTTGAAACTCATTTGTTTTGATGGTCTCAAAAATTATACATATAGGTTTATAGTATATTACAACTTCCTTTTCCCTCTACAATATATTATAGAATCCTTTTGTATCAATATATACAGAACTGACTCCTTTTTTCACTTTTTAAAAAGTGCGTTTAAGTATAATATGCATACAGAAAGTGCATATATAAATAAATGCACAGCTAGCTGAATGTTTACAAAGCAAACTTTTCAGTGTAAGCAGATCCCTAATCAAGAAACAGAAAATTAACAGCTCTTTGGAAACTCCACCTTCTCATGCTTCTTTATAGTAAAAATTCCTGTTTTTGAAATTTCAAGTCTTTTGTGTCAGACTTCTTTTGCTCAATTATATGTTTGTGAAATTAATTTATATTATTATGAATCATTGTAGAATATTCTGATTACTATCTTAGTATTCCTTTGTGTGATTGCACCATAATTTACTTATACAATCTACTGTTAATAGCAGTTTGAATAGGTTCTAGTTTGGAAATAATAGTAACTGCTACTATGAATATATTTGTGTCTGAGACATAAATACACACACACACAAATATACATATGTACACATACGCATTTATATTTCTGTTAGGGTAGAATTAGTGGGTTTTGGAATATTTATTTGTTTAGCTTCAGCGGATAATGCCAAATTATTTTCTAAGTGTTTAAGCAAATGAATCATCCTGCTGGCATTATATGAAGACCCTGGTTGTTTTACCTCCTCTCAAACACTTCATTTCTTTGGTGTCTTTTATTTGTTATATTTCTGTGGGATTGTGATAGTATTGTGGATTTATTCTGCATTTACTTGTTGGCTCATAAGATTGAGCACTATTTCTTATGTTATTGCCATTTGGTTTATTCGAACATGTCTCTTGCCTTTAAAAAAATAGGCCATTTGTCCTTTTCTTACTCTTTTGTAATAGTGCTTTAAATATCTTGTACATACGACCTATGTTGGATGGATGTATAGCAGATATTTTCTTCCACTCTGTATCTTACCTTTTCACTTTTAAGGTGTATGTGTGCATGTTTGTGTGTTTTATAGACAATTTTCTAGAACAGTTTTAGATTCATTTTATTTTATTATTTTCTTTTATTTTTTTAATGTTTAATTTTGAGAGAGAAAGAGAGCGAGAGAGAGAGAGAGCAAACACACAAGCAGGGGAGGGACAGAGAGAGAGAGAGGGAACACAGAATCCAAGGCAGGCTCCAGGCTCCAGGCTCCAAGGTGTACACACAGAGCCTGACATGGGGCTCGGAACCAGTAACCCTGAGATCTTGACCTGAGCCAAAGATGGATGTTTAACTCACTAAGCCACCCAGGCACCCCAAACAGTTTTAGATTTAGAGAAAAATTTAAAGGATACTACAGAGAGTTCCCCTATACCCTGCATCTGGTTTCCCTATATTTTATCTTATGTTGGTGCATACATTTTTACAAGTAATATACCAAATATTGATACATTATTATTAACCAAAGCCCATAGTTTATTCAATTCATGGTAGAGTTTACTCAGTGTCTTGTTTCTCATCCAATATTCCATTCAGTATATACATGTTACATTTATTAGTTATATCTCATTAGGCTTTTCTTGGTTCTTGATTATGACTGTTTCTTAGACATCACTGAGGGGAGGTGGCAGTGGTCTCATTACTCAAGTGGAGGCAAAAATCCCTACACTACACTGTGTCCCTTCTGACACCACCCCCAAGGAGAAGGAGTAGCATCTCCCTAGTGCTGGGTAATGGTGTAAGTCCAGGCTTCTTAGTGGTCTCCACTAATACTGATACAGAGAGTGGAACTTTTTACTCCCATTTCAGAGGGGATGAAAGTCCTGACTTTCTACTTCCTACTTGACCCTATTGGGACCACTGTTGTGATTCCTGGTTGCAATCTGTGAAGGGCAAAAGTCTAGAAACCCTTGTTGACCTGTGATGGCATGGACAGAAGTGGGGCCACAGGTGTTGAACAGTGTGTGTGTGTGTGTGTGTGTGTGTGTGACTAGAATAGTTGCTTAAAATGTTTCTGACTTGCTATACTGTCTTTTTCCCTAATACTTTTGCTAGACAGATTAAAGTTTGTTGGGTCTCAATATGTCTGTGCCTACTGGTATTTTGGGGATAGAGGAGGCAAAAGGAAAACCCATGGGATACATAGCCATGTTGTTCCTTGCATCCTGAGGTCCCTAAACAACCCACCTTCTTCTCATCACCTGTCAGAGATATCTTAGGTTTGTTTAATAATGTAGACATTTGCTAGCTGTATTAATAATGGAAAGAATACAGAAATGTGTGTCTACTCCATCAACCACAAGGGGAAACCCAATGTGCTTATCTACTTTTAAATTAGAAAATTTTTCAAGGATTTTATTATTGCTATCTCCTGTATCTCTTTAATTTAATTTTTAAAAAATCTGTTTGTTTGTTTGTTTGTTTTAATAATGACTGACTTGTCTTTTTCAAGAAACTTCAACCACTTTATATCACATCCTCACTCTGGAGACTACAGGCTTTGTAGAATGATTTCCAGCAAATATATGCTGTTATTTATCCATCTGTAGCAGCTTAACAAATCCACGGAAAGATTTCCCACAGCCATAAGTCTGCAGGGATGCCATGGGAGTTTTTATTAATATTGTCTGCTCCAAAGCGCTTTGACCATTGAAAATATTTGCTTATGAAGATTTCGCATATTTATTAATTTGATCTCACATCTCCTCAAATGTAAACATTTCCCTAGTTTTAAATGGTATAATTATCTATCTCATTTTATAATATATTTTAGGCTTATGGCTACACATATTCAAGCTGGATGTATTTCCAGTCTCACAATTTAAGATGCTATTGACAAAAGCTCTGTGTTCTCCCAAATTGAAATCTTTAGAAGATAAAATTCAATCATCTTTTGAACTGCTAACAATGAATATTGTCATCCTCTTTTTTTTTTTTTTTTTTAATTTTTTTTTTCAACGTTTTTTATTTATTTTTGGGACAGAGAGAGACAGAGCATGAATGGGGGAGGGGCAGAGAGAGAGGGAGACACAGAATCGGAAACAGGCTCCAGGCTCCGAGCCATCAGCCCAGAGCCTGACGCGGGGCTCGAACTCACGGACCGCGAGATCGTGACCTGGCTGAAGTCGGACGCTTAACCGACTGCGCCACCCAGGCGCCCTGTCATCCTCTTTTATAACATGCTAGATTTTGTTTAGCAGTGTCTTGTATATAGTTGATACTTACAGATTTGTGGATTTTTCTAAAAATGAAATATTTCAGTCATGTTTTATTAATATGCCTTTGTTTTGTTGTTAAATTGTGCTGTATTTTCAGTAGTACTTTATTTTGTTACTTTATTTTATAAAAACAGATTCTTTAAAGTATTTTAAATGTAAAGTATGTGACAATTCCATATGTGAGTCTTCAGCAAATGACTGGGTATATAACTATTTTTATATGAAACAGAAACACATTTCTATGAACAGTTTTCTTTAGATGCTGGTTATTTTCTAAAAGATCAAATATATATATATATATATATATATATATATATATATACAGCTCATATATACAAACTTTATGTAATTATATGTTTTATTAAGATAGGTAGGGACAATGTGATGACAATAACTATTTACATAGTTGGGAAGAAACCAATGTACCTCTTCTACGGATACAGAATTCTGGGTGTGAGTCTTTTGCAACTGAGTGTAGCTATTTGACTAAGTCCTCTGTGAGGAATAAGCTTAGAAGTTTCCTGAGCCTGCACTGATGGGTTAACAAGGCATGAAGAATTAGAAAGCCACAGGATGTACACACCCAAGTTTGGGTAAACAAGACTAGGTAAATAAGATTAGGTAAAAGGGGCAAGGCCCCCAGTATAGAACAAAGGTATAGAAATAATGAATCTCAGGATGAAAACATCCTAGATGAGGTAAACAAGATTAGATATTCAGAACTGCCCCCCCAATTTAGTACAATAGCAGAAAGCTGCTTTCACAGGAAGGAAGGACCAAATTAGGTAAAAAGGTAAGCAGGGCTATAGACCACAGCAGGGAGAAGTTGCCCATAGCAGAGCTAATTAACAAAACAAAAGTGCCTTGTTGACCCTGAGGTTACATGCTAGGTCTTTCTTGTCCCCTATGCCAGTTTAGGTAAGCAGAGGTGGGGCCTCATGTTTGCTGCAGACAACCTTCCACCCAGCACCAGAATCTTATTTTGTATTGACCCAAACCCCTAACAGCACATATCTCCAAAACCCCCTTTCCCCCATGCCCATGAGTTCATGGGTTCTTTGTCTCTCTGTGCACGCCCATCATGCTTGTAAGCCTTTTGATCCTAATAAAAACAGAGCAAGGACCCTTACTCAGGTCTCTTGTCTCCTACCAGACATTACCCTGTCTACATTTTTAATCCCGTGTCCCACTTTCTTGCTGGACAAGAGAGAACTCCAGACCCAGAGTCTACAACAGTTCTCAAACTGGAATGTGAGTGAAAGTGACATGGGCCAGTTTCAGGTCTGCTCAAAACACCTTGCTTCTGCTCTTCTCTATTCTTTTTTTTTCTTTCCTGGGTGTGCAGTGATGATAACCCAGAACCTTATTAAGTCATGCATTGGAGTTGCAGAGCTATATTTTCTCCAGATCCTTTGATATCTGTATGGAACTTATCACTCTTTTTTGGGTCTACTTTGTTGGAAAACCTATCTAGGATGTCACATCAGAGAAAATTAAACTTTTATTGAGTTTAAACAATTATGGTCTAATTGGTACAACAGATTTAGTCTAATCTTACACATATATATTTAATTCAAAATCGTATGGGATTCTCAATAAAAGAGAGGATCATTAGTTATATATAAATATAGTATTTTTAGTTTTAATGTTGTTATATTAATATAATAAACAAAACTGGAAATTCTTGAGACCCTACCATAGTGTAGGGTAACAATTCCCTTCATTTATTCAGCTTTACAAACTTTCCTTAAAGTGGTAGATGGTGTTGAAAAATAAGGGCAAGTCCTAGATAGATGCCCTTAGCCTGGTCCATGATTTTTTTTTTTTTTTTCATTGTAGTAAGACTTTTTCAAGTTTAATATAATGGACATGTTATATTTTTATAAACAAAAATATAAACAAACTTATTTTTAACATTACTTTATCATGTGTCTGTTGGCCATCTGGATGTCTTTTTGGAAAAGTGTCTATTCATGTCTTCTGCCCATGTCTTCACTGGGTTATTTGTTTTTCGGGTGTCCAAAAACCAAGAGCACACTTTACAAACTGTATGTTAACCAATCTGACAGTAAATTATATTACAAAAATAAGTATTTTAGTCACACCATAAAGAGAAAGCCTATTGCCTTTCCTTGTATGTATTTATTGATGTCCTCCAGTCAAGGACAAGTAAGTAGTTGAACAACACCTGTAGTTGAAAAAAGTCAGATTAATTGGCATTTTGCTCTGAGTGAAACCACATATAATGCTTAACTATGGGGTTTTTCAGTAAGAGGGTATCCACAAAATGTTTTATAGGATTTGTGCTTCTATTAAGTAATTTGGAGAAAAAGTAAATGAAGCTGGATTTTGCTCTGGATTGGATGCTCTCAGAAAGTGGGGGTGATTTTATTTTTGAGGATCCTAATTTTCATCCAGAAGATATGAATAACAAATTGGGGTTAAAGCTATAATTTCTTTTTTTCATTTTTTAAATATTTTAGTTAATATACAGTGCCATATTGCTGTCAGAAGTAGAATTCAGTGATTCATCACTTATATAAAATAAAGCTATAATTAATAAAAATGCAGCAGTCACATATTAGTCAGAAAATGAGTGTTTAACCATTATTTTAGTTTGTACAATGCTTTTGCTTTTGTCTGTGCTTAGACATGATTATTAAGTTGTTACACTTTTGTTCTTTTTGTATCATGATCACAAGTGGCCTTGCTTATGTTTGTGGTTGCAGGAATTTTTATGTTCAACGTGAGATCATCAGAGCTTAGTTGCAAGTATCAGACTAACTCCAGCAACACCAAGTCTTAACTCTCAAGGCCACCAAATTTCAGGTGTTACTTTTCTCTTAGTTCCTGCTTTTTTCCATGGGTAGATGAAGTGAGGACTTAGGGTATTAATCTAAGGTCTTCACTGTTGCCAAGCTTTTGCTCATCAGGAGGTTGCTTCCAGAATGTTGTCTGTTGTTGGAATAGAATTAGTCTTTCCCGGGGCACCTGGGTGGCTTGGTTGGTTGAGCGTCTGACTTCAGCTCAGGTCACGATCTTGCAGTCCGTGAGTTCGAGCCCCGCGTCGGGCTCTGTGCGACAGTTCAGAGCCTGGAGCCTGTTTCGGATTCTGTGTCTCCCTCTCTCTGTGACCCTCCCCCGTTCATGCTCTGTCTCTCTCTGTCTCAAAAATAAATAAACATTAAAAAAAAAAAATTAAAAAAAAAAAAAAAAAAAAAAAAAAAGAATTAGTCTTTCCCATTCCTTTTGTTGCATTTGAAATGACAGGAGCATTTAAGATACTGAACAGGATACTTCAACAAAATGGTTTAGTCTTTGCAATAGATTTTGAAGATAGAAGCCTGAATTACCAAACTCAGACAGCAAAACCTGTCCTAAATCCAGCTGTGCTAGTTCCAAATATCCTGTAAGCTTTTCTTTTAGCCTAATCACAGACTATTCTATGCAACATACAGTATTTACATATAATCAGCAAGAAATGTTGCTGTAGTACAACTTCCTCCCTGGCTAGATGAACAGAAATCAAGGGTTATGTACTTGTTCATAACAACTTTGGCTAATAGTTTAAACTGGTCTGTTGGCCTCCCAGAGTAGAAGTTATGCTCTCATAAGGAAAAATAATTTTGGGAATATATTTATCAGGAGATAATCAATTATTCATTCCTTAAGGTGGGAAAAGATGGATTAAGCAGTTTTAGCAAAATGGGATGGAATATCTCTAAAGAGAACAAACTGACTATTGCAGCAAGAATGAACCCAATATTTTTCCATTCCTGGCTGTGGGCTATGTTTTGCTGATAGGGTTTTAATTCTTCAACAAAAATATCTGCTGATATGGGCTCAAAGTTCAATAATAACAAGATTAAAGTTTGGAATTAATTACATGAGGAAAACTAGTATCAGAAGAAAACTTTAAAAGATGTTTATCTCCTGAAAAGTTTAAAAGGACAGCTATTAAAGTTTTTGTCAGCAGGATTTGGTAGGGAGTGACACATACATTAATTGGTTAAATTCAGAGAAATCACAAATCATCATGTTTAAAAGTAACGAGATGAGGGGCACCTGTGTGGCTTAGTAAGTTCAGCGTCCAACTCTTGATTTGGACTCAGATTATGCTCTCATGGTTCATGAGATTGAGTCCCATGTGGCTCTGCGCTGACGGCAGGGAGCCTGCTTGGGATTCTCTCTCTCCCACTCTCTCTGCCCCTCACCTAGTGACGTGCTCTCTCTCTCACACACAAATAAATAAACTTTAAAAAAAAAAAGTAACAAGAAGGGCTGCCTGGGTAGGTCAGTCTTTTGAGCATCTGACTCTTGGTTTCAGTTCAGGTTATGATCTCACAGTTCAGTTCCTCAGTTAGAACCCCACATCATACTCCACACAGAGCCTGACTGGGCAGAGCCTTCTCTCGCTGCTCCTCCCCTGCTCTCTCACTCTCTATCTCTCAAAATAAATAAATAAGCTTTTTTAAAAAAAGGTAACAAGATGAAGGTAAAAAAGAGCACATTAAGAATATCTTTTGTTAATTGAAAGAACATGTCAGGGTGATGTCAGGGCACCTAGGTGATTCAGTCAGTTGAATGTCAGACTCTTGGTTTCAGCTCATGTCAAGACCTCATGGTTTGTGGGATCGAGCCCTGCATCGGTCTCCATACTGACAGCATGGAGCTTGCGTGGGATTCTCTCTCTCCGCCTCTATCTCTGTCCCTTCACTGCTTGCATGTTCCCTCTCTCTCTCTCACTCTCAATCAAAATAAATAAGTATTTTAAAAAAGAGCATGTCAAAATGTAATAATATGGAGGATTAATGACAGAATAAAAGAAGAAAGAGGCTACTGCAGAATTAGAAATTTCATCTTGTTCTCTCATCTTGCAGAAGTTGTCTACTTTTGGAGTCATTAACCTAATTCTGTGTCTTGGGTAAAAACAGCCTACTTCCATAGTTAGTTTCTGGTGAATTTCCAACAATCCTAAATTTATGGTTTCTTAATAGCAAAGACAAGGTAGTCAAGAAAGAGTTATTTATGTTTTTTTAACTGGAAATTATAAATCAAAGGATAAACAGTGCAGGGTTTTACTGTTTGTCAATTATTAATAACAACTTATAAGGTCTTTTCCATTGCATGAAAGATCAGTTTTCCTGATAGCTTTTTTTTTTTTTTCCCAGAAGACCAAATGTCCTTTTTTCAGATCATGTTAAGGCTATTGAAGTGCAAATTTTGGATATGCAAATTAAATATGATTTTACTATAGTTGTAGGTTTCATATGGATCTCTGACCATGTTTAGCCATATTACTAGTAATAGAATGAAGTCTCAAAATTATCAGATTCTTGGGATAACATATTCTTTTTTTAAATTTTTTTCACATTTATTTATTTTTGAGAAACAGAGCAAGACAGAGTGTGAGTGGGAGAGGGGCAGAGAGAGGGGGGACAGGGCAGAGAGAAGCAGACTTCAGGCTCTGAGCTGTCAGCACAGAGTCCAACGTGGGGCTTGAACTCATGGACTGTAAGATCATGACCTGAACTAGTTGGACGCTTAACCAACTGAGCCACCCAGGAGCCCCTTGGGACAACATACTCTTAACTCAGGAAAATTTGTGAGGCCTATATGTAGTTGATATTACCATCAAGGATACTGTCAGTACTTTGGGGCTTATAAGTATTAGGCCTTCTAAAACTTATGATTTCTATAATTATAGAATTCCATTACTTACCTTTACAATTACTGAACTTTGTGAATAATAAGGAAAGAAAGCTTTCTAAGTAAATGGTAAAGATTTATGGAGTTTTTGATAACAATGCCACTTGAAAGTGTCTCTCTTACTGTAGTGATACAGAATGGGATACTCAACACAAAGAATACATTGCTCTCCTGCAGGGAAAATCCTCAAACCATCCCGACAAGAATCAACAATAGACAGTTATAATCTGTTGGGAGGTCTTCAAATGAGCCTTAAGATTTGGGTTCTTATTTATGCCCTATCTTGAATTCTTAACAAAATTATGTAATTGCTAAATTGGACATTCATTGAAAAATACCCTTAATATTATTCCATCAAGTTTGGTTCAATATTATTGCCAATTTGTGTCTGCTATTGTGGATATTTTCAAGCATTTTTCTCAACTTCAATTTTCTTATGGCTATTTCCTTAAGCCATAGCCAACTGTATAAAATTTCTTCAATTTGTTGTGATCTCTGTAGGTGGTTTCTACAGATAGCAAGAAATATCTGCTTCCAAAGTATCTTAATATCATCATCTAACTCATAATCATGCCTACTATTAGGATAAATATATTCTCTCCTGTCATTTGTCAGCTGGAAGATCTTGGTGAGGGCAATGAATTCAACTACAAAATTATTTAATTTCTAGAGTGATTTTATGTTTTAACAGTAAACTCATGTCAGTGACAGCATAGCTTGCTTGGTAAGTTTTAGTTTTGTTGTTTTTGTTTTAAGTTAAAAAAATTTTTAATTGTATTCATTTATTTTTGAGAGAGAGCAAGCATGAGTAGGGGAGAGGCAGAGAGAGAGGGAGAGAGAGAATCCCAAGTAGGCCCTGTGATGTCAGTGCAGAGCCTGATGCAAGGCTCCATCTCACCAGCTGTGAGATCATGACCTGAGCTGAAATCAAGAGTTAGACACTTAACCAACTGAGACACCAAGTCACCCCAAGTTTAAAATTTTAAATAATGCTTTTCTATGGGATTTTTTAGAGAGGTTGTATATCATGTGGATAGTAGTCAAACATAGTCAAGCAATTATTGGCTTATCTTTCTTCATTATCAGGGAAGGAAGGTGGCTTTATTTAGAATGTTGCACCAATGGATAGTTATGTGTGAAGGAGAAACAATACTATAGGAGGAAGCGTAATTAATGAAGAATGTGTTTTCTGTCAATAGAAGGGTGTATAGAGTATCATTAAGTTTAGTGGAGATTATGAAATGAAAACAACTGAAGCTTTCATCACTTTTGTTGCTACTGCTTTTATACAAGCTGGATAGCCCTAGGCTCTTGGATTTAATGAAAAATTGAAACGACAGCTCTTTAATGATTTCCATGTAATAGTCAGGGGTCTTAGTAGTGCCTGCCCAAACATTTCATGAACAAAAACGTAAAGAAACTGATTGAACACAGAATCTGGAAACAAGTCAGTTTGTAGACTTTATTTACCAGTTTTGGGATTCAATTATAAGTATGCCTTTTTTAACTTGAAAAGTGCCTGAGCACTGCTGTTCTGTGAAAGACAATGTCAAGAGAATAAGAGAACAGGCTATAGACTGAAAGGAAAATATTTGCAAAGGACACGTCTGATAAAAGACTGTTATCCAAAATACACAAAAAATTCTTAAAAATCAAGATGAAAAAGAGCAACCCAATTAAAAATTGAGCTGAAGATCTGAACAGAGCTTCACAAAAGGAGATACAGATGGCATAAGTATATGAAAGAATGGCTCACATTATATGTCATCAGGGAAATGCATGTTAAAGCAATAATGAGATACTGCTATATTCCTATTAGGATGTCCAAAATCTGGAACAATGTGGAAATCTTTGTGTTTCCTAATGACCAATTTAGGAAAACCATAGTAGGTATAGGCATATATGATGTGTATTATTCATAATTTGGGGTCTGAATATGAGAAAGGCAAAGTTAATAATAGGTTTTAGACAAGACAAGCACAAAAATTTTAAGGGAAAAGCTTTTATAGACACCATTATAAAGTAATGTAACAATATAAAGTAATAAACAACAGTGGTTGTTAGGAATTTAACATTTTAAAAAGTAAGAAATGTTTCGCAGTTCTGTTTAACAATATGTTAAAAGAAAGATTTAACAGAACATTTTGATGACAAAAATGAAGCTCTACATATGGGCAGAAAATAACATTTTATAGGAAATAAAAGACACATATGTTATTCATTACTTATGAAACAATTTCTATTAGGTTGTTAATATGTTTATATATCTCTGTATTGAGACATACAGAGATATATAAACATACGAATAGACAATAAATTGAAAGCTCTTAGCTAACCACCAATATATTAAATGAAATAATATATGTATCATTAAATTTGTCCTCTTGATCAACTGTGAAAACTTTCCCAATAAACAGAGGAAAATCATATCCATTTTCTTTTCTACATATTCATACCTCTCTGTAATTTTTTTTCCTAGTTGTGTCATTCATTTATACTACCATCAACTCTATATAATAATTTAAATCAAACAGTGATCAGCCAAATGTAATGATTTTCCTTTTTATCAGCACAAGAAAAAAACACACGCAAAAAACAAAAATGAAACAATGAAAACTGTTTAGCTACTAATTTTCTTCCTGAGAACTCGTTTTATATTACTTTAGCAGATTTTGAGGTGACAATATATATGTAAATATATAATATACAATATTATTTATTAATTAATATATATTAATATATATATAATACAATGAGAGGCTTTTTCATGTTTTTTTAATTTTAGCCATTCAGGTAAATAAGGTAAATTACAATTATGTTAGTGATCATTGTTTATAGTATCTATTTCTACTAAGAAATCATCCTATTACACAATTCTTACATATTAATAAACATAATCATTTTGGTTAAGAATAGTATGAAATAAAGTCTTATAAATATATTAGTCATTACTATTCCATTTAGCTACATATATTAATTTGTATATTTTGCACATACAATGTATTTATTTTTGTTATATATTATTTTCAATCATATGTATAATTTTGAACTAGTTATAGAAACCTGATAATTTACTTAACTCATAAATTCAATGCAGGAAATTCAAGAAGTTTAATCTTAAATCCTGAGATAGGTAATACTGATCTTGTATAAGCTAAATATTGTGCTGACATTTTTAAATGGTAAACTAAATTTTAAAGACCTTGAAAAATCATTCCAAAAGTTCTTTTTCTGTCTTGGGATCTTTTCTTTGTATCTAGCAACCATATGAATGAAGGCTATTATGCAAATACATTTTGCAATGTCATAAAAAAAAAAAGAAAGAAAAAAATTTATTTACTAATCTTTCAAATTTCCTTTAGACATTTTTGACTGCCCTTTCAATCAGATATTCCTAGAGTATGCACATACCAATGCAATTATTTTTCTCTCATCAATCTTTAAAATTTCAAAAGTGAGCAGAAAGAGGACAAGAAGAAGTAAAACAAAGAAAGGAAGGGGGATGGAGACAACCGTAGACATGTATGAAATTATCACTATAAAAAAGCTAATGTTCTTTCCTCTACTAAGAGAAAGCAGAAAGTTTAGAAGCAGTAAAAGGCCTTTTGACATGTATAAAAGAAAGAAAGAATGAGTGAAATTAAGAAAGAGAGAAAGGAAGGAAAGGAAAGGAAAAAGTATGGTTGAAATAATAGCTTGGTCCCTTGAAAATTTTAACAAGCTGTATACTTTTTGTAATGCTTATTAATCTCCAAAGTAGAAACATGAGTGGAACATTTCATCTGTAAGCAAAATGGTTTTTTTCCTGCTTCAAAGCTATTCATCTCTTGTTTGTTCTAAGCACTTCTCAGTAGATTAATTCTACTCATCTCAAATTTCAAAATGTAATCCCTATTTCAAATTGTCTTGATGAAATTGTGCCAATTCGAGAAATAAACATAAAGTTTAACAATATAATAAATAGACATGAATAAAGAGGATATTTGGCCTCAGAGAGTTACACTTTATATTAAGAAGGAAACATAAAATTTGCAATGATCTGTAAGGATGATGCTTTTATAAACTTGTGTCTCTGGAACTTGACCGAAGACCAATTGGCAAGCCTTCTGATTTTGAGCAGGTAAACCTAAACAAAGAATTTCTCAGAGACATACAGATAAGACTGAGAAAGTTCTTTGTAAGGTGTCAAATGGTGAGTGGATGACAAATATCTCCAAACTCCGGTGTGAGGAGAAATTAAGAACTTCTCAATCCCAGAGCTGGTTCAAGGAAGTTGATCAAACCTCCATCCATTCTCCCATTTTTATTTTCTTTAAAAGTTGCAACACAAAACAAAACAAAAAGCACTCAAGAAAAAAGGCAAGTTTAAAAAATATAATAACAGAAGTTAGAAGACTGGAAAGAAATCATTTATAAGCCATAGATATATATCAGATAACCAAAATTCCCAAAGGACTTTATTTCTTGGCAAACAAACAAAACAAAATAAATCCAACAATGAAGAGCCTAGCAAAATACTGGTGCTCAATCAGCATCAGATTACCATCCAACTACAGGCTTAATCTCATTTGGGTCTATCCACAGGGATTGCTCATGTGCACAATATATTATTAGTATTTGTCTTTGGCAGTGAGGGCTTTAGCTGAGTCTTGGTGGAACTGCCACTTCTGTCATAAACCTCAAGGGACATAACTGTGGTCAGACAAATTTGGGCATCATTGAAAAGGTAGAGACTGTACATCATGAAGATACCATAAGATATCTCAGTAAGAAGACTTACGGGATATGTGCTTGTGTTAAGGTAATTTTCATGAGCATTTATAGAAATGGAACTTGCTATATATTGGATGCTGTCAGGAATTGGATCTAATTCCAAATTTTAATCAAAAGTCAAAAGAAGAGCTAAAGTTGTCATGGTAAAGAAGCAGGCACCATTCAGTTAATTATTTTGGCTATTTTGTGGTTTGTACAATGTTCAGTGTTCTTCACTGGGGACACAGAAGTTTACCTCTATGGGTGGTATGGCTATAGCCTTGCTTTATTGTTTATAGATGTTTCTCTGATATTAGCATTCTAGAGTTCTGTGAAATTCTTGTGCTCAACAGAGACCACACGCATTATCTGTGATTACCAGGCTAGCTCCTGAATGTCAGAGGATGTTCTTCTCTTTCTCTATATTGAAGTTTAAGTTTTAAATATTCACTTAACCACCATTCACCTTTTAAAAAGTTTTATCAGCTGTACCTAATAATAATTCTGTACATGAAATTGCAAAAGAAGACTCAACGCTGTACTGAATTGCAATGGGCCTGGGATATTCTCCTGATAGGTTGTGGAAATGTATGGAATCCCAGAAAACAAATAGAATGAATGCATTATTTATAACAATTACAGATGAAGGAGCCTCCTTTCATTCAAGGGTTGTTTTTTCGTTTGTTTTATAAATTCAAATTAGTTAACATACAGTGTAGTACTGGTTTCGGGAGTAGAACCCAGTGATTGATCACTTCCATATAACACCCAGTGCTCATCATAAGTGCCCTTCTTAATGCCCATCACCCATTTAGCCCATCCCCCATACATCTCCCCTCCAGCAACCCTCAGTTATTCTCTACAGTTAAGAGTCTTTTATGGTTTGCCTTCCTTTCTGTTTTTATCATATTTTTTCTTCCCTTCCCATATGTTCATCTGTTGTGTTTCTTAAATTCCATATATGAGTTCAATCATATGATATATGTCTTTCTTTAACTGACTTATTTCACTTAGTATAATACACTCTAGTTCCATCCACATTGTTGCAAATTGTAAGATTTCATTCATTTTCATTGCCAAGTAGTATTCCATTGTATGTGCATGCGCGCGCACGTGTGTGTGTGTGTGTGTGTGTGTGTGTGTGTGTGGGTACATGCGTGTGTGTACATCTTTATCCATTCATCAGTCGATGGACATTTGGGCTCTTTCCATTATTTGGCAATTGTTCCTAGTGCTGCTATAAATATTGGGGTGAATGTGTCCCATCAAATCAGCATTTTTGTATCTTTTGAATCCATACCTATTAATGCAATTGTTGGGTCATAGGTTAGTTATATTTTTAATTTTGTGAGGAACCTCCATACTGCTTTCCAGAGTGACTGTACCAGTTTTCATTCCGACCAACAGTACTGAAGTTTTTCCCTTTCTTTGCATCTTCTGCAGCATCAGTTGTTGCCTGAGTTGTTGATTTTAGCCATTCTGACAGGTGTGAGGTGGTATCTCAGTATGGTTTTGATTTGTATTTCTCTGATGATGAGTAATGTTGAGCATCTTTTCATGTGTCTGTTTGCCGTCTGGATGTCTTCTTTGGAAAAGTGGCTATTCATGTCTTCTGCCCATTTCCACTGGATTTTTTGGTTGTTTTTGTGTTGAGTTTGATAAGTTCTTTACAGATTTTGGATACTAACCCTTTATCTGACAGGCTATTTGCAAATATCTTCTCCCATTCCAAAGGTTGCCTTTTATTGTTTCCTTTGCTGTGCAGAAGCTTTTTATCTTGATGAGGTCCTACTAGTGCATTTTTGCTTTTGTTTCCCTTGCCTCTGAAGACATATCTAGTAAGAAGTTGCTGTAACTGAGGTCAAAGAGGTTGCTGCCTGTGTTCTCCTCTGGGATGTTTAATGGATTCACATTTAGGTCTCTCATCTATTTCAAATTTATTTTTTGTGTGTGGTATAAGAAAGTGGTCCAGGTTTATTCTTCTGCGTGTTGCTTTCTAGTTTTCCCAGCACCATTTGCTGAAGAGACTGTCTTTTTTCCATTGGATATTCCTTCCTGCTTTGTCAAAGATTAGTTGGCCATATGTTTGTGGGTCCATTTCTGGGTTAATTATTCTGTTCCAATGATCTATGTATCTATTTTTATACCAGTACCATACTATGTTGATTATTACAGCTTTGTAATACAGCTTGAAGACTGGAATAGTGATGTTGACAGCTTTGGTTTTCTGTTTTAACATCACTTTGGCTATTCAGGGTGTGTTCTGGTTCCATACAAATTTTAGGATTGTTTGTTCTAGCTCTGTGAGGAATGCTGGTGTTATTTTGATGGGGATTGCATTGAATATGTAGATTGCTTTAGATAGTATAGACATTTTAACAATATTTATTTTTCCAATCCATGAGCATGGAATGTTTCTCCATTTCTTTGTGTCTTCTTCAGTTTCTTTCATAACTTTCTATGGTGCTGAGTGTACAGATATTTTACCTCTTTGGTTAGGTTTATTCCTAGGTATCCTATGGTTTTTGTTACCATAGTTAGTGGGATTGATTCCTTGATTTCTCTTTCTGCTGCTTCATTATTGGTGTATAGAAATGCACCTGATTATGTACATTGATTTTATATCCTAAAACTTTGCTGAATTCATGTATCAGCTCTAGCAGATTTTTTGGTGGTGTCTTTTGGGTTTTCCCAGTAGAGTATCATCTCATCTGTGAAGAGTGAAAGTTTGATTTTTCCCTTGACAATTTGAATACTTTTTTTTCTGAGGTTAGGACTTTAGTACTATGTTGAATATCAGTGGTGAGAGTGGACATCCCTATCATGTTCCTGACCTTACAGGGATAGCTCTCCATTTTCCCCCACTGAGGATGATATTAGTTGTGGATCTTTTATATATGGCTCTTATGGTGTTGAAGTATGTTCCTTCTATTCCTACTTTCATGCAGGTTTTTATCATGAAAGGATGCTAGTTCAAGCTTTAACAGCAACTAGGTTAAAAGACAGAGGGCGCATCAGTGATAAATTTCAAAATGTTCCACAGGTTACTCATCACCTCTGCGTATATATTCAGTTTGTTCTAGTTAAATTAATGTCTATGGGGAGCATCATGATCCCTATTTTGGGTGCCTGACATATTTTTTTAATATGAAGTGTTGTCTTACCTTTTTCTCTGAGTATAAATGTAGTTTATTCCTTTAATTCGAAATTTTCTTAGGAGAACTTTTATAACAATTCCAAGTGTATAGTTTTATATGAGTATAAAGTTTTGTGCTTTCAAATCAATTTTCTAAACCTATAAATTAATAAACCTCTACATGTCTTAAAGCTCAACATTGCTTATAATGTTCTGGAAACAGACTTCCATTCTTTATTACCACAGAAATTTTTGTGTCAGTGGCATATTTCCCCAGAGAACTTTGGTTAATTGATCTTTCTAAATTGCAAGCTTAACAATATTTTCCTTCAAAAATTAAATTGTCTCTATTAGTGGAACTAGAATAGAACTTAAATTTCATCTAATTTTTATCTTTTTATTCATACATGGGTTTAATTTACTTTTGCAAGGTCACATGGCTAATAAATGCTGAGTAAGGACCAGAATTCAGGTCTTGTGATTATCAGAACATGTTTTGTTTTGTTTTTTTCTGTTCATTTCTCTCCTTCAAATCTCCAACTTTTCTTACATATGTGTGTGTATGTGTGTGTGTTTATGTATATGTATGTGTTATGTATATATGGGTATGTGTGTGTGTATGCTTTCAGAAACTAATCAACTCCAACCCAAGACAGTGTCTTCATTCAATAATACTGCAGTATCCTTCCAATTGACAAATTTATATAGGTTAATGTTCTATAAAATTCTGGAAATCTGAGTCTAGTTCTTGGTGGAAGTAGCCTCTTCCTGCTTTCAGGTGCAAATGCTAATTGGATTGTAAGAAATTTGTACTTTGAAGAATAAAGAGAAAAGTATGGTTGGGGCACCTGGGTGGCTCAGTTGGTTAAGTGTCTGACTTCAGCTCAGGTCATGATCTCATGGTTTGTGAGTTCAAGCCCCACATCAGGCTCTGTGCTGACAACTTTCCCAGAGCCTGGAGGCTGCTCTGGATTCTGTCTTCCTTTCTCTCTGCCCCTCCCATGCTCACACTCCATCTCTGTCTCTCTCAAAAATAAATAAACATTAAAGAAATTTAAAAAAAAAAGAAAAAGTATGCTTGCTAATGTAGAAGTAGTAGGCACAAGAGCATTGGAGGGAACTGTATACCTTTTCTCCCACCTGGCCAAAATGGTTCTTTATTTTAATTCTCTATGTAGAGGGATGAATGGATTTCCAAGGTTTGGATGGGTTGTAGACATCAACTATAGAAATTCTAAGTATCGTATGGCAATCCTACTGTTTTCTTGGAGTGTCCCCAAATAGAGTATTTTAACAGTACCATAGTTTGTGTATAAAAAGTGCTTCCTTCTGGAATAAAAATCTATGAAATTAATTTATCTTAGATTTTCCTTGTGGGAAAAGAAAGATAAAAGGGGAAATTTTCTGTAAGGCCTCATGGGAAAAAAAACACGATTGGCATGCAATGAGGCAGGAAATAAACAATAGTTATTGAAGAAAATTAGTCAATCATTATGCCACAAATATGTAATAAGGTTTTAATTTCCAACCAATTTGCTAGTCAAATTGCCCAATTGAAATCTTCTGTAGGAATATATTAGACTATTTTTTTAATTTTTATTCATTTTTGAGAGAGGGAGAGGCAGAGTGCAAGTGGGGGAGGAGCAAAGAGAGAGGGAGATAGAATCTGAATAAGGCTCCAGGCTCTGAGCTGTCAGCACAGAGCCCAATGTGGGCTCGAATTCACAGACTGTGAGGTCATGACCTGACCCATGTGCTTAACCCACTGAGCCACTCAGGTGCCCCTAGACTGTTGTTGGGAAAACTGTAAAAGTGTTTAAGGAAAATCCACTTTCTAAGGCAATTTGCCAAGAAATGTTACACTTTCCATATATTCAAATATGGCCTTTTGCTAGGAACTTCTTTCTTTCCTAACACTATCTATAAGACATGGAAATGTTTTACATATCTCAAGTTGGCACTAATTATAAAACCATGAACTATACAGATTTCTCCTAATGAGCAGTGTGTGTGTGTGTGTGTGTGTGTGTGTGTGTGTGTAACCAGAAATTATCATGTAATAAAAATAAGAACACAATAATAATTTCAAGGATATCCATTAATCACATTAAGCAAAAATTAGTTAAAAACCTTATTAACACAAAGGCACACTAGGTTTAGGTAAGAAAACTAATTCTAGCTATAGGATGTTTTCAAGGCTTTCATGATATTTTTATGATTTCACAATCATAAAGGAAGACTAAAAATAAAGGAGTGGGGGGTGCCTGGGTGGCTCAGTCAGTTAAGCATCTGACTTTAGCTCAGGTCATGATCTCATGGTTCATGAGTTCAAGCCCTGCTTCAGACTCTGTGCTGTTGGACTCTGTACTGTCATCTCAGAGTCTGGACCCTTTTCAGATTCTGTATCTCCCTCTCTCTGTCCCTCACCTGCTCATGCTTTGTCTATCTCCCTTTCAAAAATAAACAGTAAAAAATATAAAAATTTAAATAAAAATATATAAATATTTTTTAAATTAAGGGATGGGTTAACCAGATAAAATAGTATAGCAATATTCAACAAATTAGTTGAACAACAAAAAGGTAATTATAAATGGTATAATGTATAAATGACATAAAATATATATACATAAAATTTATATATATAAAATGATCAAGTATTATGTAACAACCATACATAGAAAATTATAACTCAGAATACACAATTTCAAACTAAGAAGGATATTCACATGAAATCCACTAAGAAATTCAAGTTCCATAAAGCAGAACATCATGTCTCTAAAAATAATGCAAGAATGTTAAAGCCAACAATCTCAACAAAATAGTAGCACGTCAAATCTAACTGACATTAAAAAAAATCATTCACCACAATAAAATTAGATTATTGCTGGGATGCAAGGGTGGTTCAATATTTGCAAATCAATCCATGTGATATGTAACTTCAATGAGAGAAAGAATAAGAAAACACATAATCATTTCAATAGATGCAGGAAAAGCATTTGACAAAATACATCCATTCATGACAAAAATCCTCAATGAAGTAAGTTTAGAAGGAACATACCTCAACATAATAAAGACCATATATGATAGCCACACAGCTAACATCATACTAGGTGAGAGATTTTCCTCTAAGGTCAGGCACAAGGCAAGGAGTGCTGTCAGGCACAAGTGCAAGTGTTCTCACCATTTTTATTCAACATAGAACTGGAAGTCCTAGCCACAGCAATCAGACAAGAAAAAATAAATAAAAGTCATCCAAAATGGTAAGGAAGAATTTTTGTTTTACAATCTGCAGATGACAGGATACTATTTACAGGAAACCTGAAAGACTCCACCAAAAAAATTACTAAACCGATACATGAATTCCGTAAACTTGTAGGATATAAAATCAACATACAGAAAACTATTGCATTTCTATGCAACAATAATGAAGAAATGGAAAGAAAAATAGGAAAATGGTCCCATTTACAATTACACCAAAAATAATAAAATACCTAGGAATAAACTTAACCAAGGAGGGACAGAGTGCCGGAAGATGGCGGCGTAGGAGGACGCTGGGCTCACCGCGCGTCCTGCCGATCACTTAGATTCCACCTACACCTGCCTAAAGAACCCAGAAAACCGCCAGAGGATTAGCAGAAGGGAGTCTCCGGAGTCAAGCGCAGACTAGAGGCCCACGGAAGAGGGTAGGAAGGGCGGCGAGGCGGTGCGCGCTCCACGGACTGGCGGGAGGGAGCCGGGGCGGAGGGGCGGCTCGCCGGCCAAGCTGAGCCCCCGAGTCTGGCTGGCAAAAGCGGAGGGGCCGGACGGACTGTGTTCCGACAGCAAGCGCGACTTAGCGTCTGGGAGGTCATAAGTTAACAGCTCTGCGCGGAAAGCGGGAAGGCTGGAGGACAAAGGGAGGGAGAGCTGCTGAGCCCCCGGACGGCAGAGCTCAGCTTGGCGGGGAACAAAGGCGCCAGCGCCATCTCCCCCGCCCATCCCCCAGCCAAAATCCCAAAGGGATCCAGTTCCTGCCAGGGAACTTGCTCGCTCCGCGCAAACACCCAACTCTGTGCTTCTGCGGAGCCAAACCTCCGGCAGCGGATCTGACTCCCTCCCGCTGCCACAGGGCTCCTCCTGAAGTGGATCACCTAAGGAGAAGCGAGCTAAGCCTGCCCCTCCAGCCCCCGTGCACCTTGCCTACCCACCCCAGCTAATACTCCAGATCCCCAGCACCACAAGCCTGGCAGTGTGCAAGTAGCCCAGACGGGACACGCCACCCCACAGTGAATCCCGCCCCTAGGAGAGGGGAAGAGAAGGCACACACCAGTCTGACTGTGGCCCCAGCAGTGGGCTGGGGGCAGACATCGGGTTGGACTGCGGCCCCGCCCACTAACTCCAGTTATACACCACAGCACAGGGGAAGTGCCCTGCAGGTCCTCGCCACGCCAGGGACTCTCCAAAATGACCAAACGGAAGAATTCCCCTCAGAAGAATCTCCAGGAAATAACAACAGCTAATGAACTGATCAAAAAGGATTTAAATAATATAACAGAAAGTGAATTTAGAATAATAGTCATAAAATTAATCGCTGGGCTTGAAAACAGTATACAGGACAGCAGAGAATCTCTTGCCACAAAGATCGAGGGACTAAGGAACAGTCACGAGGAGTTGAAAAACGCTTTAAACGAATTGCAAAACAAAATGGAATCCACGACGGCTCGGCTTGAAGAGGCAGAGGAGAGAATAGGTGAACTAGAAGATAAAGTTATGGAGAAAGAGGAAGCTGAAAGAAAGAGAGATAAAAAAATCCAGGAGTATGAGGGGAAAATTAGAGAACTAAGTGATACACTAAAAAAAAATAATATACGCATAATTGGTATCCCAGAGGAGGAAGAGAGAGGGAAGGGTGCTGAAGGGGTACTTGAACAAATTATAGCTGAGAACTTCCCTGAACTGGGGAAGGAAAAAGGCATTGAAATCCAAGAGGCACAGAGAACTCCCTTCAGACGTAACTTGAATCGATCTTCTGCACGACATATCATAGTGAAACTGACAAAATACAAGGATAAAGAGAAAATTCTGAAAGCAGCAAGGGATAAACGTGCCCTCACATATAAAGGGAGACCTATAAGACTCGACTGATCTCTCCTTTGAAACTTGGCAGGCCAGAAAGGCTTGGCACGATATCTACAGTGTGCTAAACAGAAAAAATATGCAGCCGAGAATCCTGTATCCAGCAAGTCTGTCATTTAGAATAGAAGGAGAGATAAAGGTCTTCCCAAACAAACAAAAACTGAAGGAATTTGTCACCACGAAACCAGCCCTACAAGAGATCCTAAGGGGGATCCTGTGAGACAAAGTACCAGAGACATCACTACAAGCATAAAACATACAGACATCACAATGACTCTAAACCCATATCTTTCTATAATAACACTGAATGTAAATGGATTAAATGCGCCAACCAAAAGACATAGGGTATCAGAATGGATAAAAAAACAAGACCCATCTATTTGCTGTCTACAAGAGACTCATTTTAGATCTGAGGACACCTTTAGATTGAGAGTGAGGGGATGGAGAACTATTTATCATGCTCCTGGAAGCCAAAAGAAAGCTGGAGTAGCCATACTTATATCAGACAAACTAGACTTTAAATTAAAGGCTGTAACAAGAGATGAAGAAGGGCATTATATAATAATCACAGGGTCTATCCACCAGGAAGAGCTAACAATTATAAATGTCTATGCGCCAAATACCCGAGCCCCCAGATATATAAAACAATTACTCATAAACATAAGCAACCTTATTGATAAGAATGTGGTCATTGCAGGGGACTTTAACACCCCACTTACAGAAATGGATAGATCATCTAGACACACAGTCAATAAAGAAACAAGGGCCCTGAATGATACATTGGATCAGATGGACTTGACAGATATATTTAGAACTCTGCATCCCAAAGCAACAGAATATACTTTCTTCTCGAGTGCACATGGAACATTCTCCAAGATAGATCATATACTGGGTCACAAAACAGCCCTTCATAAGTTTACAAGAATTGAAATTATACCATGCATACTTTCAGACCACAATGCTATGAAGCTTGAAATCAACCACAGGAAAAAGTCTGGAAAACCTCCAAAAGCATGGAGGTTAAAGAACACCCTACTAACGAATGAGTGGGTCAACCAGGCAATTAGAGAAGAAATTAAAACATATATGGAAACAAACGAAAATGAAAATACAACAATCCAAACGCTCTGGGATGCAGCGAAGGCAGTCCTGAGAGGAAAATACATTGCAATCCAGGCCTATCTCAAGAAACAAGAAAAATCCCAAATACAAAATCTAACAGCACACCTAAAGGAAATAGAAGCAGAACAGCAAAGGCAGCCTAAACCCAGCAGAAGAAGAGAAATAATAAAGATCAGAGCAGAAATAAACAATATAGAATCTAAAAAAACTGTAGAGCAGATCAACGAAACCAAGAGTTGGTTTTTTGAAAAAATAAACAAAATTGACAAACCTCTAGCCAGGCTTCTCAAAAAGAAAAGGGAGATGACCCAAATAGATAAAATCATGAATGAAAATGGAATGATTACAACCAATCCCTCAGAGATACAAACAATTATCAGGGAATACTATGAAAAATTATATGCCAGCAAATTGGACAACCTGGAAGAAATGGACAAATTTCTAAACACCCACACTCTTCCAAAACTCAATCAGGAGGAAATAGAAAGCTTGAACAGACCCATAACCAGCGAAGAAATTGAATCGGTTATCAAAAATCTCCCAACAAATAAGAGTCCAGGACCAGATGGCTTCCCAGGGGAGTTCTACCAGACATTTAAAGCAGAGATAATACCTATCCTTCTCAAGCTATTCCAAGAAATAGAAAGGGAAGGAAAACTTCCAGACTCATTCTATGAAGCCAGTATTACTTTGATTCCTAAACCAGACAGAGACCCAGTAAAAAAAGAGAACTACAGGCCAATATCCCTGATGAATATGGATGCAAAAATTCTTAATAAGATACTAGCAAATCGAATTCAACAGCATATCAAAAGAATTATTCACCATGATCAAGTGGGATTCATTCCTGGGATGCAGGGCTGGTTCAACATTCGCAAATCGATCAACGTGATACATCACATTAACAAAAAAAAAGAGAAGAACCATATGATCCTGTCAATCGATGCAGAAAAGGCCTTTGACAAAATCCAGCACCCTTTCTTAATAAAAACCCTTGAGAAAGTCGGGATAGAAGGAACATACTTAAAGATCATAAAGGCCATTTATGAAAAGCCCACAGCTAACATCATCCTCAACGGGGAAAAACTGAGAGCTTTTTCCCTGAGATCAGGAACACGACAGGGATGCCCACTGTCACCGCTGCTGTTTAATATAGTGCTGGAAGTTCTAGCATCAGCAATCAGACAACAAAAGGAAATCAAAGGCATCAAAATTGGCAAAGATGAAGTCAAGCTTTCGCTTTTTGCAGATGACATGATATTATACATGGAAAATCCGATAGACTCCACCAAAAGTCTGCTAGAACTGATACATGAATTCAGCAAAGTTGCAGGATACAAAATCAATGTACAGAAATCAGTTGCATTCTTATACACTAACAATGAAGCAACAGAAAGACAAATGAAGAAACTGATCCCATTCACAATTGCACCAAGAAGCATAAAATACCTAGGAATAAATCTAACCAAAGATGTAAAAGATCTGTATGCTGAAAACTATAGAAAGCTTATGCAGGTAATTGAAGAAGATATAAAGAGATGGAAAGACATTCCCTGCTCATGGATTGGAAGAATAAATATTGTCAAAATGTCAATACTACCCAAAGCTATCTACACATTCAATGCAATCCCAATCAAAATTGCACCAGCATTCTTCTTGAAACTAGAACAAGCAATCCTAAAATTCATATGGAACCACAAAAGGCCCCGAATAGCCAAAGTAATTTTGAAGAAGAAGACCAAAGCAGGAGGCATCACAATCCCAGACTTTAGCCTCTACTACAAAGCTGTCATCATCAAGACAGCATGGTATTGGCATAAAAACAGACACATAGACCAATGGAATAGAATAGAAACCCCAGAACTAGACCCACAAACGTATGGCCAACTCATCTTTGACAAAGCAGGAAAGAACATCCAATGGAAAAAAGACAGTCTCTTTAACAAATGGTGCTGGGAGAACTGGACAGCAACATGCAGAAGGTTGAAACTAGACCACTTTCTCACACCATTCACAAAAATAAACTCAAAATGGATAAAGGACCTGAATGTGAGACAGGAAACCATCAAAACCTTAGAGGAGAAAGCAGGAAAAGACCTCTCTGACCTCAGCCGTAGCAATCTCTTACTCGGCACATCCCCAAAGGCAAGGGAATTAAAAGCAAAAGTGAATTACTGGGACCTTATGAAGATAAAAAGCTTCTGCACAGCAAAGGAAACAACCAACAAAACTAAAAGGCAACCAACGGAATGGGAAAAGATACTTGCAAATGACATATTGGACAAAGGGCTAGTATCCAAAATCTATAAAGAGCTCATCAAACTCCACACCCGAAAAACAAATAACCCAGTGAAGAAATGGGCAGAAAACATGAATAGACACTTCTCTAAAGAAGACATCCGGATGGCCAACAGGCACATGAAAAGATGTTCAACGTCGCTCCTTATCAGGGAAATACAAATCAAAACCACACTCAGATACCACCTCACGCCAGTCAGAGTGGCCAAAATGAACAAATCAGGAGACTATAGATGCTGGAGAGGATGTGGAGAAACAGGAACCCTCTTGCACTGTTGGTGGGAATGCAAATTGGTGCAGCCGCTCTGGAAAGCAGTGTGGAGGTTCCTCAGAAAATTAAAAATAGACCTACCCTATGACCCAGCAATAGCACTGCTAGGAATTTATCCAAGGGATACAGGAGTACTGATGCATAGGGGCACCTGTACCCCAATGTTTATAGCGGCACTCTCAACAATAGCCAAATTATGGAAAGAGCCTAAATGTCCATCAACTGATGAATGGATAAAGAAATTGTGGTTTATATACACAATGGAATACTACGTGGCAATGAGAAAAAATGAAATATGGCCTTTTGTAGCAACATGGATGGAACTGGAGAGTGTGATGCTAAGTGAAATAAGCCATACAGAGAAAGACAGATACCATATGGTTTCACTCTTATGTGGATCCTGAGAAACATAACAGAAACCCATGGGGGAGGGGAAGGAAAAAAAAAAAAAAAAAAAAGAGGTTAGAGTGGGAGAGAGCCAAAGCATTAGAGACTGTTAAAAACTGAGAACAAACTGAGGGTTGATGGGGGGTGGGAGGGAGGGCAGGGTGGGTGATGGGTATTGAGGAGGGCACCTTTTGGGATGAGCACTGGGTGTTGTATGGAAACCAATTTGACAGTAAATTTCATATATTAAAAAATAAAAAAAAAATAAAAAAAAAAAATGAATGTGAAACAAAAAAAAAAATAAATAAAAAAAAAAAGAAAAAAAAAAAAAAAAAAAAAAAAAAAAAAAAAAAAAAAACTTAACCAAGGAGGGAATAAACTTAACTAAGACCCCTGTATTCTGAAAACTATAAAACATTAATGAAAGAAATTGAAGATGACACAAACAAATGGAAAGATATTCCATGCTCATGGACTGGGAGAACAAATATTGTTAAAATGTCCATACTACCCAAAGCAACCTACAGATATAATGCAATCCTTATCAAAATACAAACAAAATTTATCAAATAACTGGAATAAAAAATCCTTCAATTTGTATGGAAACACAAAAGACTGCAAATAGCCAAAGCAATCTTGAAAAAGAAGAACAAAACTGAAGGTATCACACCCCAGATTTCAAGGTATACCACAAAGCTGTAGTAATCAAAACAGTATGGTAATGGCACAAATACAGACACATAGATCAATAGAACAAAATATAGAGTCCAGAAGTAAACCCACAAGTATATGCTTAATCTTTGACAAAGAAGGCAAAACTATGCCATGGGAAAAAAACAGTCTCTTCAACAAGTGGTGTTGGGAAAACTGGACAACTACATTTAAAAGAATGAAACCAGACCACTTTCTTACACCATACACAAAATAAACTAAAAATGGGTTAAAGACCTAAATGTGAGACCTGGTACCATGAAAATCTTATAAGAGAGTGCAAGTAGTAATTTCCTTAACATTGGCTATAGCAACATTTTCCTATATATGGCTCCTGAGGCAAGGGAAAGTCAATTATTGGGAATACATCAAAATAAAATGCTTCTGCACAGCAAAGGAAATAATCCACAAAACTAAAAGGCAGCCTATTGAATGAGAGAAGATATTTGCAAATGGCATATCATATAAAGGGTTAGTGTCCAAAATATATAAAAAACTTATATAACTCAACACCAAACAAAAACAAAAAACAAAAAAACTAATGCAGTCAAAAATTGGGCAGAAGACCTTAATAGATGTTTTCCAAAGAAGACATAGAGATGGCCAACAGACGTAAAAAGAGGCTCAACATCACTAACCATCAGAGAAATGCAAATCAAGACCACAATGAGACATCATTTCACCAAGTGTCAGAATGGCTAAAATAAAAAACACAAGAAACAACAAGAGTTGGCAAGAATGTGGAGAAAAAGTAGTTGTTGTGCACTGTTGGTGGTAATACAAACTGGTGCAGCCACTGTGAAAAACAGTATGGAGGCTCCTAAAAATATTAAAAATAGAACTACCATATGATCCAGTAATTCCACTACTGGGCATTTACCCAAAGAATACAAAAACACTAATTCAAAAAGATATATGCACCCCTATATTTATTGCAGCATTATTTACATTAGCCAAACTATGGAAGCAACCCAAGTGTCCATCAATAGATGAATGGATAAAGAATAGCATATATAAATGAAATCTAGAGTGTATTATGCTAAGTGAAATAACTTCCAGAAAAGGGCATATACCATATGATTTCACTCATATATGGAATTTAAGAGACAACACAAACAATTAAAGGAAAAAGAGTCAAACAATAAAACAGAACTATACAGCACAAACTGATGGTTATCAGAGAGGAGGTGAGTAGGGGGTGGGCGAAATAAGTGAAGGGAATTAAGAATGCACTTATGAAGACAAACACTAAGTAATGTACACAATTATTGAGTCATTGTATTGTCCACCTGAAACTAATATAATAATGTATGTTATGTTAATTATACTGGAATTAAAAAAATAAACTTTTAAAATAAAATAAAATTAAGTTATTTAGACAGAAAAAGGAAAAAAATGCTAAAGTCAACAACAAAAGCATAGATTTGGGAAAGAAAAAAAATTAAGTGTAATTTGAAAGTCACATAAAAAAAAGCCAAACATCAAAACATGGATTATAAGTAGATTGAAAGATAAATGCCAAGCTGAGAAAAATAACATTTCACAGATAGAAATTTAGTATTACTAGAATAATAAATATTTTTAAATTAGTAGAAAAAAATCTAATATTTTACTAAATCATCATGAGTTTTCAACAAATATCTGTCAGAAAATTCAAATAGGCTTTACAACATATTTTATAATGCTTAGTATACTGCAATGAATAAAAACAACGCTGCAAAAATTCATGCATTCATAATGATACTAACAAAATAATCCAATTGGTCACTATTAAGCATGGCTAGGGCTGCATCCATTCTGTCTAAACACTGAGGGGGAATAAAGGAGTAAAACCCAACATTTATATCTTCTTTGTATGAATTGTACTTCATAGTAACCAAATAATTGATGTGGGGAAGTGTTTCTATATAGAAAAAAAATCCAGCTAATGAAAACAAAATAAGTGATAAATCCTGAGCATTGTCATTTTGCAGTCCTTTGGAAATGATGGATTTAGACAGTAATTATCATTTGTTGCAAAAATCATTATAGAGAAGGTTTATGGAAAACTTCAGAATAGGTAGATAGAGCAAATAATATGTGAACTCACTATTCAATCTCAACATCACACACACAAAAAAGTAACCAGACATCACATATACTTTCTTATACATCACAATAGATAATACACTGCATTGCCTATAAATTATTTTTTCCAAACACCAAAATGAATCTGATAGAATTTCTAGATCCAAATACCAATTTACCAGCAATATAGAGGATAGAGGCATATATGAACCAATGCCATGGCCTGGTAATCAATCACATCCAGAATGTAGGACATTCTACTAATAAATGGCAAAAAGATAAATGTGAAGAGGGAAGTAGGTTTTTAAATATTCACCAGTCAAATTCATTACATGGAACTTGTTTTATTCTGAGTCACAGAAACCATCTAAGAAAATAAATAAGATAATAATAGAAGTTAATCTGATATTTGCTAATATTAAGAATCAATTTAGGGGTGCCTGGGTGGCTCAGTCAGTAAAGCGTATGACTCTTGATTTTGGCTCAGATCATGATCTCAAGGCTCGTGAGATAAGCCCTGTGATAAGCTCTGTGCTGACAGTGTGGAGCCTGCTTGGGATTCTCTCTCTCCCTCTCTCTCTCTCTTTGTCCCTCCTCTACTCTCTCTCTCATACACACACACACACTCTCTCTCTCTCTCTCTCTCTCTCTCTCTCAAAATAATAAAAATAAAAAGAATCAATTTAGAAACTGTCCTTATTAAAAAGAAGTGTAAGTTTTCCAGCCATCCCTGCTTCTATTCAGTATTACACCCAATGTTCTAGGTAAAACAGATGAGAAGAATTAAGATTGAAAAAACTTGCTGTAAGTGAATGGGCATATGATCAGCCTTAACTATCTTACGGAATCTATGTCAAAAATTAGGGTTAGAGAGTTCAGAAAGATGACCAGATAAGATAAACCTGCTTTTTTGTGTGTTTAATAAATTTGAGTAGCTTAAGCAGAATTTAAAAAGAAAAGACAGTAGCAGAATTTAAAAAGAAAAGACAGTATGTAATACATTGTAAGTAAAGCAAGCTGAGCTTTCCTAAAAATAATAGGAAAACAAATTTATGCAATAAGCTTTATTTTAAACATATTTTCTACATATATTTTCTTTTTTTTTCAATATATGAAATTTATTGTCAAATTGGTTTCCATACAACACCCAGTGCTCATCCCAAAAGGTGCCCTCCTCAATACCCATCACCCACCCTCCCCTCCCTCCCACCCCCCATCAACCCTCAGTTTGTTCTCAGTTTTTAACAGTCTCTTATGCTTTGTAGATAGATTTTCAATATCAAAGTAGATATAAAAATAATTCCACTCAAATTTCATTGTTTCTTTTTAAATGTGAAGAAATGTTGGGAACTAATTTCATTTAAAAAGCAATAAATCAATAAATATATCATTATTATGAGAAAGAATTCCAAATTTCTGTGATTTCATTGCAGAGAAAAAGTCATCATAACTAAAATAAAGCACATTTGATTACTGAATATTATTTTTCTTTTAGCAAAATAGAATTCTGTAAAACCATTTCACAGACAATATTACATTTCCCATCTACCTATAAATACAATTCTTTGCTTAAGTTATATATCCCTCAACCTATGAATTTTATTTTTATTGAATAACTCTAATTTACTGTAAATGTGATTATTCATTTCTGGGTCTTTGAAACCATTTCCTACTATTTGTAAATAATTGCTCTTGTGTCTTATTTTCTCCAAAGTTTTAATTTTGTTTACTCAAAGGTGGCATAATATCTATTAATGAAACATTTATCTTTTTACTTGAGTGGAGCGTTTCAATTTCCTTTGGACACTAGATTTTTCATGCAATCCTCATAGAATTTTTAAAATTCTAGTGCCTTTGCAATCTTCTGAAGGGGAAAAAAAAAACAAAAAAAAGACTTCCAATATCCAAACAATAATAAAATTGTTTTGGAAACTTTTCCTCCAAGTTAATGTAGTTCCTTGGCATTGTGTGAGGAAGCCTGAGTAATTTTATACAGTAAATAACAACTTCAAAGAACATTAAAAGTAACTTTCTCAATGTTTCAGTAGACTGATTATAAATATAAAAGATGGGTGCATGCCAATAAAGCACAATTTATTAAAGAATAGATTTGGCAATATATTTCTGTCTGTGGTTCAATATATGCTTTACTTTCAGAAGGTAGATAATTTAAAATTTAGAATAAGAATTTCTGATAGTAATTATTTTTTAGTAACAGTTGACACAATACAACATATTTCACATGAAATAAATGTTTTGCAGTTTTTCAAGCCTTAAAATTTCTTATAATGTGGAGCATGGCTTAAAGTCAGGTTAAATGATGATCAGAATTCATTGTTTTTAAAGAGGCTAATGTTCATTTGTTAAACTAAAAAATGAGTCCCTTCAAATTTAATTATGATAATTTTTGGAAAATAGTTTTACCCTTAACTAGAAATATACTATCTAACAATTATACAGTACATTTTATTTTATATAATAACATAAAATAATTGCTCAATTATATTCTTGTATATGAGTATATCATATGTAAAACATTCTATTATATTTATATGATCATATATATTTTATATATTATTTATATTATTTTTCTGTAAAATGGAGGGCTTAACCCTCCATAATTTTAAATTGGATTAAAATTTTTCCCATCACAATTTTAGCTTATAATTAAATATATGTTATATCATTCATATTTGTTATTTTCAAATCCATTATATGTAGGAATGGTTGATAAAGAAATTATAATACATTAAAAGCATTTAGAAAGTAAGAAAAATAAGGAGGAAAATACCTTTTTCACCATGAGATTTTTTTTCTCCTGCTTATATTTCTGTTGTTAATGGTACATTTACCTAAGCCTCATCATCATGTCAGTCAACTTTCCATAACACATTCTTCTGTCTTCTATTGGAAGGGATCATTATGCTTCACGTGCTGGAAAAGAAAACAAAACAAAAACAAAAAGCCCTTTTCTCCCTCTTATAAAGCAGCTCAGTTACAAGTGTGCTCCTTAGAATTGGCAATGGAGAAATTCACTATACTACCTACGATTCTAGGAGATAATTTAGAGCTTTTTCAACTAAATTGATGCTGCCTTTCTTGGCACATCACTTTACTATTTAGTATGCAATCAAATCAGACATCAAAAACTTTTTATAGTGTTTAACTGATAAGATGTGCATGCTGTTTTATAATGTATTAAATCATCACAAAGGAAATAATGGATTTATCTGTTATGTTCAAAGTTGGGATGCTCCTGTGTCAATTTCCACTGTTCTCAAGTACATGTTCCTCACCTCTCAGACAACAGTCCCCATTTACCCTTAATATCTCATGCTCACTCTGAACTCAAAATCATTTTTTGTATTATTGCCTATGCTGAAATGTTTTTATCCTTTTGATCTTTATATTAATGCTCATACTTGGCCATCAGCTGCCAATAAAAGGTTTATGTCCACTGATTTGTTTTTTCCAGCCTCCTCTGGCTGACATTAGTGTCTCATTCCCTGAGCTCTGTGATACTTCTTTGTGTTATGACAAACTCACATAAAAACGTATTTCTCTGAATTGGTTTTAAATATGTAGAAGGCAAGCCCTACACCTAAGTTGGAAAGTGAAAATTCTTCTTCAGTGCTTAAAAAAGATAGACTATATGCATGAATGGGATTTGTGAGTACCTGTGGGGTGAAGGTATATGGTATTCAAATTAGAGGAATAGAGAAATGTATTCTTTTTTCTTTGTCAATTATGAATATGGAGATGACTTATTTTGTCTACTTTCTAATGCACCATTGCCACTGGAACCAGTGCATTCCAATTTCCATGCTTATGACACTTAATATGTTGACTTCTAAATGGATGTAACATTTTACTATACGTGCCATCATTAGACTTTGTATCTTAAATAGAATATTTTTAATTTTGAATTTTAAAAGGTCATTTTTCCCTTAACTGACTAAACCACATCCTGCTCAAGTAAGTAATTTTATTTCCAGATCCTTCTACTGGAAATTGAATTAATTGAAGCACTGTTCTTTTATAATGTATGATAGGCTTGTAAGAAAGGCTGCAACTTTACTGCAGTTGGGGAAAAAAAAATCTATAAATGAATCAGTGGCAACTTCTCCAGCCAAATATAGCTAGCTGTACGTCTTTTAAAATTTTAGTGAAGATTAAAACTTTGTCATTTCAGTGCATCACTCAATTTAACATGTAAAATAATGTTCTTCAGTGAATGATGAAGGATAATGATATAAGAACTGGAAGGATATAATGACAAATGCCTGGGAGAAAACCTTCCTTGTTTGAATTATTTTTTTTTCCTTTTTAAAATGCTAAGGGTTTATAAACACAGGCTTCTGCGTATTATTCTGTGATAACAAGCTAATAAAAGTATAGCCTTATCTGTAAACTGAGAATGATGATACTTCTAATAAAAAGTTGAAAATGCTTTACTTTGATAGATGTTTGATAATGCAAATAATTCATTATTTTTACTATTTTGTGCTAAAGCTAAACTGATATTGCAATTACATTAATGCATGTAAAAACTAAATTTCAACAATAGACACAAATGAATTATACCTTGAATCACTAACTACAATATACAGCAAATTCATTGAAATCATTTTAATTTTATATGTTTGATACACCTATCAAATTTGTACATGCACTTACCAAATAGAAGATTCTACTTGTGCACAAATACTGACAATTGATGTTTTCATTGAACGTATGCATCTATTTAATAAGCTTCTTCTGTGATGTCAAACACTGTACTTGTCTACCTTTCTCACCTGACATATGTTCTGAGTTCCTGGTGTGCACACACACTAAGTCACCGAGTGACAAACTGCAAAATCATCAAGTTGGAATACTTTCTTATTACAACAGAAAAATTCAACTAATGGTGATTAATTTGCCATACAAATCACAGAACTCTGATGCTCCTACTTCCTTCCTTCCATTGCCCGTAGATTTTCAATCTAATCCTGCACTGATACTCTAGAATTTGACTGAAAATTATGTTGAGTATCAGGAACTGAATGAAGAATTTTCCTGGAATATCAAAATGAGATACCCAAATGGCTACTTGATTCCTATATATCTTTGGGTACCCCAAACTGTACCTATATATATTTTTGCTGCAAAGAACAGAGTGTCCTTTTCTATTGAAAAATTATCTGTTCCTTATGTCATTAAGTTTTATTACTATAATGTACTTTACCTGTAACTACTGCAAAGGACCCCAAAGGAGACTGTAATTGAACCACAATGTGACTCTCTACTTACGCCTCTCACCTTGGGAAGTCATGCTATGTGATGGTTATTTATGTTGATTACTAATACAGTGAAAGACATACACAATCTAAATGCCTAATACAGGACATAGTATTGTGACTCAGTCAACATGAAATGAATACAAGATGATGACGTATTTCTATGGGGATTGAAGAGAATTCAAACAATAGAAACATTAAAGAAACATAGATAACCTTTAGTTCAAATTATTGCAAGTGCAACATAAGTGTATATAAATATGTAAATTTGTACATAAAAGATGATAAAGTTTCCAGTAACTAAACTGAGTGAAAAGTAAATGTGGGGTGGAAAGATGTGCAAGAAGTTACCACTGTCTAATATTGCCTTTGAATGTGTGAGAGTTTATGAGAAACGTATACTAAACAAAAAGTTCTTGTGTGTGTATATGTGTTTATGTCATGAGACAAACTCCTGTTCAGCATTTTGCATTTGAAAATGTCTCGTTGATTATAATATTTAGAGATCTTATCCCGAGAAGGGAGAAACGCCAGAAAAATATAGCCTGTTCTGCCTCTTTGCAATTCTATGTAAGACAATTTTTAAAAACTCTTATAATTCAGAGGAATTCATAGTAAAGCCCATCTTATAAATGAGATCAAATGATAAGAAAATGGCTGGTGATGAAGAGATATCAGAAAACTTGAGAAGCTTATGACACCCAAAGACGCAGCTGGTAACTCTCTAGAACATTGCTGTAAACTCTCATTACCCCAGCATGATGACAATTGTTCATGCTTTTCACAGATGTTTTTTTGCATTGCCAGAACAGCTGTTACCTGCAAAAGAATATTTGAAGAGATTAGTCTCCTGTAGACCGTCCAATAGCCCTCTCAAGAGTGAGACAGAGGTAGGGCACAAGTAATGCTGCAACACAAGTAAAACAGAAACAACATTAGGTTTGAGGTGTCAATTGAAGAAACATTGGTAATTCATGGGGATTAATGTTTCAATTTCTCAAACTTGTCTCTCAAGCTACTGAAGTGATTTCTGTAATCATTTTTTTAGTCCATTTATAGGAAGAATAACTTTGGCAAATTTCTAATTAATTGTGAGTTGATATCTTATGCAGATAAGTTGTCTTAATACTTACTATTGTCCTGATAACTCTTAATCTGAACACTGAATGTTTTTAGGGTTTGTGAAAGAAATAAAAGAATCTTTGAAAAATTATTTTTATCTGAGAGTTTAGAAATATTTTTTCATCACTTCAGTTAATTTTTAAACCTTTAGCATTGAACAGATGTTCAAGATCTGCTGAAAATTCATTGGTAATTTTCCACCTGTCGTGGACTCTGTTTTGAAGGGATTGTAAACGGCTGATTGTTACTGACAACAGTATTTCTTTTTCTTATTTAGAATCTGTAGATACTGAGTTTGTGTGAATGGTACTAATGAAATTCAAAACACTGTATCAAATCCAGAAAATTTTGTTGTTCTGGGTGCCCTATCATTTTATATGAATTAGATCTTTTTAAAGTCTTTTCCTTCAATTTTATTATTTGTATTAGAAGTAGTAATAAAATGCCACTTCATACAAGAGCATTGCTTCTGATCTCTCTAATAATACAAGTATATAAGAGTTTTTTTGTGAAGACTTTTCAATAGGCGTATTCACTTCTTAGTAGCCCCTTCAGTTTTGTCCATAAAGGATGATATGGCCAAACACTGAAGATATATTTTCCACTATAGTCTAAAAAGATGACAGTTTGTAAGGTTTAAAATAAAGGTGACTTTCAAGTGACTGAGTTGGCTTTTTTTGCTGTTGTTGTTAGTTGATTTTATTTATTTTTTAGAGAGAGAGCATGAGTAGGGAAGGGGCAGATGGAGAGAGAATCTTAAGGAGGTTCCACAGTCAGCACAGAGTCTGACACAGGATTAAATATCATGTCCCTGGGATCATGATCTGAGCCAAAATCAAAAATCTAAAACTTAACTGAGCCATGCAGGCACTGCGAGTTGGCTTGCTTTTAGGCAGAGTAGGGTTTAATATACTTATCTTATACCCTCACAAAATAATTTTATCATGATATTGCTTTTTGCCGTGAAAGATCCTATATATTTGTTCCATCTTTGTAGTTTGCAGCTAATCTTTTCTTCATAGTCTAGTGTCTGTAAAATTCAAAGTAAATATCTAATAATAGTGACAGAATATAATCCCTTTAATATATGTTACTGTTATAAGGCATCTATACATGTATAAATAGTATTTCTTGTAAAATTTAGACATGTAATTGCTTTCAACAAGGATATTCTGAAATGTAGATATGAAAATTTATTTTATTTTTTAAAACAGTGTTGATGATATCAATTCCACAAAAAAAAAGACCATTTTTAGAACTGGTTAAACAGTGTTTACAGAGTTTCAATTCCTTAAGATGGTTTAAAATTGGGACTCATATGATTACTTTGTTGTAAAATAAACTTATTTGGGAATAATGACATATTAATAATGCATTTAGCATTTCTACAATGACTAGTGTTGATTAGGAAATGGACTACAAAGAGGAATAGAGAATAAATATAGCGTAAGAAAATTACGCTGTTTATATATTTGACCTGATTTTTTAAATGTTTTTACATTTTTGCAGTTTTTCTGCCAACTTATTTGTCCTTCAGGGAAAATAATTATTTTTTAAAGTTTTTATTTAAATTCCAGTTAGTTAACATACAGTATACTATTAGTTTCAGGTGTAGTTTAGTGATTCAATATTTCCATACAACACCCAGTGCTCAACACAAATGCCCTCCTTAATCCCCCCATCACCCATTTAATTCATCCCTCAACACACCTACCCTCTGATAACCATCAGTTTGTTCTCTACAGTTAAGAGTCTATTTCTTGGTTTGCCTATCTTTCTCTTTGGTTTCTCTTTCTGCTCGTTTGTTTTGTTTCTTTTAACTCCACATGAGTGAAAACATATGGTATTTGTCTTTCTCTGGCTGATTTATTTTGCTTAGCAAAATCTTTTCTAGTTCCATCCACATAATTGCAAATGGCAAGATTTCATTCTTCTTTTTGGTTGAGTAATATTCCATCACACACACACACACACACACACACACACACACACACACACACACACACCATTTCTTCCTTATCCATTCATCAGTCAATGAACATTTGGGCTCTTTCCATAATTTGAGTATTGCTGATAAGGCTGCTATAACTGTTGGAATGCATTTATCCCTTTGAATTAACATTTTTGTATTCATTGGGTAAATACCTAGTACTGCAGTTCCTGGATCATAGGGTAGTTCTATTTTTAACTTTTTGAGGAATCTCCATACTATTTTCCAGAGTGGCTGCACCAGTTTGCATTTCCACCAGCACTATAAGAGGGTTCGCCTTTCTCCACATCCTTGCCAACACCTGCTGTTTCTTATGTTGTCAACTTTAGCCATTTTGACAGGTGTGAGTGATATCTCCTTGTAGTTTTGATTTGTATTTCCCTGATGATGAGTGATGTTGCACATCTTTTCATGTGTCTGTTGGCCATGTGTATGTCTTCTTTGGAAAAATGTCTGTTAATGTCTTCTGTCCATTTTTCTTAAAGTTTATTTATTTTTGAGAGAGAGAGAGAGAGCAAGAACATGACCGGGAGAGAGGCAGAAAGGGAGAGACTAAATCCCAAGCAGGCTCAATGCTGTCAGCACAAAGCCAGATGCAGGGCTCGAAATCACCAAGTGTGAGATCATGACCTAAGTGGAAATCAAAAGTCAGATGCTTAACCAACTTAGTCACCCAGGCGTCCCATCTTTTGCCCAGTTTTTAGTTGGATATTCATTTTTTGGTGTTGAATTTGATAAGTTCTTGATAGATTTTGGATACTAACCCTTTATCAGATATGTCGTTTGCAAATATCTTTGCAAATATCCCATTCCACGGGTGGTCTTTTAATTTTGTTGATTATTTCCTTCACTGTGCACAAGCTTTTATCTTTATATAGTCTTAATGGTTTATTTTTGCTTGTGTGTCCCTTGCCTCAGGAGACTATATATAGTAAGAAGTTGCTGTGGCCTATGTCAAATAGGTTACTGCCTGTTCTTCTCTAGGATTTTGATGGTTTCATGTTTCATATTTAGGTCTTTAATCCATTTTTATATAGTTTTGTGTGTGGTGTAAGAAAGTGGTCAAGTTTCATTCTTTCACATGTTGCTGTCATTTTCCCAACACCATTTGTTGAAGAGACTTCCCCCCGACCATTGGATATTCTTTCCTGCTTTGTCAAATATTAATTGACCATATGGTTATGGGTCCATTTCTGGGTTTTCTAGTCTGTTCAATTCTTCTGTGTGTCTATTTTTGTGCCAGTACCACACTATCTTGATCACTATGACTTTATAATGTAACTTGAAGTCCAGAATTATGATACCTCTAACTTTTCTTTTTCAAGGTTGCTTTGACTCTTTGGGGTCTTTTGTTGTTCCATACAAATTTTAGGATTGTTTGTTCTAGTTCTGTGAAAAATGCTGGTGGTATGTTGATAAGAATTGCATTCAATGTGTAGATTGCTTTGAGTGGTATAGACATTTTAACAATATGTGTTCTTCTGATTCATCAGCATGGAATGTCTTTCCATTTGTGTCCTCTTTGAATTCTTTCATCAGTGTTTCATAGTGTTCAGAATACAAGTCTTTCCCCTCTGGTTAGGTTTATTCTTAGGTATCTTTTGTTTTTGGCACAATTGTAAATGTGATTGATTCCTTAATTTCTCTTTCTGTTGCTTCATTATTGGTGTATAGAAATGCCACATATTTCTGTAGGTTGATTTTGTATCCTTCAACTTCACTGACTTCATGTATCCATTCTGGGAATTTTTTGGTGAAGTCTTTTGGGTTTCCTATATAGAGTATCATGTCATCTGCAAATAGTGAAAGTTTTACTTCTTCTTTACTGATTTGGTGACTTTTATTTCTTTTTGTTGTCTGATTGCTATGATAGGACTTCCAGTACTATGTTGAATAACAGTGGTGAGAGTGGACATCGCTGTCTTGCTCTTGACCATAGAAAAAAAGCTCTCGGTTTTTCTCTGTTGAGTATGATGTTAGCTGTCGGTTTTTCATAAATGGCCTGTATGATGTTGATGAATGTTCCCTCTAAACCCACTTTGTTGAGGGTTTTTATCATGAATAGATGTGCTTTGTCAAATGCTTTTTCTGCGTCTATTGAAGTGCTCATATGGTTTTTATATTTTCTTTTATTTATGTGGTGTATCACGTTGATTGACTTGCACCCTTGCAACCCAGGAATAAATCCCACTTGATCATGGTGAATGATTCTTTTAATGTAATCTTGGATTTGGCTTGCTAGTACATTATTCTCACAAACCAAGCTTTTATTGTATTATATTAAGAATTTTTGTTAACCATATTCATCTAGGATATTTTCCTGTCGTTGTCTTTTTTAGTGGAATCTTTATCTGGTTTTGGTATCAGGGTCATGCTGGCCTTATGGATTGAATCTAGATTTTTTTTCCTTTTTTCTTTTTGGGATAGTTTGAGAAGAATTTAAAGAAGAATAGCTTCTTTGAGTATTTGGTAGAATTCACCTGTGAGGCCATCTGGCCCTGGACTTTTTTTATTGGGGGATTTTTTATTACTGATTAAATTTCTTGCCAATTATAGGTCTGTTAAGTTTTCTATTTCTTTGGTAGTCTATATTTTGTAGGAATTTATCCATTTCTTCCAGATTGTCCAATTTGTTCACATTTAGCTTTTCATAATGTTCTCTTATTATTGTTTATATTTCTGTGGTGTTTGTTGTTCTTTCTCTCTCATTTGTGATTTTATTAGAAAATAATTCTTTTTCACTTAATTCTAAGTTCAATCTCAAAGTTTGAAAATATAAATAAAATAATCAAATCTCTCCTTTTTATGTAAAGTATATCTTGTTTACTATGTTTTGGTTAGTCTGCCAAATATTTTATATGTAATTAAGTATTCAATTTTCATAGCGATCTTAAAATATACCTATCATATAATTTGGTTGTTTGAATTACTATTTTTGCAGTACATCTGTATACATTGAAAAGTATAAATACTAAGTGTAAAATTTCATGAATTTAGATAATGTAATCAATAATCCCCAATAATCAGTAATCAATAATCCTATCAGAATATAAATAATATAATAGGTCCACTTGCTTTCTGCCTATAAACTTCCTTTAGTATTTCATGTAAGGCAATTTTGTGACCAAATAATTCTCTCAGTGTTTATTCACCTAGGAAAGTTTTTATTTTGCTTTCATTTTTTAAAGGTAGCTTTTCTAGTCACAGGATTCTTGATTGATAGGTTTTTTCTTTGAGCATTTTTAATGTATTATCCCACTCTTTTTTGGCCTGTTTTGTTTCTTATTGGGTTTTCCTTGTAATAACCAGTGATTAGAGTACATATTTTTCACTGAAGTATCGATCTGTTCCAATATGAGAGAAAACTTGATTGGTTTTCTTGAGAGTTGTCTCTTTCTATGGTGAGGATAGGGCTCAAGGGTGAGTTTTTTGTAATTTTTCAAACAGGTTTTTTTTTTTTTTGAGCGAGAGAGAGAGAGAGAGAGAGAAAGCACAAGTGGGGGAGGAGCAGAGGAAGAGGGAGAGAGAGAATCTTAAGCAGGCTTCATACCAGCACTAAGCCTGAGGCAGGGTTCAATCCCATGAACTGTGAGATCATGACCTGAGCTGAAATCAAGAGTTAAATGCTTAACTGACTGAGCTACTTAGGTGACCCTGTTGTAATTTGTAACTTATGGGAAACTATCCTTTATGAAAGAAATACTCCTATTGTATTGCTACAAGCAGAAATCCAGAATAAAACTTCCAGTTTTAAACCTCACAACTATTCATTGATCCTGTTTTATTTTTGCTTATTTTCATTTCTCTTTGATTTAATTCCTTTATTTATACCACTTCTGCCACTGTCTTCTTTTTTCTGTCCACTAAGGGTCTACAAACAAGACCTTCTATCTGCAATTCTTTTAATTGTGGTCAATTGTCTTCCACACTGTAGTCAGAGTTATCTTACTGTTATGCAAATTAGAAAATATTTTCCCCTGCTTAAAACTTTTGGAGGACCTTCTATTGCCCTTATGACAAAAATAAACCCCATTTACTATTTTACAAGGTTTTCCAAAATCTGGTTCCTAATTTCCTCCATGTCTAATTCACTCCTTTGCTTTCATATTTGACTCCCTTTAATACTCTAAGCCTAGCTAAGCTGAATTCGTCATTCCTTGAATACATCATATTTCCACTTACCTCTGAGCTTTTGCATCTCTTTACCCTGCATGGAACTAAATCTCACCTCGCTTTTTTCTACTGTCTCAGCACACCTGTCCTGTACAACTTCATCACTCTTTCTGAGTAGTTTTTTGTATATAATTCCTACCCTAGGAACTCACATAAAACATCATTTTCTTGTTAACACATTCATCTCTGGGGAAAGCAACAATTGGTCCCTTGTACACTGTTGTTTACAGCAGCAGCCTACAGTCCTTAAAACAATATTAAACCCTTTTTTGAACAGTATCTCCAAAGACCATCTTAAATCTTTGAAAAATAATTGTACATCAAACAAATGTTGAAAGTAATGCACACCGGAGAACAGATGCTTTTGAAGTTCTAAAGATATAATCTGAAGATTTGCTGTTGCAAATAATTCATGTGATTATTTATAGATATTTAAATTTAGTAGCATTTACCAAAATGTGATTCATACAGAATGATGGCTCACAACTACAAATGAATTGTCATGTACCCATGAGCCCTAAAGTGCAAACTTCAATTAAGTTACATTCTCATGTAGAAAGCATAAAATGGGTATAATGAGAAATATATAAATTTGCATTATCCCTTAATTATAAGAATATTACTATAATAATATAATTTTTATCTTGAGAAAATCAAGGAACATTTTACATATGTCTTTGATTGAAGAGTTACTAAAAGATAGGTTGCAAAATATACATGACTATTTTTGGCTATTTATCAGAAACCTATTATTTTTCCTCCTCATTTCCATGTTGGGTAATTTTATTGCGTTGCTTATTTTTATCACTTCTTTTTTATGGCAGTCTGTGAGATTTTTCTTGACTAGCCAGGATAATTATGCATTTTATATACTAGTAAGGTTATTTGAAACAAAATCAATGAGATCATATTCAGTCGAATACTTACAGAATAAAATTTGTTAGTAAATTTATTTTTTCAGTAGGAGTTATTAGTTTGTAGAAGAAATAAGATTCCTAGTTTTATATTCAGAAAAAAAAAATCTCTTAGAATTACCAACGTATTTTTCCAGATTTGTAGAAACAAATAAGGCTGAAAATCTCAGGAATTTCTTATAATCAAGTGAAATCATGCCAACCTTATAATGATGGAGACATAAATCAATGAAAACACACAGTGTGTAACCACTAGGTGTTATTAAGTGAATAAATTGCTTTTGCCACAACAAACATTAAAGAAATTGTGCAATTATCAAAATCTTGTATTTTAATGTTATTTTATTTAAAAGAAAACAGTAATTTTGTTGTTGTTGCTAAGGATATTAACAAGACATCTCATTTTCCTTTCAACATTTCATTACATCCAAATTTGGGCTCATTTTCCCCAAGACTAGTATTCTTCCTGTTTTATGAATCTTGATTAATGCTGCTTTCATCCACATCTAAAAAACTCAACTTTCCTCTCATTCTTTCTATTTCAATAAATTATTGATTCCTTTTTTATTCTACCATATTTTTATCAGTTTCATTCCTTCTTTATATCCTCTGTTAACACCTTCATCTAATCCTTTCTATTTCCCCTTAAATTTTGCAATAGATTGTTATCCAGAATACATTGTACTTATTTTTTCACACTGCTACAAGAGTTACCCTCTAAATCTTGTCACTTTTCTTCTTACAGTGTTCAATGAATCCCTACTACCATCAAGCTAAAATCTAAATTCCTTAGTATAACCTGAGATAATATTCTTTATTTTTCTACTGTATAAACTGTTTCAAGTATACTAATCAAGTTGTTCATTCCAAAAAAATATATATATATTTATGTATATATATATTTTTTTTCATAAAGAAAACAGAAATATTGACTTGTGTGTAATGGACATAAAGGCATGTTACTCCTTCTATTCCCTCACAGATCTCTTACTTTTAGTTCCAAGGTAGGTTGATTTTACAATCGGAAGCAGAATAGATATGGTAATAGATATAACATTAGGGAATTCTCTTAGATCATGCTTTGACTGGTATAGGGTTCTTATTTTTAGAATAAGACAATTCAGGAGTGAAAAGTTATTTCTGGTCAGGTCTCAGGGTTTCACCTGAACACACGAGGTGTAGATGACTACTGGAGTCAATCTTCTATCATAAAACTGTTTCCAAATTGGTAACTCATTTTTCCCAGTGCACTGACTGACCAAGAAGTAAAATTTCTTTATTATTGGTTTATTTGCTTATTTATTCCTGAGGCTTACACTCTTTACATGGGTTTTATTTCTTACTTTCTCAACTTTATTGCGTAATGAGACAATCTTACGAAAATTTGAAAATGGAATAATCTTGTAACTGATATTGGTGGACCAGGTTGAGGATCCAGATTTTTCTTACTGTTCAGGGTGTTCACTTGTATGATAGGAACATAGGTTAGTTTCTATTTCAACTCAAAATTTCCCACAGGAACAACTAAAATATGTGCAGGGAGGTGGGCAAATGGAATTCTTAGAATTCATAAATCTTAAATAATTGCAGATTATTCTTTTTAAAAAAAATTTAATGTTTATTTTTGAGAGAGAGAGAGAGAGAGAGAGAGAGAGAGACAGCGTGAGTGCGGGAGAGGCAGAGAGACAGGGAGAGGAGAGAGAACCCCAAGCAGGCTCCAGGCTTTCAGCACAGAACCTGATGAGGGACTTGATCTCACCAAACATGAGATCATGACCTGAGCCAAAATCAAGAGTCAGACAGAAACTTAACCAACTGAGCCACCCAGGTGCCCCTGCAGATTATTTTTGTTAGCTTTAAAGTTTTTGATTTTATTAAAATTAGCTATTTTGTCACAAATATTCTCTCATATCATGCTGCTCATTTGAATTTTTCATAGTGTATCATCATATCTAAATTATAAGGAAGAATATTAAAATAAGAAAAATGTTTGCTAAAATCATGGTAGAAATTCTGATTCATATAAACAACAACCTGTTTCAAACTAAAAATTTACATAGTTTGGTTACTATTTTATGTTTTCCAGCTGACGTTGACTCTTCTCATATGGCAATAGTGTATATACGCAACTTCCAATTATTTGATCTGCCCATTTTTAGTTTATACAATTACAGATGGATTTTCTAATAAATTTTGGATTTGCATTATTTCAAACTTTATGTAAAAAAACATGCAGTAGATCTATAGCACAGAATTTCAGGTGTGCTATGATAGATATTCTCCAAAGTTACCTGCTAAAATTTCCTCTCTTCCCTGTGCTTACATGATCTGTGTTCCAGAGATGGATTTCATTTCTTATTTTCTTCAGTCTGGATTTAACCTGAAGTAACACTGTTTCTATTCTACGACTAGCTTATATGAGGTCTGGTAGCTTCTACTGGCTAAAGAAAGACCAGGGAATCAAGTCTCATAGCCAGCATCAACTGCTAGTCAAATGCATGAAGCCTTCCTGGGCACTCAGCTCCAGGCAAGTTCCATGTTGAATTCAGCCTCATGCATGGCCAAGACAAATCATGTAGAGCAGAATGCTGCATTCATTCTTGACCCACAGAATAATGAGAAATAATATCTCATATTTTGAAGACTAAGTTTTGGGGAAGTTTGTCATAGAGGTATAAATACATAATAAGCATTCACTTTAAATCAGGCTATATCGTGTCTGCAATTCATAAGCAGATTATGTTCTTTATTTTCTCCTTAGTTGAGATAATCAGAAAGAGAATTAAAAATAATCTATTGTATATAATCTCCTGGTAACTGTTTATAATACTGTCATTCTTTAAAAACGTTTCTTGTATCTCTTTTATTTTCTACCTGGGTCAGTGTTTTTCATACAATTTACTTCCTTCCAGAAGGTATATCCTCATTGTTTCATCTTTAATTTCTACTTGTTCTTCCAAATTATATAGAGTCTACTCCTCAAAAAAATATTTTCTTTATTTACCTCCCTGAATCCACTCTTTCCTCTATCTTCTATGTTCTCTTCTATGTTCAGAGATCTCTATGTTCAGAGATAGGAATTTGTGTTTTACATTACATCTCTGCCAACTGTTGTCCAAGCTAAGCAGTTAGGCTTGTCTCTTCCATATTCTATGTCAGGAAATCAAGTGACTATATGATTAAACTCTTTGAAAAGATTGATTTGCCCTCATCCTGACAGCTGATGAGTGCACAAAATCTACAAAAGCAAGCTAGAGACTGTAGGGCCTCTGACAATATTGGAAAGATAAACAGCGCTGTAGAAGTATACAACATTTTTCAGGATAATTTCATTAGTCATTTTGTTACCACTATGCTGCAGGTGACAACCTTCTTCTTTCAAACCCATTGTAAAAATTCAATGATATAGATCTATTTGTACATAGACATGGTATATATCCCTTTCACAAAATTAGGAAGAAAAGATGAATGATTAAATACTGATCTGTTGCTGTCTCCCCTAGAATTTTTTGTTAGTTTATCTTGTTATTTTTTTAATTATTGCTTAACTGTTGGCACACCAATAAGACTTATTTATAATAATAATTTTTACTATGTACAGATAAATGATTGATATGCCAAGTGTATATTAGTCTCAAGGGGAATAGCATACATGAAAATATCTTTTAAACAGTGAAGGGATCATATTGTAATGATGCAATATAGTGTTATTGCTTTTATTGTAACTACTTTTTATAGCTTCTAAGTTAAAATGTTGACAAAACCACAAGTTGTTACTCATCCATAGGACAGCAAAATAAATATTTTCAAGGGAAGATTATGGGTGGAAATTTCTGTATACTGAAATATCTTAACTATAGTAATCTTTCTTCTCCAGGTAGTAAATTGTGGAAACTAAGGGAACAGTCTGGGTTATAGCTCTATGAATGTGGTTTTTACTTGCATGTACACTTAGGATATAATTCAAGGAGAGAAGATCACCAATTCTTAACATTTGTAGGTACTAAATGTCTTCTCAATTTTTTCTTCTCACCTCCTTTATATCTTCTTTTTACCCACTCAGAATTTTATGACTTTTTTGTTCTATTTTATTTTCTAGACAATTGATTTGCTATCTTTATAGGACTTGTCATTTTTTTATTATTGCTTAACTGCTGGAGCAACAATAAGACTTATTTATAATAACCACTCTTACTATGTGCAGGTGATTAATAAGCGAAGTATACATTAGTGTCAAATGAGACAGAACTCTTATACTTACTTGTATAGGACTTTTGTGGTCTAAAGTCACATGATTTTAATAAGGCAGATTTTGTTTTGGCCACATATCAGGATCAATTATATCAGAATCTCCTGAGTGAAGCCGAGGAAGTAGCATTTTGGAGTGGCTCCCTCAAGTGGTTACACACACATGAACGTTTCAGCATAATTATTCTCTAGACTGAGAAAAGGGGAAATTGCCATATTATTTTAGCTATCCTTATGTAACAGAAAAATAAAAATAAAATGATAAAATTAGTACCCTTGATGAGGGTAAAGGGGGAAATGATGTGTTTGTTTTATTTTCCAGTTTGTGAGGTTGTCATAGAGATATGCATAGTATTATCAGAGTTTTATGGTAAATTTATAGTTTTTTTTAAATTTTTTTATGTTTATTCATTTTTGAAAGACAGAAACAGAGCACAAGCAGGGGTGGGGTGGAGAGAGAAGGGGACACAGAATCCAAGGCAGGCTCCAGTCTCTGAGCTGTCTGCACAGAGCCCTATGCGGGGCTTGAACTCACAAACTGTGAGATCATGACCTAAGCTGAAGTCAGATGCTCAACCAGCTGAGCCACCCAGTGCCCTGGTAAATTTATAGTTTTTAAAGACACTGGATTAATAGTGCATAAACTAAATTTATTAAAATTCAGATTAAGCCTTTATAACCTATTAGAAATTAGGTTTTTCTGTTACTATTTTTTTCTATTTACTAATTTATTTCATAAAATATATCCTAAAATTTCTCTGTAGAGGTTTTTTTCAAGTAATTAGAATTACACTGGCGATAATATTGACAAGTTTTATATTAGCTTCATATTCATTTCTCACATTTTCTTAGATTTGAGAATGACAGCCATTTCATACACTTTTTAGTATCTCTTCAAACATACAATCTCTATACCATGTTTTATACACTATCTTATCTGACACTTCTCAAAAATTCCTTGAATATTACAGTCTGTAGTCTCTAAATGAAGTGCTGATTTCTGCTTACCCAAATAATGTATCAGTCAGAGACCTGGCAGTCAAGGTTAATCTGTTGTAGTCAAGGTTAAGAGAACCAACAATACTGAAGTATTTAAGGTCAGAAATATCCAAATACTTTTAACAATAGTCCCTCTCATTGTACTTCAGCCTAGATGGTAACACTGGCAAGAATGAACTGTATCAATGAGAGAGGAGCTACTTAATGGTTGACATGGACTTTGGTAGTACAACAAATCATACAGAAGGATGTAGGTGGGGACATATAACTGCCTCCACCTCCTTCCTCCCTATCTTATTCTTGTGCCTCTCATTAGTCAAAGCCAACCATATGTCAGAGGGAAAAAGGATTCTGAATGATAAAGTTTATAGAGAACTTCCCAAGGCAAAGAACAGGTCAGAGAGTAGGGGACTATGGATTTGAAAGATAAAAATCTGTGCTTGTCCTTTGTTTAGACAGAAAAAAAAATCAGGTCAACAAACCAGAGGAAATATAAAAATCTCATTAGACTCTGCATGTTTGCAGGGAAGTTTTATTTCAATAATCACCAGAAGATTTCATATAAGGTAGTAGGGGAAAGCAGGAGATACTAAATAATTAGTGTTAGAATCTTCACTTCTGTCCTTTGTCTTCAAGTCTAAGATGATATTCCCACAGCCCTTCTACCAGAACTCCGTGTTTTTTATACTCATTCAGCGTCGTGATGTATTGGGAATTTTTACTTGGTATGCTTTAATGGGACAAGAATAATAACAGGCAGCCAGAGAATGCCTGAAGGCCTGAGTATAGTCCTCCTTGTCTCCATTTGTCTCCTTGTAATCAAGATTCTAAAAGTTTAACAGATGGAAGATTTGTCTCCTCAGTTCTTGAATTGAACTGAAAACCTTTGCTAGTTAAATACGTACAAAACAGAGGATATGTTGTTTTCCTAGAATTATTATACCAAATCTGGAATCACAGCTGTGATTAATGTCACCACCCGAATAAGTTTACAATAACCCACAGTTATTATCCAAGACCCATCTGATTTTTGCACTGATCAAATAAGCAAATTAAATAGGGATATGATGGGAATTATTACCCTGGCATCATTCAGATTTTTGGTAATAGCACTAACATCTGTAATTTTCTCAAATGTATAGTAATGTTTTTGGTTATTATTTTGGTGAGAGATGGGAGGCAATTCTACTTGACCTTGCCTACAAAATTAGCCTTGACTATTCTTGTGAGATCTCTCTCAGTTAATAAGTACATATCATCACTATACATTTTGTAATGAGAAAATAATTATAATTTACTTCTACATTTCCACAAAACCATTTGTAAGATGTGAATTCCATTAACCACACTTTTAACTAGAAGACTATAGTGGCATTTTGGTTCTACAAGAAACAGGAAGTTTTGAGTATTTTCAGAGGCAAAAGTTTTGAGTATTTTCCTTTCCAGAGTAAAGAGTCACCCTGATATATAGCCAATGCTCCATTTGAGGGTAGCTTAGACTAAAAGGAAGAAATAGAGTGTACATTTAGTGTTTGCATTGGAGAGTGCATTCTCAAAGTACTATGGCCTGCCCCTTAAGGATATTTATGTCTCTTGAACTGGTTTAATACCACGGAAGGTATGACCAAATACAAGATAATTCAAACATTCCAAAAAAGGATATTCTGGAATGGGCAGAGTTGAGGAATAAATAGCATGACCTCTCCCTTCTCCCTTCTCTAGTGTCTTGGTAGTGTTTCCCTTTGATTAATTTCAGCCGAAAGATAAATGGCAAGGGAACACTGCTGATACAGCCCTCAGAGAGTGGCCTCCCAGAAAATGATGAAAGCAGAGGAAGGCAAAGACTAAGTACACAATGGTTCTGAAGGAGCAAAGAGAATAAACAGGAGAAAAATAAGTCAATTTTATGCACCAACTCTCCTCTTACATATGAGATGGGGAATCCATTACCGTTGAAGAAACAGCGTAGATAGACCTTTATACTTCACAGAGCCCCTAATCATAAGCCTTAAACAGGTAGGAAAAGGGTTTAGGCAAATTAAAGAGAAGTTTTCCAGACATTAGAGAATATGTATAACTTTTTCTTTGGAATTGTTCAAATTGAATAGTGTCATGTGATAATAATTCCATTAATAAGAGTAACTGTTACATACAGTTGAGAATAAAATGTACAGTAGTCCATGCACAGGTAAAATATGTGCATAATTTAATTCATTTAACTGTAACAAAAATTCTATGATATTGCTACTGATAATTCTGTAAGAATTCTAAACATTCTACAAGTTTTCACAGATAAATTTTATATTTTAGTAAGCACATATTTTCAGTATCACTGCAGTAAAAAAAAGAAAAGTAGAAAAAAAATTCAACCACTGCCATCCTTTTCATTTTTTTTTATTTTTTTTTAACGTTTATTTATTTTTGAGACAGAGAGAGACAGAGCATGAACAGAGGAGGGGCAGAGAGAGAGGGAGACACAGACTCTGAAACGGGCTCCAGGCTCTGAGCTGTCAGCACAGAGGCCGACGTGAGGCTCGAACTCACAGACCGTGAGATCATGACCTGAGCCGAAGTCGGACGCTTAACCAACTGAGCCACCCAGGTGCTACACATGCTTTTCATTTTTAAAAAAGAACTTAGTGGTGCAATGACTTTATCAAAATCAATCCACTGGCCTAACTCAGAGACTCTCTCTCTCTCTCCCTTTGTTTTTGTTTTTTAATAGTATATCTCAGTTATGCTATCTGTTCCATATATTTTAATAAACATTCATCAGCACATTTTAAAATCAGTCTACACTACTATTCCAGATATTAATAATTCCCCATAATTTATACTATGAAAAGTCACTGATCTCATCTAGATAATCTGGCATGCAAAATTTTATAAAATATGTTTGACTATAATTTAATACAGAGATATGGATTCAGATCTTCTACTCAGCTGCTGTCTGTGGGCGTGATTATGGAAGAAAGAGGCATGAAGTGAAACAGAACAGATCTGGCATACACAGTGATTCATGACATGACTCAAAAGTAGGAAGAAACTTATAAATCATTCCCGTTCCTTCTAAAAATAAATGTTAGCAGATTTTTATTGATGCCATTCTAAGTTCTCCATGTGACAACATCATTATCTAAACTTAGAAGCAATATTCCCACAGGTGAAACAAGGGAAAACTGCAAAATACCTTTGACTGTGTTTGGTTGAATGATCCCAAATGAATGATTATTTTGGATCTTTTGAGTCTTTTGAAGCATCAACATCTTTATTTGAGTTCCTTGGACTAAAGAAATGGATTTTTAATGAGGACATTTGCTGAGTTCCTGCACTAAGGGCATTTGCTGAGTTCCTGCACTAAGGGCATTTGCTGAGTTCCTGCACTAAGGGCATTTGCTGAGTTCCTGCACTAAGGGCATTTGCTGAGTTCCTGAACTAAGGTATCCCTTAGTGCCCAACATCTCTGGGGCACTTCTAATTTCACTGCTGAGGTCACTCCTCAGAGCATTTAGATTTGTTCTTGTCAGTGAAGTGTCCCTGACTTTTCCACTGGAATTCCTCACAGATTCACGGAATTACCTTTTTCTACAAATCTGTGACTTATATCCTTTTTAAAGACATTTTAAAAGAAAAAAAAAAAGTCACGTATAACACTTAGGTACTAAAAGTATGTGTATCTATGTCTAAAACTAAATGTTGAATTTATACACCTTCATTGTTGACAAGGGAACTTAAAAAATTCTCCTAATACACTTCCCTATTATCCTTAGTGGTCTAAGCTTAAAAGAGTGTCAGCCGTTCTTTTTTTTTAATGTTTCTCTATTTTTGAGAGAGACAGAGACAGAGTGCGAGTGGGGAAGGGGCAGAGAGAAGGGGAGACAGAATCCGAAGCAGCCTCCAGGCTCCAAGCTGTCAGCACAGAGTTTGACCTGGGGCTCAAACCCACAAACCTGATCATGACCTGAGCCAAAGTCTGATGCTTAAACAACCGAGCCACCCAGGTGCCCCTGCCATTCTTAATATATGTCTCATCTCCTCAATCAAATGGGATGTTACTGTGGCATCCATTTTTTCAAAGAACAAAAGGGGAAGGAGAGAGTGAGGCAAATAACTGTGTTTTTAAAGATGTGAGTTAGAAGTTGTACACTTTGCTTTTGTTCAGTTTGATTGGATTGAATTTAATCATATGGTTATATGTAACTGCTAGGGCTGGAAGATGCATCACCAGCTTGAAGGAAGGCAATGTGCCCTGCTAAAAATCAAGGTGAAGGAAAGAGAGGCAGGAAGAGAGAATGGGTATTTGGGAAGATTAAGAAGTTCCCAATACATTGTGCATATGCTGACAGTAGATTACTGTTACTCTTTAAATTCCATTTAAGAATAAACATGTTAATGGCCTTACCTGTAAGAAAACTCCTTTTGAATGTTTATTTATTTTGGGAGAAAGAGAGAAGTCAGGGGAGACGCAGAGAGAGGTTGAGAATCCCAAGCGCGGAGCCCCATACAGGGCTCCTATCTCACAAACCGGGAGAGCTGAAATCACGAGCCAAATGCTTAACCAACTGGGCTATACTTAGGTGCCTCCACTACCTGTAAAAACTCTTCAGATTGGCCCTTAGAATATGTGTGTGGCCATTTTATGCAACTCTATTGCAAACACAGAGAATATCAGATTGAAATGGATAATGTGCCTAATCTGTCAGGACTCACTGGACAGTGTCTTATGCATGGGCGTTAGATATGTTTTCCACTCTTCTATAAACCCTGCAGAACAAGTGGAACAATTTGGACCCTAAGTCATGTGAGATCAGGGCAGGGGTCAGGAATCAAGAGATAAGGACTCAGATTCTCTTTCTTTCATTTAGTAATTGTGCCACCTTGAAAATCACTTCAGCTCCTTAGAGCTAACAAAAACATTTAGTGCTTTGGACAAGTTTATCTCTAAAAACCATTCCAGCTCTAACAGCCTGTGATTATGACTGTCTCAGCTCTACATTCCAGCTTTCCTTTCTTGCCAAAAGTCTTTGTTGCCTCCATTTTTCCTACTTTCTCTTTCACAGGGTTTCTTTGGATCTTGTATTTTGTGGACCAGAGGAAAAATACACTGTGTCTTTCTACTAATGACATTTACAAAAATGTTGGGGAGAGTGAGGGCACAACTCATTATATCTTCTTTGTATAAGAATGGTGAATTTTTCACAGGAGTGCATTTCATATCCTTATAGAAAGTAGGGAGTGTAATGTGGCAAATCATTGTTTTCTGCTCTTTTCTATCATTGTGTTTGTTTGCTTTTAATATCGACAACTTACTTATGACCCTAGTTAATGCTTATGTTGTTGAATTGTTCTTCACTTTGCCTTCTCTTTGTATGTTACTTTTCTTTCTGTTGAGGTTAGACCACATTTTACTAAAATAAGGGGGAGTGTTCAGAATCATTGGTCGTTGTAAACACCATCCTTATACAACTTCTTGAAATTTTTTACTCAAGAAGAAAAGTTGGTTAATCAATGGATTGTTTCATATATAGATTGACTTTTTACCTTTGCATTACATTCAAGTAACATTGTACTTGTCAGCTTCAGGCTTCCTGTGGGGTGGCCTTCCACCTAACTGGGAGCTCAATTTCTTTGTCTTTTAACCCAGGAAAGGCAGGCTGAGCAATTCCACCCTCATTAGTTGGCAGGTGAGTATATATGAGATTACGCCTTGCTTTCCCTGCACTTTGCTTGCTCAACTGCATTTTTTTCCCAGCCATTCTTCCAGATACACTTTGATGCTACTTCTAGAGCTGTGAGATTTAAAAGCAAATCTCCATTTTGTTTTAATCTAGCATAGTCCTACATAAAGCAAAGTGCCTATTTATTGAATGCTCCTATTACATGAATGATAGCAAAAACAGTTATAAATGACTGACTTCTGTTTACAGTTTCTTTCTATTGGAGTTAGATAAAGTAAAATAATCTTGTAAGAGAAGAGGGGCAAGTTCCCTAATACCTTCTAGAGTTAAAATTTACTCATGTTTTAAAAACATTATTTGTCATTGGGGTGATCTGGGTGGTTCAGTCAGTTTGGCATATGACTCTTGATTTCGGCTCAGGTTGTGAGATCAAGCCCCAAGTTGGGCTCCGTATTCACAGTCAGAGCCTGCTTGGGATTCTCTCTCTCTCTCTCTCTCTCTCTCAAAGTAAATACATAAACATTTGTTAAATAAAATAAAATGTTATTTATCATCACGTTGCATATTTTTATCATATTTTCTCAGGTTATTTTATAAGGATTCTGTAGAGTCACAGTTTTGAATTTGGGGGAAGGGAAGATAGGTTAAAATTTCCAACTTCAAATTCCAAACTCCTGTCTATCTTTGTAGGTTACTAATGCACTAAATTAAAAAGAGAAAAATTTACATTTAGTTCTGATAGTATACTTTCCTGTGCTGTCCACATCAAACAGTCATTGGATATAACCTTTGCCTAGGAACAGAGCATGACCAAGATTTAGATTTCTCTCTTCAGCTGAGGAAAATTCATGGAAAAGTCTAACAGCCAAGGGCAGTCAACCTGGAGTATCCTAGTATCTGGCAGGAATAATTCCAGGTAATTACTGAGGGAAAATCTAGAGAAAGGATTACAGCATCAATGGCAGTCCCCCTAGGCCCTGCTTAGACATATTTTTTTAATAAAAATTTCTAGAAGAAGAACTATAGGATTCCAATGGGCTTTTTATTTCCCCCAGGGGGAAATTTATGAGTGGGAGTTTAGCGGGACAAACTACAACATCTGTCATTCCAGCTGGTCTTGAGACCACAGTTAGTACTAGACTTTCCCTTCCTCTATCTTTAGTATCCATTTTAGATTCCCCTTATTCTCAGCCAGCACCTCTGGGTATGTGTGGTGTATTTGGTGCAATAACCTCAAACACTCTTCCCTGAGAGGTGTTTGCCATTGAGCGTTGTGATATTCTCAGGCCATGACTGCCTAACTTGTCTATTTATCATCAAAATCAGGTAAAAGGGTGTTAAGAGGTACCCAAGTGACTACCTAGAAGGAAACTCTTTCGATCTGTTATGTAACAGAAACTATACCTCCTGATTATCAGGGGTCTGGTTTTAAGGGATTCAGATATATATTTCAGCAACATTTCTGGTTTGACTCAAGTCTTCTTGAACTTGTGATTTCTCAACACAAGTTGATGGGACAAAAATGAATACATTCAGATTTCACTTTTACTAGGTGTTAAGCTAGAAACCAGTGCGACATAATGAAAGTAGCACAAAAATCAAAACTAGTGATTCTTATAAAGGACCATACATCCAAATAGGTGGTGCTTGTTAATTAAGCAGTAAGGCTCTAGAACGTGCTCAGGCAGCTTGAACTGATCAGGAGATTAGCAGTTAGGGAAAGAGAAATGTTGGGTAACAGAAGAGACCTCAGTAGGAATTAACTGGATGACTATTGGATGAAATGGACATACAAATAATTTGCTATTTGATACATGGTTTGAGGTGTTTGACAAAGATGTTTTCATTTGTGCTAGAAAAAAATATATTTTGAATATCAAACTATGGCTTATTTCCCCATGTCTTAGGACCAAAGTTGTTATCTGAAAATTCTGAAGATGTTTTGTCTTTTGCCTCCCAAGTGCTATTTTTTTTTAATTGTAGTGTTTTTATTTTATTTTTGAGAGAGAAAGAGAGAGACAGATTGTGAGTAGGGGAGGGGCAGAGAAAGGGAGTCACAGAATCCAAAGCAGTTTCCAGGCTCTGAGCTGTCAGCACAGAGCCCCAAGAGGGCTTGAACTCATGAGCTATGAGATCATGGCCTGAGCCAAAGTCACGCTTAACCAACTGAGCCACCCAGGCGCCCCTGCCTTCCCTGTGCTGTTGCCTGATGTTTAAAATTATCTGAATCCTTGTAAGGTAGAGTAGCTCAGCCAGAGTTTTGATATTCTATTTAGCTATCTTGCAGGATTAACAAATTTTCTAGCAGATAATTCCACAATGGATAATAAATATTGCTCTAAAACTATGGGCAAGGTAGCGAAATACATCTTGTGTTTTAAAATGAATAAAAAAATTCTCCATTACATTGTAATATTTCATCAACATGATTCTTAATTTTGTTTTTCTGGCTGGCACACATTTGCCTTTTAAATGGAGCATCCAAATCCTATACACACAAATTATTTTAAATTGTAGATATTATATGATATTTACTATTACTGTACACCACAGGTGAGGCAAAGTTCATGGTCCAGCAGAGTGCACGTTATTGAGCAACATTCCGCATAAAAAGTCAACCCAACAGAGAAGATAAAGGGAGTGTTATGAAGTTCATGACATCTTTACATTGGTTATACAAGTATAATTTGCACCAAGTAAACAATACGCACAAAATCAAAAGCAAAGTTAAAATTTGGTAGTGGAAGCAGTGGGGAGGGGGGGCGGGAAGACAATGTTTTATTTTTTAGTAAAAAGAAAGCAAACATTCTTTAAATAGAAAAGTTATTATATCCTTAGCCAATACAATCCCAGAGCTGTTGTGGGTGTAAACACAGACCCTGATAAATATCTAATATTATAAAGTCTGTTTGATTCCTACAAGGCTCCAAGTCCAGCATCCTCAATGCATTCCTCCTTGGCATCCAGGTGAGAGCCCCATCTTGCTGGATGTGCAAACTTACCTTTTTTGCCCTCATTTTACATAGCTTCTCTTTATTCTGTGAATATAATACTTTTTAATGCTGTTCTTCCCCTAGATTGAAGTTTAATTTTCATCTATTTGGACTTTGATCACTTCATCCATTACTTGCTGTTTTAGCAAATATCATTCAAGTTTTATTTTTTCTCATTTTCTGCTTTGTGGGCTGAAAACTTACTCTTCTACAAAATAATCATATCCTTTTCCAGAGCAGCAATCTCAGACATTTTCTGAAAAGCCATCTGCTGCGTTTTGGTGATCACATCTTTGTGGATGACATTGTTGTTGTCATATATGATCTACTCGAATGCAGATATATTTCTGTCTGTTAAATAGTAAACACACTAAGGTGTAGGTGTCAAAGAAGTTTCTTCCTCCCAGACGTGACATCTCTCCTTTTGTGCTTTAGCTACAGTGATTGACAGAGGGATAAGTTCTCTTGGAGAAAGTAAGAGTTTCAGCTGCCCCTGAAACCACAGGGAAACTTTGCAGACAGTGCCATATTGAACAGGGCGTGATCAGGCAACCACTTGCTTCTACTCTCTATGGGCATATGCTTAGTGCCCACTGCTTGGCTAGACAGTTCCCAGTCTCCAAGTCCTATTTGGCTTTAGGGTCTGGTAATGCAGAACTAACTGATGACCTTGGATAAGTGGTGATTGGAAAGTCTGATTGGACTGAATGTCCAGGAAACAGGAAGCAAGCAAGCCTTTTGTGGAGTTTGGTTCTACACTGGAACTTAGTACTTGCCCAGAAGACGCAGGGATAAAACGTCCAGGAGGTCTCTGTTTTGTTTTTCAATAAAATATAGTATGTTTGTATAGGGTAATAATGTAAGCATGTGTGGGGGGTGGGGGGAATAAGGATTCATGAGTGAAAGGAGACACTTTCAAGAGCAAAATCTCTGAGTACATTAAAGAGTTGGGATCCTGGTCAGGACTAGAGGGGTTGGGACTTGGGAACGTGTAAGTGCAGTTCATCCACTGTAAAGGTGATTGGCAAAGCAGGGACTATGCGTTCCAACATAGTTTTATGTGTTTATTCCTGAGTCTGATTTTTGTGCTGATTGTCCTTAAATGTCTGACAGTTCTTGGATTTATGTTCAAATTTCAAGGACATGATTATTAATTGCTATAGACAGTTTAAGCATATCTCATTGTGAGAAAAGACTGCCCACTGGATCTATGGATGTTGGTGACAAGTCCACACTGAAGGTCTCGTTGAACAGGGTGTTGGCAAAGAGCAAACAGGGAGTCTGCCCCTCCCTAACATTATGCGATGAAAGGGAAGAATGGGCCATGCCGGCCAGTCAATCTTCACTCTGGGAAACCTGCCCAATATATTGTTCAGTACTTTTAGATATGTATGATGTGCTCAGTTGCAGTTTTGGGCCAGATCTACTACTCCCGCAAGACAGAAGAAGTGGGGAGAAGAATCCTGACACTCCTGACTTTCCATCAACTAATTCTTCTCAGTCCAACATTGTAACCCTACTGTTGTGTGACAAAGTCACTCTGCTTTGCTTTCAGAATTGAGACTTTACCTGGGAAGACTTCATCTTAAAAAGTTATTTTCCCAATTGCCAACATTTAGTCTCCTAATCCTGCTTTAGGTTATTTCAAATGTAAAGATAGTGGTGATACATTTGAGTAGAGACTTCCTTACAAGGGTGCTGACTGACCATTTATTTCCCTTTTAAAATCTTGCAATAGCTTTATAACCTTCCATTTCTTTAACTCTTCCTCCTGAATGTATTTAAAAAGTTATTGCTTTGGTTTGTGTTTTGTATCAAGACTCAGAGTTAATTCATTGAGTTCACTCACTTTCTATCGTCTTATTTGTTTGATTCTTAATTTTGCCAATTCCTTCTCTACATCTTAGACATTTAAAGCATGTAATAAGAAATTTAGTATTCACTTTTGCCTGGACAATAAGATATAATAGGAAAACATCTTTATTATGCTCATGAATTTTTGCAATTAAAACAAATATGTGCTGGGATTTGATTTTTAAAAATGTATTTTGAAAAGCTTAATTGATTCTTTTTATACTTTCTCTTTTTATGTATAATTTCTAAGAAGCTTTTTCCAAATGAAGCAATTCTTTTTCTTCATTCCCAACAAATGCTAAAAATGGTAACTGTCCCTAGTGTCAGTAGAAGTTTTGCTTGTGTAAACTGCCAAATCAGGTCCCGTGGGTGGAATTTGACAGCTGTATAATGCCATACTGCAAATTTCTCGACAGCTGAGCACAGGAAGAAATTCCATTTGAAGACTTGAAAGTTCAGGATAAATTTAGTTGAGAAGGGAATTTCACAAATTGGAATATACATAAGCTTTTGAAACTGTTTTTGTTTTTTTCCCTTAAAAAGTGTCAATGACCATAAATGGTTAAGACCTCAATTTTATATCACAAAACATATAGTATCCAGCTTCCCTGCTTCTTTGTCTGTCTAATCTTCCAGTTAAGTGACTGAAATAACTCATTGTTTCAATAGCAATTTAAAAAATCCTTTGTGGTCAAAAATTGATTACCTAAGATAATACCTCTCATTTTGTATATTAATGTAGAATTTTATATCTAGGAAAGAACATGAGGTAATGTGTAGGCTTCAGTGTTAGAATTAAAGCTTCCATGAATAACCCCTTTTGAAATGAACTCTTACAAATGAAATACTCAATTTTCTGGCAGTGCTGAAATCAATTATATTATTCTTGCATTCATTTATTAATTATTAAGTGTAAGGTATCTGCCAGGCAATAGTCTAGAAATTAGTAGTCAACTATAATAGATAGGCTTCTTGCTAGGATTTTAGTTTATTTCATTCTATTGAGGGAATCAAGACAATAAATTTTTCAAACTAATCATAATAGGAATTATTACATAGGGATAGTGTATCAGGTTCTTAAAAATCAGATAAACCTTGATTAAAACAGTAGCACCACCGCTTACACATTTAGTAATATTACCTATTCAATAATGTATTTAAAATTTAAAAAGATAATGCTTTTGTGCTTAACAAATAGTAAGTATTCAATACACTTTAGCTATTATTTTAGTATTAGCATCAGCTATAATTTTCCAGAATCATGATTAATGTGCTATGGAAATGCAGAAAACGTACCTTATGATTATCCTGAGAGCCTCAAAAATTTGCTTTTATTTGCCAAGAACTTAAAAGAGTAATAAAATTTTCTAAGTATTCAAGGGTGTATAATTTTCAAAAATTAAAATAGCACAAAAAAGGTCTTAGTGGTTTTTAAAGAATTAGGCACATACAATATGACTGGGTCAAAGAGTGCCCAGCAATAAGATAGGAAAGTTAGTCAGTATTCAGATCCATGAAATATTTTATATCACATGATCACTAACACTAATCAGAGCAAGGAAGGTCCTGAATTTCTACTTAGCTACATGGGTCTTGAGAGAGTACTGAAAATGATTGAATGAGTTTGCAACTTCACTAGATCTTTTGGTTAACAATATTAGTTAAAAAGGAGCTTGCAGTTGAAGGGAAAAAATAAAACAAAATTGCAGATATTACAGGAAAACAAGAATATTGTGTCACTCAAATTTAAAAAGAAATAAAAGACATCCCTGTATTTACATCTGGGTAAGATAAACAGTAAAAAAGAGATGCTTTAGGTAACTGATAAATCCAAAGATTTAAAGGAAAGTAAATTTCTCATCAACTTTTTTGTGAAATTATAAAATTGGAGTTTTAATCATCATTGATATCTTAAAAGATATGAATAGACACATCTTTAAAGAGGCAGACACAGTATTAAAATCATCAATCATCATGGGGTGCCTGGGTGGCTCAGTCGGTTAAGCGGCGACTTCAGCTCAGGTCATGATCTCGTGGTCTGTGAGTTCGAGCCCCGCGTCAGGCTCTGTGCTGACAGCTCAGAGCCTGGAGCCTGTTTCAGATTCTGTGTCTCCCTCTCTCTCTGACCCTTCCCCGTTCATGCTCTGTCTCTCTCTGTCTCAAAAATAAATAAATGTTTAAAAAAAAATCATCAATCATCAACATATTAATCAGCTCATATATACTCTGAAACAAGCAACTAGTAACGATATTCAGAAAATCTATTTTATAGAGAAAACGAATACTGACCTGTTAATGATGTTTGAAAAAGAAAAATAAATTGGTTTGGTTGACAATTAGTGGGAACAAAAGGCATTCTTTCTTTTGTCTGGAGAGTAATACTCAGCCTCAAGGGGCATAAGGCAGTTTTGATCTCCACCTTTTAGTACAACTCCCGGCAGATAGTGATGGTACCTTGTTTCACAAATGTAAGAGAACAGTGTTATGCTTTAATTCACATCGAATCTTTGTAGCCAAAACTATGCTTCTCTAATGTTTCTGTATTTTTTGACCATTTCTGAGATGTGCGTTAGCTCTCAAACTGACCTTGTTTAATTTATGAGTGAATTGTACAGAGTAGTTCATGGGCACAGGAATATTGTAATAATGGTATTAAAATGATTTTTATTTTGTAGTTTCAGCCAAAGGCATGGTCATCCACACATTCTGGAACAAGTGTCATTTTCTGCTGTCCTAGGAACAGGCTGTTCTGGTTGTATATCTTTTTGCCAGAGAGATATTAAATCCTGCCATACCTACCCAATCATTGGGTACCCAGCATTGACATTGAACAAAACATGACACGTCCCAGAAATACACCAGGTGCTACGTAGATCCCATTAACAAAAAAGAGAAAGTTAAAGCATTCAGAGTTTATGAAGGCAGTACAGCTATCAACTTGAAGACATCATTGTTTTAGCTTAAATTTTCTTAAAATAAATATTTTTCTTAAAAGAGAATATGCCTTCATCCAGAGGGCCACGAACTTGGAGCTTTCTAGTACCAGCAGCCTGTTGAGAGCATTTCTTAAGCCCATAGTATTCTTCCTCAGACATCACTGCATTATGTCACAAGCTTATAACATGTAAAACAGGCGTGTGTTCTTATAAAAGCCACAAGCTGTAAGCGTCAGAGGGCGACTGTAAATAAGCAGACTCATTCATGTCTCTGAAAGGCAGCAGTGGCTCTAGCTAATCAACATGTTACCTGAACCAAGGTAACACATAATTGGGAGAAAACTGTGATTACGGGATGTTTGATCTGGGATGCAGCAAACCATCTGCTGACATATTTATTATGTTCTTCCAGAATCTCATAAGACACACAGGACAGAAACGCATTATCTTTACCATAACCAGCAATATCAAAATACTTGTGATGAGGATTTAGATGTCCTATAACAAAGACACCAGCCTCATCTGTCAGCTATTTTATAATAGGATCCTTACAAATCTTCCAATTCTTTCTTGAAACCTCTTGATATAAAGGTGGCAACTACAATAGATGTCAAAATCCTCTGCAAAACAAAAAATTTTCTTTAATAGGTTTTGCCCTCAGACATTTCTGAGGGACTCATCACACAAAAAAACAACAATGTGATTTATAAACATCAGCACAGTTCAGAAAAAGAGTTAGTAGGCAGAAGAATAACTTGAAAACATATAGTTAATTATCCTGCAAATTCTACTTAAATATAAGGGGCCACTATCACAGTCAGATAATTGAAAAAAACTCATGAGTTCCACAGAGTATACTCATGTAGGGATTTTGTAAAGAAAAAGACCTATAAACATCAGAAACAAACTAATGGTTGCCAGAGGGACAGGAGTTGGAGGTATGGGCAAAACAGGTGAAGGAGAGTGGGAGATACAGTTATAGAATGAATAAGTCATGAGAATAACAGGTATAGCATAGGCAATATGGAATATAGTCAGTAATGTTGTAACAGCATTGTATGGTGACAGATGGTAGCTACACTTGTGGTGAGCATAGCATAGCATATAGAGATATTGAATTGCTATGTTGTACACCTGAAACTAATGCAACATTGTGAGTCAACTACACTCAAAAACTTTTTAATAAAGAAGAAAAAGAATGTGGTACAGCAAGAGAAATAGAGTACAGACAAATAGCTAAGAAATCTAAGATTTCCCGTTAAGTTACCAGGGCCTGTTCTCAATCACACAGAATGTGCTCTGTCTTCCAGTCACCAAGACACATGCATGATGCCTTTTTAGACTCCTCTGGTAATATAGCCAACTTCAGGCTGCATAACCATTCTCAATGACAGAAACCAAGAGACCATAATGAAAACCGTGCAAAACCCATGAATGTGTATATTTTCTGTAAACATCATTAACAATCTAGTTCAGTCTGCTCTGTAACCTGTCTCAGACCTTAGTAGGTACAGGAGTATTATCATTGTTGGTTAGTTCATTTCAATCAAGTTTGGCTAAGATCAGCACCACGACTTCAGGCATCACCAGAGATAAGCTCTGGGTTACCACAGACCAGCTGATGTGACTCCTATACCTATAAATAGGGAAACTAATATATGGAACATTTTCAGAAAAACAAAGACAAAATATGATTTATAAAAAGCATTCAAAATTAAATGACAAATTCACAAATGGTTTGGAAAGACTGAATTTTGATTATTTAGGAATGTGGTAAATAATAAAGCTGTCATCTGGGAGTCACTCTGAGCGTTCTGTCTTTGATTAGGCTGACCAAGATTATAAAAAAGAAAAAAATCAGTTGTTTACAAATTCTGCATATAACATTGATGTTTCTGGAAGAATATGCCATTTACTTTGCTAAAATTTCCATCTTAATCCAGATCTACACCATTTTTCTCATCAGGATTTCTTTATCACTTGGAGAGTGAGAGACAGAAAGACGGAGAGATAGAAAGAAAGAGAGAGATCTTTACATCTTGGGATGCACAGGTTTAGAAAGAGTCCACTGTGTTCAAATATGGTGCTTTTTAGACATTAACTGTTGAGGAATTCATTCAGACATGACTCTGTAACCTAAACTACACCCTTGTTGCAGTAACTATGATATATCTCAGAACATCACCAAAGTAATATAGAAAGTTGTTATACATGGATAGCTGAATTTGTGACTATCTTTGATGTATTTTTAAAAAAAATCTAGAATTGCTATCATAAACCACTTCTCTAATAAAGTAGAATACTTTCATTTTATATCCAACATAGGTTATAAGGCTCAGCAAAGCAAGCCCTTTGATTAGGAAATATCTCTCATGTTTCTTTTTTCAACATAATAGACACAAATAAATATATTTTGGGTGTTTTTAACACAGTATTATCACAATGATCAATTTTGGAATCAAAAAGTCATTTGGAAATATTTTAGCACAGGAGAGATTTCACTGGGTATAATGGTAACTACCTAATTGTGAAGATTGCCAAGCCTTTAAAATAGATATGCTGTCTAATTCAAACACATCTTCTTGGTTTACCACCCCTAGATACAGAAAGGAAACAAATGAATGCAACTGGATGAAGAACTAAGCCATTGAACAAGTCAATCAAACGTTCTCGTATTAATTCTTCTTTAAAATTTATTCATTAACTAGATCTTTCTGAAGCATGTTTTAAAATGGCTGAAGGGGAACCTGGGTGGCTCAGTTGGTTAAGCATCTGACTTTGGCTCTGGTCATGATCTCAAGGTTTGTGAGTTTCAGCCACGCATTAGGCTCCATGCTGACAGTGTAGAGCCTGCCTGGGATTCTCTCTTGCTCCTTCTCTATCTCTGCCCTTCCCCCTCCCCTGAGCAGCTGCTTGAAAGCACTCTGCTCTCTCTCTCTCTCTCTCTCTTTCAAAATAAATAAATAAACTTTAAAAACAAACAAAAAACTATAAATAAATAAGATTACCAAAATTGATTACTATCAACAAAACTTTTTAAAACTTATTTTTTTTAAATTTAAGTGTAGTTGACACACAATGTTACCTTAGTTTCAGGTATACAAAATAGTAATTCAACATCTCCACACTTTATGCCATGCTCACCACAGGGGTAGCTACCATCTGTCACCATACAAAGGCTATTGCAATATCATTGGCTATCTTCCCTAGTCTTTAACTTTTATTTCCATAACTTATTCATTCCATGAGTGGAAACCTGTATCTTCCCTTCCCCTTCACCCATTTTGTCTAGTCCTCGCCCCTTTCCTCTGGCAAATGTCAGTTCTCTGTATTTATAGGTCTGATTTTGTGTTTTGTTTATTCATAAACTACTTTATAAAAGATACTACTTTATAAAAGGTATGCCATGAGGAATTAATTCTAAACCAGATAAAATAAAGGAGATGCATTTTGACTTCCTTGAAAAATGTTGTCATTCTTTTTTTATTTAAAGTGCAAGAAGGGGGAGAGCAGAAAGAGAGGGATACACAGAATCTGAAGCAGGCTCCAGGCTCAAAGCTGTCAGCACAGAGACCGAAGCAGGCAGTCATGCTCTGAGCCGAAGTCAGACACTTAACCGACAGCCACTCAGGCACCACTGTCATTCTTTATTTTAAACATTTAGGAAAAAATAAATTGGACTTGCAGCATACGTATGAGAGATATAAAATGAAAATTATCATAGATAAGTAGTCTCTGTTGCCTGTAGTTAGCATTAGGACTACTACCGCTGACCTCCTGCAAAGTTATTGGCTTTTTTCCTCCTGGATAACCACCTGTAAAGACTCCTATTTTTGTTTTTAGATGTAATGGATTATAAACAAGCATTCTAATGAAACACTTTTGTTCTATAGACAATCTTTAAGAAAACACAAATTTGTCATTACAATAGGAGAGCAAGCAAAAAAAATAGCTTTCCTATATACAAATTTATCTAAAATAATGTGAAGAATCCCAAAATATGTAAAATTCCACTTCTTGGGATGTAATTGACTAATTCTATCAGAAAAGCTGGTGGATTTAGTATAGATGAAGCTATACCATTAGCCAATATGCCAACATCAGCTAACCAAATAAAACAAGTAATGAGTCCATGAAATATTAAAACTAAATTACTTTCTTCTCTCTTTTAATGGAAATTATGTTTTGGTTTTCTTCACTGCCATTTGATAGATCAATAATTACATAAGTATTCTTTTTCTTTCTATCAACCATAATCTTGTGACGTTGAAGGTGATCTGCTTTTGTTAAATGTATATAAAAATCATGATAATAAGATGATGGAGATTCAAACGTTTTGCATTATTTACTTTCCCCAGAATAATTAGTATATATATATTTAATATAATATAATAATATATTATATATTATGTTATTATATTTTCTATATTAATTATATATATCATATTATATAACATATAATAATAATGTATTAATATAATAATATATATTATATAGTGTATATAATACATAAATTAGTGTGGTTCACAGGAACTTTATTCACCCAAAACAAACAAAACAAGACAAATAGTATATACTACTATTACTTCATCATTAGTGTGATTGTGTTTTCTGTCCTGCAGCTTGCTGGCAGAGATGAAACATGTCTCTCAGGGAAAACAAAAAAAGCTGAAGGGTTTTTACAGGAGGAGTAGGTTCTGATCATCCCTTCTTTTGCCTCAGAAGAGTGGGGATGGGAGTAAGGAAGAGGCAGGGAAGAAAAGGAGGAAGGAGATGGAGAGAGAGAAGGGGAGAGAGGAGACAGCAGAGGGTGTGGGAGTGAAGGCAAGACTTAAGGAGAGAATCTGAGAGCACAAGAGTGAAAGTGAAGGAGGTTCAGAAGGACTTAGAGAGCAGACAGTGCGGAAGGAGAGGGTATCAGAGAGGAAGGCGATTACAAGAGTGCGGCCTGAGAGTAGGAAAGGATGTGTAGGAGGACAGACAGAGGAGAAGGGGCTAAAGGCAGATTCCAGAGGGCACAGTGGAGAAGCACCAAGGCTGTGAGAGAAAGAGCACCAGTAGGAGGCAGTGTGCAAGCAAGAAAGAAGCTGAGAAGGGAGTGTGAGAGCAAGTGAGAGTGCGGAAAATCAAAGGTGGTGTGTATGTGTGAGAAAAGTAGGGAAAGAATGTGTCAGAGGGAGAGAGGCAAGGAGAAATCTATGGTCTAGTGGAGAACAAAGAATTTGAGTCTATTTGGACATTTCTTATTTAATGAAATGTAATGTGGTCCTGAAAATATAGGACTACACCCAGCTGCAAATGTAGTCCTGTCAGAGTGTGTCTGTGTAAGAGAGAGAGTGGGTGGGTGTGGGTGTATATGGGGAAGGGTTAGAGGATCAAAATAAGCATGAGTACAATTACTCTCTGGAGTTGGGAGAAAGACCTAAAGAAACTCATCTCTCTTCAAGAAGCCTAAATATATTTAATTCTGTCATTCTCCTCCCCAATGGAGAGAGACTCATTGAGACTAAAATTTAAAGAGAAATAAACGTGTCTGTATAAGTACAGTGTAAACACTACACATGGATGTTACCACCAAAATTTGGATGAATTTTTTTTCTCCTTTTTTACTATCTTGATAACAGGTGATAAAATTAGAATTCAGTAAAGATCATTATATCTAAAGATGAGCCAGTTTCAGGGTGCCTGGGTTGCTCAATCGGTTAAGCGTCCGCCTTTGGCTCAGGTCATAATCTCGCTGTCTGGGAGTTCGAGTCCCATGTTGGGCTCTGTGCTGACAGCTCAGAGCCTGGAGCCTGCTTCAGATTCTGTGTCTCCCTCTCTTTCTGCCCTCCCCCGCTCATGCTCTCTCTCTCTCTCTCTCTCTCTCTCTGTCAAAAGTAAATAAACATTTTTTTTTTAAATGAGCCAGTTTCTTGCTGCAATACAGTGTATAAGTGGTATAGGAGCAAAATTAGTTAAAAGATGAAATCATAAAAAATATATCTAATTTTCTTATGTCGGTTGTCCTTTACCCACGTTTTGTTGTATTTAGCTTTGTGAGTGTGAGTACTCTTTGAACAATAGGAAATAGGAATTCATGCAATAGCTCATCACTGAAATATTCAACAACAAAGTTCCACTGGATTTGATGATTCCCAACTCCGTACTCTTTTTCTGGTTTGCAATCGCTGTGGCATTTTTAATGTTAATTTTATTGCTTAATATTGATGGGATATTAACTTTTTTTCATTGTAGAAGATATATTTTAAAAATTAAAAATAAGCATTGTGAAAATATAAACGTCAAAACTGCGAAAAATGATTCAAAAATTAGAAAAAGAAATGAAGGCAACACAGGAGTGAGATTTTATGTTAGAAACAGCATTGAAACCAACGTGTGATGATGATTAAGATATAATCAGACTGTGTAGTATGGATATTAATATTTGTGAATTAGTTTTATTTCTTTAAATATCTTATTGTGTTGGATTTTGGCCAAACTCAGAAATTTTGGCTGGTGCACTTTTTTCCCTTTATCTTTTTGTTTTCTTTTTCCCTTCCCTTCCTTTCCCTTCTCTTCCCTTTTCCTTTCTTTCTTTCTTTCTTTCTTCATTGTCATCTTAGACTAAGATGTACTTATTATTATTCAACTGGAAAAAAAGCAACGCATGCTAATATAATAAATATTGTACTCTAAAGCAGTTAACTACTTTGACATAACTGTGAATAGGGGGGAAATGTTTACATCTTTCTAATAATTAATAATTTCTCCCTTATACTGAAAATTCTAATACCCTAATTCAATACAATTATTTTTTCTAAGAAGAGTATTTTATATATCTATTGATATGACAATCAGTGGCTTAGCTGCTAATGTGTTCTTTCAGTAATCACCTTCATACTCAGGAGGGCAAACAGTAGCTGACCCTGTAAGCTTTCAATGAAAGGAGCCATCTTTGTAGGCTGGGTTCCCTGTACATGTGTGCAGGAGGTTTAGCAGGGAATGCACTTGAGAATAACATCTGTAAGGGTATAGGAACACAGACTTATGCAGAAAGAGGGTGAACTGTGATTCAGCTGTGACAGAGGTGCCAGCCAACCGCAGGAAGAGTTCAGAGGCTGAGATGCCCTCTGAGACATGTCCTGAAATGAGTCCCAGTGGCCAGGCCTTTGGACAAGGACATCAACCAGTCATGGGATGCAGGCTGCTCCCATGGAAAGTGGATAATTTTGGGTGTCCTTCGGGCAGGGAAATTCCTAGGGAAGAATTTAACTAGACACCTTCAATAGCCAATACAATTTAAGGATAAATTCATTTGATATTATATACACTTTCTTCTCTCAAGTGTTTTCTAGGAGTTTGGTCCTGGGTTAGGCATGGGTGATATAGAGACAAGTCACATGTGCTCATGGTGATGTTTGCTCTCAATGAGAGGGTACGATATGAGGGAATGATATGCCTCAGGGCATACTTGCAATAGGAAAAATAAGTGCAATAGGAAAAAATAAGCCTAGATCAGTTATTTAAATTCAAGATTATTTTGCCTCTTGGGAATATTTAACAAAGTCTGGAAATATTTTTGGTTGCAGGAACTTGGTGGGATGCTACTAGGATGCTAGTTACTAGGGGCCAGAGATGCTGCTAAACATTACAATGTCCAAAACAAGATTTATCTGGTCTAAATTGTCAATAGCTTTAAGGGTGAGAAACCCTGACTTAGATGCTTTGACTGAAATATGTATTGGATGCAGTGGAATAAAGTAATGAATATAGAAATATTAAGGGTTTTATTAGGCAGTGATCCATGGAATAAGTAATTGGAAAGTATTCATTATGTAGGAAAGGTGAGGGATACAGTAATGAAGACAAAGATGCAAGAAACATAGTGTAGCTGGAATGTGCTGAGCAGAGTACTTTCAGTGGATATTGAAGAAATTGCCAGCACCAGAGAAAAGTATCTATATCTCACTCAAAGTATTAAACAAAGTCACTGGTTGATTTCAAGTAAATTGGCAATTTTCTTTACCCGAGCCCTCACCTCACATGTAGGAGGTGAGTTGTTTTGCACTTTGGGTAGGTTCTCCTCTCTCGTTCACTCCACTACCTTCCTCCTGAATACGGGTTTGACATTTCTACTCCAGAATTAGGGTGCTGGCACCAACTCTCTTCCAGATCTCCTCAGATCTACCATTGATAGAAGAGGAAAGAAAAGAATCGATCAGTCAGATAAATTAACCAGTTAATTATGGGTTAACCAGTTAATTAATTATTAATTAATAATTATCTTATGCTAATCACTATTACACTATACTGAATCAAATACATTATACTCTCTTTAAAAATTGGAGTGGAGACAAGTTAAAGTTTCTCTCCATCCTCTTGCATTTTTATTCCCTTTGCTATTTGAAGTTGCACATGGTGTTTTTTAATCCCATTTAAATAAATCAGTGAGATGAGGTGTTAATATTTTATTAGATAGCTATCATCATCCTTCTGAAAAAGAATATGTTGTTTCATTATCAACAGTATATTATCTTAAAAAGATATTGCTCCTTGGCATGTAGGTGAATTTCAGAGTTTTCATCAGGAAAGTTCAGAGAAATCTGGATAAAATGCAGTCCTGAAATTCATCCCATTGATTTGTGTGTGTCAACATTTTTTTTTAAATACTTACAAATTGATACAACCTTCTGAAAGCAATATATATCACAGTGTTAAAAATCTACATACCCTGGGCTACTATAAAAACTTTGCAGACCATAATCAATCTTATTTTTCAAGATCCCACTCTACATCAAATATATTCAATAATATATCAAATAAATTAAAATATATCTGTTTATTTTAATTATATTTTTGCTATAATTTTAAACAGTGCTTATAAAATAGCTTGCCTATGTGGAGTGTAATTATATGTTTGTTTCTGATTTTCATACGACAATTATGCCTACATAAAATTTCTTACTTCATAAGAAATTTTAAGCAACAAAATGGGTCTACTAGGTGATATTTTAACAAATTAAATGCAATCACCAATAAAGTAACAGTGTTACCTTTCAATTATTAATTTTGATTTTGTTGCTTTACTTAAATATTTTTTAACTAACTCCTTACTCTTTTGTGACTCAAGTATTTTTCCAGTGCCTTGAAAATGTCTTGAGTATTAGGTGCCTATATGTGTGAGGTGACCATAAAATTTCATATATAAAATGGCACCATATATACCCTTGCTATGAAAAGTCCACCTATAGGAATTTATAGTAAAAATGAAAATAAATAATATAATAAATCACTGACAAATATACTTATTGTAGAACATGTATTGTTTATAAATGCAAAAATCTATTTCTTAAAGTGAGTTTAATGTGTAAAGTTCATATTTATAATGCAATAACAGGTGGTCATTAAATGTGTTTGTTGTAGAATTTTATTCCCCGTGGAATAATATGTTAACATTTTTAAAGTTTATAAAATAGTATCCATATCCTGATTCCTTTTATAACATATGTATAAAGATATCATGTCTGAATGATACATAGTGGCATGCATAAAAAAGGTATTTCTATGTAGTGAGAGGTTTTGTGATTTTCAGTTTCTTTATTTTTATTTCCTTTATTTTCTACTTTTACTGCTTTTACTATGAGCATGTGTTACTGATTTTTACAATCATTCAGTAAATATTTATTCAACAATATGCACTACACTATTCCAGTCCTCAAGAAGAATACAAACACATTCTCAGTGTGTTTATGGCCAAGTGACAAGATAGGTATGTAATGTAGAAATGTAATAGAACTTTTGATGAGGTTGGAAATGAGTCAGTGCTATGGGTGTATATATGAACGATAAAAATAATCATAGTTAAAACTGGTAAAACATATACAGGAAGATAATAAATTGATATTTAAAAAAAAACCAATAGCTACTCAATAGATTCTAAAGCTAGTGTTGTATACTATTATTAATGCTTCATATTTATACTTTGATATGTGTTATTTTTTAGTAAAATATTTTTTCAAGTTGAGTCAAAAACAACAACAACAACAACACCCACTAACCACTGGGTAAAAACCAATAGTTAGGGGCACCTGATTGGCTCAGTTGATTAAGCTTCCAACCTTGGCTCAGGTCATTGATCTCACAGTTCGTGGGTTCAAGCTCCATGTCAGACTCTGTGCTGACAGCTCAGAGCCTGCAGCCTGCTTCAGATATTGGGTCTCAGTCTCTCTCTCTGCCCATCCTCCACTGTTCTCTCTCTCTCTCTCTCTCTCTCTCTCTCTCTCTCTCTCTCTTCTCTTTCTCTCTCAAAAATAAATGAACATTAAAAAAAAACAATAGTTAAAAATAAATAAGTAACCCATGAAACTACAAGCAAGTACATCAGGCTTAATATTCATATAGTAACAATATTCTCAAGCCATTAAATTGCATATGCTGTATAAAAGTTGCATCTTTTCTTTCTTTAAATTTCAAATAATTACATTCCAAAATTGCTGCTTGTTGATTACTCACTCCTATTTATTTCATTTTTTAAAATCTTATCTTGTTACAGTTTCCTAACTAAAACTATTCATGATTTTAGATTATGCATGTTTGTCCTTATTGAAAAGTTCACACTTTTCTTCTGGAAAGTTTCCATAAATGAACTATGCAAGAATCCTTAATGATATCTTCTTCAGTGACTTACCAAGTCAGGGGCTATAGAAGTGATCTACCATATGGGAGAAGAAGACTTTATCATCAACTTTGTTTAGAATTGGTAACACATGACAATGATAAAAAGCAGACTGAAATCATTAAGTTGATTGTACAACTTAGCTCAGGTGATCATGATCTTGGCTCAGGTCATGACCTCATGGTTTGTGAAATCGAGACTGCCCTCAGGCTCTGGGCTGACAGAGTGGAGCCTGCTTGGAACTCTCTCACTCCCTCTCTCACTCTGCCTCTATGCCACTTGCTCACTCTCATTCTCTCTCCCTCTCAAAATAAATAAAGACACATTTAAAAAGTATGAATTTCCAAATTCATAAGGAAAAGGTTATATGTTAATTATAGAATGATACATAAGCCTGTAAGCCTTTTGGGGAAGCTAAATTAGATACCTAAAGAAATAATTAGCTAAAGTACCAATTTAATAACTTGTGAATTCAGATTTATGATGAAAGTACTCATTTAGAATCTTACTGGTTTGAATATTATTTATGAGAAATGTTGGTGCCACAATTGTAAATGTAGATAATGTCAATGGAAGGATTGCATTTTAAGTTTTAGTGAGAACTAGCTAACTTCTTGATATAAATAAACAGGGAGGGAGGGAGGCAAACCATAAGAGACTCTTAAATACAGAGAACAAGCTGAGGGTGGATGGGGTAGGGGTGGGGGAGACGGGAATGGGTGATGGGCATTGAGGAGGGCACTTGTTGGGATGAGCACTGGGTGTTGTATGTAAGCGATGAACCATGGGAATCTATCCCCAAAACCAAGAGCACACCGTACACACTGTATGTTAGCCATTTTGACAATAAATGTTTAAGTAAGTAAATAAATAAATAAATAAATAAATAAATAAAAGAGATGACACTAAATGGTTAATAAACTAAAGCTACTTATTCATTGCTCAAAAATGTATTTCACTGATATTCATCATGAGTGTGCATAGTGAATTCTGGCCATAAAATAATTTAAAGAAAATAATGGGGTCATGAAAAACTTGTAGATGTATTCAATTTCCTACATTATAGTCCATATGCAAAAATGTTAGTTTGTTTCTTCTCACAATAGCCACTTTTAAAATAGATACAATATAACAATCCGAGCACATTTTGTTTATTTTTATTTTCATTGTCTTTATGGTTCACACTTCCCTGAGGCCACAAAAGTTCTTTGTTTTGAGATTTCCTCTCTGCTTTCTGCTGAGTAAATGTAAACAGTGATAATGCTAAGGACTTAATTAATCAGAATAGGTGACTTTAAAAGACGTTAGACTTAGCTTTGCAATTTAGGTGTTTTGAATGTTGATACAGGAGAATGAACTCTTTTCTGTGTGGAACAAAAATAAAATTGACAGGTTCACTGTAATGGCTTACTAATTGAAAGTACTAATAGAACATTAAAAATAGAATCATCAGCTATAAACACAAATTTAATGAAACAACTATTGGGGGAAATCATCTACCAAATGTTCACTTACTCTAGACCATGTGGCATGATATATTTACAATTCTTTTAACTTACTCTTTTAATTATTAGGCATATATTCCACATTTCCAAATTTCTATTAATTTTAGATTTGAATTAAAATGCATATCACCAGGATGATACATATCCAAATAAGGAGCCATCTGACATGCTTTTGAAAGCCTCTTTGTTTGGAAAAAACCTTCCAAATGCACACAAACACCCATATGCGGTGTTCCAATTTGTGAATTCCTTTGTAAAACAATCACTTCTAGAGACAGTAACAAGGTTCTGTCCACAGCAGAAAAGTTATGGGTGAGTGTTGACATATTGTGGTAATAGAGTGATTCTATTTTCAAAGTAATTGACAAAATAAATGTATTTTCATAAAAAAAGTCTTCACGGTTGTTATTTATAGACAAGGAATATATCAAAGTGTAATTTTAAAGCATTCAACAAGTGTGTATTAGTTATCTATTGCCGCGTAATAAAACATTAGCACAAACATACAGCTTAAAACAATACACATTTATTATCTCATTGATTCAGTGACTCTGGCTGGGTCTCCTGCAGGGCCATAATCCAAGTGTTAGCCTTGCAGTCTCAGACTGAGGGCTTCAGTTGCTTGCTGGCTATCAGTTGGAGGCTTTTCCCAGTCCTTTGCCATGTAGATCTTTTCCTAAGCTACCTCGAAACATGTCAGCAACCTTCTTCAAAAACAGGAAAGGGGAGTCTGTCCACCACAAATACTTTTCCTTTTTATGTGACTTTAAATGTGCAGAACATATTGTTTACGTGGAATTTGTGCCACTAGCATGTGATAATAATTCGCAGGAATTACCTAAACCACTAGATCCATTAGGAGATATTGAGTAGTTTCTGAGATTATCTACTTAAAATCTACAGTGACAATTTTGAAAAAAGTGTGGAGATATCAGGTATGTTGGTGGTAGTTGTAGTGGAAGATAACTATTGTTATTATCTAAACCTTAAAAACACACTGAATCCACCTATGATATTGTGGCAGACACTGCTGCTTTTCTAAAGACATTTCTAATCATGTTTCCTACTACTCTCCTCTGTATTACCTAGAGAGCCATATATACTCACTTTCCTGGCCACCCTTGCGTATAGTGGTGGCAAAATTACTGTTTTAGTACATAACAAATAACAGATAAACTTTGGGGGAAGCTTCTACTTTTTTGGTTAAAAGAAAGCCATGCCTGGTATGAATGACCCTTCTCTCTTTTCTAGCTTAAAGGTGAAAAACACCTTGCAACATTACTGAATATTTAAGATAATCAGAGAAATATCAGTGATGTTGTTGAGGAAATAAAAGAGCAGCATAACTTTTGCATCTGTGGTGCTGAGTTTTGTGTTTCTTGCAGCTGAAAGAAATCTTAACTACTTGAGGAATTTATAATGCAAACCACAGAAATAACACTAAGCCAAGATAGCATAGAAACAATCATGGATTAAAATAATTGATAAACACTGACCTTTAAGTTATTAAAGAGGTCTATTACATATTTTCCCAGCGGGTGTCTTCTGTTAGTTTTCCAGCGCTTCTTTTTTTTTTTTTTAATTTTTTTTTTTTCAACGTTTATTTTATTTTTTGGGACAGAGAAAGACAGAGCATGAACGGGGGAGGGACAGAGAGAGAGGGAGACACAGAATCGGAAACAGGCTCCAGGCTCCGAGCCATCAGCCCAGAGCCTGACGCGGGGCTCGAACTCACGGACCGTGAGATCGTGACCTGGCTGAAGTCGGACGCTTAACCGACTGCGCCACCCAGGCGCCCCTTCCAGCGCTTCTTAAACATTTATGTGTTTTTCAATCACCTGGGGACCTTGACAAAATGCAAGTTCTGTTTCTGTAGACAAGGTGTGAGGATTCATATTCTGCATTTCTCAAGTGATTCCAAGTGATGCCCATGCTAGGGGTCACACAATACACTGGAGGTAGCAGATTTTATAGCCCTTATTTTTCCTGCTGTCTGATTTCTGTTCATAACAATAAAAATGTATTATCCATCTCATGGAGGACAGATACTTGATCTATTTAGTTTACTGCCTTATCCTCATTGTCCATAATGTTTCTTTGCAAGTAATGAATGCTGAATAAGTGCTTGTTTAAGGAATAAATGCAGATATTCAATACAAAACTGAGTTGTTTCTCTAATGGGCATAAAATCCTGATGATAAGGGCACATGGGTGGCTCATTTAGTTAAGCATCCGACTCTTGATCTCAGCTCTGGTTTTGATCTCAGGGCTGTGAGTTCAAGCCCCAAGTTGGGCTTTGTACCTAAAAAAAAAAATCCTGATGATAATGGGTTCAAGAAATAGTGGGAGATAAATAAGTGGAAGTTTTTGTGTGGAAAGCTCTTTGTGTATATTTAGGAGCAATATGTGGAGAAATATTAGGGTCAAGGGCAGGTTTTTTTAAGGTGAGAATTTACAGCATTTTTGTACTCTGATGTGAATGTTTATTTTCTTATAATTCTGGTGGATAGAAGTCTGACATCAAGACTGACACCTCTTTCTTTGACTTGTAGATGGCTGTCTTCTTGTGTCCTCACATGTCTTTCGTCTGTTTGTGCCTGTGTCCTAATTTCTTCTAGTGAGGACACCAGGCATATTGGATTAGGGCCCACACTGATAACCTCATTGTAATTTACTCTTAAAAGACCCTATCTCAAAATATAGTCACATTCTGAGGTACTAAGGGTTACAACTTAAACATATAAATTTGGGGAGGGGTGGGAAACAATTTGGCCTTTACCACATACCTAAAGATTATAAGACATTGTTGGGTATTGTATAACTTACAAAGTCATAAGGGTACTAGAGACTCAGTGCATGAATAAAAACTCTGTTTTCTAAAAAACAGATAAATAGAACGTGTAGAATCCAGTATAATGTGGTTCTTCTTCAATAAACATATAATCTGTTCTTCTCATGTGGTAAGAGAGTACAGATGAATATGTCCATTGCCAATGAATAAATAAACATCTGTGCCCACAAAAAAAATGGTTAAACAAACACAAAAGAACTACTTTATTAATGTGACTTTTTAAACACAACTTTTCTAATATATCTACATCAGCATAATTCTCTATCGTTATTGTCTCTAGTTATTGTATTCTGTGCTTAAAATATCAAAAAAAATGGATAATTGAGGGAAGTAACTGTGTACTGAGGAGTTCCATTTCACTTACAACAAATTTAAGCCTATTAGTGGTCACTATAGCTAAATCCCAAAGCAAACATGATAGCTGACTTTGAGAAAAGCAGTGTATGATTCACAAAGGCTAACTTCCATTGAGTTTATGATGTTTGGTTTGTTGTACATAGTATATGATGATTCTGAAAGGTTTAAGATCAGCATAGGGAACAGTCTCAACCTTGAAAGGATAAAAGATTGGGAACTGCAATGGTGGAAATATTTAGCATTTTTCAAATATAGAACATATACAGTAGTAGCTGGCTTTCGTAAGTCCTCCCTGGCATTTAGACAGGAAGTGATGGATTTAAGTTGGGAAGAAGATGAACATTGAAAATACTTATTCACCTTCATGGTGATACAATTGAATAATATCTTTTTCTGTAAGTTATTTATGAAAATAATTAATTTCTATATTCTCAAATGTTTTCAATATAGACTTGCCAAAATATCAAATGAACTTGAACTATCTTTAAATAGTTTCAGGTTCATTTATCAGTAAAACTAATAAAAACTAATCCAGCTAAATTCACTCATTTTCAAAGATATCGTTGGCTTAGTACATATTTACTAAAGTATAATAAGTCAAAATATATTGATTATAAATACAGCACTATGCCTAATATTTAGGAAGTCAAGATTTACACACTTGGAAGAGAGAAATCTCAGGATAAAAGACCATGTTTTTTTATAGGACTGAGATAGCTTCAGATAAGCTAGAAACCTCAAAATGATCCTAACAAAATATATGATGCATGTGAGTGGAGAAGAGGAAAAATACTACACAGGAGAAAAAGTTACAAAAGATCATTCAAGGTATAGTTAGTAGATACTTCTTTCTGAGCTACAGAATTTATGTAAGAGAACATGGGAGAAGAGAGGTTGGGAATCAATGTTTATTGATGCTCTACCTTCTTATCTGAAAACATGTCCATTTTTAATAGACATGGGATGTCAAGAGAGCTGATAAGTTTTCATGTTAATAGTAGTAATAATAATAAAAATGAAATACATGGCAAAATGCATACACAATGAGGTAAGTTTAAAATATGTATTTGTTGTTGCCCAATATTTCTACATGTCAGTTAATATGTTAGGGAAACAGCCAACAACTGCAAGGAGAAATATACAAGGGTGTCTAATATAGCAGATTTGCACCACCACAAAAATTGAGTAAATACTTAATGCCAACCAGTAGGGATATAGATAAACAAGCTCTAATTAATTCATACTATGGAATACTATGTAAATGTGTGTAGCTTTAAGAGTACTACTATAAAAACATTGCTAAGATGTACTGTTAAAATTGAAAAGTCATACTAAACGAACTTATACCTAATATTGTATTAATTTTGTATTTTTTAGGACATACAAAAGTTGTATAAATGGAAAGAAAAATGTAGGAAAATAGGAGAGGGAGGAGAGTCCAATTCAGAGTTAGAAGACATTGCCAACTTTATCTTAGTCTAATATAAATTTTTGTTGCTGAATAAACACAAAATTATTTGCATAACTAAATTAACTAAATGTACATATTTAGAATTTAATAGAATCCCACCAATCACTATGTTTTGGAGGACAAAACAGACAAAGGTGAGCCATGAGCTATAAACAAATATTGTTAGATTATCAAATTCAACTGTTTAGGTAGTAATTTAGCAATTATTTATTAAACATTTACTATATGCCATTCATTATTTGGTGATTTATATCTTTACTCTTGGAGTATTTTATGAATTTTTAAGCCAGGATGAATTTATCATTATAATATAAGGGGCTTAAAACTTTATAGAAAATATTGGTCAGATTAGGTTTTTTTTTTATTTTTTATATTTCTTTACTTTCTGACTTTTCATTATACCCTTTGTGTGGCTCAGATGATAAAAATTCCTAGTGTCCTTTTCTCCATCTGAAGTACCTTTCATGTCCTATTCAGTGGAAATGATCTGCCAAAAACATAGATAAAGAGATACATCTTTAATCTTACAAGCTGTCTCCTTGCACAGGATCAGGAAAATGATTTTTCTTTTAACAGTTGTCAGCATGCTTGACATCTGTCACAAAGGCTTAGGCTCTATTTTTATTTTTCCTATTGAAATCATGCTCCAACACCTGCCCCTTTGATACTTTTAGACTGATGCAGTAAAGAACTGAGTGCTTTTCAGTCAAAGAACTCACCACATTTCCTTTCTTTTTTGTTTGGTTCAAAAATACGATTAAAAATAAAACTTATCTTCAGTAGGATAGATGTGTAGAAATATCCAAATTAAGTAAAAATCATTACTATGTTGTGAACAATGATGTTTCCTTTAAAAAAAAGATACAGCTGATCTACATATTCAGTTTTCTCAAAAAGTTTTAAATAACATATTCAAAATTATCTTCTATATTCATTACATTAGAGGTATTAAGCATTAAAAAATAGGTATGTGTTTGTCAGTCGTTTCTGAGTAAAACCTAATCACAAATGCTATAGCAACCATAATAGATGTATTAAAAGTTCATAACATGTTTATAAATTTTAAAATGGTATTTGCACCATTTTTAAAAAATTCATTATTTTAAGGGTACCTGGGTGGCTCAATCAGTTCAGCTTCTGACTATTGGTTTTGACTCAGGTCATTCATGATCTCATGGGTCATGATTTCAAGGTCTGAATTGGGCTTCAGGCTGACAGTGTGGAGCCTTCTTGGGATTCTCTCCCTCTCTCTTCCCCTCTCTTATTTTCCTTGTCTCTCTCTTGAAATAAAAAACAAAAACTTGAAAAAATATTTTTAAAACCGTTATTATTTTATACGACATGTCAGGAGGTGTGAAGAATTGTGATGCTTGCATAAGGAAGAGTAAGATAGTATTAAATGCCAGAAGTTATTAGCTTCACTGTATAGTAACGAAATTGCCAAAGTAGCATCCCCAAGTAAAGGAATTATTGTGTATGAGGCTGGTATTTTGCCCTAAACAATATAATAGATAAATATCTTGGACAATAACATCAGAAAACTGATAGAGTAGGCAGCTCAAAACTCATTTCTCACAAAAATATTTTTTTAAAAGAGGCACAAACTGTCAGAAACAACTTTGTGAGAATTCTGGAAGATAGAGATTTACAATAACCAGTGAAACACTGAATCAAGAAAAAAACAATTTGAAAACTGTAGGAAAGTTGTGGGTATTTCCATTTGTACTTGGCTCATCCCACTCCCAGTATGACAACAGCCTTGAATTGGCTGCATACTGTGTCCCCAGTGTCAACCCCTGATTCCTGGTGCTGGAGTAAATATATTTTATTTAGAAATAACTATACATGCTTATGCTAACCTGTCTGAGAACTACCTGAAGGACTAATGCAAGGTACCCAACTTTGTTTTGCCTAACTTGTAACTCAAGCCAGAAGTGAGAGGCATTGCTTATAAAATTCTGGCAGGAAATCTTACAACCTACATAATGTTTAAAATTAAGATTTACACTAGAACAGTTAAGATCTGGGAAGAAAGTTCAGGGAAGATTCTTGGAAAAATTAGGATGTTTAAAAACACCTGAGTATATAGGGAAATTTAGAAAGCCACATACTTGCCCAGGGCAATACTCGTACATAGAAAAGACATGAGAAGATTAAGCTTTCACCTGTGCTGAGCCCGAGGCTCAATGTGAACCTGGATAAGTGGTGAAGAAATACCCCAGAAAAAAAGGTAATCTACACAGACTGAGATATGAGTTTGTTTTTTTGTTGTTGTTGTTTTATTGTGTTGTTTGATTTTGTTTTGTTACTTTCTGTAATTTTTTGTCACTGGTAATTTTGTTTTCTTTTTCTTTTTCTTTTTCTTTTTTTTGCTTTCAAGCTCTTTCCTGTCAAAGACATATCTGTGAAAACACTTAGCTAAACATAAGAAACCTAGACTTCACTGACAACAAATGACGAAGAATACGGTCTTTGCAAAAAAACAGTTTGGAAAAATCACTAAACAAATGGACCACCTTAGCCTTCCAATATTTTATATAAGCTAAATCATGAGAAAGAGAGAATTTTATTTCTAGTGCTACCATATTATACACAAATGTCCAGTTTTCAACAACAAAAAAATGACAAGCCATACAAAGAATTGGGGAACAAAATAGATTGATAGAAATCATCCATGAAGAAGCCCAGACATGAAACCTACTGAGGGGGCGGTGGGGGGGAGCAACTTTAAAACAACTGTCTTAATTATGTTCAAATGACTAAGGAAAAAAAAAACTAAAAAAAAAAAAAAAAAAAAGAGAAAGAGAGAAAGAAAGAAAAGGAAAGAAAAAAAGAAAATCAGGAAAACAACGTATACACAAAATGAAAATATCAATAAAGACATAGAAATTATAAAAAGAAACTGAACAGAAATTCTAGAGGTAAAGAATGCAATAACTGAGATGAAAAAAATTAGTAAATGAGTTCAACAACAGATTTGAGCAGGCAGAAGAAATAATCAGTGAATTTGAAGATAGGACAATTGAATTCGCTAAGTTGGAGAAACAGAAAGAAAAAAAAAATGAAGGAAGAAAAGTAAACAGAACCTAAGGAACCAATGGGACACCAATAATCAGACCAACATGTATAGTATGAAAGCCCCAGAAAGAAAATAGGAAAAGAGGGAAAATATTTGAAGAAATATGTCTCACATCAGGTGAAGGACATAAATTTACAAGTCTAAGAAGATCAATGAACTCTAAGTGCGATAAATTCAAAGAGGTCTTTACCTAGACCAATTACAATCAAAGTGTCAAAAGGAATTACAAAGAGAGGAGAGTGAAAGAAGCAGGAGAGAAGCAACTCATAATGCACAATAAAATTAATAGCCAATTTTTCATCAGAAACCCTGGAAGGCAAGAGGCTGTGATGTGACACATTTAAAGCACTGAAAGAAAATAAAGGTAAACAATTTTGTATCTGGGAAAACTGTCCTTTATAAGTTAGGGAGAAATTATCGATATTCCCAGATAAGCAGAAGCTGAAGTAGTTTATTACCACTAGACAAGAACTCTGAAAGGAATCTTTCTAAGTTGAAATGAAAGAACACTAGACAGTAATGTGAAGCTATATGAAGAAATAAAGATTTCTGGTAATGGTAAATATATGGTCAAATGTAAAAGCCAGTATTATTATAATTTTTCCTTGTAACTGAAATTTTATTTCCTACATGATTTAAAAAGAAAATTCATAAAATACAATTAACAGTCTATGCTGTTCAGGTACAAAAGAAGATGTACTTTTTGACAGTAAGACAAAGATGGATGCTATAGAGGAGCACAGTTTTTATATGTGATTGCAATTAAGTTTGTATATACCAAATTAGATTGTTATAAATTTAGTATGTTAAATGTAGTCACCATAGCAATGATAAAGAAAACATCTAAAGAATATACATGAATGGAAATGAAATAGCAATCAAAATGTTTCACTATAAAAATCAACTAACCACAGAAGAAGGCAGTAATAGAGGGAATGAGAGATGTAAGTAATTAAGGAATACAAAAATAAATAGAAAAATGGCAGACATAAGTCCTTCCTCATCAGCAATTACTTTAAATGTAAGTGGTTTAAACTCTTCAATCAAAAGGCAAAGATTTGCAAAATGAACTAGAAAAACAAAAGATAACTATATGCTTTCTATAAGAGACTCAGTTTAGATCAGACTCAAATAGGCTGAGAGTGAAAGATTGAAAAAAAGATATTCCATGCAAATAGTAAGCAAGAGATAGTGAGGAAACTATACTAACAGACTAAATAAAAAAACTGTTACAAGAAAAAAAATAACACTTTATATATACATAAATATGTGTATATTAGAGAAAGAGAGAGAAACACTCACTTGGGGAAGGATCCACTTTTAAACTCACGTGGTTTGGCAGAATTTCAGTTCCTGCAGGTCTTTTGCACTATGGGCCTCAATTCCTAGCTGGCTATTCCCCAAAGACTACCCTAATTCATTATTAACTGGCCTCACCAATATGTTAACTGGCTTCAAGTCAGCAAGGGAGAGAATATGCTATCAATACAAACTCCTAATCTTATATAACTCAATCATGAAAGTGACATTTCACACTTTTGCTGTATTCTATTATTTAGAAGCAACTTACTAGGCCAGTCTCCATTCAAGGAAAGGGTATTACACAGAGTGTGAATCCCTGGAAGCTGAGATAATTGGGGACCATCTTAGAGACTGCTTGCCACAACCTCTATGATATTTAATACATATAGATTTGCGTAAATGTCACAACAAATAATACAGAAGAGTTCTATCATTCCCCCCAAATTCTCTAATATTCTCCTTTACAGTCAGAGCCATCACCATACTTAACTCCTGGTAACTGTTGATCAATTATCCATCACTGGAGCTTTGTCTTTAAAAAATGTCAAAAAATGTATGAAATCAAACAGTACTTTTTGAAACCAGCTTATTTCATTCACATAATGCCTTTGAGAGTCATCCAAAGTACTGGTTGTAAAAATAGTCTGTAACTTTTATGTTTTTAGTAGTATTCCATTGCATGGATGTACCACCATTGTTAATCCATTCATCCTTTGGAAGGCATTTGGATACCTTCTGGGTTGGGGTATTATGTATAGACATGAACATCTGTGTAAACGTTTCACGTAAATATAAATTTTGCATCCTTACCATCAATGTATAAGAGTTGTAATTGTTCTACATCTTCACCAGCAGTTGGGATGATAATTTTGTTGTTGTGTTTTGGGTTTTGTTTGCTTGTTTGTATTTAGCCATTCTAATATTTATGTAGTGGTGTCCTTATGGTTTTCATTTGTATTTATCTAATAGCTAATGCCTCTGAACCTACTTTTGTGTACTTATTTTTATCTCTGATACCTGTTTGGTAAAGTGTATTTTTAGACTTTTGCCCATGTTTAATTGGGTTGCCTGTTTTCTTCATGCTGAATTTTAACAGTTCTTTACATATTATTTATATAAATCCTTCTTTAGATGTGAATTGAAAATACTTCCTCAGTCTGAAACCTGTTTTTTTCTTCTCTTTCATGTGGCAAAAATTTGTAACTTTGTTAAAGTTTAATTGATACATTTTTCTTTTATGCATTGTGCTTTGGGTGTCATGTATATGAACTGTTTCCCTAGTCCATGTCATGAAGATTTCCTCCTACATTGGTCTCCTAAGAATTTTGTAACTTTTTTGTTTTCTTATACAATTATATGCATGATGCATTTTATTTTATTAATTTAATTTAATTTTATTTTATTTTATTATGCATTTTAAATTAATTTTTGTATGAGATATCACAGGTCAAGGTTCTTTTTGCTTTTTCTCTTTTTTGTATATGATAATAACAAATTATTCCTATACCACTTGTTCAGAAGATTATTCTTTTTTAAATTTATTTTGCACTTCTCAAAAGTCAAATGGCCATGTTTGTCTGGGTCTATTTTTGGACCTTCTGTTCCATTGATCGATTTCTCTTTGCCTTTGTGAATACCACACTTACTTATTTTCCTAGCTTAAAGGTAAGTCTTAAAATCAGGTAATGATGTGTATTAGTTTCCTATATTGCTGTGATAAATAGCACAAATTTAGTGGCTTAGAACAATAAGAAGTTATATTTGTAAAGTTTATGTATATATTTTGAGAGAGAGAGAGAGACAGAGACAGAGACAGAGACAGAGACACTGAATGCAGAAAGGACAGAGAGAGAGAGGGAGACACAAAATCCCAAGCAGGCTGTACACCTCATCTCAGAGCCATATGCAGGGCTTGAACTCATGAACTGTGAGATCATGACCTGAGTGGGATGCTTAACTGACTGAGCCACCCGGGCATCCCTAAGCTATTATTGTATAGTTCTGCAATTCAAAAGCCCAAAATCAGTCTTACTTAGTTAAAATTAAGATTTTGGTAAAACTATGTTCCTTCTGAAGTTTCCCAGGATTCTGTTTCCTTGCTATTTCCAGCTTTTAGAGGCTGCTCACATTCCACAACGTGTGGCCATCCTGCAGCAATGGCACCACACTGACATCTACTTCTGTAGACACATCTTTCTCTGACTTTGACTGTCTTATCTTATAATGATTTTTGGGCCTATCCAGGTAATCCAAAATAATCTTCCCATCTCAAAATCCTTAACTTAGTCACATCAGCAGTCCCTTTTGATGTGTAGGATAACGTATTAAAAGGTTTAGGAGATTAGGATGTGGATATATTGGAGGGTCATTTTTCTGAATACTAAATGGTGAGAGAATCTAGTTTATATGATTTCAATTATTTCAAAATTTAAAGGTTTATTTTATAACCCATGATATGGGTCACGTTGAATGTGAATAATCTACCTTGAATATGTATGTGCACTTGATGTGAGAACATTTCTTATTTTTATTTTTATGTTTTGACGGAGATAGTATGAGCAGGGGAGAGGGGGAGAGAGAGAGAGAGAGAGAGAGAGAGAGGGGGAGAGAGAGAGAACATCTCAACTAAGATCCACGCTAAGCATGAAGCCCAAGGCAGGGCTCAATCCCACGACTCTAGGGTCATGACTTGAGCTGAAATCAAGAGTGGGATGCTTAACTGACTGAGCCACCCAGGAACCTCAACAGTTTTTTTTAAACACCCTACTGTCTTCAATTAAGGTCATAAATAGTATGATCTAATTCTCTATCTAATTAAAAGAAATAAATAGATGAAATATGTGCAGGAGATTCAGAGTACACTTAACCATGATGAACATTGAGTAAAGTACAGAATTGTTGAATCATTATATTGTACACCTGACAGTAATATAACACTGTATGTTATTATATTTATATATTGCACTCAAATTTAAAAAAATCAATATAATGCCTATTGTTTTAGATTATTTTCCAGAAAACATTTACTCTTTCCCCCCACCAACTTCCATGGAAGACATGTACTTTCCCATAGCATTAATGCTGTACATAGTCACGTGTCTTGCTTTGAACTCATGATGAGTGTGTGTATATCCTCACTCTTTGATTTTTTGGTTTGGTCATATGACTTGCTTTGGTGAACTAATGTTAACAGATGCCATATGAACACAGATTTGAATTGTGCTCATTCATTTGAGCTATATACTTTATGCTCCTGTATTTGAACAAAAAGAATATGTTTCAGATTGTCTCTGGCCCAAGGAGGAAAGATGTTGGAGCAGCCCTGACTGCAATTTTCTGATTGTAGACAAGTCTACCCTAAGTCATCCAAAACCTGAACTATTCAATAGTTAACACAAAAGTAAGAAATTAATAGAAATATATATATTTTAGTCTTTATTTATTTTTGAGAGAGAGAGAGAGAACACAAGCGGGAGAGGAACAGAGAGGAAGAGACACAGAATCCGAAGCAGGATCCAGGCTCTGAGTGGTCAGCCCAGAGCCCAATGTGGGGCTCAAACTCAGGAACAGTGAGATCATGACCTGAACTGAAGTCGGGTGCTTAACCGACTGAGCCACTCAGGCACCCCCAAAATTAATAGAAATATTTATGTGCGATGGAATTTGTGGCTGAGTTCTAATGCAGCATCATTGGGGAAATAATTGACAAATACTATGAATAAATGGAAATTTCATTAATAAGTGTCTTTGAGGGGCGCCTGGGTGGCGCAGTCGGTTAAGCGTCCGACTTCAGCCAGGTCACGATCTCGAGGTCTGTGAGTTCAAGCCCCGCGTCGGGCTCTGGGCTGATGGCTTGGAGCCTGGAGCCTGTTTCTGATTCTGTGTCTCCCTCTCTCTCTGCCCCTCCCCCGTTCATGCTCTGTCTCTCTCTCTGTCCCAAAAATAAATAAAAAACGTTAAAAAAAATTTTTTTTTAAAAATAAGTGTCTTTGAAATTATGTGAAAATATTTTCCGTTCACATATGAAACAGAGTAAGTCTTATGCTAGGACAAATTATACATAGGTTTATCACCCACACAATGTTTTATAGGTCACTTGAAAGTCCTGTGGCATAGTGTTTATCTGTGTAAGCAGTTTGGATACCTACCAAGACTTTTATCATCTTTATTCCCCAGTTATTGAATAAAAGAGGAACTCACAACCATTCTGACAAACAAAAACACTTCTACAAATCTTTAAAGTGTCTTCCTAGTGGACAATATAAACCATACATGAAAATCATAGATTTAAATGTTTAGTAAACCTAAGAATATAATAAAAGGAGGAACTCAATTTCTAAATATTTGAAAAATAGAGTACAAAGGATCTCCATAATGAGCGAACAATCTAGAATGCCCTCCAAGCATCAGGTATACTGGGTATCGCAAATATAAAAGGAGAATGCATCAATGAGTTTAAAACTTAGATAACAGAAAGATAACTGTGGAAAATAGGGATTAATTGGAAATGATCTGAGTTAGCAGTCCAACTACATAAACCCAGAAAAACTTCCCATTATTAGTATATATCTCAAAGGGAAAGCTTCACAAAGAAGCTACTAAATGTTCCCTGACACACATTTCTAGACTCATATTGATAATTATATCATAAATCCAAATAACTATCTTAGCAAATGCTCTGGTGTTAATTAAAGTGCACTTAATGGATATATCCAAACCCTCAGTAGTGTTGAAAGAGCCACTTTTCCATGCAGTTAGAACAAACTGCATAATAGAATTTCACTGTAGTCTTTGACTTCTGATACATATGAGGTAGGGGAAGCAGGGCATTTCAGAAAATAAAACTGTAATAAGAAAATAACTATGAAAATACTTAATTTAGGTTAATTGTTTAGACTGCTGAAATAATTCCTGGTCGAACAGACAGGTAAGCTTATGGATCGTTATTCTAAGCATTGAGAGGTCTCATTTAAATTTGATTTATTCCAGTCAAGAGAGCCAAGAATAATACCCTGCAGGATAGGGTAAAGGGTGACAGACAATTTTAAGCACATTTATTAATAGTCTTTTCTTCAATCTTAAAAGTCTTTTTTTTTTTTTTTTTTTTTTTTTAACAAATTAAGATCTCTAAAATTAGATTGCATCTTGCAAATTATGGTTTCTTATATTAGATAAAATACTGTAGTGTGTCAATCTTTACTCATTTAAATAGTCTATTTTAGGTACTCACTTAGATAAAAATCCATTCTTCTGGAATATTCTCTTGTTCCCTAAAAAGACATTTGGCAGACTCAGCACATGCATGAAATTGCAGTGGAAGGAGTGGGGATACCTGGAATCCACAGAGGATCAATTGCTTTCTTCTTTGCCTTCTGACTTCTACATTAGTGCCTTGCTCAGGTTTTTATATAGTTTGTTGGCATCTGCCACTGAAATCTCAAGTGTTGAACCCATGTTTTGTTTATTTGGCTTATTTAGGGCTCAGTGTCTGTCCTTCTGTAACATGTCTGTGCTGCTTTGATGTTGCCTCACAGTGCTGTAGACATATTGCCTTTCAGCCATATTCTCTACTTGATCTATGGGGCAGCTCAGTCCCCATAAAGCCGCTGCAGTCTGTTTCCTTTTCTTTGCCATAGAGACTCTCTTGCATGGTGCTGGAGCTCAGCTTCATTGTCTTTAATTTTATGGAGCCTGGGGAAACATATGCATTACTTCCATGCTACAGTGAGAATTAAGGTAGATCTGGGAGGTCTAATTCATGCCTTTTCACTGCTGATCTACTAAGTGTTGACAGTATAGTTCTTTGTTTCATCTATGCCCATGGATATAGGTCCACTCTGTAACCCTGGAAGAGACCACTGCATACAAAACCCTGCCTGCCCCCACCCCATTTTGTTTTGTTTTTTACTTCTCCCATCTGTATATTTGACAGTACTATTCTGGTTCCAAGCACAAAGCAGCAAAAGGAGTCTTAGTGCAAAAATATCTTCTAATCATTTTTAAGGAATAGAGAATCTATCAGATAGATCTGAAGATTACCTGTATTTTACAGATGGATACATCTTATTGTCATATACAATTAAATCAAGTAATTAATATTTTTATTCTAAGTTCTTTCTCATTAAGAAACTTTTTGACAATTTCCTTTCACATAAAGTAACCTATCCAGAAAACATTCTACTCAAGCATAGTCAAAGAACTAATTTCTTAGGTCTTGTATTCATAATTTAACTTAAAAATATACAGTATAGGGGCGCCTGGGTGGCGCAGTCGGTTAAGCGTCCGACTTCAGCCAGGTCACGATCTTGCGGTCCGTGAGTTCGAGCCCCGCGTCAGGCTCTGGGCTGATGGCTCGGAGCCTGGAGCCTGTTTCCGATTCTGTGTCTCCCTCTGTCTCTGCCCCTCCCCCATTCATGCTCTGTCTCTCTCTGTCCCAAAAATAAAAAAAAAAAAAAAAAAAAAAAAATATACAGTATACTAGGGACTCCTGGGTGGCTCAGTCAGATAAACCTCTGACTTTGGCTTGGGTCATGGTGTCAAGGTTTGTGGGTTCAAGCCCCACCTAGGGCTCTGTGCTGACAGCTTACAGCCTGGAGCCTGCTTCACATTCTTTGTCTCACTCTCTATCCACCCCTTCCCTGCTCACGCTATCTCTCTCTCTCTCTCAAAAATAAAATAAACATTAAAAAAAAAAATAAAAAATATGCAGTATACTGTATGGTATAGGTCTGTCAGTCACTTATGGGTTTTGCTAATATGAATCCACATTCTCAAAGACTCTCTGAGACTCCAACAAGAATTTATAAAACTACAAGTCTGGGATCAAAATTGAGACTATAATGAATTCAAGGAGGTAATATGTCTCTGAGGATATATCTGGGTAGCTTTCCAGATTTCTACAAGTACGATCTCCCTATCTGCCTACAAAATTTAGATTTTTGCACCCAAATGCTCATAAATATTTCTTATCTCTACCACATTATAGCTTGCCTCAAATCTCCCATCGTAAATGTTCCTAAATAGGGGCGCCTGGGTGGCTCATTTGGTTGAGTGACTTCAGCTCAGATCATGACCTCTGGGTTGTGAGTTTGAGCCCTGAGTTTGGGCTCTGTCAGCCCGGAGACTGGAGCCTGCTTCGGATTCTGTGCCTCCCTCTCTGTCTACCCCTCCCTTGCTTGCTCTTTCTGTCCCTCTCTCAAAAATAAGAAAATAATAAAAAAAAAATTTAAGTGTACCTAAATAGATTTAAGTAACTAAGAATTTATGTTAAGGATTAAAAACTCTTTACTATGTTGGACTAATTGTTAAAAAAAAAAAAAAAATAGCAAAAAAAAAAGTGCCCAAAGCATAGTGTTGTCCTCAATAAGTAATAGAATTTTTTTATATTTTAAAAGTATTAAGAATGATTTTAAAAAGTTGGTTACTGTAAGTCAGTTTATAAGTTACTATAAAATAGTTTATATTATAAAATTTAACGACAAGGAGACATCAATATAAACTAAATACTGTGAGCCAAATATTAGCTTGATAGTCTGAGATTTAGCTAAATTTAAGTTTTTTATCCAATTACTTGTAGGAAGTTTAAAGTCACTCCACAATTTCTGGAATTTTCAGGAAAACTCATGATTATTTTTACTTGAACATCCAAGATTTCAATCCTTGGCTCTAATGGAATGTTATTATGATATGGAGTTTATCTCACCCTGGTATTTTTTCATTACTCTGCACAAACTCAGATGTCATCTTTTTTTCATTACAACTGGGTGATCATGGTAGTGGGGGACTTATGAGGTATTCATAGGGAACAGGATTTACTATAACATTGTGTTAGCAGTCAGAATATATACTGAAGTAAAAGGAACAAATAAAAATAGAATATTATCCATCAGTGCTTGTAAAAAATTCTTGAATCACCTTGTTCCTTCATCAATGGAATTTATTGGTCATTGCTATGGACTGAATGTGCCCCTCCCTCCAAGTATATGTTTAGGCCTTAACCCCAAAAGTGTGATGGTACTTGGAGATAGTGCCTTTGAGAGGTAATCAGATTAGGTGATGAGGGTGGGATCTTCGTGATGGGATTAATACCTTATGAAAAGAGAGACAGGAGATAGCTTTTTGTTTGTCTCTTTGTCCCCTTTCCCCCTCATGAGAGAGTACAGGAGAGAGTACCACCCTCATGAGAGAGTATACCAAGCATGTAGCCATTTGCAAATCAAGAAGAGGACTCTTACCAGAAACTGATTCTGTGAACACTTTAATCTTAGAATTCCTAAGAATTGTATCAAGAATTGTGATAAATAAGTGTGGGTTTTTCTTGTTGTTTAAATCAACTAGTCTATGGTATGTTGTTATAGAAGCCTAAACTATAACAATCATCTTTCTCTATATGCTCCAGTATTCTAGGATATTACATAGACTGTGTCTGCTCTCTTACACTCCTACCATGCTTTCTGTTCTTAGACAGTTTCCAAATCATCTTCATTACTAATCCCAAGCAAGATATATAGTTAAATTTGACATCGTCCCTGAAGCTTAACCTTAAACTTATAAAGTCCATTTTCCCCTTACCTCTCTAGGAAATAGTTTTAAATCATATGTCAATAATGTAATCACACAGAAATTACCAATGGCTAAGTTTGTTATTTCTAAATTTATTTTGATGTTATTGGTTTTTGGCCAATTTAGTGGTACTGCAGGACATAACTGATCTAGCCCAGAACTGTATTATAAAATAAACTAACAAAAACTAGCAAAACCGTAGAACACTTAATCCTATAGTTGACTAATTTAAATATCCTGGAAACAGTAATTATTTTCTAATTTACATTTTTGACAGTTACCCCTTTATAATCACCTGCTGGATCAGTTGAAAGCCAGAATTACAGATGGAGGATAGATATGAGTAATTTACCAACTGGATTAACAATAATCATACACTAAAGGTGAATATATTAAGTAGCTTCATTCTTAAGGAAGACAAAAATGCATTTTAAACTTGTTAAGTATAAAAACCAAAATTAAATAAATTATGCGAATTATTGAATTATTTTAATGTATTTCTTTTTTCAATAGAACACTTTTTCATCTGAATCTGCTTTTCTATTTTTCATCTGAAAATATTTTTTATTAAGGCGAAGAGAAATATAAAAATAATAGGGAGTATATTATCTCCAGTGTGCACTTATATGGCACACATCAAGTCATATAGGCTAAAATTTATGTTCATATATATATCCTTCAAATAAAATTATTTAAGCACCTTCAAAAATGCATATAGGGTATTTATAATAGGAAGATCCTCTCCCCTAAATGTATCACTCTCTTTGATTAGTGGATTGAATACTCTGATCAGTTGAACAGTTGGCTGCTCCATTTCTTCCTCAGTGTTGACATTGACAATGTGGATGTATCTCCTTACAAAAGAAAACAAAAATATCCTTTAAACAAAAATTTTCAAGTGGCTCTACTTACCTTCCAGGAACTTAGTGCTGTGCTTTGAAAGTTATTATTAAACTTCAAGAAACACTTCTTACTTCAGAAATACAAGTTTTACCAACCATTGTCAAAAATATATTCCCTTTATAAGATTTATATGCATACTTCCTACTTTTAATTTTAATACAGTAAATTTGTCATTTAATGCTTAATATATTTGTTTGACCATGTAAGGATGGTGTTCCAAGGAAGTGTCACAAAAATTGGCTATAGTTACATTTTTTTTTCTCTTTCAGTTCATTGGTTGAAAATTCTTCTTTGTGCATGTATTATTGGCAGTTACATTACTCAGTTCTGATTATTAGTATAGTCTAAGATCAGAAGAAATAGCTATAAAAGAATTGCCTTTTTTTTGGAAAATATTTTTTTTTAAGTTTATTTTTAAAGTTTATTTTTAAACTTTAATCTTTAATTACTTTCAGTATGTGATCAGAAGGAAAGGGGCGTTGGGAATTTCAATTTTAGGAGTGGAAACTACTTATTTCTTAATAATATTCACCAGTTTGCTTAAAAAAGAATAGCACTAACTCCTAAGGAACAAAATAAATAACCCAACAGACACTTTTCTCTTTATACTTCTTGTTTAACTGTGGAGTGGGGAGTAGTGCGCAGGCCGTGTTGGGCATCCTGAAGATTTTTTAGAAACAGTTTGCCTTTGGAGGATACAAGTGATAAGTAGATATCTTTAAGATGGAGGTACAGGAACAATGCCTCTTCTAACTCTTCTGGCCATGAATTTCTTTTTTTAATATTTTTATTTATTTTTGAGAGACAAACTACAAGCGGAGGAAGGGCAGAGAGAGAGAGAGAGAAAGACACAGAATCTGAAGCAGGTTCCAGGCTCTGAGCTATCAACACAGAGCTCAACTCAGGGCTCAGACTCAACAACTGTGAGATCATGACCTGAGCCAAAGTCAGATGCTCAACCAACTGAGCCACCCAGGTGCCCCTAGCCACAAAGTTTAAGAAGTAAAGAAGCTCAGCTTTCTCAGAGGCTGTGTCTGCACAGTGAAACGAAACAGAGAAAAGCATTTTTGCAAACTTGCTTTAAGTAAATTATCCACTAGGATTATCCTTGTCCCTTAAAAAGGATTTTTTTTTTCATTCCTTTTTGAATGACTTAAGGCCTTTTTGGTCACACACTATCAATGGACTCATTCAGATCTTTGTTTCTTTGTTTTAAATGTCTTTTCTGATCATTTGATTCAGAGAATTGGTCTAAAATGCAAATAGTTGTGATAATCCTTAGGCAATCATACTCATTAAGGTTTTTTCATCTGAAGCTTTGTTTCACCATAAGTGTAAAAAAATTGTTTTTGACAGTTATTTATTTTTTGAGAGACAAAGCAAGAGCAGAGGAGGGGCAGAGAGAGAGGGAATCAATCACAGATTCCCCAAGCAGGCTCCAGGCTCTGTGCTGTCAGCACAGAGCCCAACATGGGGCTGGAATTCATGGACCACAAGATCGTGACCTGAGCGGAAGTCAGATGCTTAACCGGCTGAACCACCCAGGCACCCCAACTTTCACTGTTTTTTTGTTTTTGTTTTTGTTTTTTAATTCTGAGGTTTATTTAGGATTGGGATTTTGAATTTTCATGTCCTAAGGTAGGAGGGAAGGGCATAGCCTACCCATTCATTCTCTCTCTGGCAGCTCTAGGGTTGCCTGCAGCTTTTTGCAAACCAGCACAGAGTGGTTTGTTTTCTTTCTTGCCTCTTGTTCTTCCTTCTTTTAACTCTTTTGCTGCCCTAATGTTCTGTCTACCCCTCTAAATGAAATTTTCTAACAGACTGTAGGAAAGGGGATAAAGATACAAAACCAAAAAATAATAAAACTGGACATGACATCAGAAATCTTGATTTTATAGAGCACAGCTCTCTGTACCACCGGGCAGCTTCTTTCATCTTAAAGGTGATGAAAGTTCATTTGATCCTATTCAGTGAATTTTGTGTGATAAAGCTCCATTACAGTATATCCATGTCAGTTATTTGGCCTGAATTTTGGAATAATGCTATTGATTATGAATTGGGAAAAATAAAATGTAACATCACAAAATTAAGGAAAAAACTGAGCAACAATTGACGATTTAAAGTAAAATATTTCAATATCACTTTGAGTTATAAGGTAGAGCTACAACTACTCCACCTTTCATGGAAAGGTGAAAATTATTGTAGCACTGCTTGTTCTGGGACTTACTCTATAAAGCACTTGCCATGTAAATATTCTTTAAAAAGTATAGGTAAGTTTTATTTGCTATTGCATATTTTCAAACTGATTTTAATTATCAGTCCAAAACCACACTCCAAATTTTCACTCTTAGTATTGACGTTTTTTCTTTGGCACACAGTTTGGGGTTTCTGTAAGTACAAATAAAGTTTTATGTTAACTTCAGCATGCTTTTACAGTTCAGATTACTAATATACAAAATAATGGATTTCATTCGCTTGTTGATAACTAAATTGTCAACTGCAGCAGCTAAAATAAATCATGTATCTATCACTATATAGATACATATATACATATAACATAGATACATAGATACATATATATATATAACAAGTAAATAAAAATTGTAAGTTTCTCATAGTGAAATATATTTATGATCGTGATTAGTTTTCACCATTATTTCCAGATATCTTAGAATGTATACTAAATTACAGGTTATTTATTATTTAAATGCACTTGACTATCATTTAGCTCTGAAAAGATCTTTTTTGGAGGGTGCCTGGGTGGCTAAGTGGGTTAAGCATCCGACTTCACCTCAGGTCATGATCTCGCAGTTCATGAGTTTGAGCCCCCATGGGACTCTGTGCTGACAGCTTGGAGCATAGAGCCTGCTGCTTCAGATTCTGTATCTCTTTCTCTCTCTGCACCGCACTCCCTCCCCCCACCACCACTTGCACTCGGTCTCTCTCTCAAAAATTAATAAACATTAAAAAAATGTTTTTAAACATCTTTTTTTCTAACAACTGAAATGTACTTAGCATCAAAGGTACTGATTGTCAAGCAAATGAATTACTACATATAAGATGCAATAACAGAGATAATATTCTGTACACAGTTACAGTATTTTCTGCATCTGGTTTCTAAGAGAAAACTTTAATATTTTAACCAATAATGATTATAAACACAATATTTTTGTGAATCATTTACCTGTGAATTTCTGGGCCATTTTTTATTTGTCAACTAATTATCAAGATAGCATCTCCACTTGGAGCACCTTGCTGGCTCAGTTGGTAGAGCATGTGACTCTTCATCTCGGGGTCATGAGTTCAAGCCCCATGTTGTATATAGAGATTGCTTAAAAAAATAAAAATAAAATAAATTGGTTAAAATAACAAAGGTTACATGTACTTTACCTGAATAAAATAAAAAAAACCATATATATATACATATATATATGTATATATATATATGGCATCTACCCAAGTGTAATTATTCTTGCTATTAAGTATATGTATCCATTCTCCATATCCCAATCCTTAGACATTCATCTTTTTCCTTTTCCAAACTATCTCTATTCAGTTCTTTTAACCCACTTATATGGTGTTTTGGGCTTTACACCTCTTCTTTAATTCCCATGGTTGCTTCCTCATTCCAGGCATCTCTCCTCTGGCTTATTACAATAGCTTCAATGCCTCTGTTGGGAGATGATTCTCGATTCTCTCTCGTCAGTCCCTCACATTTCTGCCCATCTTGTGAACAGATACTGACTAACTTGGTTCCAGATTATCTTTTCAAGGATGTTTGTATAACAAACAGCCTTGGAATATAGACCCAGTATGTCCTTCCAGATCAAAGAGCATGTTTGTTTATGGTGCATCATAATAAAGATAATGTCTCTTCAGGGCAAAAGTCAAGGACACTCACTGGCCTTTAAAAAAGATTGCTCCATGATGTTCTCTCTCATCTTCCTTTTCCTAGATAGAAGTAAACTCACTTCTATGTTGTCCTAATATTTAATCTACAATTCTGTCAAGCAAATTCCAATTTGAATTAATCTCATTGTAAATACGCCTATTGCTTTTGCACATTTTAAATCCTTTACATTTAAAACTTTGTAAATGTTTGAACTAAATCTAGATAACCCATCCTTCAGAACTTCAGAGTTTTAAATGGTCTTAGATATCAGTTGGTTGAGGTGTGAAAGAGTCCCTCATTGAAGTTATTGTTCTTCGATCAGATCAATGGCCATTTACCTCACCAAGGTAGGACAACTCAAAGGTATTTGACCAGGTGGTTATTCTATCACTCAGATTAAAAAGATTAATAAGAGAAAAGTACTCATATGTAAGTACCATTCCTGCCTCCATCTCATCTTTTCTGCCCTTAAAAAGGAAATCAAAATACATAGGGCAATAGGTGTAGAGGTGAAATAACCAAGAAGATTCTGGGTGCTCAAGTCCCACCCTCTTGGAATTTTTGCTTTTGCTTTTATTTTGTGGTGATGTTAGACTACATTTGGAATAGATACGTCATTTTGTTTTCTTTTTTCCTTTTTTCTCCATGAATTTGTTTGCTGCTGCTTCTTTTTGATAAAAAAGAAACTCAGGGCCTCAGTATATTATGTTAATAAAAAGAAGCTTACTTATTTTGGATAAAGTAGAAACAAATGTTCACAACTCCTGATCTTTCTTTTATTTATTATTTTTTTCCTTCACTCCTTTAAAGCAGTCCCTATGATATCTCCATTAAATCCTAGTCTTTGGTGAAAACGACTTGAAGTTCTAATCTAATCGAGTTTTTTTAACTTTAAAAGACCTATAGAAGTATCAAAAGAAAGCCTTTTGGCTTCTCGATAAAATTCATTTTTGTTTATAATGTTATTTTTTGTAATATAAAATATGAAATTTCTCTTAAGTTTTTAAAACTTTTCTTAAAATTTTTCATTAGTTATTCAAATTGCCATAGCAAAAATATCTGAAGTTATTTGCTAGTATTCTGAATGCGTGTGTATGTGTGTATGAGAATGTATACATATATGTGTACACATAAACACATATGTGTGTATATTTTGCATACATTTATATAAGTGATTACATGTGACATAGTATATAATGTGTATTTTATATATATAAATATTTAACCCCTTTGTGGTCGGCTATATGCTAGGTGACTCGGAAATAAATTATTTCTTTCAAATGTCTAGCATACTAACAGAGAAGCAGTTACTTAAGAATTTAAGAAAGCAACTTGCCACATAGTGACAAATTTAAAATGACTTCATTCTGAACTGCCATTTGAACATAATTTCTGTAGTGTGAAAAAAAAAAAAAGCACAATGTTGCAAGATTTTAAGTGTTTTGGCCTTTTCCAATTCTTAAAAAATAGACTTTAGACTTCCTTTTGACTTTTAAGAACTTACCAAGATGATCTTTTCCCCCCAAATTTTGTCTACTAAAAGGTCAAGAAAACTATGGAGATCACTTAAGAAATTGTATAGGTTAGATACTTAATTTAAAGAGCTGTTATTAAGAACATGACCTATCTAAGATGATACATATTCCTCAATTTACAGAAAATGAGACTTTTTCAGAGTTATTTGAATATTCTCTGTGTTTCTGCAAGAATAATAAATTATCATTAAAATTGGAGTGGAAAGTTGAAAAATAAATCACTCCTTTATTTACTGTCAGGGTTTTAAATTTGTATACTGTGCCAAAGTGTAAGAGTTTAAATCTAATGATCAAATCTTCAAAATTGTGACCCATGAATAATTTTAAACTACTGAAAAGCTTCAGACTGTGATCCATCTGATTCTCTTCATGCAGTGCATAATTGCATGTGTTCCCAAATCAATAAGTTTTATAGAAACTGGTCCGATACCTCTCCAGCTCTGTCCTTCTCCTTAGCATATTAAAAACAGTTTCACCTATGCATGAAGATTGCTAGGACATTTGAAATATGCATTTTTCATTTCTTTATTTAATAAACTATAGACACACTAAAGCTGATTTTCTCTGTGGGGTCACATCCACTTTCCTTTTTGTCTTCCACTTCTCTACACTATTGTTAAAATTCCAATTTTGTTAGACTAATATGTATCATTCACCTTTTAGCCACAACGTAAGCATTACTTTTTCTTAAATAGCTTATATGAACCCCAAACGATGCTCATTTATACATTGTATAAATAGCATACTATTTTTGTCCATTTTGGTATGTATCACACTTTCATTTAATTGCACAATGGCCATTTTTCATGCCACATTTTAAAGTTTTTGAGACCATGGACTATTCTCTTTCCACTGTATTATCAGGGTCTAGAATTCAAAGCCTAGAATATAGTAGGGACCAACAATGTTCATAGATTAAGTAAATCGCCTATGCTTTTCTTTGTTGGCCAGGACATGGATCTTAAGACTCTTAGGCTTCTTAGAGTTCTTTCTGCAACTCCCTAAACACATTCTGCTTTGTTTTTCCTCTTCTTTTGATACTCCAATATTCTCCTTTACCGAGTTCTTAGGTTCTGTGTAGGCTATTACATGATGGATGATGAACTTTATCAATACCATCCCTGTCTTGAGCCACCTTTTCTTCTCCTTCTATATTTTATTCCTAGATGACACATTCCTTATTTTACTATAGTCACTATACATAGGTCCTAAATTCTCATCATACAAGTAAAATTATCTATATTTGCATCCTCATGTATATCTTGCAAGGGATTCAAACTACAAAAGGTCAAAAATGATTTATGATATCTCTTTCAAATCTACTCATCATGTTCTGTAGGTTGTTAAATGATAGTTCCATTCATTTAATTTTATTACCTAGAAAAACAATCCTATGTGTTTACATTTACATTCTTTTTTTTTATTTTATTCTTTAATACCTTTTGAATCTGCCCACTTTTCTCCACTCCTACTGACTTCAAACTAGAATGTAAAATGGTAATCATACCATTTTTTATAACCATTTCCTACCATATCTATTGCAAAAGTAAATAGAATGGAGTCTGGAAAAACTGATCTGTGTATTGGAATTCCAAAGAGAAGTGATTTGTTAATAGTTCAAATAGAAAAATCAAGCAAGTGACACTCAAGAAGAGTATGGTCCAAACAATCAACAATGTTTACTGAAGGCATACAACTAAAAAGAAGATGGACTTGTTAGGGCAAAAGTTGGGAGTCTGTCTGTTCATAATCCTGGAGAAGCATGGGGTCAGGAGATACAAAGACAGTTGAAAGTAAGGCAGCAGATTGGGTGATTAATTGAAGATCTGTACGGAATCAACCTCATCTTTATTCTATCCCATTCCTCCCTCAGCACTACCACCTTCCTTCATCTCTAGGCAAGATTCTCAGGAAACCTAACAAACTACTTCAGGGATGCAAGGACTTTAGTGTGAGTATTACAGAGTAAAGTTCTCCCTGTTTTTACATTCTAGAGAGTACAGTTTTTTCCTTGGCCACATTCCCATAGGTCATAAAGAAAAACCTACTGGGGAAAATACTATAAATGGGTATTAAACTTCTAGCTATTTACCCATTCAAAAACCATTGGTAAGAGGCATCACAATCCCAGACTTTAGCCTCTACTACAAAGCTGTCATCATCAAGAGAGCATGGTATTGGCACAAAAACAGACACATAGACCAATGGAATAGAATAGAAACCCCAGAACTAGACCCACAAACGTATGGCCAACTAATCTTTGACAAAGCAGGAAAGAACATCCAATGGAAAAAAGTCTCTTTAACAAATGGTGCTGGGAGAATTGGACAGCAACATGCAGAAGGTTGAAACTAGACCACTTTCTCACACCATTCACAAAAATAAACTCAAAATGGATAAAGGACCTGAATGTGAGACAGGAAACCATCAAAACCCTAGAGGAGAAAGCAGGAAAAGACCTCTCTGACCTCAGCCGTAGCAGTCTCTTACTCGACACATCCCCAAAGGCAAGGGAATTAAAAGCAAAAATGAACTACTGGGACCTTATGAAGATAAAAAGCTTCTGCACAGCAAAGGAAACAACCAATAAAACTAAAAGGCAACCAATGGAATGGGAAAAGATATTTGCAAATGACATATCGGACAAAGGGCTAGTATCCAAAATCTATAAAGAGCTCACCAAACTCCACAACCAAAAAACATATAATCTTTTGAAGAAATGGGCAGAAAACATGAATAGACACTTCTCTAAAGAAGACATCCAGATGCCCAACAGGCACATGAAAAGATGCTCAACATCGCTCCTTATCAGGGAAATACAAATCAAAACCACACTCAGATATCACCTCATGCCAGTCAGAGTGGCCAAAATGAACAAATCAGGAGACTATAGATGCTGGCGAGGATGTGGAGAAACGGGAACCCTCTTGCACTGTTGGTGGGAATGCAAATTGGTGCAGCCGTTCTGGAAAGCAGTGTGGAGGTTCCTCAGAAAATTAAAAATAGACCTACCCTATGACCCAGCAATAGCACTGCTAGGAATTTACCCAAGGGATACAGGAGTACTGATGCATAAGGGCACTTGTACCCCAATGTTTATAGCAGCACTGTCAACAATAGCCAAATTATGGAAAGAGCCTAAATGTCCATCAACTGATGAATGGATAAAGAAATTGTGGTTTATATACACAATGGAGTACTACAGGGCAATGAGAAAGAACGAAATATGGCCCTTTGTAGCAACGTGGATGGAACTGGAGAGTGTGATGCTAAGTGAAATAAGCCATACAGAGAAAGACAGATACCATATGTTTTCACTCTTATGTGGATCCTGAGAGACTTAACAGAAACCCATGGGGGAGGGGAAGAAAAAAAAAAGAGGTTAGAGTGGGAGAGAGCCAAAGCATAAGAGACTGTTAAAAACTGAGAACAAACTGAGGGTTGATGGGGGGTGGGAGGGAGGGGAGGGTGGGCGATGGGTATTGAGGAGGGCACCTTTTGGGATGAGCACTGGGTGTTGTATGGAAACCAATTTGACAATAAATTTCATATATTGAAAAAAATTAAAAAAAAAAACAAAACCATTGGTAAATACAATAGCAAAGGGAACTCCTGCTTTCCACTATCCCAACCAGCTTATTCTTTCCATTTCAAGAATAAATGATGAAATAAGCATGAACAGATACATGGAATATCCATTAAAAAGAAAACACCAACATGAACAGGGAAATAATTGAGAATTTTTCAAAAGGAATTAGTATCCCTAAATAATTTTTTAAAAGATGAACTTCAGAGATGACTGGGTGGCTCAATTGGTTAAGCATCTGACTCTTGATTTTGGCTCAAGTTATGAACTCATGGTTCATAAGTTTAAATCCCATGTGGGGCTCTGCACTGACAGAGGGGAGCCTACTTAGGATTCTATCTCCCTCTCACTCTGACTCTCCTTTGCTCTCTCTCTTTCTCAAATAAATAAACATTAAGAAATAAAGCAAGAAAGCAAGCAAGAAAGAAGTTAACAAAATAGGGATACTATGAAGAAAGAATAGAATAAGATCTATCTGACATTAGTAATATTTATGTATTTAAAAATTATAATATATATGTGTGTTGTGTGTGTGTGTGTGTGTGTGTATTTAGACAGACAGAGAGAGCGAGCATGAGTAGGGGAGTGGCAGAGAGAGCGAGAGAGAGAATCTTAAGCAGGCTCCATGCTCAGTGCAGAGCCCAGCATGGGACTCAACTAATCCCATGACCCTGGGATCATGACCTAAGCTGACATCAAGGGTTGAACACTCAACTGACTGAGCCATCCAGGTGCCCCAGTAATTTTGTATTTAGTATAAAACACTGGGTAGAATGGTTAGAAGAATGACTTCACGAGTCTAGAATATAGCAAACGAGGAAAGAAATGGTAAACTTAAGAGAAAAACAAGTGTTACAGAGAAATTTCCCATTAGTTCAACAAAGAAATATGAAACAATTAATTTGAGAAAGGGAGGTTATTAATGAAACAGTTAAAAACAGGTCCTTTTGACCTAAAGAAGGAAAAAAATTTCGGGAGGCCGTTAGGTGGCCTGGTTAAGTGCCAGACTCTTGACTTCTCATTAAATGATCTCACAGTTGATGAGATCGAGCCCCGAATTTAATAAGCTCTGCACTGCTTGGGATTCTCTCTCCCTCTTTCTCTGTCCCTCCCCTGCCTGCATGCTATCTCTCTCTCAAGGTAAATAAATAAACATTTTTTTAAAGAAAGAAACAAATTTTAAAATTAAAACGATTCATTGACTAGGGTGAATTAACAAAAATAAAACTATGGTGGAATTGCAAAAGTTGAAGGATAAAGAAGACAATTCTAAAAGTTTTTAAAAGACAAAAAAAAGAAGTTAACAAAGAAAAAAAAAGGATTTACTATAAAACAATAAGATTCAGACTGACATGGGCCTTCTCATATAGAAATTATTTTCTGTCTAGAATTCTAAAATATAAATTATCTCTCAAAGGTATGATCATCTATACAAATAGTTGGAAATTCATAAAGAAAGGATCAAATGGAAGATGCAACAAGAAAAAGGGAAATATGAGATCTAGAAAACAGTAGATCTAATGCAGTATTATAGTGTAGGAAAATGCAATGGCAAGATTAAGTAGAATTCTGAAAGAAGTCTTTTTTAATATCTGATCCAGATTGGAGTAGAAAGCAAGAGGTATCCAAAAGGAGGAACACTCCAGTGAGAATATGGATCTTTTGATTCAGAGAATAAGACTAATGATGTTGATAAACTTGAAGCTATGACCAAGACAATCTTTTGTGAACAGCAATAAAAATGAGTAACGATATAATTTAAAAATAAAATGACTTAGAAATAAGACTAAAAGATGTACAAAAGCATCACGGCCAAATAGGAAAAAAAATTAGAATGTGCCATGATTTTGCACAATTGGCAGAACATAAAAGAGGCTAATCCAGATAACATTCTCTTTTGCTTTGAATCAGAATAATGGCCTTGGGTTTGGGTGCAGTATTTACATCATAAAAATCATATAATTATTTTGATTTTATAAACAATCTACAGGAAAACATCATTATGTATTTAATTATGATTACTGTGCAAGCATTCAGTTACAGAGCAATGACAGGAACTTAAAGGACAAAGTTATTGATGTCTATGAAAGTATTTTTATTAAAATATGAGAGTCAAAAGGATATGAACATCTATATGTACAGAAGCAATTACACAAAGCCAGACAATGTGCATACTCTCAGTTGAAGGTACAAACTACCATGGTTCTTGAAACCTATTAAGGGACCTCACATTACAATATTACCATTCAAATACTTTGAAAACCTCTGGTTTGCCATTTTCAGGTTTTCCTTTTCTATCTGCCTGGCCCATCCTGACTGTTTTGCAGATTCTCAACCTGTCTGCTTAAATGTCAGATAATTAATACAAACTAAACTCAGCATATTCATGAATACCTAGATGGAGGCCAAGTGAATTGAACATTCATTCCCAGACATCCCTACCTTTATGGTAGGAACAGTCTTCAGAACTGAATGCATATATAGTTTATATTATCAATATTAAAATAATAATATAGTTAACTAAAACCATGAAGTAAAAGTGGGAAGGGAAATCTAAAATGCTAATAACCATATATCATAGATAAGGGAGTAAGAGATAGTGTCTGAAGCTAATAAAATATGGAAATTGCAATATATTATAAAGTGTCAAAAAAGTTAAAAATAACAAGACAATATAACTATCAAAAATATGGAGAGAGTATAACTTATGCAAGATAAACTTATATCTATCTTACTGCTGAATTAATAATAATATCTAGAGTTGACAAAATAATGAAAGAGTCATAAACACGTTACTTGGAGCTATACTAGGAGCCTCATTGGGAACAGAAGAGTGAATCTGGGACTGTGGGGGGCGGGATCTCTATTTTAACTTTAAGTTCGTCCAAGTAGAACTTTTTTTTTCACCATGTTATATCACTTCGTTACTTCAATAATACTGTATACAAATACCTGCAAAATCAGTGACATAAACACAATAAGCACTTATTTCTTGCTAACATAGCTGTAGTTCAGCTAGTGCCACTCTACCCTGGGCTCTGGGATACACGTTTTATTCTTGAGGGCAAATTGCAGCCAGTTGCTACCCATGGTGTCCTTCTTATTGAGATGGCAGAGGCTCAAGAGAGCAATGCCAATCATACAAGCACAGAGAAAACCTCTACAAATATCATGCCCACTAACATTCCATCATCCCAAACAAGATAAATGATCCAGGTCCAAGTCAAGAGACTGGAAAATACACTTCACTATGAGATTTTGGCAAGTGTGGGTACATGCAATTCTTATTTAGAGGAGTAAAGAATCATGACCAATAAATTAAATTTATCATAATTGCCCATAATTTACTTTGAAGAAAATTAATGCTTTTTACATTTTACATAAATGTGAATAAATCTATCTTGCCATGTCACTACTCTGACCAAAACCTTTCAATGCTTTCTATTTTCACCTGAATAAAAAATTCCAAAATAATTATATATCCTGAAAGACATTTCATGATACAAATTTATATATTTTTTCATTTGGATAGACTCAGCCTCATTCACTAATCATATTGGACTTCTTTTTAGTCTTCATATACTTTATACATTTTTCCTTTACATGTATACTCTTTTATTCTGTTGGAGTGTTATCTACCATTGCTTTTGACTACTTTGTAATCATTTTTTGAGTACTACTTGGCTTTAGATTAATGTTTTTTATGATCTTATTTTAGTTTTACCTTGTACTTTTTATAAGAAATGATCAACCATCATGAAATTATTTGTACAGGGACTTTCCTTCCCTGGTAAGCTAATGGGTATATAAGGAAATGACCTTTCCTTTTCAACACAACATCACCGGATGAAATATACTGCCTGGCACGTATTTATAGAATGAATAGTCTATCAACCCTTTTTAGTATACATAATGTATCCATTTCTACCTGAACTAGTTCCATGAAAAAGTGGAAGCTCTTAACAAATTTCCTTTCTCATGCTTTATTTAAGCAGGTAGTAAAATCAATCAATATTTGATCTGTGTTTGTTATATTGGATGTAATTAATGTTTTAATTCACGTATTAGCAGAACATTTATTAGATGTTAACTATACCTACCTTAGAAATTACTATATAAAACTTGTTGAAAATGCACTGACTTTAGAAAGATGTTAATGTTCATACAAGTGTTAATAAAACACATCAGTGTTGGTATACTGAAATATGAACTATATGAAAAAGTATAAGTAATTATATTTAGTATATCTGTTTATCTGTAACTATTACCCAAGCAAATTAAGTATAGTAGATGCAACTGTGTGCTGTTATTTCCTTCTATACAAGTGTCAACCTGAAAATAAGAAGTGTAATGAGAGACAATGGAGTGTTTATTTGGAATCAAGGAATTATAATCCAAGGAGAACAAATCCAGGCATATACCAAAATAGTGTCTTGCTTGTAGGGTGAAACCATGGGTATTTTATGGGGCAAAAGAAGGGAGCAATTACATGGGTTGAAGGAAATAACAAATTTTTCTATGGATGTTAACAACAACGATTTTACATTCATTGACTACGTATTCTATCTTCAGAAAGTCCACAACCATCAATCTTATTATTAGGATATCTGGTTTCCCATTGATTTCTCAAGCAATTGCTCAAAACAATTGCTGTTTTGCTAAGTCCAAAGGTTTCGACCTGAGTCAAACAAGTCAGGTAAGACAGTTTTTCTGCTGTGACCATTTAGGCTGCATTTTAAAATGGCTATAATCATGTCAAATTTTTGCACAAGTAAACACAAAAATTCAACAAATTGAATTGATTACATCCCACACCTCTCCACACACTTCACTGTAACATATTCTTAAATTAGAGTCATACAATATATGATTTTTTTTGAACTTAAGCACTATTATAAAACTAATCTCAGAGTTAAACCATTTCTTTTCAGTGTGAGAGGGAGGGAGGGAAAATATATATACTATAATGTCACACAGCAATAATTACTATAAGAAAAAATAACATATATTTAGAGTGAGAACATTTTTTTTTTGATAGAGACAGCTAGGAAGGCTTCTCTGAGATGATATTCAAGTGAATACAAAGACAGGAGTGATCTGGGAGGCAGCATCAGTAAAAATGTTGAAACCACATTATGAGAAACTGAGGAATTAAACTTTGTAAATTGAATTGAGAAATTCAGTAAAATAAAATATTGAAGTTTGAGTTAAAATGGCCAAGAGCATTAACATTCTCTTATAGTAGAGTGTTAATGGATAAATAACCATCAATATGGGACTAAAAGACTCCAACTCTTGTTGAGTGCTCACTGGAGTATGAAACATCTGTCACTGTGATCCTCTTCTGTCTTAGTTGGTAAGCAATAGAAAAGAGAATTGTTTTTGAAAGCTACTTGAAGTTTTTAACAACTAATTAACATTCTAGGGGAAAATATATCTTTTTTAAAAAACTAAACCTTAGAGTATTAAGTACTTGAAATTGAATAAATATGAAAACACTGCACATTGAAGTCTAAACAAACCAGAAGACTTATTATAATTTCTATTATCCTGACATCCCCCCACTGATTATACAACTATTCGATTTCTATCATCACAACATCTATGAGTATTTATGAAGATGGCTCAGTAATTTGGTGATTTACATCATAATCATTTATATTTAATTGTTTTTTACCTTTGTATGAGAGGATAACCGTGCCATTGATCAATTTACTGCATTTGTAGATATGTTTCTAATGAAGAGATTGTGGATTCAAAACTAAAGAGAGAATAAATGAGATACAAAAATATTTATGAGAGAGAGATTGAGGTAAGCAGAGGATTAAAATTGAGTAGCTTCACATGCATACATCGTGAATAAAAACAAAGAACCTACTTGGATAAAAGGAATTCTATTAGGGATTTACTGAATTTAAAGTGTGACTGAATGAAATTAGGCAACTAATAAACTAAATGTAGACATGAAAATAAGCAGTAACAGTGGTATCTAAAAGATAATTAAGATATAAATGCCATATGGTGTTTTTTTGTTTAGGATGATGGACATGTGTTCATCCACATTCCCTTACAAACATAACATTAAAATGATGAAAACATCATAAAAAGTTGCAAGAATGGGGGCACCTGGGCTGCTCAGTTGGTTAAGCGTCCGACTCTTGGTTTCAGCTCAGGTCATGATCTCAGGGTTCATGAGTCCAAGCCCCGCATCTGGGCTCTGTGCTGACAGTGTGGAGCCTGCTTGGGATTCTCTCTCCCTCTCTCTCTGCTCCTCCCACTCTCTCTTTCTCTCTCTCTCTCAAAGAAATAAATCTTCTAACAAAGGTTTCAAGAATGAGAAGAACTTAAAAGCCCATTATAGAATGAAATATTTCAAAAGCCATTTTGTAAGATGAAAGGCACATGGAAGACCATGATGAGTAAACTTTGAAGCATAGGTAAGGAGGTCAAAATCTATGTGAAAAGCAGCTCATTGGCCCTGAAGAATCTTAAGAAGCCTACATATTAAAAAACTAAGGTTAAAAGTATGGCAGGAATGAAATACTTCTGAAATAGCAGTTAAAGATCTACAAATGGAGCATCACCTCAATCACTACAATCATACGCACATAACAGCATCATGAGATGAGTGCCCATTCACTGAGGTTCATTTCTACAGAAGTAGAATAAACTCTCTGAGGAAAAAAAATGCACAGATAATGTGGGTATTATTCAGGGCACAGATCTTCCAATTTACTTATTTATGGGCACTATGCCAAATAATTACTTTTCTAATTTATTAGAAAATATATCAGATGTTGAGTTATAATTAACTGTACTAATTTCATATTAAATTATAATAAGAAAACCAAGAATCACAAGTCATCTGAGTAAAGCTTGCAGCAGGAAGAGGAAAAAAGCAAAATAAACTGAGTAAATTACTCCCTAGGAAATATAAATAATTTAAAGAACATGGGAGAATAATAAACTAATGCAAAAAATCTCTGGTTGTCACCTCAGATTTTTTGTTAGTTTGTTTTGATATTACATCCATTATGTAAGTTTCTAGGAGAAAGAATTTCCAGCACAATAAAGGTAATTTAAAATAAAAATGATTTCAACAAATGGTACTGGGGCAACTGGATATTTATTTTTCCAAAAAAAAAAAAATCTGGATAAAGGTCTTATACTCCTCACAAAACTGAACTCAAAGTGGACCACAGACCTAAATGTAAAATGTAAATGGTAAAAGCCTAGAAAATAACAAAAGAAAATCTAGATGACCTTGAATATGGCAACAAAATTTTCAATACAACACTAAAGACACAATCCATGACAGAAATAATTATTACGCTGGACTTCATTAAAAGTAAAAACTTCTGCTCTGTGACAATATTCAGAGAATTAGAAGACAAGCCACAGAGTAGGAGAAAATATTTATATGAGATACATCTGTGAAAAATGCCTTTGGAAATTTGATAGGGATTAAATTAAATCAATTAAATCAATGCATGCATTAAATCAATGCATGACTTTGGATAGTATGGGCATTTTAACAATAGTCATTTTTACAGTCCATGAACATGGGATAATTTTCCATTTGTTTGTGTCTTCTTCAATTCCTTTCATTAAAGTCATATAGTTTTCATTGCAAGGATCTTTCAATTCCTTGGTTTGATTTATTCCCAATTTATTATTTTGATACCACTGAGAATGGGATAGTTTTCTTCATTTATTTTTCAGATATTTTATTATTGTGTATAGAAATGCAACTGATTTCTCTATGTTGATGTTATATCTTGCAGCTGTACTGAATTCATTGATTAGTTCCAATAATTTCTTGGTTGAGTTTTTAGGATTTTCTATACATTGGAACATATCATTTGCAAATAATGACAATTTTACTTCTTTCTTTCCAATTTGGATGTTTTTATTTCTTTGTCTTGCCTAATTGCTCTAGCTAGGACTTTCAGCACAATGTTGCATCAGAGTGGTGAGAGTGGGTAACTTGTCTTGTTCCTGATCTTAGAGGAAAAGCTTTCAAACTTTCACTGTTGTGAATGATGTGAGCTGTGTGTTTGTCATATATGGCCTTTATTATGTTGAGGTATGTTGCTTCTATACCCAATTCATTGAGTTTTTGTCAGAAAAAGTGTTAAATGTTATATCTTCTCAAATACTTTTTATACATCTATTGAGATGATCATATGATTTTTATCTTTCATTCTATTAATGTGGTATGCTACATTTATTGATTTACATACGTTGAACCACCCTTGTATCCCAGTGATAAATCCCACTTGCTCGCGTTGTATGATTTTATTAGTTTATTGTTGAATTAACTGCTAATTTTTTGAGAAATTTTGCATCCAAATTCATCAAGAATATTAGTCTATAGTTTCTTTCTCACAGAGACAAAGAAATTCTAAAATTTGTATGGAGCTACAAAAGACCCCATATAGCCAAACCAATCCTGAGAATAAACAAAGCTGGGGCACCACCCTTCCTATTTCAAACTATACTACAAGGCTACATTAATTTTAAAAGTATTGCAATGGCATGAACAGACACATAGACCAATGGAAGAGAATAGAGAGCCCAGAAATAACTCCCCACATGTATGGTCAACTAATATTCGTCAAAGTTATCAAGAACACTCAATGGGGAGAGGACAGTCTTTTCAACAAATGTTGGGGAAATTGAATAATCATGTGCAGAAAAATGAAGTTGGAACCTTACCTCACACCACCCACAAAAATTAACTTGAAATGGACCAAAAACTTAAGCATAAGACCTGATACCATAACACTTTTAGAGGGAAAAGAGATGAGATGCTTGAAAGTGGTCTTGGCAATGTTTTTTGTTTTTTGTTTGTTTGTCTTTGTTTTTTTTTTTTTTTTTTTAATATGGCACCTTAAGCACATGCGACAAAAGGAAAAATCAACAAATGGGACTATATCAGACTAAAGAGCTTCTGCACAGCAAAGAAAAATGGAAAGGCAAACTACATAATGGGAGAAAATATTTTCAAATATATTATACACACACAAAAATAAAAAACTCATACAACTCGGGGCGCCTGGGTGGCGCAGTCGGTTAAGCGTCCGACTTCAGCCAGGTCACGATCTCGCGGTCCGTGAGTTCGAGCCCCGCGTCGGGCTCTGGGCTGATGGCTCGGAGCCTGGAGCCTGTTTCCGATTCTGTGTCTCCCTCTCTCTCTGCCCCTCCCCCGTTCATGCTCTGTCTCTCTCTGTCCCAAAAATAAATAAAAAAAAAAAAAAAAAAAAAAAAAAAACTCATACAACTCAATAAAAAAATTGAAAGAGTCCAATTAAAACACAGGCTGAGGAACTGAATAGATGTTTTGCCAAAGACACCCAAATGACCAATAAGTACATGAAAAGATGCTTAATATCACTAATCATAAGGAAAAATGCAAATATAAACAACAGGGATATATCATTTCACACCTGTTAGAATGGCTACCATCAAAGAGACAAGAGATAAGTGTTGGTAAAGATGTGGAAAAAGGGGAACTCTTGCGCACTATTGGTCAGAATGTAAATTGGTTCCGCTGCTATGGAAAACAGTATAAAGGTTCCTCAAACAATTAAAAATACAACTACCACATGATCCAATAGTCCCACTTCTGGGTATACATCCAAAGGAAATTAAAACAATATATCAAAAAGACATCTGCACGCTCATGTTTTTTGCAGTATCATATAAAATAGCCAAGAAATGGGAATTAAGTGTCCTTCAGTGGATGAATAGATAAAGAATATGTGATCCAAACACACACACACGCGCGCACACACACACACACACACACACACACACAAAAGAATATTAGTCAGCTATGATAAAGTAAAAGAGGAAATTGTTGCTATTTTGCAACAATATGGATGGACATTGAGGGCATTATGCTAAGTGAGAGTAGTAGACAGAGAAAGACATACTGCATGACACCACTTATATGTGGGATCTGAAAAAGCTGAACTCATGGAAACAGAGTAGAATGATGGGCTTGGCAGGCTGGAGATATTGAGGAAATGTTAAAAGGTCAAAACTTATAACTAGTGCATAAATAAGTTGTGGAGATGTAATGCACAGCCAAGGGATTATCATCAGCAATACTGTATTTTAAACTCCCAATTTGCTGAGAGACTAGATACTAATTGTTTTCACCACAAAAAAAGGCATGATCATTCTGTAATGTGACAGAGGTGTTATCTAATGCTACAGCTGTAATCATGCTGCAATATATAAATGTATCAAATTAACATATTGTACACCTTAAATTTATACAATGTTATATGTCAATTATATCTCAGTTAAAAAAATACATCTAATGAGGGACTGTTATTTAAAATATACAAACAACTCTTGGAGCACAAGAGTGGCTCAGTTGGTTAAGTGTCTGACTCTTGATTTCGGATCAGGTCATGATCTCATGGGTCATGAGCTCAAGCCCAGCATCAGGCTCTTCACTGGTACTGGGGAGCCTTGTTGGGATTTTTTCTCTCTGTCCCTCTCTCTCTCTCTCTCTCTCTGCACCCCCTGCTCATGTTTGCTCTCTCTTTCTCAAAATAAATAAATAAACATTAAAATAAAAATAAAATAAAACAAAGTAAAATATACAAAAACATCTTAAACTCAATAAGAAAACAACCTGATTAAAAAATGAGACAAAGTCATTACAGACACACCTTATCACATGAAAAAACACAGATGGAAAATAAGCAGATGAAAAGATGCTCCATATCATACGTCAACAGGGAAATGATAATTAAAACAATGCTTAGATACCAGTACAAATTTATTAGCATGACCAAAATCTTGGACACTGACACCACACCAAATGCTGGAGAGGATGTGGAACAACAGAAACTCTCATTCGTTGCTAGTGGGGATGCAAAATGATATAGCCACTTTGGAAGATAGGTTGGTGGTTTCTTAAAAAAACAAAACATACTATAACCATATGACCAAGCAAAGGCACAAGTTCATATTTACACAAAGGAGTTGAACATATGCCCACACAAAAATCTGCACATGGATGTTTACAACCAAAAATTGGAAGTAACCAAGATGTCCTCAGTAAGTGACTGAATAAATAATCTGTGGCACATCCAGACAATGGAATACTAGTCAATGCTAAAAACAAATGAGCTATTAACTCATGAAAAGACATGGCATTATCTTAAACACTTATTATGGAGTGATAGAAGATAATATTTTATGGATTTATAAAATTCATTGTTATAGTTAAAAGAGTTTAAGAAGAATAATGTTGCAATATACACATAGATCATTCGGTTGTACACTGAAGCTAATACAATGTTGTATGTCAGCTATGCTTCAACAAAAAGACAAAAAATGAAAGCTTCTCCTTTTTTTTGTTTTCATCCATGTATTACTTAAAATTTAAACACATTTTAACATGTATTAAAACTTTTTCAAGATCCAGTGTAGCTAAAAAATCCCAACTTGCTTGACATATAAATACATTTTCATTTACCTATATTATTTGCATATAGTTTTTGTTATTTAACTTAAAAATGTGGCCTCATTTGAGCTAATATTGTGATTTTGAGAAAAAAAATGGCTCAATTGAGTTAATGATAAAGTAGCTACATGGTTGTCAACTTGGTTGAGACAAAAAGATTGACTTAATGTGGCACTGAAAACTTCTAAAATATCTTACCTTGAATAATCTTTTATACAGGCTTGAATAACCCACTCAGTAACAGTAAAAGGGAATTAGAAAAAAATCACAAAGCATTTAGATATGTTGGGGGAAAAAACAATAAGCCATCTGACTTGAATATAAGATTTTATTTCAAGAAACATTATACTGTAAGTGAATCATGTTTTGAAAATTTGTCAAATATATTTTAAATTGTTGTTATATTTACTATTTCCCTCAGTTCTAGGGCACAACGGTGTCTGAAACTTATTAAATTCATTTTTTTTGAAAATTATAAAGTTTACTACATTTTAATATTAAACCATTCACTTTTAGAAAATGAAGTATTTTTCCCAGTGTTCAAAAACAATTACTTTTTATGAGTTGACACAGCTTTTGATTGAGTCTGTCAGAAAAACTTGTTTAGTTCTCTTGCTATAATAAATGGAATATTTGGGTTCTAATTTCCATAAAAATAGATTTTAGAAAATAACAATTCTGGGATTTATTAGATTTTCCAGCAAAGCATTGTAATTATCTCATACATCAACCATAACTAGTGCTTATTACAAGTGCCAGTTGTAATCATTTGCTGATTTTGTTCATGTTCAAAGAATACTGAAGATGTATTTGCAGTTTAGCTTAAAATGATGAGCTCAGAACCCTACATTTTCTTTAAATTTTTTGATAAATATTCATACAGAGAATATAATGGCGTGATACCAGAATTTACATGGCTGCATGAAAGGTTAATGATTATTTTTTTTACTTGATCCTAAAAGGGCATTGGGTATCTAACTCTTGGGTTGTGAAATCCAGAGCCTCTGTCCTGTTTTGCTTTGCCTCCTTTGATTTTTCTTGCTATGCACTTGACTGTTCCTCAAATAATCTGAACTGATACTTGAGTGCAGCTTTCATTGTACCAATGAGAAAGCTTGGATCCAGGAAGAAATAGAAGATGACTTCTTGGACATGATAAAGTATTTAGTAAGTAAAGTAATTTTTTTAAAAAGGTCCAGATATAGTTTCATGCACCCCCTCCCTCTCACCAAGATTTAGCAATTCAAAAACATAATCTACCATATAATCACTCTGCATGTTCTTTAGATTTAAGTGTGATATGCTCTGTTCCAGTGATATGTAAAGCTACACATTTGTGAAAGATGAAATAGAAAAACTCTGTATAATCATCTTATTATCACTACAGTGATTTATTTGTGATATTTTCACATTGTATTTGTATTTTCAATGAGATTATGCTATATAATTCTGGACTGAGTAATGATTAATAAATAAGAGGCTAAAACGTACACATTACTATAAAACTCACAAAATGATTTAGGGATAAGTTATTGATATAAACTAGGGTGCTCAAGGCATAGTTAAGTGATGGTAGTTTTAAGCAATATTATCAGAGGGTTTGACAATTGAGGGTCAAAGTAAAAGTATTGCTGATATGTGTTTCCCTTCTATATTTTTCATCTTGCAGATTCACAACAAATAGTAGGTCATTAAAAGAACTGAGATACCCTGTAATAAAATATGGCTTACGTTTTAGTGGCAATCATTTGAAAAAGAAATATTTTTCTACTTTGGGAATAACATTTGTAAACTTTACCTATTAACACTACTTAGAACCATTTTTTCTTAACACTAATTGTAGTAAAGTGGAAATTAAGTATAAGGAAGTGCAAAAACCTATGGCATATCTTCTTATCTATCATCAAAGATCTGACGCCAATTTTAAATGTGTGATTTAGCGGCAGAATACATAGCTAAAATTCTGGCATACATAAGCCATTCTTAGTCTGTGGTTCCTGATAAAATGCAACTGTTGCACCAATTTTATTATCACAACTTTGATAGTAACTAAGTTAAATAAATTTGGACTTGTGAGGTCTATCATTTATTCCATTCATTAACAAGTGTGATTAAGTCTGTACTCAGTCTTTCACTATAAATACGGTATTACTAGTTACAACTCAGTATCTCTGGTGGCACAGATCAAACTCTATCTTTTATAATTCAGTATTTTAGATTATCCGTAAACATTTTACTAAAGGTTAGCTTTAACAATTCTCAAGCCAGGATGACAATCCTTGACCTGTTATTTCTTTCATTCCCTTTTTCCTATCCCTCCCTTTACTCCAAATCATCAAAACAGCAAATCATACACTATACCACTTAATGGTGAGCTATGTTCAACATTCCAACATGCTTATGAAGTAGGCAGAGGTTTACTTCACTCCCAAGTTGATTTCCACTAATTTTGTTTATACAGAGTAACACTGCATTACATTATAGGCAAACTTACTTTATATATGAATTCTATTCTGCTTTGACTAGTTTTCTCGCACACTGATAATATAATAGTCCTCAGATTTATTTTGAATATTTTTTTTAATTATGCACCAACCGTGAGGAAATACTTTGTGGGCAATGCATTAGTTTAAAAACTTTAGTTAATCTTGGTTGCATTTTAGGTGTTAAAACTGGTTTAACATCTTATTTCACTGGATTTAGGATGTGACCATGTCCCCAGTAGATTTTTAAGAACATGTGAGTTTAAAGATTAAGAATATATATTTGATTATTAATTTTTTTGAAAATCACAATAAAAAGACTGCCCTCTCAACAAGGTTTTATAGATTATTGAACAGAAGGCAGCTACCCAAAACCTGATGTATGCCTGGATGACATGATTTTATGGAAATTGTATTCTAATCAAAAAAGATTAAAAATGTTCAGAAAATCTCACAGGTAATTATTCAGTCAGCTTTTGGCATATGACTGATTGCTTTTGAAACACATTAGAACCCCTTGAGCGGAAGCAGAGTTAAAAGCTTAAGTCTAGACATGAGGTCATCATTCTTCATTATCACATTCTATGGAAAGAAAAAGTGATATCCTCCTGATTAAAATATAGGTTCTTATTGACAGAGTTTTCCATTTAAAGCTTAATTATTCTTGCTTGAATCCACTGCGTTTCTCACATCTGAGGATTCATGTCTTTAGACTAACTTGGAAAACCACGCACGCTATCTCTTCAAATAATAATTCTCTTCAATTTTCTCTACTCATAACTTCTAGAATCCTATTAGATTGGTGTTGGCCCTTCACAAAGCTTTGAAAGCCTATTTATGTTGTCCTACCTCCAGCATCAACATGAATAAAATTTTTGTCTCATTTCATGGAAGCCAGGTCTATTGTGCCTTTTCCAAGATGAAAAAAGCCTGAGCTTGGCAATTATGGCAAATTAGCAGCTGCAGAAACAGTAAAACCTCACTTAGTAAGCATATGTGCTATTTGGAATAGTATTTGAATCAGTTGGGACATTTGTTTGCAGGTAACCAGAAAACTTACTTCTGACATTAAAAGGAAAGCAAATTTATTTTATAGGTTCCATATTCCACAATGGGTCCTTGCTATTTTCCTATTCCTTTCTCCTTTTCCTCTTTCCATCTTCAGACACAGCTTTTTCTTCAAAATTCTACATATCATCAGGTCTCACCATGTCTATATCTTTTGACTTAATTCGCTTACATGAGCATGACGAAAACGGCTGCTAGCTGGTAGACCAAGACCCAAGGTCCAAAAACAACAACAACAAAAAAAAAAAAAAAAGAAAGAAAAAAAAAGGAGGGGGAGAATTTTTGTTTTGTTTTACTTTATTTTCTTCTGACAGGCTTTTACATACAATGTCCAGGATCCATTCTGATTGAAACATTTTAATGGTAATGTATCAACTGATATGAATCAATGTGGTCAGAGTGATCAAACTGCACTGTTTGGACAGGCATGTGTCACACAGTGACTATGGAGTGTTGTGCTCTTTGACCCAAGGTGGGGTCACACATCCCAAACTTAGAGTTATAGATAGTAAATAAAATACATGTACCCTAAGTGGGCAAGATGTAATTCCTAAAAGACATTTCAAGCACTCTTACTAGTAGAAAATGGAATGCTTATTGGATGAGCAAAATCAGCATATGTTCACTTTAATAAGATATGGAGGTAATTGACCAGAAACCAAATTTCACAACTATTTCCATAATTAGAAAAAAAAAGGATATGCATGATATATATTAACAGAATGCAAAATTACCTAAGTGTGAAGTTAACATATTTATTGTATGTTAAATTATAATATATGTTGAGATAGATTTTATTAATGTTTCCTAAATATTCAATTTTATTCCTGTTGTGCCCTTCTCTGAATCAGAAAAATATATGCTTGCCCTAGAGACCTCAGGATTGACTTGGCTTGGCCAATGAAATGTGAATATAAGTGCCATATGTCACTTCTTGGCAGAAGCTTTAAAGCCATTGTGTGATTTCCCATGTCTTTTTTCACTCATTCACAGTGACTTTGAATGTACTCAGAGGTTGGGGAATGAAATAAAGATTCAGTGGAGCTGGGTGAGGCTAATATGGATAGACATGTTGATTGAGTAAAAAAATAAATATTTTTGATATAAGTTACTAAGAGTTTGAGGTTATTTGTTGTCATATAACTACAAATCCTTATTGATAGGATCTTTTTATCTTAAAATAATGCTTATCAGGAACTCTTATGGTCAAAATAATTAAAAAGGTAAAGTTATTAACTTACCAAAGACTATTTAAGGTATTCTTCTACCTTAATTTTGGAGGATGGCAAATTAGCACAATTTAACTGTAGATCATCTGAAAACAAAGAAACAAAAACAAGAAAGTAAACATCACCTGTGTCCCCCACTATCAAATTATCTGAGAATGCTATTGTGAAGAATATCTTTTGAAGACAGGTTGTATTATTCTGAAGCCAAAAATAATACCACGTTTCTTTCTTTGGATACACACATTTATATTATGCAGGCTTGCACCCTGCTTGACTATAGAAGATTATTTTATTCCTTTAACCTTGAGAAATGTCAAAGAATGCTTATGCTTAGATATTCTACAAATTAGTCCTTGCCATGCACTCGATTCCTTCCCTCCTTAAATCATTAATCTAGCCCACTCAACTAGCTGCTGCTCCCCTGTGATTTTTATATCAAGCATGAATACAGGCCTATCCCCTAATACTTTATTACACAGCAAACACAAGACTATTTCGCTTGAAGAAACAAAGTTCCTGAAGGCTTTGAGTATAAAAGAGAAACTTTAAACAAAGACAACTTGAAGGTTTCTTTTTTTAATGTATATTTATTTTTGAAAGAGAGACAGACAGACAGATTGTAAGCAGGGGAGGTGCAGAGAGAGTGGAAGACACAGAATCTGAAGCAGGCTCCAGGCTCTGAGCTGTCAGCACAGAGCCTGATGCGGGGCTCAGATTCACGAACCCTGGAACCATGACCTGAGCCAAAGTCAGACGTTCAAACTGAGCCACCCAGGTGCCCCTAAACAACGACAATTTAAAGCATTCCACTGATACTATTATTATCAAAGAATTTTAACACCTGTTGCTCTTCATTCAACAGTGGCTTTAATTTTGCATAACTAAATACCCAAATATAAACAATTTTCTATATGCTGGACCCCAAGAGGTTCTTTTCTAAAGAATCAATAAGAATAACAACAAATAAAGAATCAATAAGAGCAAAACTATGTATCCCCAAGCTTAATATTTATTTTTTTTATACTTTTATGGAATACGTTTTCACAATGTATCTAAGAATCTGGTCTTATTCAGATTATTTTCTGACAAAAAAAAATCTCAGGCGTGAAATACATATACAATTTTTTCTCTATGGCTTATTCTGCATTTAAACATTTATGTCCCCACTGATAATAGAAAACACAAATGAGTCAGTTCTATAGGGACTTGATCAATTCAGTATTTTCTAAGTCATTTCATGTTTAATTGAATTCAATTCCAGATTTCCGCATACTATCTTATCTTCCCAAGATGGCATGCACATTAGAGCTATGTGAATTCCATACATCAGTGGCGAAGGAGTGTCTGATCCAAAACCATCCTTGGTTTTCTCATCATCCTTGGTCATTGAGCCATGAACTCTTCCTTTTCCTTATCTTGTTACATTTGTTACTTTTCACCCTACTAGAAACATTCAGATGCTCCCTCATACTTTTCTCTGCAAAGAGAAGACTCTGTGATCACCTTGGCACAACAAACTTCGTACAGATGTTTGTAGTTCCCCTAAGCCTCAACAGGAAATAAAGCAAAGCAGTCCACTTGACCTAAAATCCTTTCCTGTATCCAGGGCTCCTACTGCACGTGCTTTCTCCTGCATCAGTGCTTGGTACCTTTACAAGGACTGAGAATAAACCAATGTTTCTTCTGTTGCTCTCTTTAGGGATCTGCTTCATCTGCCTAGCTAACATTTATATAATCAAGGAGGGTTAAGTACTATAGTCTCCCATCTGTTCTCTTACCAATGTACTGATATGGCTTAGCTGGCTCTGCATCTTCCACAGCTTAGACCTTAAACTCAAAATGTTTTTTCTTGGTGATACACATGCTGAAGTATCTATAATAAAGTATGTTGATGTTTGCAAATTACCTGCAAAAGTACCCAGAAGCAAAATGAATAGAGTTACATATAAATGGATAAATATGTGATAAAGCAAATATATTGAAATATTAGTGGTAAAATCTAGGAGTAGATGCAGGTGTTCCCAATAAACTTTTCAACATTTCTTTAAAAAATTTTTTTTAATGTTTATTCATTTTTGAGAGAGAGATAGAGTGCAAGTGGGGGAGGGGCAGAGACAGAGAAGGAGACACAGAATCTGAAGCAGGTTCAAACCCATGACCTATGAGATAATTACCTGAGCTGAAGTCGAACGCTTAACTGACTGAGCCACCCGGGTGTCCCTCAACATTTCTATATGTATGAGATTTTTAATGAAAAATTGGGGGAAATTTCTCAAAATCATCATGAGTTTCAAGAGTCCATTTCGTATGTAAAACACAAAGAAATCAGATCTTTGATGTCTGAGTTCTGAGTATTTCCTCTCCTGAGGAAATACGTGCCTTTGACTTCATAGATAAAAATCACAATGTTCTAAGAAAATGTGTGAAAGGTAATAGAATAGAATCTTGTTTAATATTCTAAAATTGTGGGACACCTGGGTGGCTCAGTGGATTAAGCATCAGACTCTTGATTTCAGCTTAGGTCATGATCTTGCGGTTCCTGATTTCTAGCCCTGAGTTGGGCTCTGCAGTGACAGTTTGGAGCCTGCTTGGGATTCTCTCTCTCTCTCTCTCTCTCTCTCTCTCTCTCCCCCTCCCTCCCTTTGTCTCCCCCCCACACACTCTCTGCCCCTACCTGGCTCTCATACTCTCTCTTTCTCAAAATAAATACATAAACTTTATCAAAAATATTCTAAAATTGCATTGATATATATAGGAATTTATTTATGCATATATCCTATAGATTACACCATTTTTTAAAATATAAGCAAACTACAGTATGGGCAGCTTAGAGTCTTGTTTTTTTTTTTTTTACTTTTCCACCAAGCTCTACATCATGGAAATCTGTCAGGTTTTTTTAAATTAATTACAGTATATGGTATTTCTTTGCTATAGAACATTTTGTGGTTAGAATATTTCAAAATTAATTTTGATACCTCTGATTTTTATGTGTAATTTATTTCCAAATTTCTTCCATAAATAATAATAATAATAATAATAATAATAAAAGACAAGATAAAAAATAATAAAATGGTATTTATGAGAATACCCTCAAATTATTTAAGGGTAGAATCCTAAGGAGTGGTATCATTGAGTGAAATAATATGGATATGTTTCAGATTTTTGTTATGAACTACAATACTTCTCTCTAAATGATTGCATACATACCCTCCCATAAAAGATCCACATATCCATTTTGGCACATTTCTTCAACATCATAAATGACATATTTTCCTCTTTGTCAAATTCATAGGCAAATTACTCTTGAAAAATTAATTTCTTTGATTTTTAGCAAAGTTAAACTATGTCTACATATATATTTGTATATATAGTTTGCAAATTTTCTATTCATGTCCTTTGTCAGTTTTAAAAAAGCAACTTATACACTATTTTATAGATTTTAATCCTCTATAATATATTACAAATATACTTTCTGAATTAGTTATTTTACTTTTAATTATGTTTGTGTTATTTTAAGGACTGTAGAATCTGTTAACTTATAAGTATAAAAGTCTTTCCCATTTACATTTATGTTTTTTCTTAGCATTTATGCTCACCAAGATTTTTGCATGATTGACTCAACTATTTAAGTATAATATCTAGTTCTTTTATAGCTTCATGTAATATATAAATATTAATATATATTTATACTAATTATATACTATTATACTAATGACATCTATCTATCTATCTATCTATCTATCTATCTATCTATCCATCTATCCATCCATCAAATATAGTTAACCAATTATCATAATTACTTTGGTAAAACCCTTATTACTACTCTACTGCACAAACCCACTTTGAAATAATTCTCCCTTACCTCTTTTACCTGATTACATATTAGACATTTAGATTTACTTCAGATACCCCTTGGAAGTTATTATTGATCTGTTAACATTGTAATGTGCATACAATGGACATCTCCTCTGATGTAATTCCATAGTATTTTGACATAATTCCTATTAGAAAACAGATAGCAGAGTGTACTATCTCCTGATAGTATGCTATCAGTATACTATTCATTATGTATAAATGAATATTTAACTGAATATTTAAAAACTGTAGATTTATATTTTCAATGATGTTTTGGAAATCGAGGATTAGGATTCTGGAAGGAGTGCTACCTTTTTTATGTTATTCCTCTCTTAAATCAGAACTACATAAACTTATCAGTCAGAATTTATTTCTTATTCACACTACATACCTATTTTATAACAGGAGAAGGTTCTTTTCCATGTTATTTTTACACAAGGACCCAGAGTGAAAGAAACATTTAAAATTATCTAAATTATCATCAGTAAGGCGCAGCAGGGTGAACACAGAGAGGATTGGAAACATAGAGTCACATGTTGGCTTTTCTTAGCTTGTGCCTGGATTTCATGCATCAATTTCATTCATACTTTACTGGTGAAAACAAACAACATGGCTTCATTTAACATCAAAAGAAAGAGGATATGCAACCTTATCATGATGGCCAAAGATTGGAGTCACTAATATTCATGAACATCTCCATAACCATAACCTTATATAATAGTTAATACAGGAGGGAGGAAAGGGAAACTATGTGAGGTGAAGATGAAGAATTACTACGTTGCTGGAACCCAGATCAATGTTTGAAGTCAGATATTAAAATTAAATGGACTTAAACAAGTTAGACAAGTGTGTAGCCATGAAAGTCACAAATATATTTCTTTTAAAAAGGAGGTACCAGGGGCACCTGGTGGCTCATTTGGTTGAGCGTCTGACTTTGGCTCAGGTCATGATCTCACAGTTTGTGAGTTCAAGCCCCACATCGGGCTCTGTGCTGACAGCCCACAGTCTGGAACCTGCTTCAGATTCTGTGTCTCCCTCTCTCTCTACCCCTCCCCTGCTCACACTCTGTCTCTCAACAATAAAAGTTAAAAAAAAAATTAAAAAGGAAGTACCAAATATAGATGATATGTGAGTACTTTATATAAACTTGAGGACTGTCTGGCTTTTTTTAAGCTTTAAAGTATATAATTATATAGCTTTGAAATACCTCTACACATTTCATATATATTATATGAAAGAAGCATAAATTGTTAACAAAAATTTAACAAGTATAGCACAAAAAAGGAAAGATTACAGAAAAGTCTTCATCAAAATGTTATCACATGTAATCCAGCAACATAGATTAAGAAAAGAATAATAGAACTTGATTAAGCTAGGTATATCAAGGAATGCATGATTTATAAACAGTTAAATTTAATATTTAAAGAGAGTATCCTTTCCTTATTCAAGAATTTCACCCTAATACGCTGTTGACAATAGGTATTACATACACATCTAAATGGAGCTAAGTTGCTGTTATCATCCTATTGGGTTTACTAAGAGGTAGTCAAGTTGGTCCTTCAACCATTTCTCCTGCTATGTCCCAGTTAATTTATTTGCCAAAGGTTATATAGTAAGTAGAAGGCAGGAGATTTTGATCCAATTCTAGTCAACATTAATACTGATATTAATACTCATGTCACATAACACTAGCTAATGGTGTTTTCCATAAGGAAAATGTTTCAGATAAATGCCTTAATTCAAAGTAAATAGGGGTGTCTGGGTGGCTCAGCCGGTTAAGCATCCAACTCTTGATTTAGGCTCAGGTCATGATCTCAGAGTTTGTGAGTTTGAGCCCCATTTAAGGTCTGCACTGACAGTGCAGAGCATGCTTGGAATTTTTTTTCTCTTTCTCTCTGCCCCTCCTCTGCGCTCACACACACACACACACACATACACACACACACACGCTCTCTCTCTCTCTCTCTCTCTCAAATATAAATATGTAAGCTTAAAAAATAAAAAAATATTTTATTAAAATCATTAGTTTTTTTATAAATGTCCTTGACAAATATTTTAAAATTAAATAATAAAAGATACAATTCATAAAATTAATAAGACTATCCAAATACAATTATAAGTAGATTTATGAAATACTCATATGGAGGGGGAAAAATTTTTAGAAACATCAGGTAAGAAACATTTAAAAATAGTTTCCCTCTTATGTCTTGCATAGCCAAGTCTTAAGGGTGTGACCTTTCTTGTGTCCTCTATCACTTGATAGGTGACTAGCAAGTTAAGCGCATATGAGAAGACAATATGAAATTGATAGAATATTGTGTTCCTGAATTAGATGACATAATATTGTAAAGACGTTAATTTTCTATAAAACTCCATACAAATTTAAATTCATTCCATTTAAAACTTTGATAAAAAAATGGAACTTTACAAAATTATTCTGACATCATCTAGAAGAATGATAGCTAAGGAAAATTTTAAAGAAAAATAATTGGAGGGAAATGATCTACCAGATACTAAAATGTTTTATATGCTACAGTAAATTAAGGCAGTATTTTACTGGCCCAAATATATTAAAGCAGAACTAGTATAACAAAGTAAAGAGTGATAAATCCACCTTGCTGTTTCTTTAATACATACTTATTGAGCTTCTAGGGAAACACTAAGCTCTGTGGATACACACTGGGAAAAAAGATTAGGTCCCTTCTGTAAGTACTAATGGTACATTTTTCTAATATATTTTGCTTTTTAGTATCCTGAGCATGTTCTATTTTTTTAACAACATGGATTCTTCTCATTGGTCTCTTATGTTTTGTCTTTTAAAATGTTTTTATTGACCTAACTTTGAATAAGGGGGTGTTATTTTCTGTTCTGTGGGTTACCTGAGAATATAGTGGATATATTCTTCTGAGTACCCTCATACATGACTATCTACTCATAGCTAGTGAACATTCTTTTTAAATAATAAGAGGTATGGTCTATGTGTTTATCCACCTGTCTACTTTGGAAACTTCTGCAGCTGTTAGGAGAGACCCCAGGACCCTGCTCCACACAAAGTCGAGTGCCATTTATTCTAAAGCAGTCACAGTACTCATCCTGACCCATATCCTGCCAGGTTCACAAGTCTGGATTTAAAGTAGCATCCTGTATTCACTTCTGTAGATAGATATGTTACTTTGCTTAATTTTTTTCCTTTTATAAAAATAAATGGTATTAATGTAGAAAAAAACAGAATATTCTGATTCTGTTTATATCAAAAGACAGCTTTCAGACAACAGAGTTTATTTCTCCCCCTGTTTAATTAGATTTCTATGTCCCTGTTGTAGAGAGGATAGAAATATTATACCACATTTTGACCCTTACATGTAACATGTACATTGTAACAATGTTAGGTATTTTAGAATCACAATTAATGTTTTATATTATAAGATCTTTCATTTGTGATATATATTAATACACTTTCATACTGTAATAAGAATATGTGTACATACACACAATTTTTTTTACATTTATGATAGCACTGATATGTTTAAATGTTTCAAATTTGTCACATTATTTTGTCTTATATTTACTAGGTATATATTGTTATTTACTGTATTTCTCTATGAATTTTGTTTTCTTTGTTCTTCCCTGAATTCCGTTGTTTTTTAAGGAAGATTTTTTTTCCCCCTGTGGTTATCTTTGTATCAGTATCTTTTGTAATGCCTTTGTCCTTTCATCATCCAGGGTTTTTTTTTTTTTTTTCCAGTTGTTTATTCAAATTCTAGTTAGTTAACATATAGTATAATATTGGTTTCAGGAATAGAATTTAGTGGTTCATCACTTACATCTAATACTCAGTACTCAACACAAGTGCCCTCTTAAATACCCACCTAGATTTCTAATTGCTGTTTTGCCAGCTTTAAAAAACGGCTTTGAATCCTACTATCCCCAATGCAGCAATCAATACAGCTACTTCACTAGAATTTTTCTACTTTTTCTCCCGTGTTTAAGCTATATACTTTCTATTTTATTAGAGAACATAATGCTCACATGTCATTCTCTCTCTCCATACCCATCATGGTATTAATCCATGGTATAATCCAATTAAGTATATAAAATACTCACAGTCAGTCTATGTGCCAGTTTCCTTGGTCATTTCTTAATTGAATAAAGTTTATATTCCAGTAGATTTCTCAAAAAGAGCTAATTATTACCCTATTCCCTAAATTCTTACACATTTAAACTTTCCAGCAGCCATTATACTTGAAAGACAGTTTAGCTGGTATAAAACCCTTGACTCAAACATTCTTGATTTTCTTTGAAAGGATGCTCCATTGTTGATGATTTCTCTATTGCTATCAAGAAGTTTCATGTCAAACTTATTCCTTAATTCATGATTTTCCTTTGTTCATTGTCAGTTCAAGGATCTTTTTTAGTTTTGTGCCTTAAAAATTTAATGATTCTATTAGAATATACTCAAAATTGACTGGTTTATTTTTATTTCCATGCAAATGACTAAGTCTTTACATATGGAGATGCAGATTTTCTTCTATTACTAGCAGCTTTTTGGGATTATGGCTCATTGTTTCACTTTCCTCCTTCTCTTCCCCTACCTTCTCCCCCTCTCCCTCCTCTTCCTTTACTTCTTCTTCCTATAATGCAATAGTTGGGTCTTGGTCCACTTATTGATGGATCTTTATGACTGTTTCCATCATTTTTGTTTTTTATCCTGGCCATTGTCCTCCTCTCCTCATTAGGGGAAATTTTAAATTAATTTTCAGTTTTTAGATAAATTCATCTTAATCTTTAAAAATTTTATTTCTGAGATCTGTCAACTTTCATTTCTTTCATTCTGTTTGGATACTTTATGGTTTTTTCCTATTATTGTGTAGCTTTATAATCTTGTGTATTTGCCTATATCCAATTATGTAAGAATAGTTTACATAGAGTATTGTATTATGGTTTCTTTAGTTTGGTGGCATTTTTGAGGAATATTTTCAGTTGCAGAATTTATTTGCTTCTGATGTTTCCTTTCTTTTTAAAATAGTTTTGTTACCTTTTCTTATTTTTTTAACGTTTATTCATTTTTTGAGAGACAGAGACAGAGCACAAGCCAGGGAGGGGCAGAGAGAGAGAGAGAGAGAGAGAGAGAGAGAGAGAGAGACAGAATCCGAAGCAGGCTCCAGGCTCTGAGCTGTCCACACAGACCCCGATGCAGGGCTTGAACCCATGAACCGTGAAATCATGACCTGAGCCCAAGTCAGAGGCTTAACCAATTGAGCCACCCCGGTGCCTCTAAAATAGATTTTTTTCTTTAAAAAAAAATTTTTTATGTTTATTTATTTCTGAGACAGAGAGAGACAGAGCATGAGTGGGGGAGGGGCAGAGAGAGAGGGAGACACAAAATCAGAAGCAGGCTCCAGACTCTGAGCTGTCAGCACAGAGCCCAATGTGGAGCTCCAGCTCACAAACCCTGAGATCATGACCTGAGCCAAAATTGGTCACTCAACCAACTGAGCGACCCAGGCGCCCCTAGATTTTTTCCTTTAGAAGTTACCTGCTATCTTTGTAAATGTTGAAAAATCTCCCTGTATCGGTAAGAGCAGGTGTTTTGAAGCAGACAGCAGTAATGATTTTGGGTGGTTTACTAGGTTGTTTTTACTTCTTAGCAGACTTGTCTTTCTTCTCCTCCTCCTTCTCCTCTTCCTCCTCCTCCTCCTCCTTCTCCTCCACCTCCTTCTCTTTCTCCTTCTTCTTTTTCTCCATCTTCTCCTCCTCCTCCTCCTCCTCCTCCTCCTCCTCCTCCTCCTCCTCCTCCTCCTCCTCTTCTTCTTCTTCTTCTTCCTCTTCCTCTTCCTCTTCCTCTTCTTCTTCTTTTTCTTCATTAACTAATGAACCATGAGATCATGCACCTGAACCAAAATCAAGAATCAGATGCTTAACCCAGGCGCCCCCAGCAGACTTTTCTGTTGGTATAGACATGTGTAATTTCTTAAATAGATAATGTCTTTATTGAAGAGGAGGGGAGGGATTGAAGGTTCTTTTTGTGTGATGATACTGTTTCTGTTGAATCCACAAATTTCGTCACATCTTCTTCTCTCCTTTTTTGTCAGGAGTAAGCCTCCAAGAGATAGTCTTTTTCAACTTGCTTCTGTCATCTCTAAATTTGTGCTTTCTCAAGGCTGCCACTTCTGCTCTCATGCTTTCAAGTTCATTCCTGTTCGGTTCCCCAGTGCAGGGGTGGAACGTGCCACTCAGGGCTTTATTCCTCCATTTGTCTGAGGTTTTATTTATTCTAATTCTTTCATAGTTGATGATACAGTTTGCTGAAAACATAACCTCTTTTCCTACATGTCTTCTTTTATTCCTCCTCTTATGTAACTGAAATACCTAAATTGATTGTTGTAGAGTGGTAAATGAGATTTGTAAACTTTTGATTCTTTTCCATTTTAGATTTAATAATGCATGTATGTCTGCATCAGAGAGTATAGAGATAATTTTTCTTGAGGTAAAGACATTTGGTAGCATGCACAACTGGTTTCTTATTAATTTATGGTAGGTGCCATAGCCTCCCAAATAAGTAGGCTCACGTTATTGTTTTAGCCTAACATTGTTTACTTTCATGTTTTCTTCTACTAATTTAGAGATGTATAACCTATTGTGGGTAATTTTTAAATTTTTTTTATTGTTTATTTATTTTTGAAGGACAGACAGAGCATGAGCAAGGAGGGGCAGAGAGAGAGGGAGACTCAGAAACTGAAACAGGCTCCAGGCTCTGAGCTGTCAGCACAGAGCCCGACATGGGGCTTGAACTAAAAAACTGTGAGATCAGGACCTGAGTGGGGGTCAGATGCTTAACCAACTGAGCCACCCAGGTGCCCCTATTGTGAATAATTTAATACTTAAAATATAATAACTTTGGATAGTAAAAAATAAATCACAAGGTTCTTCCAGATTCCAAAATCTTCTGTTTTAAACAATGATTTCTGCATGGATAATTAAACTCATGAAGAATTGGCATATGATAGTTAATTTCAGGGTGACTTGCTTATTATTCAAACATCTCTGCTTTTTTGTTATTGTCATTCAAAGTGAATAAATCCCAGCATTGCCACTCAGTTGTACACCAACATGCACTGCTATAAAATATGAAGTTAATGTGAGCATAGTTGAACAAGCTCTAATGGCAGCTACTGCATACAAGTATTTATGGTTTATCGCTTTCTATTTGTCTTCATTTCACTAATTTACTTAGCAACGCTAAATTCTCAACTAAAATTTAGTAACTTCGAACATGAATTTCCTTAGGCAAATACAAGGGGAATGGATAAAGTAAAATGTGTTGGATAATTGGGAACAACTTACCACCTTTTACCTAAAATAATGGGGCATAATTGAAATGCTAATGAAACTGATGACAGCTGCTATCTTCTCATACCTTTGCCACTGTGTATCTATGCTTTCGCTTTGCTTTCCTTATTGTCTTTTTTTTTTTTTTTTTTTGGTAAATATTTGCATTGTATCTATGGTGTACATTACATTATATTCATTGCTGTAACACATCTTGATCATCTCCACTCTTAAAATATTTTTCTTTACCTGATTACCTGAATTCAATTGCTCACAAGTTTGGGAGGTTTCATAGAAAGAAACATTTTTATAACACTCATTAACCTTTTTGATACTACATGGAAATGGGACAGATATTACATATAAATTAAAAGGTAACAGCTAGACAACGGATGCAATTAAAATTTAATATTGAATATTAGACCTCTAAATGGTAAATTTTGATGTGAACTACTTAGTTTTTCATCTTTTGGGGCTTGTTACATAGCATATCTTTATAGAAACTGGTATAGAAGTGTGTGAAAAGACAAAGCTACCTTTAAAACATTTCATTCTTCCTAAAATTTTATTCTCAGAAGCTTTGAGAGGTGGTCAGGCAAAACAAAACAAAACACTATAGATCCATGTCCTTCTGAAGAATACAGTAAAGCATTTGATGATAGAGTAAGTCATAAATGCTAAAATAGCAGCAAGATTTTCAACTATATGTGTAATATTTCTTCCAGTGGGATTATCTTTCTAGTCTAGAGCTTCACACTTTCCTTTTTCCTATTTTCTTGGGAAGACTCAGATTTTTTTTTAGTTATATGATTTTGGTAAGTGCATTTAAAGTAATAGAAGGATTATGAACATAGAGTATCTCAGGCACTTCTTCAAAAGTAATTCATCAGCATATACCAAATAGGTTGGTGCAGGAAATATGTGGTCCTAATTTACAAAGAAATACTATGAAACAGACATACAAACATTTAGAGGGATGGTATAACACAGTGGTTTAGAGGGGACTTTTAAATCAAACTTCATATGTTCAAATCCTGGATCTACCACTTATATCTTTTTTACTAAGCAGTTTACCTTATATTTTGTGCCTGAGTTTCCTCACTGAGAAAATAAGCATACTGTCTACCTAATAAAAACTGAGGATTAAACCATTTAGTTTATGGAAGGAAATGTACTGTGTTTATTGTCATAAAATGAGTCATCTTCAATGAGTAATTGGGATTATTACTTAGAACAGTGGGTCTCAAACTGTGGCCCATTTAGCTCCCAGGGTCATCAATGTACTTTGAGGGGATCAGCATGTTAATACCATTGTCATTATCATACTGAATGGTATTTTTATTTTTCAGTATTTTAATATTTTCATTGATGGTGAAAAGGCAATAGCAGACAAACATTTTGGTCTCTTAGTCCAAATAAAGGCAAGGGCACAAAACTGGTAGTCATTCATACTTCTTTACCATACACACTAAGAAGAAAGAAAATCAGTTTCACTTAAGAATGCATTGATGAAGCAGTACATTTATTAATGATGTTAAACTGTGACCATTGGGTATATGTATTTTGAAATGGAAATGTACATAAAGTACTTCTGTTGTATATTAAAGTAGGATGATTGATTTGACAAAAAGTATTTTGTGCAGTTGTTTGAGTTGCATGCTAAACTAGCTGTGTTATTCTGTTGAAATACAATATTCATAAGAATGGCTATCAGACAAATTGTATTATTCAAAATTGGGTATTTGAGAAGTTTTTGAAAGTAAACAAAGTTTGTCACTTCAAGGGAAAATCCTGGCAGTATTTGTTGCCAGTGATAAAGTTTGAGCCTTCAAGTGAAAATTAAAATTTTCTATGTATCTAGCACCTTGAGTTTGAGAACTGTCTAATATGTAAATGCCTTTTTAATGAGCTTGCTAGTGATACCACCATATGGTATTTTTGGTATTCTATAGCAAAATATGTCAGCATTTAGAAGATATGAATAACTCAATGAACAGTATTTTCAAAATCACTGGTGATTAATGCTACAAAATCATATACTAAATGAGTCATTCCAAATGCAGGATAGGCCGATGGATTTTAATGTAACCTAACAACTGAACAACAACAACAAAAGTTTACTCATAATCCACATTGCAACTAGGTTTTAAGAAGCTAGCAGTTGCCAAGTTGGGGTACAGCATCAAAAACAATATCCACCATTATCTAAAATACTTCTATTTCAAGTAACATGTCTGAGTTATTTTCTTCATATGCATCATCATCAACAACAACAAGAACAACAAAAGAGCACATGCTGTATAGATTGAATGAAGTTATGAAAACATAATTTTCCTTTATTAAGCCAGACATTTTGTTTGTTTGTTTTGTCTGAATATGTTTTTTTTTTTTTAATATAAATTTTAGTTAACATACAGTGCAGTATTGGTTTCAGGGGTAGAATTCAGTGATTCATCACTTACATACAACACCCATTGCTCATCACAAGTGTACTCATTAACACCCATCTAACCCATATTCTCACTCACCTCCCTCCATCAAGCTTCAGTTTGTTTTCTATTGTTAACAGTCTCTTGTGGTTTGTTTCCCTCTCTTCTATTTTCCCCCTTGCCCATATGTTCATCTGTTCTGTTTCTTAAATTCCACATATGAGTAAAATCATATGGTATTTGTCTTTCTCTGTTTGACTTCTTTTGCTTAGCATAATACTTTCTAACCCCATCCGCATCGTTGCAAATGGCAAGATTTCATTCTTTTTGATGGCTGAGTAACATTCCATTGTATATAGATACCACATCTTTATCCATTCAGTCAATGGACATTTGGGTTGCTTCTATAATTTGACTATTGTTGATAATGCTGATATAAACCCTGGAGTGCATGTACCCTTTCAAATCTGTATTTCTGTATCCTTTGGGTTATTACCTAATAGTGCAATTGTTGGATCATAGGGTAGTTCTATTGTTTTTTTTGCAGAACCTCCATACTGTTCTTGAGTGGCTGCACCAGTTTGCATTCCCACCAATAGTGCAATGGTGTTCCCCTTTCACCAACACCTTTTGTTTCTGGTATTGTTAATTTTCGTCATTTTGACAGGTGTGAGGTGATATTTCATCATGGTTTTGATTTGTATTTCCCTGATGACGAGTGATGTTGAGCATCTTTTAATGTGTCTGTAAGCCATCTAGATGTCTTCTTTGGAAAAGTGTCTGTTCATGTCTTCTTAAGCCAGACATTCAAAAGTTTGCAAATAAGGAAAATAATGCCACTCTTAAAAAATGTTTTGCTTTCAAAAATGTAGTTTTTTTAATGTCATTTTTACCAACTTATGATAGATGTATTACTGTTATTTTCATATAAATTAATAAATTAAACACAGTCTTTATCTTTAATATATAAATATCAGTAGATATAGCCGATGATGTACTGGAGTTGGCTCATACTGACACATGAGAGCCAATTGCTTAATATTCCAAAATTTTAAGAGGTAGTTCTTAAACTATTGGCCTCTAGAAATCTGAGATGATACAAAGATTTACTCCAGGCAAATCACAGAGGTTAGAAAGTGGGACTTTTTTCGGATATCTGGCTTACCAGCCACCACTGACATAACCCACATACCACATAGACAAAAGCTCTTTGGATTCCTTGGCAATTTTTCAGAGCATAAATATTCTTGAGATTAGAAAGCTTGAGACTGGCTTCAAATTTAATATGATATATTATATTTACAATTAATGCCAATTTCTAAAATTAAATATAATTCAAAATCTTTGATAAGTAAAGATTATTTTAATTATGGACAGTGATGGGAAAGAGACTAATATTTGTTGAATACCTAATATGAACCAAGACATTGTGTGATATGATTTTCCATATTGTAATTTGGAAATGAAGTAACTGTAGCTATAATAAACTATGTGAAAAACGTCAGTGACTCAGATATAAAGTGTAAACTTCTGGTAGGCTTCTTTTGTGGCATTACAATTTAAGGGTATCTAAAAGATGAGAACAATACTTAAGTGGGGTGGGAGTAGAGGTAGTCAAATGTACCCAGAAATTAATGACTGATTTTGATCTTTTATGGTATCACTTTAAATCCAGCTCATCATTCTTCTTTTGGATTATTGAAATAACTTTTTAATTGGTCTCTCTGGTTCATTTGTGCCATCTCAACATATTTTTAACAAAAGTAGGTACAAAAAATTGTTTAATGTTATTTAGATTGTGTAATCTTCTTATAAAATTTTTATAATAGTACCACATCTCATTAAGAATCAGTCAGAGTCTTGGTAGTAACCTACCACCCCACAATATGGATCTGGGGTAACTACTTTTGTTACTATTCTTCCACTTGCTTCTCATCCAGCCATGCATGATCTCATGCTGTTATTTGAAGAAACCAAACATGACGCTGTATTAAGGCCCTGGAACACATTGTTATTTCTACCTTGAACTTCCTTCACATAGATAGCCACATGGCCTTTATAATATCTCATATGCCTTTACTCACATCTTTCTCTATTAGACTCTCCCTGATAACTGTATTTGAATTGTAACCTTCTGGGGCTCCTGTGTGGCTCAGTCGGTTGGGCATCCAGCTTTGGCTTAGGTCATGATCCCGTGGTTCATGAGTTCAAGCCCAGCATCCGGCTCTGTGCTGGCAGCTCAGAGCCTGGAGCCTGCTTCAGGTTCTGTGCCTCCCTCCCTCTCTGCCCCTTCCCTGCTCACACTCTGTCTCTCTCTCAAAAATAAATAAACATTAAAAAATTTAAAAAAAACAAATTGCAACCCTCCCTTGAGCCGTCTTGCTCCCCTTGCCTGTTTTATTTGTCGAATTTCATATCTTCTACCATAAAAATATTGCATACATTTTGTTTATAGACAAACACTGGAATGGATGCTCTTTTAAGGGGAATATTTTCCCTCATTTTAATTATTTCTATATCTTTAGCAACAATAAAAATGCCCAACATATAATTGGTGCTTATAAAATGTTTTTTGAATGAATGAACAAACAAGAACAGAAGACAAAACCTTAATCTAATACAGCATTTAGGGGACATACAATAATGCAAAGTCAATAGAACTTAAAAACATGTGTTTGCAGAGGGACGGGGAAGGGCAGAAACAGGGGATGAAGTAAGCAAGGTAAAATCATAAAAAGTTATTCATACCATGTATAACAAGGACAGTTTGAATCACATGAGTATGAAATAACCAGAATTAAAAATTTTAACATAGAAATAAGGAAGAGAAAAGTAGAGGAAAAGAAAAATGAGAGGAGGAGACATAAGAACTAGGTCAGAGGAAGAGTAGAAGGCTTTATAAATAAACTTAGTTATAATGAGGGCATCAGTGGAAGCTGAAGACAGGAGATTGATATAATTGGTTTAATTTCAATTAGAGAAGACAGAAATGAGACTGAAAAGGAAACCCTTAGAAAATAGAAATGTTTAACAGAAAGGTCAAAGAATAGGAGCAGTGAATGGGGTGTTGATACTGTAGGGAAGTAGATATTGGAAGCAGTGGCTTACAGAGCTCATTTAGTTTGGCATCTAGGAAATCATGTATACCTTTGATAACAAAGTTTCATTAGTGTGGTCATGACAGATGCCTGATTTTCATGTGTGTTAAAATGAGAAACCTACAATACCCAAGGGGAATGGCCTGTTTAAGACTGCTCACAGGTTATTTCCCAAGATCTTAATTTTGATGAGATCTGGTTTCTTGTCAGTTGACTAATGGGTTTTTCTTATCTAGAAATCCTTTCGATACGTGGACAATAACAATAATTGAAGCCAGAATCTCCCAAGAATGTTTATTATGTTACATTAACCTCACCCAATGGGCAAACTAGTGGTAGCAGGCATTACTGGCATAAGTAAGGTAATAGTAAATGAAGTAGAGGCAGCAAGAAATTGACTTTATTGCAAGAGGTAGAATGGTTATGGGAAAAAATAGTGATACCTTGAGAGAGACAGTGAATTTTTTAAAAGGCAAGTATGTTTTCAATTATATGTGTAGTACATAAGTGCATATATATGAATATGTATAACTGGTAATCTATTGATCAGATATTTTGTTCATAGAAGAGAGGACACAAGTATGGTATCTCCTTGGCAAATCCTTAAATGCAATTCTGTTACTTAAGAACTTCATTCAACTGTGAAAAAGTGGCATTATTTGCTACATATATTTCATCTACAATATCTCCTCACCATAAAGCTGGTTATAAGCATTAGAATTAGTGAGGGAAGTCAAGGACAACTTTATTGAACACATTTCACAAACAATCCATTAGATTGGCAAGAGAAGATGGTTCTCATTATCCCGTAAGATCACTTGGATATTACTTTAGTGCTGTGCTAATGAAAAATGGGACATGCAGCAGAAGCCTGCATTCCCAAATAAGAAAACCTAAGTACAGATGACCAATTGATTTTGAAACAGAAGTGAGCACTCCACCTGTTTGTTCATGCCCTGAATTTCACAATTTGTGATTCTCCCACCCTGCCCCTGGTATATACTAGGCATGTGAAAATATAACAAAGTTAAATGTTTGACAACAGGCGGAAAAAGAGACAATAACCACTCTAATTCCAATATTAGTTTTTGTCATTTGACACTCCTTCCAAACTTCCAAAATAGCTGTGAACTTTAAGGAATGACGTAAGCAAAGAGTTTATGGCAGCATTCATCTGTATCATGAGTCAACTGCGTGGGAGGAAAAAAAATGGTTAAACGTATGTAGTTGTCTTTAATTCAAAATCCCAGTAATACTAAATTAAACATCATTTGTTATTATTCTTTTTTATTTTGTTATATGAGCTATAGTAAAGGTCAGTGAATCTAATCTGTATGAGAAGTGGATGTCACCAACAGAGTCCTTCTCATGGAAAAGTCTATATGATCCTGTACAATAACTGTTTCAACAGTGACTAATGGTTACTACACACCAGTAGTTCCTCCTCCATTTTATTTTTTATGGGATAAGCCCCAGGGTCTTCGCCTAAACCTAGGAGAATGGGTAAAAATATACCAAAAGGGTACATATTGGAGACTTTACACTAACTTTTTCAAGTAAAATCTCAAAGCCAAGTTTGATTTAAATGAATACATGCCATAAATCTTGCAATTCGAAAATCATAAAGCAATTTATACTTGTTTAATGAAAAATTCCTGTGGTCATCTAGTATTTATTGTACTGATTATAGGTTACCCGGAATAATTTATCTCAAATAAAGCCTACTAACAAATTTAACTAGAAGTGAAAAGATGTGAGAATATAAAATTAGAAAAATAAAGAAACTATTTTATTTCAATTTTTTCTTTTAAAACTATTGAACAATTCATGTGTAAAAGATTCACAAAATTGTGTGTTAATGACTTGGTACGATAAAAAATATAGCAAATAGTTTAAGGACTTTTCACTAATGGAGAAATAGAGCAAAAAGGATTTTATTTTCCTGTTAAGCTTTGTTGGTATAAGAAAAAAAAGCAAATAAATGCACAATCTTTGTGTTTCACCTCTATCCAAATTCACGGTTTCAGGCTTTAATCAATGATGCTCAAAAATAACATCAAAGTAAAATAGAGATTGTTTTTGCATGATTTAGGGTGGAAATGTAAAGAAAAATAATATTAGTATCATTACTGAAATCTCTACTTATGATATTTTGCATCCTTGTTATGGAGAAAAGATTAAAACATTTTAGAGTAGAGGTTAAAGAAGCTCTTTACAGATACATCATTTAGCACACAGATGTAACTTCCTTAAACAGTGATCTCGAGCAACAATCATTGTAAACAACGCAGACTTTTTCTTTCTGATCTGATTGTCTGCATCCTAGGAGAGTGACATTTTAATACACTGCACAAAGTTGACTAACAACTCAGGTTTCTTCCTTAGTGTGGCATTATCATCACCAAAGTCATTTAAAATGACTTTCAAAACTAAAATAGCTGAATTTATAGCCACAGAGTTTTCACACTTTTTAGCACACGACTAAAAAAAGCACTTTCCTGATCTTTGGAAGGCAAGTGTATAGATGTTAAAAAGGGAAAGAAATGATTAAGAGAAAAATCAAAGGTACTCTTTAAAATTAGTAACTTATTTAACTATATATTCTATAATGTTATGCTAGATTAGTCTATAGTGAATATTAAGCTAAGTAGTTTGAACACATTCATTTATTCTCTGCCACATTCACATTAGACTTTAATGTGTATTATTCAAGCATTTGCAACACAACATGGATTTGTCAATCTCATGACAAGCCTGAGATCATGACGTGAACTGAAAACAAGTCAGATGTTTAACCAACTGAGCCACCCAGGCGCCCCTCAGTATCTGCTCTTATGTTGTTGACACATTTATCATTTTTCATTCTATTACTACTTCTTATGTAGCTTTCAAATAATCTTTTCTCTTTTTATCAACTTTTTTTTGAGACAATGATAGATTCACAGAAATTGTTGCAAAGATAGTACAGAGGGGTTCCATGTAACTTTGCTCAGTCTCCCCAGTTATGATGTTTTATATAACTGCAGTATAATATAAAAACCAGGAAACTGTCACTGATACAATGTGTATATGTAGTTCAATGGCATTTTATCACATGTGTAGATGTATATGACCATCACACAGTCAAGATTCAGAAATATTTTATTACACCTGCTTCCCTAACCTCTGCAACCACTCATCTATTCTCTAGCTCTAAAATTTTGTCATTTTTAGAATGTTATAACCTTTTGATTTTGGCTTTTTTTTTTCACTCAGATAATGCTCTTAAGGTCCATCCAAACTGGTGTATTGATAGTTTCTTTTTATTGCTGCATGTAGTTGAGTTACATTTTTAGTTTTTAATCTACTTTGCCAATGTTTTTAGCTGATTTTTTTAGAGTCTCATTTTTTGTTTCTTCTGTTTCTTTTCCTTGCCTTTCTATGGATTGACATTTTTCGAATTTCATTTTGAATTATCTATAGTGTGTTTTTAGTGTATCCTTTTGTAAAAGTTTTTAAATAATTGTTCTATGTGTTATATTACATGCTCATAACAGAAACAATCTACCTGTGTCCATTTATCAATTTGAGTGCAGTGTAGAAATCTTATGTCTTTTTGTCTTCCTTGACCTTTCCTCTTTATAATGCCCTAAATATTTCCTTTTCATAATTTACAACTACATAATACAACATTATAATTTTTGTTTTGACAAGAAAACATAACTTAGAAAACTCTAGAAGAGGAGGAAAATCTACTATACTTATCTGTATTTCTACTCTGTAAATGGTACTGTTTTCCTGACCTTGTAACATTTCTTTTTTTAAAAAATCATTTTCTTTGTTTGGGGAACTTCCTCTAGCAAGTATTTGATGGTCAGTCTGCTAGCAACAGATTCACTTTTCCTTTCATTTGAGGTTTTGATTTTCCCTTCACTCCTGAAATATATTTTTGCCGGTTATACGGTTCGGGATTGACAATTATCCTTCATGACTGGAAAAATATGTCACTTCTCATTGGCCTCCATGTTTTTGATGAAAATTTTACTGACACATAAATTATTTCTCTCTATAAGATGTCATTTCTCTTTCACTTTCAAGATACTTGTTTCTGTTTTTAGTTTTAGATTATGATGGGTCTTAATGTAAATTTCTTTGAGATTATTCTGTTTTGTGGTTCAATCAACTTCATGAGTCTGTAATTTTGTATATTTCATGATTTGAGGTTTGGTCATGATTTCCTTATATTTATTTTATAACCCCACCATCTTTTTCATTTCTTTCTGAACTATGATGACATAAATGCTAGATCTTCTGTTACAGTACCACTTTTCCCTGAAGCTCTGTTCATAATTTTTTCATTCTGTTTTCTCTCAGTTGTTCATATTATATAATTTCTATTGTGCACTATTCATGTTCACGGATTCTTCTTCCTTCAGAAGTTCAGCACATTTGTTGATTTTTTTTTTAAATTTTCAGTTATTTTAGTTTTCTGGTACACAAAATGTATCCCATTACTGATAGATAGGGTTGAAGTCCAAGTTTCTTCCTTAAACTCATTACTGCTGATTGAGAGTCTCAACTTGGCTTCCGTTGATATCATCTTGGCTGAGAAGGGTAGGAGTGCCTTTCAGTGCTCCCTTTGCTATTTCCATTGACACGGTGAGGGCTACTCTCCTTGATGAAAGCTCTGACTCACCATAGGCCTCTTCTGGTAACACCCAGCAAGTACTGTTACTTCCAGTTGAGAGTGGAGCTCCAGGATGCCCACATGGTATCCATGGACACTTAAAGTAGAAGAAGGTTTGTTGCCAAAAACCAGGGATAAGAGTCCCAGCTCCACACTTGTCCATCTCTGACATCATAGGTGGTGTGTATGTGTGTGTGTGTGTGTGTGTGTGTGTGTGTGTGCGCGCGCACAAGAGAGATAAGCCTTTTACAATCTTGCAAGATATAAAGTGTAGGCTCTTTACTCAACCTTTGCTGACAGAACTGGGGGCATAGATTTTACTGAGAACTGTGGTGTTTGCCTGTAGCAGAATTATTATTGTCTAGAAGTTTTGTGTCTTGTCAAACCTGCTCTTGTTTTTCCTTTGGATAAACAGACCAGTCTTTTGGGGGACTTTCTTAGCTCATTGGAATTCCCAGGTTGCTGGTTTCCTTAATATCAAGGCCAGGATATATGAAGAAAACTGAAAACCCAGGGGACAAACCATTGTGTTGTTCCTCAGATCCCAAGGTCCGTAGCTGGTATGCTTTCTTCTTTTTAAGCTTTCAGAGTCTTAAGCTATCTCTTTTATGCATAATGCCCAGAGAGTTAGCTCTACTTAGTAGGACAAAAAGGGAAAAGTTCATCTACTCCATCTTTTCAGAGGTAAAAGTTAATTCTTTTACCTACAACATAGAATATTTTAAAAATGCAAAATAATACTGTAACAGCTCTGCAATATTTAAAATATGTTAATATAAATCAACACCTATCAATTTGCTACCCAATCCAAGAAGTACATAAGCCTATGCCCATTCCCCTGGCCCCAAGTTTAAAGTTGTTTGTTTGTTTTTTATTCATCAGTCCCTTCATTTTAATAGGCTTAGCAAGTTTTAACTATTTTATCCATTTGAAAATCCTATTTGTTCACATACAAGCATATAGGTCTTTCATCTAAGCTAATGGGGTCATCTCTACATCCTGTTCCACAATTTGCTTATTAAGGTAACTATACTTTGATATCTTTGCAAGCTTTTCCTACAAAACATATATGCTTGAACAATAGTATTCTTGACAAAACATTTGAAACAGAGTTGGTATTAATGTATTATGCTTGGCTTTATTCAGTTTGGCAAACGTATTGCTTTTCTTCATTTGACTTTTGCTCATTCAACTTTTCTGTACATCCAGTATTCCTTTGAGATACATACATAAGCTAGATAAAGAATTACGATATGCTAGTTTTATCCACTGCTCCTCATTTTCTGGATAAGACATATGGATGTAGGCATAGTTTTAGCTTGTTTAATATTATTCACATGTTCATTTGCAGAACCATAAGTTGTATCCTGAAAGGGGTCATGACACCGAACTTACTCCAAATGTCACTTCTCATTTCAGCATCTCAAACTGTGGTATAAATTAAATAGTTTGGATTTCCCACCTGTCATACTTTTTAAAGTCAAAGTAGAAGAGCACATTCCAGTTAATGAGCACAAACTTTAACCAAGTTCAAGAAATTCACAGGCAATAATATGCTCAGCTGCTGCTTCTCCATAAACCTGTGAGTTCTTTGTTCCTTTAAGTAAAATCTACACTGGCAGGGTATTCAGAACAGAAGTGTGCATCAGAAACTGATGTAAATGCATTATTAAGTGAAAGGACTCATGGATATTGATTGGTTTTGGATATGATTATAGTGTATTATCTCCAGTTCCTTCTAATAACAGATCATAGAACAACCCTTAATAACTTTAAGGGTTAGCTAAATTTATAATGAAAGTTTGTTATGAATGATATTTAGAATTTTGCTTAGGGATAACATACATTTATTGGTTCTTATTTTCTCTTTTTAAACAGAAATCTAATTTGGAGAAAACCTTAATAAATCCAGTAGAAATACAATATTAATCAGAAAAAAGTCAGGTAACTTTTCCCATTCAAATCATTGTTCAAAAAATTTGACAAATTTATTTGAGAAATAGTAGTCACTGTGTCAGTAACATTTAAAGTGTTTTATAAATATTAACTAAGGTTATCTTCATAACAATCTTTTGAGGTAGACACTATTAGAATCCCTATATTATAGGTGAGGAAATTGAGGCATAGAGAGATTAAGTTATTGCCAAAGGACACATAGCTATTTAGGGGTAGAACTAGGATACAAATCCAGGCAATCTGCTTCCAGAGTCTTCATTCTTTACTATTAATCTCTGTTGTCTCAATTATCCACCCCCCCAAATATTGAGGTGATATTAAAATTAACAGCAAAAAATAAAATTAACTTTTTAAAGAATAAACAAGCAAAGTTCTTAAGCAGTAAATTTTTTGAGACTTGTATTTTTGTTCTCTCTATCTTTATGTATGATTTTTCTACTTCTGGTTAACACCAAATAACCAATTACCTTTCTGATCAGTACTTGCTGATCTATGTCATTATCTCTGTTAAAATCTACCTATAATCACCTTTTCTTAAGCCGTATTTCCTGAGTAGTTCCAGTCATTTCTTTATTAGGTGTTCTTTCTTGTCTCTTTCATACTTTTATCATGTACGTGTTGATTGACTTGACTCTTTAAGTGAATTTGTGTGAATGCCTGTATGTCAACTCAGCTGTTTAGTTAAGAGTGTTGGAGGGCAGGCACTGAGTGTAAGGACCCAGGGAAGGGGTGTGCTCCACAGTCTAATTTAACAATAGCTGGGATGTGGTAACAGAGAGAAAAGGAAAGTGGTGCTCATTTTACTGCTCTAGGCTTATCTCAGAATTTTTCTTTTCCTCCAGTCAGCAGAAATACAACTTTTCTGTCATCTGCCTACAGAAAAACTTTTCAGTTTTCTGGTCAGAGTATAAAATCACAGCAATGTGCCTTGAGAATTCTATGTGTATAAAAGTGGTTCTTGTTAGGTACCAGTAAATGGACTCAGTTGATTCATAGCCACACTTCATATTAATCAATCAATTGCAAGTAGCCAATGGTCAAACAAAATCTTAGAATAGCGTAACAAATGTGTTATATTGTAACACTGATATTTTTACAAATTTAGACAAAAGTCTGATAAATACGTATAAAAAAGATAAATGAGGGGTTCAGTTGGTTAAACATCTGACTCTTGATTTTGGCTCAGGTCTCGTGATATGCAGGTTCAAGCCCAGCATCAGGCTCTGTGTTGACAGCGCAGAGTCTGCTTGGGATTCTCTGTCTCCCTCTCTCTCTCTCTGACCCTCCCCTACTCCCTCTCTCTGTCTCTCAAAAATAAACATTAAGAAAAAAAGAAAAGAAAAAAAAATGGGTAAATGAGATTAAGGCTCAAAAGTGATTTTCCCAGTATGCCTTCCAAACATATTTATTTCAGTGACTTCTTTGGGAGACAAGTTTTAAAACAAACACTGTTTGAACCAATAAATGGATGTATGGATAAGCTAATAAATATTGTATAGCTCAGAAATAGTTTTTCTTGTTACCTATTAACACCTGTGAACAAAATTACATCTATAGAAAAATATCCACTGTTTGGGGGTACAAAATGTTCTTCCTGTGTTCCATCCTGCCCCACCCCACACCATATTAGTTTATAATAGCTGCTGTAACAAATCACCATAAATTTAGTGGCTTAAACAACACAAAGTATTACCTTTCAGTTCTGGAGGCCAGAAGTCCAAACTGAGTCTTAAAGAGCTAAACTCAAGGTATCAGCACAGTTGATTCCTTCTGGAGGCTCTACAAGAGAATCTACTACTTACTTCTAGCTTCTAGAAGTTGCTGGCATTCCTTGGCTCCTGGCCACACCACTCCAATTTCCTTTCTCCTTCCCACTTACAAAGACCTTACAAGTACACTGAGCCCACCTGGATAATCCAGCCTACTTATCTCAAAATTCTTAAATTAATCACACCTATAACACCCCTTTAATAAGTGAGCTAACTCATTCAGTTTCCAGATACTAGAATGTGAGCATCTTTGAGGAGCTCTTATCCAGCATATTGCTTCCCCCACCAAAAAATACTCAAAATACATGTGTTTCCAGAATGCTGGATCATGGATAATTAAATATATTTATATTTAAAATGATGGATAAATCATGGATAGTGAAATCAAGGATAATAAAATAAAAATAATTGATAATTAAATACTCTACTGCTTCAATCAAAGAAAGATTTTCAGAAATCTGGGGTTTCCCAGGCTAACTTGACTCTTTCATATTAATTTTAGGTGTAGACAGGACTTAAATACCACTGTGCACTTTAGTTGGCCCCCTAAAAATATTGTACAAATTATTAGTTACAGAGAAATATCAAAGGAAGACTTAAGTGAAATAAAATAAGATAAATGTAGCTGGTTTGAGGAATGGATATTAAAAATAGGACAAGTAGGGAGATATAGGAGGAACAGATTTTTTCCCCATATTTTGATATGAAGCAGAATTGTGGTGTGATCCTTTAAAGAACAAAAATATTTTGTTGATGTACTACTCAGGAATGTATTTAAGTGCATGTAACAGAAACCTGATGAGGTCTTAAACAAATAACAGTCTTAGTTTCCTTACTTAAAAAGCAATCTGGAAGTAGGAACTTCGGTGTGGGCTTGATAGCTCCTTCTATCTCCTCTGCCATACATAGGTGTATCACAAGATGCTTTCCACCTTCAGGTAGCTTATCTGCATTTCAGAGATCAGAAAGAAAGAAAGTAACAAAAGTGTAATCCTGTGTTGGTTGCATCTGCCCCTTTTTATCAGGAACACAAAGATTTTCCCTGAAGCTTATACCCACAACTCTTTTACAAGGCATTTGCAAGACTGTGACATGGCTATGCCAATCGCATAGCCTTGGAAGTAAGTAGGCATACTACTTTCTCCAAGTAGGAGATGAGATTTTGACTAGGCCGCTACCAATGGCTGTCAGAGTTTATTAACAGTGTTCTTATATAATTGTTTCATCATACGATTCATAATCAAGGCTGGTGGTCCTCAAGAAAGGTTCTGTGGGCGGCATTTTTGCATCGCCTTGGAAGTGTCATCAAAATACCCATGACCCAAGTTTCTATTATGATTATGACATTATGAGATACACTGTGGGCATAAAGGCATAAACATAGATATTCTGGAGAGAAATTCCCTACCTTTTCTTCCCCATCTCCTAACATTTGAGAACTATCACACTATATGCATCACTATACACATAGTGAACAATGAGCCATATACCCAACATTTAGGTCTCTAATTTGCATACAAATATTGTCCAAGAGAAAATTAAACTGAGGTGTTTTTTACTCTATTTTCTACATTTCTGGTTAGCCACCAACTAAAGTTGAGAAATATCTAATAAATGAGACCTACAAGATCTAAGAGACACAGGGTCAAAACAGGTAACCCCACATTACTCAAAATGAGATGATGACTCTTTTAAACAAAGAAAAACTTGAACGAAAAAACTCAGTCTTTTAGGAGAGATATCAGCTTAAAATGATTTACACACCGTTACTGAGAGAGATGATGTTTTGCAGACCATTAATTTCTATCACTTTTATTTCTTATAAATTGATGTATATAAATATATTTATAAAGGATAATTTACAGTTCTTGTTCAAGAAAAAAACATAATACCTTGAAAAATACAACATATTTTTGGTTATACATTTACCTACAATATTTTCCCTGAATTAAAAAATAAAACCTGACACATTCTTTACTAAAGTTTAGATGCAATATAGCAGGAATTATCTAAATTCTCCCTCTAATTAACTGAGTAATTTCATTGTGTTTAATATAAAAATGAATCAATGAATAATTTTATTTAATATGATCTGTAAAAACTATGGTGGGTGACAAAGCAAATATTTCTTTTCCTTAAATGAAGCAATTTAAAGTATCTTCAATTTATTTTTTCGTAAGAACCTATAAAATAGAAGACCTTTTCAGACTCAGTGCTACAGCTTTTTTCAATTATATTTTGTTAGCTTATTGAAAAGGGAAAGAGTAAGCAGAAGGAAATAAAAACTGCAAGATTCATAGTGGAGGAAAACAAATATGAACTGGAATAATGAACATTTTCATACCACCAAGAAGACTGTTTCTGCATTTCCATAACTTTTGACAAGGCACTTTTATATTTTAACAGCCTTGTTGTTCATGAATGAGGGATAATCCTTGAGGTCATTAATTTTTATACCAAAAGACAGTTAAAAATTCTCATTTACTAGAATTACTGTGTAGGAACAGACAAAATAATGAACTGGAATGGACACATACATCATATTAGAACATTACAGATTTTAAAAAGTATTTTAGAGTTAGGTTTCAGAAGCTGACAATGGTCTAAAAGAGTCTATTTTGTTTTATTTGTGTGCTTTGGTTTCACATTCTTTCTGAGAATAACTGCTTTTACAATATCCTCAAGAGGTGGTAGTTTATTTGTATTTACATACATGTAACTAGGTTCTAGAATGACTTTATTATCAGGTCACAGCTAGTTTTCACCAAAACTAGGCAGTGATTGCATGTATATATACAATGTGGGTGTATATGTTTGTATGCATCCATGTGTACACTTGCCATTAGCCTTAGCCTAAGAAATGGTCTGGTTAAATAAAATTGTCCCAAAAAGATGGTAATAACCAAATTTAGGTAATCATATTGTCTTGCAGGTTGGGAAATGCTTGAGTACTAAGTTTTCAATAAAAATTTCAATCTTCTGTGGGAACTATTGTTCTCCAGAAGTTAATCAGTAGAATTGTTATCAACATTCTAGAACTACTCCTGTGTGTTATAATGATATTGCAGACTGTGAAACTTAGCCACAGGGTCAAGTTTTCTGCTATCCTCATATCCAAATGTATCCATATTATTAACCTGCATTTCTAGATATAAACTGAATGATTCTGTTTCTTGCAAACTGGAAGAGTGTGGAGAATTGCACAAATAACATTCATTGTAGCAAACCTCCATTATGTCGTTACTTTCCAGGGTTTGATGGTAGTTTAGGTAAAGACAGATGATGTAGAAATTCTGTGCATGGGGTTTAAAGTAATAAAAAAAATTCTTGCCATATTTTTGAGAATGTCTGTATACCAGAAGTTTGCTAGTCCCTGGACATCAGCTTTATAACAGAGCCCAACCATTGTGTGTGTACAATACATTAATAAAGAACATCATGTGGAAGCTGAGAATGATTTTCACACATTCTATATTGTTAAGCTTCTTGAGAGAAGAAAAAATGAAAAGAACTGATTTTGAAATATGATACAGGGAGGCTGAGCCTCTGACTAGCACTCACACAGTCAGGGACCTCTGGCTTTGCCGTTTATTAACAATGATGCTGGTTTACATGACACTTTTATGTAGAAGCAGAAGGCTACTTGGGATTTTAAAATGTGAATTATAGTTCCATTGTACTTCCATTGAATTATGAGCCAGGGAATTATTTAATATTATTGGAGTTGTTCACTCAGAAGCTGATTATGTGTTCTCTTTGGTGTGTTAATGAAGAAGGGGATTTCTTGCATCTGCAGGATAACTTAATTGTCATTCTGAGAATTCTTTTTCAGGTAAATTGCATATTTCAATGTTAGTTTGGCAGGAAAAATTCTAACATGAAGGTAATATTATTGACACTAAAAAAACAAGGGAATATTACAGTTTCTTAAATTATTCTCAGACTTTGGAAATATAATTAAATATTTTGTGACTAATCTTACTTAAGTAACTATAATATGGGGAAAAGTATAAGGTGCATTTTTCAGGACTGGGTGTGAAGAGCAGTGATTATTCTTACAAAATAGTCTGTAATTTGCAACCCAATATAGTTCAATGGAAAGACTCAGAGATGATTCGTACATAATCTAGTAAAATGCCATTCTAAATTCATCTTTGCCTTGTTGTGATGTGTTCCCGATGTGACAAACATGTAGCATTGTACTTTTGATTTATTTTGCTCTTAACACAATCCTATATTGATAATAACTACAATAGTTATTGCTATTATTATTTTTTAATGTTTCTCTATTTATTTTGAGAGAGAGCGGGGGAGAGAACAAGCAGGGGAAAGGCAGAGAAAGATGGAGAGAGAATGCCAAGCAGAATCTGTGCTGATTTGATCTCACAGTTTGTGAGACCTGAGCTGAAATCTAGAGTCAGACACTTAACTGACTGAGCCACCTAGGTGCCCCGTTATCTATATTATTGTACTTGCAGTTTTTTACTGTGTACCAGAGAGTATGCTAAGTTCTTTACATATATGATTTCACTTTATAGTCAAACCAAGCTAATGCAATAGGTATCAATAGAGTAGTTAATTAGATTGGCTTTAGAGTCAGATGCACATGCTCTATTTTTTGCTCTACCAATCGATAATGAGCTTTGTGATCTTATTTACCACTTTATGTGTTAGTTATCAATAACATGAAAGTAATAATATGTACTATTAAGACTGTTGTGAGGATTAAATGAGTTATTTGCATATGATAAGCAATTTGTAAATTATAGTTGTTAATTATCTCCATTTTATAGTTCAGAAAACTGAGGCTTAAATGTATAGCATTTTGTCAATATCCTATAGCTACTAAAACGATTATAAAGGATTTGGATCCAGGTCTTCTTTCTGAAATCAGAACCACATTTTCAAATACTATGGCTGTACTGTCAAATATCCAATACATATAGGTATATCTACATCTAATATAATTTTATCAATTATTTTTAATATTTTAATCCTTTTTCCATGTAGAAACTCAAATGCTCCATATAAAGAGAGTGAGTGATTTACTGAATATGACTGAAGATGGGGGGGGGGGGGCTTGATACTCTATCTTGGGTATAGTAAATATTAATCAGAGTTATATGTAAATAAGAAGGTGTGATCTTCATATTTTGAGAAATGTCCCTTTGCTAGCACATGCTAAATATTTCATGTTGGAGAGAAACCTTATAATAACCTTATAAACAGATGCATGTACTCCTGTGTATAAATTGAAGAATGAATATAAATTAGCACTTGGAAATTGAGGGATGGAGGAACCATGACAATTAATATTGATGGAGAAATAGAGCTAATAATTACTGATAGAGTACTGTGGTTCTACATGTTCATTCTTACATTAATTATCAAATAATCCCATAAGTCACTATTATTCCCGTTTTAGAATACAACTGATAATCATCAATGTTGGGTATCTTGCTCACCATCAGAGTAAAAGATTAATATCAACTAAGAAAGAAAGAGAACTTTAGTTAGAAATATAAATGCCTGTTGCAGTTAAACTTGAAGGCCATCTAGAATTGTATTCTAACATCTGGTGACAGTTTTAAATAAACACCGTTGAGGTTCATTGTTTGATGATTTTGGCTAATGCCATTCCCAGCACCAAACCAGTGATAAGCTGTTTTCCCAATATCACTTAGTGATGCAGTTCTTTGATTCAGTGTGCATTTCCCTTATTTTACTGTTCAATCCTTTTGTATTTATCACATTTTGATTGTGTTTTTAAGCCAAATTTATTCCATTTGGTTAACTTGATCTATTTGGGGGCTTAGTTAATAAATTCCTAAAGAGAAGATGAAAACTACTCAGAATTAGTTAAAGCTGATCTTTGTCAAAGTTACTAAATAATGGAATCAGGCCAAGTAGGTATATTTGTGCTAGATAAACCCCATATATGAAGCATGATAATATTATTAAGGAGTTTGGAGTTATAGGAGCATTGTCTCCAACTCCTCAGTGGAAAAGTTATTCGGCAGAAATGTATGGGTCAGTTAGCCTTCCCTGAGAGTCTCCACTGAAAGCCAGTCCAATTTGCTCTGGTTGAAAGATGAAATAAATCAAGCACAGGACTGTAGAAAAAAGGTGTTTATTCTGTTAAATACATTCCTTCAGTTTTGGGACACACTGCCTATTTTATCCTGAAGACAAACTATTATTAAAAGAAATGGGGATGTAAAAGGAAAAATAAGTTTCAGATTAGATAGGAGGGTAATCAAGGCATGAAGTTGATCTCATTTATTTTATCTAAAATAGGGATAACACTATCATTGATTTATAACCTCCTTTGGAGCTTCCTGGGTGAAATCTGAAATCAGGGCAAAGGCAGGGGGAGACGAAAGAGGCCGAACAAGATTGGTAAGTGGCAGGTTTAAGAAGCAAGGGAACTTAACACAGGAAGCTTGTCTTGGACGGCTGCAAAAAGAAAAGATCTCCACACCTTCCCACCAAATCTTAAAAGTTTATATAGAGGACTTAACTGAGTTAAGTCATGAATGCCTTCCAGATGTTCTTAAGAACACATCACTATTTTAAGGCTGTATTCTTGGGAAGCTCCTGCGAGCGGGAAAAGCAAGTGGAATGCATATTCCTGGGACAGGTCACAAATCTCTGATTGCCAGGGTCCAGCTCAGCAGTCAACTGGCTGTCAAGTCTTCTCAATGGCTTTTCCTAAAATAATATATTCATCACAGGATTGTCCTAAAGATTAATTTCGATTACATGTAGGATAGACGTAACACATAATACAAACTGCAATTTTATTTTGTTCTCCTTTCTCAAACCCCTCTACACAGAAACAAAATAAAAGCCTCCACTTATGGATTAAGTTAGCTGTATCAGGTTTCCCTCAAGGAATATTAAGTTGAACCACAATTTTAAGCATTCTTGTCTTTTGTGATCTGCTGCTTTTCCTAATATCTCTTTGCAGAGCCACGATTCCTGACAGGAAGTATGCGTGTGCTCTGGGACCAAGAGACTCCAAATTAAAATGTAAATCTCCTTTTCAGTAAAACTTGCAATTTCTGTAGGCAGTAAGCAAGCTAATGGCATGCTGACTTTATCCAATACGGTTCAATTTATTGTGTTGCCCACAGATAGTCCTTACCTTGAGGCAACTGGGATCCATTCCCACAAATGAAATGCCTGAACTGAAGCCAAGGAGACTGGGGAGGAAGACAATGGGGAATCTTATTTTCTTCTCTATTTCTTGATTCGAAGTTGGCTGCAAATGAGTGGATGTAGACTACAGAGATAACCCACTAGCTAAGAAACTTCATGACCCTCATCAAGGCCATCATTTGGAATAGAGATGATCTATATTATCAGTTAAATAATCCGAAAAATAGAAAGCTACCCATCTTGATATTATAAATTATAAATATGGTCAAAAGGTTGCAAGACAGTAGGTAACTTTTAGTTAATCTTTAAAGGGTCGCAGTATTTGTTTTTGTTCTGAATGTGGTCTAAAATGTCTGATCCCAAGAATCTTAAAGTATATACTATAATGCTTTTCTTTTCCTTCTGTGCATGTTGCATTCTCTTTTTAAGCCATTTTTATCCTTACAATTCCAAAACTATTTTTTCAAGAATCTACACTCCAGTTTCTTATTTTTAGTATTCACATATTTCAACAAACCCATGGAACTTGACTTGTGTTTCACTGTAGAATGACATATTTTATATCAATATTCTTTTACTATCAGTATTATTCTCTATGTAATTCATTTAACATATAAATTAATTAGATGATTACTGTGCTAGGTATGAGAAACACAAAGATTATTGAGACAATTAGGCCCTACTTTGTAGACTTCATAGTTTAGTGCATCACTATTCAGTAGAAATATATTAAAATAACATAGATATTTTATTTTATTATTTTTTTCACATAGGTAATTTTAAGTTTCCCAGTGGTAACTTTCAAAAAGTAAAACAGGTAAATCAACTTGAATTATTTATTACTATAGGCAAAATATTATTTCAAAAGGTAATGAATATAAAAATTACTGAGATATTTTATATTCTTTTCTTCATATCTCAGTTTGTACTATCTACATTTCAAGTGCTCAAAAGTAATATGTAATTAGTGGCTACTGTATTCGACATTTCAGGTTCAATGGGTCAATAAAGATATATGTAAATGATATAAAATGTACTTTGAAGCAGTTATTTTGAAGCAGTTACATATATATATGTAAATGATATAAAATGTACTTTGAAGCAGTTATGCTAATGGTATATTGTAAGGAAGATTTTAAAACTATTTTATGGTGGAGAGACTCTTCAGTAGAATAAACATGTATCATAAAAAGTGCTTTCTTACATAGTCATGAAAACAAAGCAGCCAGTAATTAAATGGAATTAACTTTTTAAATTTATTTCCACAGCAGCAGATGCAGAAATGCTGAGTCAGTAAAATGAGTTAAACTAGAGTTTAGAAACCCTGTCTTGTTTCAGAAACTTAACTTTGGAGGCGTAAACCAGGCACACTCCTGAGTGGTCATAAAACAGAGAAAGTTGTTTGACAGACTCTAAGCTACTTTGGAAAATATGTCAGTTTAAGTACCCTATTTCCCTTGAGAGAAACCTCTGGATGTAAGTGAAATTGAGCCCTACACATGTTCATACTCTATGGTTCTGAGATTCTGTGTATTTCCTAATGAGATAATCTAACATATAAAACTCAAGAAATTACTACAGAAGTGGGCAGGGTTATTAATTCTAATTTTTATATATGAATGTGTAAATATTTCAGTGTTAAGTATTTTCAGAGCTACTACCTTTATCCATTTGGAAAACTTGTCTTTGACAAATATTTTCATAGGGTAACATTTGTGAAATAAGTTATCTATGTATGATTCTTTTGAATGTTCACTAGATGGTTCAAAAATCATGGTCCTCAAATTTTACTCAATTCCCTTACAGTTTCTAGATTTATCAGGTTTTCTCAACCCCAGTACAACTGATATTTCAGAATAGGTCATTCTTTTTTGTAAAGAAAAATACATTTAGTGCATAATTGATTATGAAACTTACTCTTTTTTTTTATTCCATTGCTTCCAAAAGAGTGTGAACACTGGGCATTATATATCAGTGATGAATCACTAAATTCTACTCCTGAAACCAATATTATACTATACATTATCTAGAATTTAAATAAAAACTTGAAGCATTGAAAAAAGAAAGTAACATAAAAAAGATTTAAAAATGCTATCAGCGGGGGAGGGGAAGGAAAAAAAAAAAAAAAAAAAAAAAAAAGAGGTTAGAGTGGGAGAGAGCCAAAGCATTAGAGACTGTTAAAAACTGAGAACAAACTGAGGGTTGATGGGGGGTGGGAGGGAGGGCAGGGTGGGTGATGGGTATTGAGGAGGGCACCTTTTGGGATGAGCACTGGGTGTTGTATGGAAACCAATTTGACAGTAAATTTCATATATTAAAAAAAATAAATAAATAAATAAATAAAATAAAAAAAAAATAAAAAAAAAAATAAAAATGCTATCAGCATATAGAATGAAATAAGAATTGCAGATTTATTTCAGTGGCAAAACCCCATGACGCAAATGAAGCGTAAGCTTCAAATTTCTTCAATTTGTATGTCCTAGAAGTAGTTCTAGCGATGTATTCACAAAGTTTTTAAGTTGCAAAAGTAGGGTATTTTAACCACCCTATGTTAAAATCACTCTCTTTTTGATTCCCACTTCTACCAGTTTTTTCCTCTTGTTGGGTGATGTTAGAAAACTTACATGCTTTTCTGGAAACTAGCAGAATTTTCATTGCAAGCACATTTAGTTAAGGTGTACTGAGCTATATTCATATGATTTGGAGTCCCTTTTGTGTACATTTTAGTTATTATGTGTTTTCATGGTGTAGGAATAAAATCATAGAAACTCTGCTGCGTACTATTCAGACATACCTGATGTCACGTCATAAAAGTGAAGCACCAAAGGCCACATTCCTGAGCAGGACCTGCCGAGCCAAGCATCAGTATAATGTGAGGAGTGGAGAAATGAGATTTGACAAGTAAGGAATGAGAAACTAATTTATGAAAAATTCTTCCAGTCCTCAGATGTGGAAAGCTGTAAGTGGAGTTTTTATTGACATTAGTCATAATGGAAATTCTCTCCAGGGAGGAATATAGGAATATACACTTAATATAAAATACGCAGCAATAAATGTCACAAACACACATATACATACACCCTTAGAAAAAAATAAAGCTTATCAGAATTGTGTTTTAAAGAAAAAAACAGAAGGGGTTTATAAACAGCAAGCCTGTCTGTGCATTGAGTTTCATGAATTTTTCATCTCAACACATCAGATCATGCCTTAGTACATCTAATGCATCCTTTGTGATGAAGACTGTCTATTTCAGACAAACAACCTGCCAAAATGCTACCATGTATGATACTATGGTTTGAAGAAAGAAGTACTCCAACGAGAAGTCTCCTACATGTGTTTGTCAAGAAGTAAATGTAGGTAGCATAAGATTAATTGAATAAACAGTTATGCAGCTCAGAACAACATAGTAGCAATTTAAAAATGTATTTGAATTATTCTGGTATATGCTATAATTTGAGATTAACTTTGTATGTTCATTTGCATGTTTCGTTCAGAATTGCTGATTACATTAGCATCCAAAATGAGTCATTAAAAGTATATCACACAGTAAATTAATAAATGTATTACACAATTTTTCTAGATTTGGGAAAATGTTATATTTATTTATTTTGTACTTATTTTGTTTTCATAATGTTGTACATTTCTAAAAGAGTCTCTATCATTTTTATAGATTTCAAATCATAAATCCTAGATCCATGCCCTCATTTGAATTACAGAAAATGGTAAGCAGTTTGGCAAGGCCATTCATATTTCTTTCTACAGCTGGGATGCCCAACATCCACTTCCTAAGTATTTTATACCTATTGTATAATTTCACAAAAATAAGCATAAACCACTACCTTTCTGAGCAAACTAGGGTGTAGAATCAATCCTTATAGAAGCATCAGTAGTCTTAGATTATAAGTTTTCCCATGTTTATAGTCAATATAATTACACCACACATTTTAGTGATGCTTTGAGGATTAAATTAGATAGAATTATTTTTTAGTTTGAATTTCATATGAATATCATATCTTACTATTATTATTTTTCTTGTTGAGTTTTTTTTTTTTTTTTTAATTTTTTTTTTTTTTCAACGTTTTTTATTTATTTTTGGGACAGAGAGAGACAGAGCATGAACGGGGGAGGGGCAGAGAGAGAGGGAGACACAGAATTGGAAACAGGCTCCAGGCTCCGAGCCATCAGCCCAGAGCCTGACGCGGGGCTCGAACTCACGGACCGTGAGATCGTGACCTGGCTGAAGTCGGACGCTTAACCGACTACGCCACCCAGGCGCCCCATCTTGTTGAGTTTTTTTAGTTACTGAGATATGCTCTCAAAATAATTTAACATGACCTAATTTCCTAAAGTTCCAAATCCTTTGACTCATTATACCTTTTATTGAGCTTTATGTACTCTATGAAAGAATCACTTAATGACATTAAAAGTTATTCCATTTCCTTTCTTTTCCACCATCACGAGTCCATCAAACAGGAAAGTATTTTGCTCTCAGATCGTTTGTTTTGTTGGTTGAATGTCAGGTTACATTAGGGTAAAGCTAACTTTAACTGGTGTTTTCTTTTAAAACTCATTTTTCTTTGTGATGTAAAAGGCTTCTCTCTTTTTAAAGTGAATTAATATGATTATTTAACTAGCATGGGAAGAGCTTCTTTTCTTTTCTTTTTCTTGTCTTTTCCTTTTTTTTATTGAGTTACTTCCCTGAAATGATGCTATGTTTACTTATGAACAATTCTGTCTTTCTTATTTACCCAGGGAAAAGAAACTGAGGGTTGTCCTGGAAATATTTATTTGATAGTTGTTTCTCCTTGCTGGGTGGAGAAAGTTAGGTATCTATTCTCATAGGCATCTTCTTATAGAGTCCTTTCCTTCATTTCAAAACTCCTAGTCTAGGAAGTAATCTAGTTAGGTTCTCAAGTATGTTGGTTCCAATTCTTTTAAAGTTCATATGAATAGTATATCAAAATTAGCTGTCTTTCATTAATAGATATGAATTATTCAGCCAAGTCATTCATTTAATACAATGATTAATTAATCATTAATACAATGATTCAGACACACTCCAGTGCTCCATGAGCTAGTATATTCCAGGAAATTAGTCCTTACCTGTTTCTGTTTCCAGTCCTTTCCTGAATGAAATACTAGACACTTCATTAATCACATGCTCTTTACCTTTTCTTCAAAGTCACTTCAAACACCAGTGCACTTCTCATATGCTTCTCCATCTAGTCAAAGGTAAAGAATAATGGTGAGTCCTAGGTGCAATTTTAATTTTTTTAACGTTTTATTTATTTTTGAGACAGGGAGAGACAGAGCATGAACAGGGGAGGGTCAGAGAGAGAGAGGGAGGGAGACACAGAATCCAAAACAGGCTGCAGGCTCTGAGCTGTCAGCACAGAGCCCGACGTGGGTCTCGAACCCACAGACCGCGAGATCATGACCTGAGCCGAAGTCAGCCACTCAACCAACTGAGCCACCCAGGCCTCCTAGGTGCAATTTTAAAGTTAACTTTTGGTAGACTCTTTCTTGGAAAGTGACAACATTCGGTTGCATAAAATTCCAGTGGACAGTGATAATTAGGAAAACCTGAGAACAGAACCCCAAAACTATTTTCAGTCATGCAGAAAAACGTCAAATTTATTTTTTGTCAGTTAAGTCCAGTTGTACATGAAAGGATATGGAAAGAGATACTTTCCTTAAAGCAGGCCATAGGTCATCAGGCTCAAATTAAAGGACCATGGAGAATTTTCTATGAGGTGGGGAGAACCTAGAGATAGGGAAACCTTCATCCAGGAAATTTATAATGACCAGGCCAAAAGGTAACAGCATTTTATCTATTAGACTTAAAGTTAAGGCAAATTTAGTTCTTCATTGGGAATAAAAGTAGAAAAATAAGGATAAACCTTAACCTGGAGAGTCTGATGGAGCTTGTAATCAATAAGGTTAGAGCTGAGGCCTAGGAAAGTGACACTGGGGGAAAAAAAAGTCACTACCAACATGGTACAACCTTCACTGGACTAAATATGTAACATGCATTATTTTGTTTAATACACCCACGTGTGTGTGTATCATTATTATGTCCATTTTATCATTTTGCAAATTAAATTCGTGTAAGCAAAAGTTTAAATACCATGTAACAACATTGTTATTAAGGACACAGTGTGTACTTCTAAAAGTATGAGTAAGGGGGCACCTGGGTGGCTTAGTCAGTTAAGCATCCAGCTTCAGCTCAGGTCATGATCTCCCGGCTCATGGTTAGAGCCCCAAGTCAGGCTCTGTGCTGACAGCTCAGAGCCTGGAGCCTGCTTCAAATTCTGTGCCTCCCTCTGTCTCTGACCCTCCCCTGCTCATGCTCGCGCTCTCTCTCTCTCTCTCTCTCTCTCTCTCAAAAATAAGTAAACATTAAAAATAAATAAATAAAAAAAAATGTTAGTATGTATTCACAAAAGATCCAGGTTCAAATCACCTCCCGTAAGAACCCTTTCCTGACTATTCCAACAATCAAGATTTGGTTATTAGGTATCCTGAGGTCCTCTAAAACCTACTTTATTCTTAGTGCCAGGTATTATTTTACTCTTCAAGACAGTCTCTCCCGTAGACTTTGAACTCCTTAAAGGCCGTGAATAAGCCTTTCTATCCTTAGAGTAATTAGTATGCAATACAGTGTCTAACAAATGACATACACTAAATCTTTTTTCAGTGAAGCAATTTGTTTGCTCAGGTCTCCCACATGGTACTTAAACTTTTGTTTATATGAAAGTAATCCACAGTTGAAAATAACTCATAATAAGGAAATCCAGTCACCATTTCCAGGATGCAAAGAGGACAATGAAAGAGCATCATGTGACTCAATTCTAATAATTGAATGTTGGATTACAGTTATTTAGGAAACTCTGTCTCAGAGAAGTTTTGGCTTTAAGGACAAAACTGAACTTAAGCTAACATAAGATTCAAGTATTTTCAGCTATGGATACAGGGAAATATGATGCCTGAAATTTAATCAGGGCTTAGTACAGATTTTCACAATAATATATAATCTTTTTGTCTCCAAAAGATTTTTGAGTTGTCAATAGTTTAGACTTCAAGAGTGTTCTTTTTAAAAGAGGAACATTGGGAATAAAGCAAGTGTTAATGTAAAAGAATACATTTCTAGCACTAAGACTAAAAATTAACATATCATTGAAAAAATAATTTTGAAAACTATGGTAAACTATCACAAAATGCAATATGTATCTTTTTTTAATGTTTATTTTTGAGAGACAGAGAGAGAGAATATGTGCACAAGTGGGGGAGGAACAGAGAGAGATGGAGACAGAATCTGAAGCAGGCTGCAGGCTCTGAGCTGTCAGCACAGAGCCCGATGTGGGGCTTGAACCCATGAACTGTGAGATCATGACCTGAGCCCAATTTGGATGCTTAACTGACTGAGCCACCCAGGTGCCCTGCAATATGTATCTTTTAACCCCAAAAGTAGAATTTTTGTTAACATGGTATGGTAGATAATCTTAGCACTCACACCAATATGTATATTATACTTTTTCTAGACACATGGAAGAGTTATACTTCTCATTTCTCCCATAAGTTGGGTATAAATACGCATCTTTATTTAACCAAAGAAATGTGAAAAGAAATGTGTCATGTTTGGAATAAAGCATTGAAAACATTTGAAAGCTGGAGTGTGATTCTCTATGATCTATTCTCCTACAATTACAAATGAGGAAACTCATGCTTCTTCAGTAGAGACAAAAGAGAGTGGACCTTTAGTTAACCTGGATCCTTAGGTGTGTGCAAGTGGAAATAAACCTCCATCAACCCACTGTTCATATGTCGTAGAAATAAGATATAAACTTTTGTCTTTTCAGCCACAGAACTTTGAGAGTTGATAGATTCTTCTGCATAAACTACCTTATTATGGCTGATTCACATGGTTTCCTTCTCTCTTCATTCCTTTCTATTTTTTTTTCATTATCACATCAATAGGTATGCCTTATAAAAATTATATTACAGTGAACTTTGAATAATTGTGACTGAGTGATGCAATCTCGCAACCTTCCCATAGGTGATTATTGTTGAAGGACTGAAATAAAATGTGGGGAATGTCCCATTCTCCTTTCCATGTGAATCATACCCCCTTTGTTCCACAATTATTGTCTTGCTTGCTCTCCTAAGACAGACTATAACTTATAACCATACTTGGTACGTTTTCGTGGAACACACTATTTCAAGACTGGTGGTCTGCTGGGGTCTGTTATGGCTCAAATTGTGTCTTCCACAAAAGCTATGTTAGAGGCTTAAAACCTAGTACCTCATAATGTGACCTTATTTGGAAATAAGGTCTTTACAGAGGTAATAAAGTTAATATGAGGTCATTGGGGGCTGGGCCTTAATCCAATATGATGGCTATCCTTATTATAAGGGGAAATTTGAACACAGAGATAGACATCTACAGAGGAAATACAATGTGAAGACACAAAATGGATGCCTCCTACAAGCCACAGAATGCAATGCTACCAGAAGCTGGGGGAGGGGTAGGCAACAAGTTGTTCCTCACAGCCCTCAGAGGGGACAAACCACGCAGACATCTTAATCTAGGATTTTGAGGCTCCAGAACTGTTGAGACCATTAATTTCTGTTGTTTGAGACTCCCAGTCTGTGCTGCTTTGTTACTGCCGCCCTTGGAAAGTAATTCATGCTCAGAGAAAATATCCTCAACACACTTGTTTGCATAATTTTCAATTTCTTAAGTTTGAGTTAGCTTCTATTTTATTTTGCTATCTGTTGAAAATTATTTTACTAACTTCTAAGTACGAAAAAAGAGAAGAAGTTACAAATCATTACCTTGGAATTCACTTTAAATCTTAGCAATTAATGTTATGTGTAAGTCATAATATAACTTTAAGCTAAAGTATTCCATTTTAAAAAGATTGTTACTGTTTTAAGAAATAATGCTGTCCTATGGAACTAATAAAACTTTTAAAATAAATACTGAATATGGTTGTGAGTCAGCACATAACTCCTTTGTGAATTATGTCAGTAGATTACCTTACATAGGATACATTTTTTAAAGCTTGAACAGTACAAATAACTGATTTTCGATGATGTTATATATCTTTTCTATGCCTGATTAGCTGCTTACATTATTTATAGCTCGAAGTTTGTGATGGAAACATAGGTTAAGAGTCATGAATCTTTATGCCTTAGTTGACAAGGCAACTAATATATCACTAAGCCTCCCCATTCTTGTTAAACTTACCTGTAAACCAATAGTGTCAGTCCTGAATTATTTTTGGTATTGATTCTATTGATGAACTGCAAAGGTTAAAATTAAAGTGTGATTTATGCTGTGATCAAGAGCATGGTGTTAGAGCACCAAGTGATCTGTGCAAATTATAACCATAAATATACTTCAGATTCTGCTTTATAGCTCTGCTATGAAGCTCTGCATTCTCTTTCTTTCTCCCTCAAGGAGATTCCTTAGGATAAGAATGCTGATAAAAATCAGTGTCTTAGATCCTGACGACTTTGTGAACAAAGCACCTGTTTTTCCCCCACTTATAGTTGCATTCAGCTGGAATTTTAAGGCTTTGAAACGATGAATTTGAACAATGTGATCTGTTCTCTATTATTTGTAGGCAAGCATTATGGATCAGAAAATCACTCACTGTATTTCCTGATAGTTCAGAAGAGCTTGATATCTCTCTTAGTTAAGGGAATATGTGAGTCACTGAAAGCTTTATTTTTCCACATCTCTAGGCTCGATTTGAAGGCTAGCATATCAGTTCTCTCCAACTTATCTCATTTAAGCAGACAGGTTTCAATGATAGCACATTATCAAGAGACATGTAGGCATAGATAAATTCAAATATGAAAAATAATGATAAACCCACTGGACCAAGATGGTAGAATATCAAAGGTTGTGTATTAAATTGGAATTTCTATTGGATTATCTTAAATGTAAATGAGTAAATATCATCAAGCCTGAGGATGCTCACAGCAGGAGTCTCAGAAATGCTATTAACTTCTTCCCAAATATTAGATATGACCTAACTAGCCCATGGGATTGCATTAACAGCTTAATCATTAAATCTCGCCAACAGATGAAAGAAATGAGTTTTTCCCTTCAATATTCTTTTCTCTGCTTTTTGATCCTGAAGCAGATGTCAATGAGTAGCATTTCTCTTGTATTAAGTGTTTAATGGGTGTCTATTTGTAAGCAATATATGATCACAATTTTAAGTTTAAAAAGAGTCATCTCTGGATCTATTCATGTTTGTGTATATAAAAGAGCACATGTAAATACATTTTAATGGTTATAATAAAATCACATAATGTAATGGGTTTCCTTATCAGATTGTATAAATAGTAGTGAAAAAGAAATAATATTTATCTAATATATAAGTGGTCAATTGTTGTGTATAAAAATGTTTTGAAAATGAATTATTTTCAATTTACTTGGGAGACATGAGATGTAAATATATATGTAACATTAAGAATCCATTCACAGAGTAGAGTCCTGTCAATTAAAGTTTAACAAACTTTCAATAATGTAGAAATATATTTTTCTGACAGATATTAAAACTTATTAAATGCCAATAAATTCTATGGAGAAATGAGTGATAAAATTTTTTATTGAAAAAAATATAGCATTTCAATGACCAATTTTTCAAATTTGTATTTTATAGGTACTTAAGAAGGAGAACAGGGTCTCAGGAAGTGACAGTCTCATGGGCATAGTTTTTTTCTTCTCTGCCTTGAATAGGGTAATGTATGTTTGATTTCTTGAAGTAAACAAATTTCCACTATCCCATAAATGCATAAGACTCAATTAATGACTACATAAAAGTTGTAGCATTATTCATTCAAAGTTTGCATTTTAGGAATATTAATATTACTGTTTTCTATGGTAAAATATTTACAAATTTTACTCAGTTTACATGTTCATTTTAGCTGTCACTCATTTCCCTTCTATTTTCTTATAGGAATAAAGTTATATATAGCCTAATAGAGTATTCTTTATCATTTCTCTGCTGTTTTATATCCTAATACATACTCTTTTCATTAACAATGGCTTCCTAAGCAATGCCAATCAAACCAACAATGTGGGCTGGCAGGCCATATTTTTCTCCTTCACTGAGTGAATGGATATATGTTTTCTAAAGAAGTGCCATACTGCCTGCCCTCATTATTCACAGGAAATCACTCGTCTATGAAACAGATGTATTTATATGTGTGAATATACAAAAATATAAGCTTTAGTGTAAGATAAAAAGGAATACATTTTTAAAATATGTTATGTTCAAAATGTGTTATAATTTTTGAGGGAAAAGTTATTTCCTTATATTGCAGATATTTCAGTGAAATTATTTAATTAACATCAACATTTAGTAAAGTTTAAATATTTCACAAGCTATTAGAGATAATAACATAAACAAGACAGTAGCCCTTTCTTTTTGTTTAAAAGAGAATAGGGATCACCAAATTTTCCATTTATCTCTTTTTCTGAGTATCTCTAAGTAGTTAGGCTGGGGACGATATGATTAATTTTATCCAATGAGCCTTGAGTATAAGTGATATGGACCATTTTTAATTCAATTACTTACCAGTTCTTGTCAATTCTGTGTGCGGTGACTTCAGCTGTCAGAGTGACAGCAGGATCATGTATTAAGATGGTATTGAGTCATAAGATTGAAATGGTCTGAAAACTTGAATCACTACCTGAAAGGGAAGTGCCTTGAAGTGACTTCCAGCCTTGCATTAAGCCACTGAGAGGGTTGTGATTTGCTTGTCATTGCAGCAAATATGGTCCAAATTGCTTTAATTACAAGATGAAAAATCCCAATTGGAATTGACGAATCAAGCAAAATACATGGAAAGTACTGCAATGATACCGAGTTACCATGGTGTATCATCTAAATAGAAAATGTAAGGATACAGACAGACTTTAAAGAGAACTGGAAACAGTGTTTTGGACACCTCAAGGAAGAGTTTGATCTCTAATCTCTGCTTCTCTGTATAGTGACATTATTCATTTCATGGCCAACATGTTTTCTTCACATGGAAATAAATATGGCTCTGGGACCTCCAAAACCCTAAACTAAGCTTTCAATGTCTGTCACTGAAATGTTCCCTTTTCCTTAGGGAAAAAAATGGGAATATTCCAAATAACACACTATTTTGGTTACTTTTGTTCAGTTGAGCATGCTCAAATCAATTTGAGCGCCAATTGAGTGGAGCTCAATTTGAGTCACAAAATGAAACTTTGATAAGAAAATTATGGCAGATATGTAGATTATGATGGTTCACATTTGAATCTCTTGTTTGAAGTGATAAGGTAGAGCTTTTCCAAGAAAAAAAAATTATTATTATTTCTAGGAGTAGCAGCGGCTGGTATTTTTAAAATGTATGTAATTCAATAAATAATTTTAAAATTAACAAAATCAAATTCATATGGTTTGTTCATTCTAAAAATATTTATGGAACTTCTACTAGATGCCAGATACTGTTGTGGGTATTGAGCATAATGTAATACACAAAACAAATAAGGTCTATGCCCTCATTATGTTTATATTCTAAATTCTTGCCCTTAATTTTCCTTTGGCATTAAATACCAAGAAAAAAAGAATAATCAAGATACTGTCAGTTCCCATGGGGCTGAAAATAGTCCTTAGGTAACTAATATTTAAATAAAGTTATTAAGTAAACTAAAGCAAATTTGTGGGGCACCTGGGTGGCTCAGTCAGTTAAGCATCTGGCTCTTGGTTTCAGCTCTGGTCATGAACTCACAGTTCATGAGTTTGAGCCTCAAGTGGGGCTCTGTGGAGCCTGCTTGGGATTCTCTCTCACTCTTGCTCTCACTGCCTCTCCCCTGCTAATTCACACACTCTCTCTCCCTCAAAATAAATAAATAAAATTTTAAAAAGTATAAAAAATAAAACAAATTTGCCCTATTAAATATCTGTGCTCTGAGCATTAGGAAAAAGAACAGGCAAATACCCCAAGCATTGAGAATAAGGGAAAGTGTGAGGGTTGAGATTTAACATGGCTTCTCAATGTACAGTAATTTTAGTACATTTACCAGTCATTTTTCAGTCAGAAAAGCAGAGTTACTCTGAGTAAGATGAGTACTGGTGATGTATTATGACAGGTGCACCTAACACATATATGTGGGAAGAGCTGGTGAAGGAAGTGCAGGAGGACAGGAAAAAAGTCAACAATTACCTGACTGAAACACTGGTGTGAATAGACAAATAAGACTCTCAAGGAATTCTGAGACAGCCATTGCTTCTTGCCCCTGCAATGAATTTACAAAAGGGAACTTGTAGAAAGATCTATGGAAATCTGTTGCCTTTGTATATGTACTGCTTCATTGGATCTGCATGCAAGCACCCAGTGATGAGCTTGGGGACAATGTTGTACAACAGATTCAACAGTTGGAAAGACAATGATTGGAAAACACAAAACAGTGTGACCTGTCAGGTACTCTGTGGGTCTATCATCATATCTGGCTATGATAACCTTCCAGTAAAATGGCTGTTACTTCATGTTTACATAAAAACGGTTCACATAATATTTATATATTTCATTACGTTATTGAGATTTCACTGCTGAACATCTAAAGTAAGTTTTTGTGTTATTGACACTTTGGAATTATCAATGCACCTGAGATTTCCCTCTGACTACTCATTAAGAAAATTATTTTAGTCAGAGCACATCTTAGTCTTAGATATCAGAAATACATATCATACTTGTTTAAATACAAAGGGGGTTATTTGTTTATAAAATGAAGAGTTCAAAAGGAAGCCTTCAGGTACAGATGGATGGAAGTACCTAAATGTATCAGGATGCTTTCTCTCTCAGTGTTCCAATTTTCTGTGTTGGCTTCATTAATAGCCAACCTCTGTTCATACGGTAGAATAACAAAACTGGTCAAGAGCTCTTTGAATGTTTCATTCTAACATCCACCACCTGAGAGTATCTCTTTCCCATAGCTGAAACAAAAATTCAAGAGGTGGTGCTCATTAGCTAAGGTAGCTTAGCCATATTCCAGTCTCTAGAACAATCAATGTGACCGGGGATACAGCAATGATTGGTCTGACTTAATTCATGTGTCCATTTCTGCAGAGGTGGGAAAGATTCATTCACATTCAAGCATCTTAAGCAGGTTACTAAAAAGAAAGAGAGCTAATGTTGCTAGAACTAGGAAGAATGGATTGTGGGAAGGTGTTACAGGTTGAATTTTGTCCCTTCCAAAATTCACATATTGAGGTCCTGAGAATGTGTCCTTATTTGGCAATAGAATCATTGCAGATGTGAATAAAGTTAAGATGAGATAATTAGTTGGGCATTAATACATTATGATTGGAGTCCTTTAAAAAGGGAAAATTATGACATGAAGATAATCATACAAGGAGAGTGCCATGTGAAGATAAACTCACAGAGTAGGCTGATTCTTCTACAAGCTAAGCCAAGGAATGCCAAGGATTCCTAGAAAACCGCCAAAAGCTAGGGGAGAGGCATGGAACAGATTATCGTTAATAATCCTCAAAATGAACCAATCCTGCTTACAACTTTATCTTGAACTTCTGGTTTCCATGACTTTAAATTTGAGACAATAAATTTCTGTTGTTTAAGCCATCCAGTTGGCCATTCTTTGTTACAGCAGTCTTTGCAAACTAGTACAGAAGACAAAACCAATAATGTTCCATTACACAGAAATTCTAAATGACCATTCTTAGATATATGCCAGTATTTATCATAATGTGCCAAAAGTCTAATTATGCAGTTTTCTAAGCTTTTTTTTTTAACTTTTAAATTCAAAAAGTGAGATACTGAAGGTTCAAATCCATAGGCGTGGTAGCCTATTCCTGTTGATTATCATTGATAGAAGTCTTTGTGTCTGACTGATATCAGATGTCCCCCAGACATCAGATATCTGATGTCCCCCAGAATGTAACAGAATTTCTTGAATGACTAAATAGGTATTAAATAAATATTTATTGGTTTAAGGAACTGTAAATGTGGTGTTTACAGTAAGAATCTACTAACATTAGTGTCAGTGGAATGTGGTAGCCAACGGACCAGCTACTATCATGGAGAGAAGCAAAGGACACAAAACTTCACTTTGAGAAGTGTATTCATTTCCCAGTGCTGTGAAAACAAATTACTACAAACCTAGTAACTTTAAAACAATAAATTTATGTTACATTATACTCCTGTAAATTAGAAATCTAATATGGGGCTCAGTTGGCTACATTTTCGGTGTCAGCAGAGCTGTGTTCCTTTCTGGAGGATCTAGGGAATGTCCATTTCCTTGCTTTTTCCAGCTTCTAGTGATTACCCACATGCCTTGCTTCACCCTGAGCCCCCTTTCTCCATTCCAAAACCAATAAATCTGTATCCTTGATTATTTTTCCACAGTCACATCACCCTCTGACTCTATCTGGCCTCCCTTTACACGTTTTACAACCCTTATGATTACATTTGGTTCATTTGGATAATCCAGGATAATTTCCCAATTTTAAGGTCATCTGATTAAAAGCTTTAATTCCATGTCCAGTTTAATCAATCTTTGCAATATAATATAACATATTCTCCACTGATCCAATGGATTAGAATGTGAACATCTTTGGGTGGCCATTATTCTACCTATTACAAGAAGCCCACAGTCATTTTCTTGGGGTGAGATGGGAAAACAGAGAAAGTAGAGATAAATTTTTAAGGCTTCCAATGGAATGCCATATTGTTTTTTCCCTCTTAACTGATATAATGGATACTCAACTGAAATAGTGTGTCACAGCAGTCACTTAATTTTTCCTTTCCCCTTTGGGAGTTGTTAGTACAAGAACAATTACATGCTTGTGTTGTAGCTTTTATACAAGGCAATGTATTCAGAAGTTTTAGTACTATCTATTGATTAATTTTGATACTTTCAGACCATTTTTAAAAATCATTTTGAATTCTACTCACATCCTCTAAAGTGTTAACTTCAGTACTATATTAATATGAAGCTTAATGGTGATCTATGTTCAGGAATATGTATTTTTAGTGTTTCAAAGTTATGCAAAATCAACCAAAATATTTTCCTAATCCAAAAGAGTACTAAACTATGCAGAGTTAATTAGATGAGAGATGACAGGGAATAAAATATGACCCACAAACATAGTTGGAAAGATGGAAATGAAACCTTTTACTTATTTTTTCTCCAGCATTTTTAGCAATTCAGAAAATCTGCAAATATAAAATGCCCAATGGATAGTAAGACACAGTGTTACAGTTATTTTGCCCTCAAAGATGAAATTATAATGAGAAATCACACTTTAGGACTTTGCAGAATCAGGGTGACCTGAAGTACAGAACTATATAATTCCCAAATCTTCTGGTTACAAACCTTTTTAAAAGAGTCTAATCCTTGAAAGGTGAGCTGTAAGGGTTTTCTATAAATAAATGCATTGCCATCAAGGGGTTCAAAACCAATCACAGACTCTGAAATATTAGAGGAGATGAATTTTGGTCTAAAGTTATGATGAAGATTATGAGCCATTGCTTAAGACTTTGTCCATGCTTCATTCTTATGATGTATATTAGATCTTACTGTTGAGATTTGTTATGTGTAAGAAAAAACAATGTCTTCTGTGAAGACATTTTGGGCTAATTTCTTACTCTATATAGAGATTTTTCCCCCCTTAAATTCCGTAATCTGATTTCTGAGCTAAGAGAGATCAATATATTCAGGTTAAAAGAGAAAATAGCCACCTCAACCTTTCACTTACTCTCTGAACTAAAGCTTCAGAAAACATTTTGTAAATCATATCCCTTCAACAGTTTTTCACAACTTAATATCAACCTTTTATAACTCAACAGAGTAGCTTGACTGGTGTTTATAGCTCCCGAATAATTAGGACAGCAGGATAAATTGCTTTGCCTTTATAAGACTTTCTGGGTCTTCTTTGGGTCATGTGGAAATATTACATTTTCTCTGTGCTCTGTTTGTTTTTTTTTTTTTTTTTACTTTTTTTGGGGGGGGCAGGTGGGTAGAAGCTGAAAAACTGTCACTGTAATGACAGTGATGTGAACAATTCTATTGTCTGAACTTTGCCTCAGAGTTTCCATGTAGATTTAAAATATAAAGTTTTTATGGGTGACAAGGACAGAGGTCATGGAGAGGAGGAATTATGATTCAATTTAGTTTCACTGATTCCCATTGATATAAAACTTCAACCAACCAATTTGATCACAATGACTGGATCTTTCTGGTTTTCACTGAATTTAAGTCTACTGGTATAGCTTTGACATGTTAATAGCTTGCAATCAAAAGATGTTCAAAGATTAATAGGTTGATTTGAATTTCCTGGATGGATTTGAGGAGGAAAGAACAGATTTGGCTACATATTTGAAGTATGGAAATATAATACATATTATTTACACATATTAAATACCTCATTTCCTATAGCTCAAGTAAATAAAATAAAAATGGTAAGTTCTAGTTTTTACGACCTACTTATCTCTATTAAAAATGAAGTAGAATGTGGCTAAAAGTAGAATAACAGCGTCTTAGATAAGGACTTAAATTGGTAAAGTAAGGGTGTCATAGTACTTCTTTTAATTTAATTTAATTTAATTCAATTTAATTTAATTTTATTTTATTTTATTTTATTTTATTTTATTTTATTTTATTTTATTTTATTTTATTTTATTTTATTTTTATTTACATCCAAATTACTTAGCATATAGTGCAGCAATGATTTCAGGAGTAGATTCCTTAGTGCCCCTTACCCATTTAGCCCATCCCCCCTCCCACACCCTCTCCAGTAACCCTTTGCTTGTTCTTCATATTTAAGAGTCTCTTCTGTTTTGTTCTCCTCCCTGTTTTTATATTATTTTTGTTTCCCTTCCCTTAGGTTCATCTGTTTTGTCTCTTAAGGTCCTCATATGAGTGAAGTCGTATGATTTTTGTCTTTCTCTGACTAACTAATTTCACTTAGCATAATACCCTCCAGTTCCATCCACGTAGTTGCAAATGGCAAGATTTCATTCTTTTTGATCACCGAGTAATACTTCATTGTATGTATATACCACATCTTCTTTATCCATTCATCCATAGATGGACATTTGGGCTTTTTTCCATATTTTGGCTATTGTTGATAGAGCTGCTATAAACATGGGGGTGCATGTATCCCCTCAAAACAGCACACCTGTATCCCTTGGATAAATGCCTAGTAGTGCAATTGCTGGGTCATAAGGTAGTTCTATTTTTACTTGTTTCAGGAACCTCCATACTGTTTGCCAGACTGACTGCACCAGCTTGCATTTCCACCAACAGTGCATAAGAGATCCTCTTTCTCTGCATCCTAGCCACAATCTGTTGTTGCCTGAACTGTTAATATTAGCCATTCTGACAGGTGTAAGGTGGTATCTCATTGCGGTTTTGATTTGTATTTCCCTGATAATGAGTGATGTTTAGCATTTTTTCATGTGTCGGTTGGCCATCTGGATGTCTTCTTTGGAGAAGTGTCTATTCATGTCTTTTGCCCATTTTTTCACTGGATTATTTGTTTTTGGGTGTTGAGTTTGGTAAGTTCTTTATAGATTTTTGATACTAACTCTTTATCTGATATGTCATTTGCATCTGTTTCCTTCATTGTGCAGAAGCTTTTTACTTTGATAAGGTCCCAGTAGTTCAATTTTGCTTTTGTTTCCCTTATCTCCAGAGACATGTTGAGTAAGAAGTTGCTGCGGCCAAGATCAAAGAGGTTTTTGCCTGCTTTCTCCTCAAGGATTTTGATGGCTTCCTGTTTTATGTTTAGGTCTTTCATCCATTTTGAGTTTATTTTTGTGTATGGTGTAAGAAAGTGGTCCAGCTTCATTCTTCTGCATGTTTCCCAGCACCACATGCTGAAGAGACTGTCTTTATTCCATTGGATATTCATTCCTGCTTTGTCCAAGATTAGTTGGCCATACGTTTGTGGGTCCATTTCTGGGTTCTCTATTCTGTTCCATTTATCTGAGTGTCTGTTCTTGTGCCAGTATCACTCTGTCTTGATAATTACAGCTTTGTAGTATAGCTTGAAGTCTGGGATTGTGATGCCTCCTGCTTTGGTTTTCTTTTTCAAGATCGCTTTGGCTATTCAGGGTCTTTTTTGTTCCATACAAATTTTAGGATTATTTGTTCTAGCTCTGTGAAGAATGCTGGTGTTACTTTGATAGGGATTTCATTGAATATGTAGATTGCTTTGGGTAGTATCGACATTTTAACAATATTTGTTCTTCCTATCCAGGAGCATGGAATCTTTTTCCATTGTTTTGTGTCTTCTTCAATTTCTTTCATAAGCTTTCTATACTTTTCAGTGTATGGATTTTTCACCTCTTTGGTTAGATTTATTTCTAGGTATTTTATGTTTTTTGTGCAACTGTAAATGGGATCAATTCCTTGATTTCTCTTTCAGTCGCTTCATTGTTGCGACTGTATAGGAACGCAACCGATTTCTATGCATTGAGTTTATATCCTACAATTCTGTTGTATTCATGGATCAGTTCTAGCAGTTTTTGGTGGAATCTTTTGGGTTTTCCATATACAGTATCATGTCATCTGTGAGAGTGAAAGTTTGACCTCCTCCTGGCCAATTTGGATGCCTTTTATTTCTTTGTGTTGTCTGATTGCAGAGGCTAAGACTCCCAATACTATGTTGAATTACAGTGGTTGAGAGTGGACATCCCTGTCTTGTTCCTGACTTTAGGGGGAAAGCTCTCGGATTTCCCCATTGAGGGATGGCAGCATTGGGTCATTCGTATATGGCTTTTATGATCTCGAAGTATGCTCCTTCTATCCCTACTTTCTTGAGGGTTTTTATCAAGAAAGGATGCTGTGTTTTGTCATATGCTTTCTCTGCATCTATTGAGAGGATCATATGGTTCTTGTCTTTTCTTTTATTGATGTGATAAATCACGTTAATTGTTTTTGCAGATATTGAACCAGCCCTGCATCCCAGGTATAAATTCTGCTTGGTTATGGTGAATATTTTTTTTTTCAATATATGAAGTTTATTGTCAAATTGGTTTCCATACAACACCTAGTGCTCATCCCAAAAGGTGCCCTCCTCAATAACCATCTCCCACTCTCTCCCCCCTCCCACTCCCCCTCAACCCTCAGTTTGTTCTCAGTTTTTAAGAGTCTCTTATGCTTTGGCTCTCTTCCACTCTAACCTCCTTTTTTTTTTTTCCTTCCCCTCCCCCATGGGTTTCTGTTAAGTTTCTCAGGATCCACATAAGAGTGAAAACATATGGTATCTGTCTTTCTCTGTATGGCTTATTTCACTTAACATCACACTCTCCAGTTCCATCCATGTTGCTACAAAGGGCCATATTTCATTCTTTCTCATTGCCACGTAGTACTCCATTGTGTATATAAACCACAATTTCTTTATCCATTCATCAGTTGATGGACATTTAGGCTCTTTCCATAATTTGGCTATTGTTGAGAGTGCTGCTATAAACATTGGGGTACAAGTGCCCCTATGCATCAGTACTCCTGTATCCCTTGGGTAAATTCCTAGCAGTGCTATTACTAGGTCATAGGGTAGGTCTATTTTTAATTTTTTGAGGAACCTCCACACTGCTTTCCAGAGCGGCTGCACCAATTTGCATTCCCACCAACAGTGCAAGAGGGTTCCCGTTTCTCCACATCCTCGCCAGCATCTATAGTCTCCTGATTTGTTCATTTTGGCCACTCTGACTGGCGTGAGGTGATATGTGAGTGTGGTTTTGATTTGTATTTCCCTGATGAGGAGCGACGTTGAGCATCTTTTCATGTGCCTGTTGGCCATCCGGATGTCTTCTTTAGAGAAGTGTCTATTCATGTTTTCTGCCCATTTCTTCACTGGGTTATTTGTTTTTTGGGTGTGGAGTTTGGTGAGCTCTTTATAGATTTTGGATACTAGCCCTTTGTCCGATATGTCATTTGCAAATATCTTTTCCCATTCTGTTGGTTTCCTTTTAGTTTTGTTGGTTGTTTCCTTTGCTGTGCAGAAGCTTTTTATCTTCATAATGTCCCAGTAATTCATTTTTGCTTTTAATTCCCTTGCCTTTGGGGATGTGTCGAGTAAGAGATTGCTACGGCTGAGGTCAGAGAGGTCTTTTCCTGCTTTCCCCTCTAGGGTTTTGATGGTTTCCTGTCTCATATTCAGGTCCTTTATCCACTTTGAGTTTATTTTTGTGAATGGTGTGAGAAAGTGGTCTAGTTTCAACCTTCTGCATGTTGCTGTCCAGTTCTCCCAGCACCATTTGTTAAAGAGACTGTCTTTTGTCCATTGGATGTTCTTTCCTGCTTTGTCAAAGATGAGTTGGCCATACGTTTGTGGGTCTAGTTCTGGGGTTTCTATTCTATTCCATTGGTCTATGTGTCTGTTTTTGTGCCAATACCATGCTGTGTTGATGATTACAGCTTTGTAGTAGAGGCTGAAGTCTGGGATTGTGATGCCTCCTGCTTTGGTCTTCTTCTTCAAAATTACTTTGGCTATTTGGGGCCTTTTGTGGTTCCATATGAATTTTAGGATTGCTTGTTCTAGTTTCAGGAAGAATGCTGGTGCAATTTTGATTGGGATTGCATTGAATGTGTAGATTGTTTGGGGTAGTATTGACATTTTGACAATATTTATTCTTCCAATCCATGAGCATGGAATGTTTTTCCAATTCTTTATATATTCTTCAATATCCTTCATAAGTTTTCTATAGTTTTCAGCATACAGATCTTTTACATCTTTGGTTACATTTATACCCAGGTATTTTATGCTTCTTGGTGCAATTGTGAATGGGATCAGTGTCTGTATTTGTCATTCTGTTGCTTCATTATTAGTGTATAAGAATGCGACTGATTTCTGTACATTGATTTTGTATCCTGTAACTTTGCTAAATTCATGTATCAGTTCTAGCCGACTTCTGATGGAGTCTATCAGATTTTCCATGTATAATATCATGTCATCTGCAAAAAGTGAAAGCTTAACTTCATCTTTGCCAATTTTGATGCCTTTGATTTCCTTTTGTTGTCTGACTGCTGATGCTAGACCTTCCAACACTATATTAAACAATGGTGGTGAGAGTGGACATCCCTGTCATGTTCCTGATCTCAGGGAAAAAGCTCTCAGTTTTTCCCCATTGAGGATGATGTTAGCTGTGGGCTTTTCATAAATGGCTTTTGTCATCTTTAAGTATGTTCCTTCTATCCCGACTTTCTCAAGGGTTTTTATTAAGAAAAGTTGCTGAAATTTGTCAAAGGCCTTTTCTGCATCGATTTACAGGATCATATCGTTCTTTTCCTTTATTAATGTGATGTATCACGTTGATTGATTTGCGAATGTTGAACCAGCCCTGCATCCCAGGAATGAATCCCACTTGATCATGGTGAATAATTCTTTTTATATGCTGTTGAATTCGATTTGCTAGTATCTTATTGAGAATTTTTGCATCCATATTCATCAGGGATATTGGCCTGTAGTTCTCTTTTTTTACTGGGTCTCTGTGTGGTTTAGGAATCAAAGTAATACTGGCTTCATAGAATGAGTCTGGAAGTTTTCCTTCCCTTTCTATTTCTTGGAATAGCTTGAGAAGGATAGGTATTATCTCTGCTTTAAACGTCTGATAGAACTCCCCTGGGAAGCCATCTGGTCCTGGACTCTTATTTGTTGGGAGATTTGATGACTGATTCAATTTCTACGCTGGTTATGGGTCTGTTCAAGCTTTCTATTTCCTCCTTATTGAGTTTTGGAAGTGTGTGGGAGTTTAGGAATTTGTCCATTTTTTCCAGGTTGTCCAGTTTGTTGGCATATAATTTTTCATAGTATTCCCTGATAATTGCTTGTATCTCTGAGGGATTGGTCGTAATAATTCCATTTTCATTCATGATTTTATCTATTTGGGTCATCTTCCTTTTCTTTTTGAGAAGCCTGGCTAGAGGTTTATCAATTTTGTTTATTTTTTCAAAAAACCAACTCTTGGTTTCGTTGATCTGCTCTACAGATTTTTTAGATTCTATATTGTTTATTTCTGCTCTGATCTTTATTATTTCTCTTCTTCTGATGGATTTAGGCTGTCTTCTGCTGTTCTGCTTCTATTTCCTGTAGGTGTGCTGTTAGATTTTGTATGTGGGATTTTTCTTGTTTCTCTAGGCCTGGATTGCAACGTATTTTCCTCTCAGGACTGCCTTCGCTGCGTCCCAAAGTGTTTGGATTGTTGTATTTTCATTTTCGTTTGTTTCCATATATTTTTTAATTTATTTTCTAATTGCCTGGTTGACCCATTCATTCGTTAGTAGGGTGTTCTTTAACCTCCATGCTTTTGGAGGTTTTCCAGACTTTTTCCTATGGTTGATTTCAAGCTTCATAGCATTGTGGTCTGAAAGTATGCATGGTATGATTTCAATTCTTGTATACTTATGAAGGGCTGTTTTGTGACCCAGTATATGATCTATCTTGGAGAATGTTCCATGTGCACTCGAGAAGAAAGTATATTCTGTTGCTTTGGGATGCAGAGTTCTAAATATATCTGTCAAGTCCATCTGATCCAATGTATCATTCAGGGCCTTTGTTTCTTTATTGACCGTGTGTCTAGATGATCTATCCATTTCTGTAAGTGGAGTGTTAAAGTTCCCCGCAATTACCACATTCTTATCAGTAAGGTTGCTTATGTTTGTGAGTAATTGTTTTACATATTTGGGGGCTCCCGTATTGGGCGCATAGACATTTATAATTGTTAGCTGTTCCTGATGGATAGACCCTGTGATTATTATATAATGCCCTTCTTCATCTCTTGTTACAGCCTTTAATTTAAAGTCTAGTTTGTCTGATATAAGTGTGGCTACTCCAGCTTTCTTTTGACTTCCAGTGGCATGATAAATAGTTCTCCATCCCCTCACTCTCAATCTGAAGTTGTCCTCAGGTCTAAAATGAGTCTCTTGTAGACAGCAAATAGATGGGTCTTGTTTTTTTATCCATTCTGATACCCTATGTCTTCTGGTTGGCGCATTTAGTCCATTTACATTCAGTGTTATTATAGAAAGATATGGGTTTAGATTCATTGTGATGTCCGTAGGTTTCATGCTTGTAGTGATGTCTCTGGTACTTTGTCTCACAAGATCCCCCTTAGGATCTCTTGTAGGGCTGGTTGAGTGGTGACGAATTCCTTCAGTTTTTGTTTGTTGGGAAGACCTTTATCTCTCCTTCTATTCTAAATGACAGACTTGGTGGATAAAGGATTCTCAGCTGCATATTTTTTCTGTTCATCACATGGAAGATCTCTTGCCATTCCTTTCTGGCCTGCCAAGTTTCAGTAGAGAGATCCATCACAAGTCTTATAGGTCTCCCTTTATATGTTACAGCGTGTTTATCCCTAGCTGCTTTCAGAATTTTCTATTTATCCTTTTATTTTGCCAGTTTCAGTATGATATGTCGTGCAGAAGATCGATTCAAGTTACGTCTGAAGGGAGTTCTCTGTGCCTCTTGGATTTCAATGCCTTTTTCCTTCCCCAGATCAGGGAAGTTCTTAGCTATGATTTCTTCAAGTATACCTTCAGCACCTTTCCCTCTCTCTTCCTCCTCTGGAATATCAATTATGAGTAGATTATTTCTCTTTAGTGCATCACTTAGTTCTCTAATTTTCCCCTCATACTCCTGGATTTTTTTTATCTCTCTTATTCTCAGCCTCTTCTTTTTCCATAATTTTATCTTCCAGTTCACCTCTTCTCTCCTCTGCCTCTTCAATCTGAGCTGTGGTTGTCTCCATTTTATTTTGCAGCTCATTGATAGCATTTTTTAGCTCCTCCTGGCTGTTCCTTAGTCCCTTGATCTCTGTAGCAAGAGATTCTCTGCTGTCCTTTATACTGTTTTCAAGCCCAGCGATTAATTTTATGAGTATTATTCTAAATTCACTTTCTGTTATATTGTTTAAATCGTTTTTGATCAGTTCGTTAGCTGTTGTTATTTCCTGGACATTTTTTTGAGGGGAATTCTTCCGTTTCGTCATTTTGGATAGTCCCTGGAGTGGTGCGGGACTGCAGGGCACTTCCCCTGTGCTGTCTTGAATACCTTGCGTTGGTGGGTGGGGCCACAGTCAGACCTGATGTCTGCCCCCAGCCCACTGCTGGGGCCACAGTCAGACTGGTGTGTGCCTTCTCTTCCCCTCTCCTAGGGGCGGGATTCACTATGGGGTGGCATGGCCGTCTGGGCTACTTGCACACTGCCAGACTTGTGGTGTTGGGGATCTGGCGTATTAGCTGGGGTGAATCAGCAAGGTGCACAGGGGCGGGAGGCACAGGCTCAGCTCGCTTTTCCTTCGGAGATCCACTTCGGGAGGGGCCCTGTGGCACTGGGAGTCAGACCCGCCGGAGGGATGGATCCACAGAAGCACAGCATTGGGTGTTTGCGCGGTGCAAGCAAGTTCCCTGGCAGGAACTGGTTCCCTTTGGGATTTTGGCTGGTGGATGGGTGAGAGAGATGGCACTGGCTAGCGCCTTTGTTCCCCGCCAAGGTGAGCTCTGTCGTCCGGGGCTCAACAACTCTCCCTCCCGTTGTCCTCCAGTCCTCCTGTTCTCTGAGCAGAGCTGTTAGCTTATAACCTTCCAGATGTCAAGTCCCTCTTGCTGTCGGAACCCACTCCGTCCGGCCCCTCCACTTTTGCCAGCCAGTCTCGGGGTCTCTGCTTGGCTGTGGGCCACCCCTCCGCCCCGGCTCCCTCCTGCCAGTCCGTGTAGTGCGCACCGCCTCGCCGCCCTTCCTACCCTCTTCTGTGGGCCTCTCATCTGCGCTTGGCTCTGGAGACTCCGTTCTGCTAGTCTTCTATCAGTTTTCTGGGCTATTTAGGCCGGTGTAGGTGGAATCTAAGTGATCAGCAGGATGCGTGGTGAGCCCAGCGTCCTCCTATGCCACCATCTTCCCAGGATCCCCCTGAATAATTTTTTTAATGTATTGTTGGATCTGGTTGGCTAATATATGTTGAGGATTTTTGCATCCATGTTCATCAGGGAAATTGGTCTAAATTTCTCCTTTTTAGTGGGGTCTCTGTCTGGTTTTGGAATCAAGTTAATGCTGGCTTCATAGAAAGAGTTTGGAATTTGCCTTCCATTTCTATTTTTTGGAACACCTTCAAGAGAGTAGGTGTTACCTCCTCCTTAAATGTTTGGTAGAATTCCCCTGGAAAGCCATCTGACCCTGGACTCTTGTTTTTTGGCAGATTTTTGATTACTAATTTGATTTCCTTACTGCTTATGGGTCTGTTCAAATTTTCTATTTCTTCCTGTTTCAGTTTTGGTAGTGTATATATTTCTAGGAATTTGTCCATTTCTTCCAGATCACCCATTTTATTGGCATATAATTGCTCATAATATTCTCTTATTATTGTTTTTATTTCTGCTGTGTTGGTTGTGATCTCTCCCCTTTCATTCTTGATTTTATTTATTTGGGTCCTTTCCTTTTTCTTTTTGATCAAACTGCATAGTGGTTTATCAATTTTGTTAATTCTTTCAAAGAATCAACTTCTAATTTCATTAATCTGTTCTACTATTTGTTTGGTTTTGATAGCATTAATTTCTGCTCTAATCTTTATTATTTCCTGTCTTCTGTTGGTTTTGGGTTTTATTTGTTATTGTTTTTCCAGCTCCTTAGATGTAAGTTTAGGTTGTGTATCTGAGATCTTTCTTCCTTCTTTAGGAAGGCCTGTATTGCTATACACTTTCCTCTTATGACTGCCTTTGCTGTGTCCCAGAGGTTTTGTGTTGTGGTGTTATCATTTTCATTGACTTCCATATACCTTTTAATTTCCTGTTTAACTGCTTGGTTAGCCCATTCATTCTTTAGTAGGATGTTCTTCAGTCTCCAAGTATTTGTTACCTTTCCATTTTTTTTTCTTGTGGTTGATTTAGAGTTTCATAGCGTTGTGGTCTGAAAACATGCACAGTATGATCTCAGTGTTTTTGTACTTATTTAGGGCTTATTTGTGTCCCAGTATATGGTCTCTTCTGGAGAACGTTCCATGTGCATTGGAGAAGAATGTATATTCTGCTGCTTTAGGATGAAATGTTCTGAAAATATTTGTTAAGTCCATCTGGTCCAGGATGTCATTCAAAGCCATTGTTTCCTTGTTGATTTTTTGATTAGATGATCTGTCCATTGTTGTGAGCTGGGTGTTGAAGTCTTCTACTATTATGGTATTGCCATTGATGAGTTTCTTTATGTTTGTGATTAATTTATATATATATTTGGGTTCTCTCACATTTGGCACATAAATGTTTACAATTGTTAGGTCTTCTTGGTCGATAGACCCCTTGATTATGATATAATGCCCTTCTGCATCTCTTGATACAGTCTTGATTTTAAAGTCTAGATTGTCTGATGTAAGTATGGCTACTCTGGCTTTCTTTCTTTTGTTGACCATTAGCATGATAGATGGTTCTCCATCCCCTTATTTTCAATCTGAAGGTGTCTTTAGGTCTAAAGTGGGTCTCTTGTAAACAGCATATCGATAGATCTTATTTTCTTATCCATTCTGTTACCCTGTGTCTTTTGATTGGAGCATTGAGTCCATTGACATTTAGAGTGAGTACTGAAAGATATGAATTTATTGCCATTATGATGCTTGTAGAGTTGGTGTTTCTGGTGGTGTTCTCTGGTCCTTTATAATCTTTGTTGTTTTTGGTGTTTATATATATATATTATATATATATTATTTATATATATAATTAATGTATATAGTATATAAATATACATATATAAACACACACATATAAATGTATATATATATACATATATGTAAACATATGTATATATACACATAAACATATATATACATAAACACACACACACACACACACACACACACACATATATAAACAACAAAAGTAACAGAGTAGAAAGGATGAAAAAATATATATATATATAAATGGATATATATGTATATATATATAAATGTATATACATATATGTGTGTATATATTATATATAATATACATTATATATATACATATATATATATATTTATATATATATATATATTTTCATCTTTTCTCCCCTCAGAGAGTCCCCCTGAAAATTTCTTGCAGGGCTGGTTTAGTGGTCACAAACTCCTTTAGTTTTTATTTGGGAAGCTTTTAATCTCTCCTTCTATTTTGAACAACAGCCTTGCTGGATAAAGAATTCTTGGTGGCATATTTTTCTGATTCAGCACATTGAATATATACTGCCACTCCTGGCCTGTCAAGTTTTTGTGGATAGGTCTGCTGCAAACCTGATCTGTCTTCCCTTCCCTGTTTTTCCCTTTGTTGTTTCATGATTCTCTCTTTGCCTGAGTATTTTGTGAATTTGACTATGATATGCCTTGTTGATGGTCGGTTTTTGTTTAACTAATGAGGGTCCTCTGTGCTTCCTGGATTTTGACGTCTGTGTCTTTCCCCAGGTTAGGAAAGGTTTCTGCTGTGATTTGCTCACAAAACCCTTCTACCCCTATTTCTCTCTATTACTCTTCTGGGACCCCTATGATTCTGATGTTCCTTTTTAATGTGTCACTGATTTCTCTAATTCTTAAATCATGCTCTTTTGCCTTCATCTCCCTCTTTTTTTCAGCTTCATTATTCTCTATGAGTTTGTCCTCTATATCGTTGATTCTCTATTCTGCCTCATCCATCCTTGCTGCTGCTGCATCCATCCATGATTGCAGCTCAGTTATAGAATTTTTAATTTCATCCTGGCTATTTTTTACTTCTTTTATCTCTGAAGAAAGGGATTCTAATCTATTTTCGACTCCAGCTAGTATTCTTATCGTGATTCTAAATTCTGTTTCAGACATCTTGCTTGTATCTGTGTTGTTTAAATCCCTTGCTGTCGTTTCTTCGTGCATTTTCTTTTGGGGTGAATTCCTTCATTTTGTCATTTTGAAGGGAGAAAAGGAATTAATGAGGTTGAAAAATTAAAATCAAAAAATAAAATTAAAAAATATTAAAATTAAAAAAATTAAACACACACACACAAAAATTGAATAAATGATGCTAGATCCTAGGTGTGTTTTGGTCTGGGTGTTGTAAGTGGTTTGACAGATTAGAGAAAAAAAAGGGGGGGGGAAGGAAATCATTTGAAAATTTGAAAAAATGAATACACTGAAATAGACTAAAATGAGATGATGGGAGTAAAATAAAATTTGAAAAAATATACACAAAGTAAAGAATATTGTAGAAAATAATTAAAGAAAAATATTTTTAATAAAAATTAAAAATAAATATGAATTTTTTCTTTTTCTATATTCAAGAAAAAGAAACAAAAAATAGAGAAAGATAAAAAAGAAAAAAAAGGAAATCGTTTGAAAATTTGAAAAAGTGAATACACTGTTGTAGACTAAAATAAAATGATGGAAGTAAAATAGAATTTGAAAAAATTTACATAAAAGCAAAAATTATAGTAATAAAAATTAAAAATATTTTAATAGAAATTAAAAGTAAAAATGAACTTTTTCTCTTTTTGTATTCAAGAAAAAGAAAAGAAACAAAAAACAAAGAAAAAGAAAGAAAAGAAATTGTTTGAAAATTTGAAAAGGTGAATACACTGAAGAAGATTAAAATAAAATGATGGAAGTAAAATAAAATTTGAAAAATTTTACACAAAAGTAAAACATATAGTAATAAAAATTAAAGAAAATATTTTTAATAAAAATTGAAAATAAAAATGAATTTTTTCTCTCTCTGTATTCAAGAAAAAGAAGTGTAAAAGAGAAAAAAAAAGAAAATTGAATAGATGGACCTGCTAACAGACTGAAGTAGGACTGAAATTACTTCGTTTTCCCCTAGAAGTCAGTCTATGTAGCACTTTATAGTTCATAAACTAAGCCAGCAGTGAGACTTGTGTTCTTGAGGAGTGAAGTTGGCCCAGTTGGGCGGGGCTCAGTGTAACGACTCCAATCTCCACTAGATGGAGCTGTTATCCCACTGTAGTGGATTGTTGCAGTGCTCATAGGTGCATATGCGCATGTGCGGGAGTGGTGAAAATGGCCATCCTCTGTCTTCAGCTTTCATCCACTCCCCACTTTTTCACTGTCTGTGACCAGGCCCCAGGCAGTACCTCTCTCCCAAGTTTTGTCTCAGATGCAGCTGTTTTCCCCAGCCCCTTACTTCCAAAGGACTGCGGTTTTGACCCATTCCACCCTCTGCAGGAGGGACTCACCAAAGCAGTGGCCAAATGAGCAATGGCCGAATGTTGGCTGCACCCAGGAATGCTTGCTGGACCCTGCTGCTGCCTATGCCCCGAGACTCTGGCCAGGTGCCAGCCCACCCCAGAAAATGTTGGCAAGATAGTGTGGCAGCAGTGTTTCAGGGATTATGGAAAATCACAACACACATCTGACACCAGGCTTCACCCTTAATGACCTTGTTTCAGCACCAGCGAATGTGGCCGTTTTCTGGAGTCTGCTGGGACCAGGTGGCTTCAACAGTCTCTACCAAATGTCCTTCCAGCAGTGGAACCGCTTTTCCCCGTGTGGCCCGAGAACCTCCGGGACCCCACTCTGCTCCTGGGGATTTGCCCTTCCCACCAGAGCACCGCCAGGTATCGAGCTATGGAGTTGCAGCCTTTGCACTCCCCTTGTTTACAGTCTTAATGGAATTTAAACCCTCTCCTTTCTCCTTTCTCCTTCCTCCTTTCTCCCTTTTTAGTTTAGTCCCAGCAGCTGTTTCCAATTTTCCACTTTATCTCCAGCTGCTTTTGGGGAGGGGTGCTTTTCCCGTATTCCTCCCCCCCCAGTCTCCATCCTCTCTCTGCTCGTAAAAGCACCTCCCTTTCTGTGCCTTCTCACTCCCCAAGTTCACTTCTCTGCACCGTGTATCTGCTGAATTCTGTGGTTCAGGTTGTGCAGATTGTTGTGTTAATTCTCCAATCAGTTTTCTAGGTGTGTTGGATGTTTTATTGTTGGTCTGGCTGTATTTCACAGACGTGAGACACACAAAAAGCTTCCATGCTGTTCCGCCATCTTGGCTCCTCCCCAGCGTACTTCTTAAAATACATGGTATAACACAAGGAAGAAACATACGTAATATGCTATAAGTTACTAAAATATTGTGCATATTGCATCAAATTCCAAAACATCTAATGCTAGCTCTGATGTCTCTTTACAATCAAAATGACAAATCTAAGGGACTCACTGGGCTTTAATGCATGCTTCTTAACATGCTTTTCTTCAAGTAATGATATTTATTAAAAACCTATTGTGTTAACCTTTGGAGTAGGAAAGATTTTAAAAAAGACATGGTATATTTGTCAGTACCTCCACATATAAAGAAGGAGGGAATATGTATAGATGTAATTTCAGTTCAAAGTATCCATTTTGATAAGTATTACAAATATATGTTTGCACACAGTGAATATGACTGACTTTGCCTGAGGCCCACAGCAACACAGAAGGGATTTAGGTCTGGCAGAGATCTTACATTGTATCTTGTTGAAAGATATCAGCATAAAAGGGGCGGGGGGGAAGATACCAGGTAAAAAGAAAAGTGTGTTCATCAGAGTCTAATCAGAAGACAGAAACCACATTCGTTAATCTGAACAGGAAAATAGAATTGTTAACCATTAACATTTAGCCACATTTTGGGCTAAAAGAGGAAAAAGAGAACTGAGAAGTATAAAGAAATAATAAATACAGAAAGTGCTACTACCTCTAAGAATGAGGGAGAACACCCAAAGGTGGAACAAATTTGAAAAAGTGCACCACCCCAACTCCCAACCCAACCCCAGAATAAGGGTCAAACCTCATTGGAGAGTGTGAACAAGAGACTTGCTGCTGGTGAAGAAATATACCAGAAAGTCGGGGCTCAAGATGGTTTGGGGCACAGCCTCGTATGGGACTAAGAAACCTGCTAGACCAGAGTTGGTCCACAAGAACCAGGGCTGTGTGGGTGAAGTGCTCACTGCGGTGCCTGCTGGCAAGAGTTGGTCCAGAAGATGGAGAGTGAGTGTCGCTAGACCACCCTTTAGCCACTAGCTGCTGTGTTACAGGAGGAAGGTGGAATCCCTCTGGACCAAAAAGAGAAGCTTATTCTTTGTTATGGTCTTGCAGTGGCTTTCCTGCATCCTTTATTGACAAAGCCTTACATTGCACCAGGTGGTCATGGAAAAATACAGAGTTAAGTCTCACAAAGTAGGGTAAAGACAAGTGGATTGGAGCTGAGAAACAATACAACTTGTGGGATTTGGGCTTCATTGAGCATGAAAAAGCATGGATAACTTAGAAAACATCAAACAGTTGAGTGTGGCTTGGAGAGAATAACTTTGGTAAGATGTATAGAGGGTCTGGAATAGTTGAAGCCAGATAGTCAAAGCAGTGTAAAACAATTCTGAGCAGATCTTAAGGACAGTGATAAGGTGAGATTTGTTCTGAATGCTTTCATCATGGAGGATGAACCAAATGATTTTAAGGCTTTAGGGAATGAATCTCACCCTTGAAAATGTAGCAGAATCACCTGGAAAGACATAAAGTATCATAGGATTCTGTGTTTATTTTTATCTTTCCCGCATCAAAATCTATAGGCTAACACTCTTAAACCAGGAGATTCTAGTGTTAACTGACCTGAGTTTTTTGACTATAGTGAAAAAATGACAATGATTCAAATCAAAGCAGTTAGTAGTGAGGTAGAATTGGGAAAACTTAATCTTCTAAAGTTGCATATTTTTAAGTGACTTCGTATATGAAACATATGTAGAGTTGTTTCAAGGCAAACTTTCATCTTCAGTATTCTTCCTCTTTGATGCTCTCTCAACAAGTAACTCAAATACTCACCTATCAAAATTTGTCAGGAAAGGTTCTCATGTCAATCACTTGTATATACGTGTGAATTCAAATCAAAGTGTTTCTTTTTCCTAGATGTATTTGAAGTTTGTGTCTGACCTTGTACTGCAGAATATACAATTTTGTTCTTATTAAAAGACTTCAAGTATCATGGAATTAGGCAAGTTGGGTGGCCCTCTGATATCCCATATACACAAATAAATGATTGCTCAATCTGGCAACATTTAAGGCTGTTATAGTTGTTATCTGAGAGGGAGAGAGTGCTTAATGCTCAGAACCCAAGTTCTCATGATTCTGGATTAATAAATCATCTTGTATAGATGCTTAGAGAAAGACAGATAGACTGATAAATAGATGAATATGTACTTTGTTTCCACTTTAGTAGACCCAGTTCATTTGTAATTTTCTATCTGGTAAGGTTTATGTAAAAGAGACAAGGTACTCTAATATGCCTTGTGTATTTGGATTTTTGGTCATGCTGAAGCTGTTCTCCTGTGCCTAAAGAACCAGAAAATAAAGATACTAAAGGAAGTGCAGAAGCTCATTTAATGATTATATACTTAACAAAGTCTGAGGATCTTGAAGCAAAGACTATGATATCTAAAGAATTTTTAAGTACCCTGGTAGAATAATTAACAAATCATTACTGAAACAAAACTCATATGACATTTTCTGACATTTAATTATGTTTAAGGTCTAAAATAACGCAGTGTGTTATGTTGACAATTAAAAAAATAGATTTGGAAAGGTTGCATGCTTCAGTGCAATTTATTTTAGTGTCTGAAAAATTAGTTTAATCAAAAAATGGTTCCTCCCCTTAAAATGGCCAGTGCTAGCAATTAAAATGAAAATAAAGGTCCACTTGGTTTATTTCTATGTGAAACATATTGAGCAGATCTGCTTTAGAAATTGTAAGGCTTTCAAATCTGCAGGAAATGTACTGCACTCTTGATACCCCTTTATGTATTGGCTTATTGGAAAATAGCTCACAAGGTTTGGAATTGTGGTTAATTAAAACAGAGACAAAGAGAAAAGGCAACCACTCTCAAGTTGTTGTCTGGAGTTCCCAAACAGTTTCTGACTCATTCCATTAGCAAAACTGTCACAACATAGCACTTCATTGGCAATATGCAGAACAGTTTTCAGGACCAACTGACAGAGAAAACCAAGGCTGCTTGTTATATCTTACATCTTGACTGGTTGTTAAAGTCCCATCAAAGCCAAATATGATTCTATTACAGACCCATTTTCAATCATTTAAATTATTTCCCCTTTAGCTTAATCCACAAAGGGTCCAAATAACATGCAGATGTTAGGGAAAGGAGGACAACAATGATTGTTTAATATTTCAGTGAATTATTTGAGGTTATCTGGTACATTATCTTTTCAAGTCTCCAGGTAAAGAAGCCTATGTACGGTTGGTGTTGATTGAAAAATAATAAATAAAGTTTATAACCATGGTTGGTAATCCATGTCAGATAAATAAAAGGGAATCCTGAAATTTGGCTGAAGGGAAATAAGATTCATATTTGAGAAGTGAAAAAATATTTTGAAGATAATACTTAGTTAACCAAGAATTCAGCTCAAATGATCACAAAAGGCATCTGGTCAACACAAGAGTGAGTGTGGAAAGAACTGAAAACCCTGTGTAAAGGGCACATGGCAAACACCATTAGTGAAGATACAGGGCTTATTGGGGAAAAAATATAGACAGGCATCTAGTCAAGTAAACATAACCCCTCACCCCTAACCCTCATTATCTGATGGCTTAGGACAGACATACATGGTCAGCATTCATCGTGACCAGCACAGAATGTCCAATAGAGAGTGTCCCTGTTTCTGTAATACTCTTAACTATTTATTGGGTCAGGGAGCAGACTACATCCATAAACCTATAAACTTACTGATCAGAGAAGTAGACATGTTATAAATGGGAGGCTCTGGAGGTTGCTGGCATATGTCAGCTTGTTCTTCTGTTGACATCACTCAGACCTGTTATAACAGCTCTTCTCTAAGCTCCTACAAGTGGAGAGATAATTAGTCTCCAAACCTTCAGTGACTTTATTCAGGAAACTGACTGTACTTTTCCTTTATTCCATGTGTTTATTATATCACTGCTTACTTTCATCATTGTTAATGTATGCCCTGGATAAAATTATGCCAGAATCAATGTAGGGTTTGTATGCTCGATATGTGGAAAGCTCCACAGCAGGCCCTGCCTTCCATTGTCATCCTTTCTCACTTTCTTGTCTTCTTCACAAAAAAATGTATTAATGACCTGTAATTCCAGAAGTTGAAAAGCCCCTGTTCTGGTGTTAATTTATCTTGGAATCAAGTGGCTGTGGCAAATAAATTGATTTTTCAGAATCATTCTGTACACTAAGTCTGTCAGCAGCATTCAAAGAACTAGCACTTAGAGGTTTAGACGGCTGGTCCTACACATGTATTTTTAAGGGCTATGTATTCGGACAGTCCTTGATACAGGGACAGTCCTTGATACAAGCACTTGTTTTCCTCATTCTTCTCCAGTCCCTTAAATCAATCTCTCTTTCAGTCTCATCCCAATTAGGGGTCCAATATATTCCAGCTATAGCACTACTATTGAGTATCCCAATAGTGTGATCATAGTGTAGGCAGGTGAAAAATCATGAGTAGGCACTACTCACATTTTGGACCATATCATTCTTTGTTGTAAGAGTCTATCCTGTGCATTTTAGAGTGCTTATCAGCATCCCCAGCCTCTACCTACTAGATGCCAATAGCAACCTTCACCAATTGTGACAATCAAAATGGTCTCTACACATTGTGAAATACTCCTTGGTGAGCAAAACTCATTCTTTCTCTCTCTTTTTATAGTGTTAATTTATTTTTGAAAGAGAGAGAGACAGAGCATGAGCAAGGGAGGGTCAGAGAGTGAGAGAGACACAGAATTCGAAGCAGGATCCAGGCTCTAAGCTGCCAGCACAGAGTCCAATGTGGGACTTGAACACACAAACCACGAGATCATGACCTGAGCTGAAGTCAGTTGCTTAACCCACTGAGCCACCCAGGCACCTTGAGCAAAACTCATTCTTAATTAAAAACCACTGATACATATGTGTGTGTGTGTGTGTGTGTGTGTGTGTGTGTGTGAGAGAGAGAGAGAGAGAGAGAGAGAGAAGGTTAGAGAAAGAGAGAGAGATACGTATCACATGCACATATGCATATATATAATACACACCCATAAACATGCATGTATCCTACATTGCCTAGCACAGAAACTCAGAATAAACAGATGTTTACTACAAGCTGAAGAGAGGAAGAGAAACAGTGATGATAAGAGGAAGAAAAGGAAAGAAAGAAAAAGGATGAAAGAAGAAAGCAAGATTTATTAAAATTTACTATTATGTATAATTTTTTGTTTACAGTTAGATTATTCCAATTCTGTAATTGACAAATAAGTACCTCATAAAATCTTTCAACAAAATAAATATAGGCTACAAGTATGTATGGGTTCAGGATTCCTTGAATATGAATCATTTTTATGTAAGTTTTACAACAGGTGTGACGTTGACATCTCATTTTATTTTTATCCCAGTCTAATTGGTTACAAGAAGTTGACATAAAGATACTGAACCTGGAATCTTTGCCTCATCTCTAACAGAACCCTAAGTGCCTTAAGTTCCCTTTTGGTTTTTACCTCTCACATCTTCTAAGAGGGGTTATTTCCCTGTTTCTTGCTATTTCCCTGGCTCTCTGCTACCATTCAGTGCAATCAGTTAACATCCATATTTCCTTCCACCTTTAGTTGACTCTTTGTTAAGAAGAATTCGAGTTACCTAGACGAAGAAGGGTATAAAGATAATTCCTTTAAACCCATCCAAGTGAGTTGAAAGTACTGTTAGTATCTTTCTGTCTGAACAGTAGGTGTATCTACAAGGGATACAGTGGACATGGAATTTAGTGACTCCAAAATTTCATATTCATGTCTTAATGTCATGGTAGCTTACCCACACTCTCTATGAGAATGATGCACCTAGTAGTGAATTCACTGGTAAGAATTTGTCAAAGACTTTGGCTTATCAACTATTGTTCTCCCAACTTGTCACTTGTTCAAGTGGGAAGTTAAAGACTCAAGTCTTGATCTGGTCAATGTGGATGAACACAATAATAAGAGATGCTGGAACTCCTGTGTGGCTCAGTTGTTTAAGCATCTGACTCTTGACTTCAGCTCAGGTCATGATCTTACAGGCTCATGAGATAGAGCTCCACTTTAGACTCTGTGCTGACAGTGTGAACACTGCTTGGGATTCTCTCCTTCCCTCTCTCTCTGCTCCTCTCATGCTTGTGCTCTCTGTCTCTCTATCAAAATAAATAAACATTTTTAAAAATAGTAAGAGATGTTGAAAACTACTGCTATCTTTGGAAATAGGACTCGTTAGAAGTAGGATTTATGTTTTATGTATGTATATATGTGTGTATTTATTACTTACTTATTTTTTGTGTGTTTTATCATTTCCTTACAAACTCCTAATACCTACTTATTAGGTGTGTATATCTACTTTCCACTGAGTCGGTGACCTCATCATGCTTAGTGACATAAAATTTAGTGGCCCTAGGAAATAAAATTTAAGAGTTGGAATCTGCTGTTTAATATAAGTTCTTACTTTTGCCTATCTAGCATAGTACATGATGACATATACTAAGAGATGCTCACACACTTTTTTTTATATCTTAAGGAGAGGTCATTGAAAATAAGTTTAAGAATTCTCTTACTCCATAGCTCAGATCACAGCTTTTTTCTTTGGTTCCATTCAATGAACTAGAAAACATAGCAGCAACAACTCAGAACAAAGGACTATTTTCCTCACTCTTAGGGGAATCTTCTCCTTTATAGATAAGGTCAACTTCCTAGGAGGCCCACATATATTTTACATAGAAAAAAATGAATGAAACCTTGGTACTAATAGTACTTGGTATAAATAGAACTTCTGTTTGGCTATGACACAGACTAAATTTGCTTGTGGAATTATCTTGGAGCAAACCCTCTTTATCTTGTGGTGTCCAAAAGAAAATATTCTGAGTCTGGAATAACTACTGTAATAAGCAAACATTCAGAACACAATCTTGAAAATTGATTACAAACAGCTTTCTTTCTGTTTCTGCCTCTCATTACATCTTTGAGTTTAATATAAATATATATAATGTATGTATATATGTAAACATAATCTTAAGTCAGATGAAAAATATTAGTATCTGGTTAGAGAATATATAGTATTGAAGTGTATAAAAATACATTTTATGGCAGTTAAATGCAATATTGTTGATATACATTGGAGATAAAAAGAAAATGGAAAATAGCCTTGCTCAAAATCCTTTTAAAAACATCACATTGTTAAAGTGTGCTCATAATACTTAATAAGAGTGTATGTCCTATATCAAAATGTGAAATACTATGATAATGCCATGTTATATAACTTAAATTTTAAATTATTTTTATGAACATATCTAGAAAGATAAATTTTGAAATATTTTATCATTTTGATTAGTGGTTTTATTGATTTGCAGCCTATCATTCTATGCAAAATTCAATATTAACTCAATTATCTTCAGTCATTACCTAGGGATCAATTTTAAGAACCCTCTTATTCCCACTATTAAATAAAAGCAACACTAATGATATTCTGTCAGCTTCAAATTGACTGATTTATCACATCATTACACAGCCATTCTGCATCTGCACTTTGTTTGTGGAATAATATAGCTTGAAAATAACAAATCACTATGTTCTCTACTAGTGAAATTGTTAGTAGAAAGGCAACTCACACACCAAGAAACAAATAGAACTGCAATGTTTAGGGGCATTTGACTTATATATTAGCTATGTGTCAGTCACACTTCTAAACATTTACAACTACTCCATTTCTAATATTTCTAAATCTCTCTCCTCACTGCTTCTGACTGCTTGCTCTGCTTTGACCATTTGATAGATACACCTCTGAAATCAATCCACCTGTACAAAATATCTGGTTCTGGTTGGTTCTGACCATTGGCCTTAAGATGGATTTTATAATCATAACTTTTAAGTTGATAATGGTCATTTATTTAACACGTTGATGGTCAGAACAACTTGAATTCCAGAAAAGTTGAGGAATTTTGACTGGTAAACCCCTACACTTCTGACTCATGGATTTTTTGTAAAAAAAAAATTACAATTATATATTGTAGATGCAGAGAGCCACTATTTTCACTTCCTTTTAGTTTTTCATTTATGGATATATACAGAATAGCAGGGAAAAATGTAATATGAAATTATGTGTTTTTTTTCTCTTTAAATGACTTAAATTATTTTATCAACCATATGATTGCTTTTGGTTTCAGAGCAGTGCTGAAAGTATCCTAAGTATTACATTAACCAAATTAAACTTATATTTGGTTAGATTATGTAGGAGACACATTACCTGTATTTTTTAATAATTACAAATGAAAAAAGTAGAATATCCTAAAAACTTAAATTAAAAAGGATTATTGAGAGGCGCTTGGTGGCTCAGTTGGTTGGGAGACCAACTTCGGCTCAGGTCATGATCTCGCAATTTGTGAGTCCGAGCCCCACAGCCAGCTCTGTGCTTATAGCTCAGAGCCTGGAGCCTACTTCGGATTCTGTGTCTCCCCCTTTCTCTACCCCTCCCCTGCTCACGCTCTGTGTCTGTCTCTCAATTATAAATAAATGTTAAAAAATTTAAAAAAACATTATTGAAAAATTCAATCATTTCACTATGGTAAATTAGCTTCATTAATTAAAAAAAGTTGAATCTAGTTAGCATCCTATTCTAAATGATTCCCTCTACTTATTTGGAACAATTTCCAATTGATTTTAAGAAACCAAGTGGGAATTGTGGAGTAGCTTTTAATAATATTATGCTTTTAAGAATTCATCAATGTTAATTGTTGTTATTTAAAACATCAGTCTCAGACTATTACTCTAATTACTAGGTATGGAATATTCTAATGGAAGCATTTGCTCTTTGTATTATTAAATTTTCTCATTATCATTTAAGCATAGTCCTGAGTATTTAAATGTTACCTGAAAAAAAAGTTCATTATATAAAATTGTTGTTATGGCAACAATCCTGGCTGAAGTTAATTGTTCACAGAATGTACTCACATCTTCAAGTGTGAGTCAGGTAGCTCTCAACCACTTTGTTAAGATGAATCTACCTCTAGCTTTTGTTCAAAAGTGATTCTAATAAAAGCAAGTTCCTATAGCAAGTGAATATATATATATATATATGTGGATATATATATATGTGGATATATATATATGTGGATATATATATATGGATATATATGGGTATATATATGGATATATATATGGTTATATATATATGGATATATATATACGGATATATATATGAATATATATATGGATATATATATATGGATATATATGGATATGTGTGTATACGCACATATTTAGAATTAACATCATTAACATTAATATAATTAACTGTATTGTCGACAGTATCTACAGTTGTATTAAGGAAAAAATGTGAACTTAAAAACGGAATATGTTTGCTCTAGTATTCCATAGATTTGGAATTTGTTCTTTTAGTTGATATAATCATGACTTACTATATAATAGAGCTTATCATTATAATATCACCAGTTGATAAGAAACTACATAAATCAAATTTTATAAATACTAATAAACATTACCATTAGCTTGATTGAAAGATAAGAGTTGTAAAATCACATTAGAAACAATCTCAAAGTGCATGGCTCCTGCCCTATCTCCAAGAAAATAGAATATACTCAGTGTTCCTTGAAATATCTCTGTGAGTCAGTAATGCTACATGATATTAATCTGAAATATATGACCACATTCATACTGACACTTAGGTTAAAAGCATAAGCAGGCCACAGAAATTATTCTCACAGAAAGCAGTCTTATACATTTGTAATTTTCTTGTTTCAGTCTTACTAGGTACCATTTAAATTTATCTTGCTTATTCTCTTCTTTCCCACCCTCTATGCAACACATGTGAGAACACTCACTCTTGACTATTGAACAGGAATTTGAGTGTAATCTCCAAGCAGAGGCTCACTCCATCATTTCTCTTCCTTTATGGCAAAAGGAGCCTGATGCAGGGCTTGAACTCACAAACTGTGAGATCATAACCAGAGCCGAAGTCAGACAGGTAACCGATTGAGCTACCCAGGCACCCCTGTATATTGTATCTTAATCCCTTGGGGAAAAGTGGGTTGAGAAAAGGCTATACTGGATACTGTCAGGAGGGCCTTGTTTTTATTGGATATATATTTATGATATAAATAGGGGGTTTAGCTTGAAGAAAGAAGTGAAACGAAAAGAGTCTAAGATACTCTTTGGAGGACTAAAAAACATCTGAATGATTATTTTTTTGTAATTCATTTTGTTATATTGAATGATGTATTCTTGATATATATTTCCTCTAGGTATAGAAAACAGAAATGATAATGTTCTAAACATCTGCATCTTATAAAATCTGAGTACTATTTTATTTATATAAAGACAGTTTTCCAGCAATTTTTATTCTCCATTACATTTCAAAAATCTAGAATTGATTTAAAAATACAAGTATAAATTAAATATCACAGTTTCTTCAACAAAATTTATGCATCACATATCACAGAGAAATGTGATTTTATAAACTAACATATTGAAATAATCGTCATCATGAGAAAAGGGAGGAGGAGGAGCAGAAGGGGAGATAAGAAGTGGGGTGGAGGAAGGAAGGAAGAAGAAACTCGGGACCATTAACAAAGGAAAAAATTTTCCAACACATTTCTGAGAATTTTGAGGAAATCAATGTATAAAAACAAATCTATGTATAAATTTTTGAGGATATCAACATATAAAAAGGAAACTTCATGATTTAAATTTAATATTGACTATTGTAAAGGTAGAAAAGTATGCATCACAAGGTACAAGGATTTTGATATGTGTTGTTAAAATATGATTTGCTTTTTGTTTGCCATATATGCTCATTTAACTTATATTCACAATCAGCCTCTTGAGATGTTTAATTCTTTTTTTTATTTTTTAATGTTTATTTTTGAGAGAGGGAGACAGAGACAGAGCATGAGCATGGAAGGGACAGAGAGAGAAGGAGACACAGAATTGGAAGCAGACTCTAAGGCTCTGAGCCCAATGCAAGGCTTGAACCCAAAAAATGTGAGATCATGACCTGAGTCAAAGTTGGACACTCAACCAATGGAGTCATCTCGGAGCCCTGAGATGTTTACTTCTTAATTATTTTTTAATGTTTATTTATTTTTGAAGGAGGGAGAGAAAGAGCATGAGCGAGGAGGTGCAGAGAAAGAGGGACACACCAGAATCTGAAGCAGGCTCCAGGCTCCAAGCTGTCAGCACAGAGCCCGATGCAGGGCTTGAACTCACAAAACGTGAGATCATGACCTGAGCTGAAGTCGGACACTTAACCGATTGAGCCACCCAGGCACCCTGCCAGATGTTTACTTCTTTAATAAACAAGATAAATGCCATGTCTTGAAGCAGGATTCTCACACAGAGAGATGGGACATCGAGGCTTTTCTTTCCAGGAAGCAATTTTATTCATTGTCCAAGCATAGGTTCAGTGGGTTTGTACCCAAAAAACTGAGCCTGGAGCACAGCAGGATGTAGCCTTTTATGCAGTTTCTACTCTTTGTCTCCTATATATGATGACATATAGTCTAATTGGACACAGCCCAAGTTACAGAGTCATTTCAGAGCTATGTATGCCTGTATAGGAGTTGATTGGGCCACATTGCTTTCCTTTGTTCTGTGGAGGCCTCTAGCACATTCCTTAGGAAGGGGCTCTACCACAGTCTCTCTCTCTCTCTCTCTCTCTCTCTCTCTCTCTCTCTCTGTCTCTTTTAATGTTATTTATTTTTGAGAGAGAGAGAAACAGACAGAGTGAGCGGGAGAGGAGCAGAAAGAGAGAGACTGAGACACAGAATCCGACGCAGGCTCCAGGCTCTGAGCTGTCAGCACAGAGCCCTACAAGGGGCTCAAACTCATGAGCCGTGAGATCATGACCTGAGCCGAAGCTGGATGTCAACTGACTGAATCAACCAGGTGCCCCTCTACCATAGTCTCTCTTAAACAAAAGAAATTTTCGAGTCTTTGATTCTGGACTTTTGAGAGTGTTCTACACGGTAAGATGCATTTAGAATTTGAAGAGGAAGTCACTGTGTAGTTTCTCCCAACATTATTTGCAAAAAGAACTCTCCTGTGGAGTTCTCTCACTTCACTTTGAAAAATACAGCTCTACTGCTTATTCCTTTTTTCTTAACGCGTTGCTTCTGAGCTGTTGTGTGGGAATGTGACATGTTATCCAAGGAATTATTAACTTATTTACATGTTTATTTTGTACATGTCATTGCTCATGCATGGAGCAAGCTTCTGGAAATATAAAGATGAATGAGAGAGTTCATGCTCCCAAGAGCTTATATTCTAAGTGGAGGAGGAAGGCAGGTAAATACTCAATTATCATACTTACTGGTATGTGCTGTACTAGAGCACAAGCATGGAACCCTTAAATATAAGGAAGCATTTCACCCAGACTAATGAATTTGCGTCTATAAAGTGTTCTCTGAGAAGTGACATAAAAGTGAATCTAAAAAGACAGGTAATGGTTAGCTGTGCAATGTAGAAGGGGTGATGGTATAGGGAGAAAGGATAAAACAGTTCGCAGGCTGAGGGAAAGCACTGACTAAGCTCTGGAAGTGAATGAATTGGTTATGGAAGGTTCTTATGAATTAACAAGAAGAAAAGAGAGGTGAGATTGGAGATGTAAGCCAGGGCCTGACAGTCCAGTGCACTATCCTAGGACCATTATACTTGACTGAGGGCTATCAGGAATGAGAAAAGGTGTTTGAATAAAGGGTAACATAATGATATTTATATTTTAGAAAAATCCAGAGGCTGTTTGGAAAATCGACTGTCAGAGCAAGGCACAAGAAAGGGAGATAGGTTTTTTAAGGTAGGGATCCAAACAAGAGATGAGGAGAACTTGGAAACAAAGTCCTTACACTGTTTACATATAAAATGGATTGTGAAGTATATAATACAGCTATGAGATGAAAATGTGTATGTAAAGTCATGATATTTTCTACAAAAAAAGAATCAATTTCAATATACATTTATAAAATGAAGTGTATTATAGTTCTGGAATGTTATAATATGATTGGGTCAATTTTTGTTTTGTGGACCTTGCACATAAACATTGGAAGAAAGATGCTAAGTAGACATGTAATACAATATGCCATGATTTTGTAAGTAGAATATATAATTGAAATATTGTTTTACCCAAATCACACTTAACACTATAAAACACATTCTCTCCATGGCATATTTTTAATTACTTCTTTCTATAGTAATCCTATTAACTTTTCTTTTGTAAGGTAAATAGAGATATTTTTAAGTGTACAGTGAAATTACATACAAATTCAGTGTATTTTTATTTTATTTAACACTTTGAAATACAATTTGGATTTCTAAAACTTTGAAGAAACACTAAAGATTTAATTTTATGGAACTTATGTGTACACACATACCTATATTTGTATATATATTTTCTATTAATAGAACTCCTTTGAATGGCACATATACTTAACGTATCTATGTCAGTATCTATGTTTACTATCAATAGAACTCCTGTAAATAGATGCAAAATAATTTATCTTGTCCCCTACTCATGTGCAGTTTTTCTTAATTTTTACTTTTAAAAACAATTCTACATGGGTGTCTGGGTGGCTCAGTGGGTTAAAATTAGACCCTTGATTTCAGCTCGGGTCATGATCCCACCATCTTGGGATCGAGCCCCACCTCAGGCTTTGTGCTGACAGTGCAGAGCCTGCTTCGAATACTTTCTCTTTTCTTCTCTCTCTGCCCTTCTCCTGTTCTGTCTCTTTCTCTCTGACTTAAAATAAATAAATAAACTTAAGAAAAAAAAAACACAATCCTGCAATAAATTTCATTGTATTTAAATGTGTGTAAGACCACATTTAGAGGTAGTGTCTGAAATGGTTCAATCAAATAATACATTTTTTCTCAATTTATTCAACCATTTACTAGGCTAAACATGTCTATTTCTCCACAACCTCACCAAATACTAGTATTATCAAGCCTGTTGGTCTTGCCAATATTGTGAAAAATATTGTATTTTTTTTCCTTTAATTAGGGAAGAAGTTGAGCTTCTCCCTTAGGATCAACAGGATTAGTCACCACCCCATGATGGCCAGCTGCAGGAATGACTTAGAGCAGAAATCTAGCCTCCAGCTGCTGAAAGAAAGAGCTCTTTGCTCTGATTCACACTAAGCTATCACAGTAGCCAGTAGAGGCACTGATTTGCTCAGATATTCTTTGGCTAACATTCTATGGAATTGTTGAAATCAGTCTTAGAGCTATGACTTCTTTTTAATGTTAAGCATGTTTATTCTTTGTCTTATGTGCTGCAAGTTCATTTCAGAATTTCATTTTGATTGGTTTTATTTTTATCTGTAGAATTTTTTTTCACCATAAGAAGTTTTAAATTTTTGTGTAAAGTTTATCACTGTTTCCTTCTTATGCTTATAAAGACATAACCTTCTCTAGCAAAAGGGAATATTATGCATATTTTCTTTTATACATTTAAAGTCACATATTTATGTTAAAATTTTGATACCTAGAATACATTGTGCTGTAGGACTGAGCTAGAAACCAGTTTTATCTTATCTCCAAATAACTAATAATTTTCCCCTCGTTGAAATGTCACTTAAAAAAATGTTTATTTTTGAGAGAGCGTGCACAAGTGGGGGAGGGGCGGAGAGAGAGAGGAGGACACAGGATCCCAAGTGGGCTCTGCACTAACAGCAGAGAGCCCCATGCAGGAGGGAGAGGGAACAGGGGATGGAAGGGGGTAGATTGAACTCAGAAACCCTGTGATCATGACCTGAGCGGAAGTCAGACTCTTAACCAACTAAGCCACCCAGGCGCCCCCTGAAATGTCACTTTTAACATCACTTCTAATTTATACTGAAATGTGTTTCTGGATGTTTTTATTGCTCTGGTTATTTATCCAAGTACACTGGTCTATTTTACTATTCTAGGTTTATAATATGATTTGAAGTACAGGAAAATTAATGCTATCTCCCCTTTTCCCCCTAGATTCAGTGGCTTGATCTTAAATGTTTAGAATTATAGGGAATTTTTAGTTCTAAATTAAATAATATAGCGGTCATTTAAATTGATATAACATTTAATTTAGAGATAAAAAAATGGTTTACATGTGAATGGAAACAATACAAAACTAGAAGGCAGAGGAGAGAATTATATGAAAATACATCTGGGAAAAAAGGAGCTAATAAATTGGAAACAGAATACAGAAAATTTTGGATAAAATGAGATAATGCTTAAGGAGTTGTACTGCTCATCAGTGATGACTTATGGAATCTTTTGGCTATCATAAATTCTAATTTTGCTTCATATCCAGTTTCCCTTTGCTTAATTACACCTATCCGCATTAGACCTGCAAGATCATCCCTATGCTTTACAACAATGTTGTGTTCTGTTGACATTTGGGCTGTTGAGGTCACACTCCTTTTACCCCCTTGGATTGCCCTATTTGTAGTTTTATTTTGCAAATTCATATCTATAGACCTGTCTCCAAGTATAGATGCCATGCCTATATCTTAACATTTAGACAAGCTGGATTTTATCTCACCTTGCCGGCTATTCTAGATGCCATGCCCCATATTTCCGTGTCTATTCCAAATTTCTGCTGCTGGAATGAGAAGTTCAAATTATAAATTTAAAACATGCTAAATGCTGGAAAAGATAGAAAATAAATATAAAATATGAACTTCATCAGCATCTAACTGAAAAACTTGCACTAAGGTAGTTTCATTTTCGTAAAATCACTAATTTGTAGCACTTCTATTATACCCATACATCAACTCATCTATAATATCAAAATAATTGAGGGGGGCTTGGGTGGCTCAGTCAGTTAAGCATCAGACTCTTGATTTTGGTTCAGGTCATGATCTCTCAGTTGGTGAGTTCGAGCCTCACATCAGGTTCTGTGCTGACATCATGGAGCCTGCTTGGGATTCTCTCTTCTCTTTCTCCCTCTCTCTGTCTCTCCAAAATAAATAAACTTAAAAAAAATTGACAGAAGTACTATTAAATCATACTCCTGTAATTGGGCAAACAAATAGTACAAACACTAAGAAAGTGATATTTGTCTTTGATATCCCAGAGCCTAGAAGAAGTTTTCCTCATAGATGCTTTACGGTAGGCACTCAATAATATTTAATGAACAAGCAAATAGAAAAGGAGCTACTTTTTGGAGTAAACATTATATTTTAAATGTTAATGGAATTTGAATATCAGTGTGAAATTTTGGAACTTTTATTAAAATAAAAATCAATATAGCACATGTTGAATCATTACATTTTACAGTTGAAAGTAAGGTAAATTTGTGTGTAAACTATTCTTCAGAGACAAAAAATCAATACAGCACAGGTAAGGGTAAATTTTAGGATGAGAATATATAAGAGTAAGTTTTCTTGGTGCCACACAGACTCTGTTAGAGTAAAGGAGTCATCTAGTTTATAACAATATGTTTCTTACTTAATGAGTATTTAATATTTTAATATTATGAAATTAATATTTAAATTTTTAATATGTTAATTATTTAATATTTTCCATAGAACTCATAGGCAAATTTGTCAGGTGCTATGGCTGCTTGAAGATATCAAATTGAACAATCTACACCTAGTTGAGGCCTGCAGAGTTCATATTCAGTGATCTGTGTCTAGTTGTACTAGAGATCATAACATATTTCAAAATGTGTCCAAGTTCCACATATAAAACATTTTCATAAGACCAAAAAAAAATGAGAATGTATACAAGGTGGAATTTTTAAAAATTAACACTTATATTTCATCTAAGTTGGACCAAACACAACTGATCTAATCCACAACTGTTAGCAAAACTGTGAAACCAGGTCATAGAAATTAAATAAACTTTCTTATTTGTCTTAGGAGCATTTTATATGAACATATGAATAAAGTGGTGAAGGAGGAATTCATAATAGATAAAATCAAATAATGCCCTATGAAAATATAAAAACCTGGTACCAATCTTATTTTAAGGAGAGTCATGACTCTTGATTCCTGCATTTTACTAATTTGATGATTGGGAAGTAGCTATCATCTGGCCAAAAGGCTAATTTAATCATTTGGATATGAATGTCCCCATGGTGAAGTTATTTCAATATTGGTACATTTTTAGTTCTCTGCTCATAATTAATCTTATGCACACCATTTTTACATAATGTAAATCTATTTCTTGCTTCTAGTAATTGCATATCTAATTTACTGTGAAAAGAAGCAGCCAATATTGCATCTGCTAAAGTAACTAAAAAGCACAACTGAAAACATCATCCACTAATGATTTTTATCACTTAGCTTTACTTTGTTAACTTTGGGAACTTTGCAAAATACAGTTGCTTTTGGCCAGAACTTTGAATTACAACTTCAATTTGGAAGAGGAATTATGTCTTGGCATGAAACAATACTTTATTTTAAACACAAGTTTCTTGTTGATGGTTATGTAAAGAAAGCAATCCAAAAACCACTACTGATAGGAAACATTACACTTAAATAAAGCTGATTTTCTTTTTTTTTAGCTGAAGCCTAAGGGATGAATGTGAAGCAGTAGAAAACATTTCAAACAATGCAGTTGTAAAATATGTTTTAAGAAGTGCTTACTTCGTTATAGTTGTTCTCTCTGATTGTAAACTATTCTGCTCCATGGAAAATCTTGAGCACAATGCTGACTTCTGGTACTCTCTAGATTTTGAGAAATACAAACTTATGTTTGTTTGTTTCTTTGTTTTACTTCTATAGAATAAAAAATCTAAATGTGATTTTTAATTTTTTTTTCCTTTTTCCTTTGTAGCTGTGACATCTTCCTCTCAGTTTATCTCCTGAGTTGGTTTTTGATGTGGCAACTTGATGTCCAGTTATTCCTCCCATTTTTTGAGGTTTTTTTCCCCCAAGGTATTATTGTTAATAGAATATAATGATAAATCATGAGACAAAAGAGAATTTTCCTTGGTATGGGGTATTCTACAATTCCCTGCTGGAATATCCAGTCAAAATCTCAAGGTACATGTGTACTATTAATGGCCCTGACCTCAAATTTCATCAAGAAATATTTATCTTCTTCCAAAGTTTACTAATGATTTCCTAACCCCAGAGCAGCAAACTATTTCTGTTCATGTGAAAACATTGTTTTTCCCATTTTTTCTTGATTCAAATCAATGGTAGTGATCTTTAAATCTTAGACAATTAATGAGGTATTTATTTTACCTTTTTGATTCATCAAATTTCATATGAGACAGCATGGTTTTATAAAAAGCCTCAATAAAAATTTTCCATTGATCATATTTCCTAGCTGCTACTTAAATTTGAATTCCTACCTCTACATAGCAAATTTTTCTGAAATTTTCCTAACTTTATTTTTTGGTAGTACATTTTATGAAAATTTAAATTTCCTTTTTTTTTTTTTGAAAGAGAGAGAGAGAGAGAGTGCATGCACACACAAGAGAGAGCAGGAGAGGGGCAGAGGGAGAGGGAAAGAGAATCTCAAGCAAGCTTCATGCCCAATGTGGAGCCCAATGGGGGGATGGATCTCACCACTGTCAGATTATATACCTGAGTGAGATTAGGACCTGAGTTAAAATCATGAGTTGAACATTTAAATGACTGAGCCACCCAGGCACCCCTAAAAATTTAAATTTCATGGAAAGTGTGGAGTTTTACTTAACACCCCAGAAACAAACAATCCATTAAAAAATGGTCAGAAGACATGAACAGACATTTCTCAAAAAAAGACATACAGATGAAAACATGCTCATTATCACTTTTCACCAGGGAGATGCAAATCAAAACTACAATGAGATATCACCTCATACCTGTCAGAATGGCTGAAATCAACAACACACGAAACAACAAGTGTTGGCAAGGATGGGGAGAAAAAGGAACATTCATGCACTGTTGGTAGGAATGCAAACCGGTGAAGCCACTATGGAAAACAGTAGAGAGTTTCCTCAGAAAAGTTAAAAATAGAACTACCCTATGATCCAGCAATCACACTACTAGGCATATACCCAAAGAACACAAGACCACTAGTAGCAACATTATTTACAATAGCCAAGATACAGAAGTAGCCCAAGTGTGCATCAACTGATGAATAGATAAAGAAGTGATATATATATGTATATATATATATAGATATGTATATATAGATAGATATATATATATCTTATCTATATTTTATCTATATATCATCTATAATTATCTAAAATATAATCATAATATATAATTATATATTAAATATATAAAAATATATACATATATAATATATATACATATATACATATAAATACACATAAATATATACATATATAATATACAATAAATGTATAAATATATATATAACTATATATAAGTGATGTATATATTAATATATATAATATATATGAGATATATATAGCCCATGTCCATCAACTGATAGATAAATAAGTGAAAAAATATATATATATGTATGTATTTAATAGATTACTCAACCATAACAAAGAATGAAATCTTGCCATTGGCAAGGACATGAATAGAGCTAGAGAGTACAATGCTAAGCAAAATCAGTTAGAGAAAGACAAATACCATACTATTTCATTTACATGTTGAATTTAAGAATCAAAAAAAAAAAAAAAAACCCAAAAAACAAGCAAATGGAAAAAAAATGAGAGAGAGAGAGAGATCGAGAAACATACTTTTAATTATAAAGAACAAACTGATGGTTACCAGAGGGGAGGGAGAAGTGAGGAGTAAAATAAGTGATGGGGATTAAGAAGTAAACTTGTGATAGCACTGGGTGTTATATGGAAGTGTTGAATCATGATATTGTACACCTGAAACTAATATAATACTGCATTTTACCTAACTGGATTTAAAAATAAAAATAAAGTCAAATAAAAAGAAAGTATGGAGTTAAATGAAATTCAGTTTGAGATGGGATGTCAGATCTATCTGTCATTTACCTGATTTTTCTAGCCTAAAGTCAAGCTAATAGATCGTCTTCATTTCCAGTTTCATGTTAGGGGGTTAGCAGCAGAGATTAAAACATTATGTCAAATCCATTACATTCTTTGTATTGTTATTTGAAGAGTTTGCAAGTAAAGTAAAAAGGGTATATTTTTAAAATTCGTGTGTAAGTATTTATTCCACTGCTTGGTTAAATCTTTGTTTTGATACCTGATTTCTATGTGAACCTCAGCCAAAACTGTGTTACAAGTAGGTGCTTATGGTTTTACAAAGGCATTTTGGGGTCTGCAGATAGAATTTTGTGGGAGGAATCAAGATAATCACTCTAAAAATTGAGTTCTAAATTATAGTCTATTATTCTCTCATGAAGGGCAATATTATCCTATAACCCAATGGTCTAACCCTGAAAAGTCACAAATCCTAGATTTTTATAATGTATTTCTTCCACTGTAACAAAGAATGGGAAATAATTTAATAATAAAAAGTTCTAAGTACCATATATCTATGTATAAAAGTTACCCCTTCATAATTATAAGAAAGATACTTAAACTTTTTGTTTATATCTTCATTTCTACACTTCAAGTATGCATATATTTTTTTTTATTAACTCAGATGAACTCCTAATCATATCATCCCTATTGAGCACACTCATCTAAAAACTTTTATTAGAAAATGCTTCCCTAGCTACATATTGGATAATTTTAAAGTATTCTGCCTTTTTAAAAATCCCCTATTATTAAAATGTCAGACATCTCTATTTACTCTAATTGAAAAATGTATACTAATGTAAAGATTTCAGAGTTATATATTTGCTTTACCTCTTTTATTAAAACAAAAAAACAGTCCTTTTGATATATAATTATTATTAGTGACATCATAAAAGAACATGCTGTAAATTCTTAAGCACTTGGTTACTATTTTGACTTTACATTTCACAATTTTGCAATAATTTCACATAATTTTATTAGAGCATAGCATCCTAATTAAATATATGCATTTACCTTCTTCCATAAAAGTTAAAACAGATAGGTGATTAATTTGTTTATATTAAAATAAGGACAGTGGTCAGAGTTTATGTTGTTCCAATAATATTTACTATCAGTTAATGTTATATATTCTAAATATTTTAAAAATTATATTCACCTAATTTTCTTGTCCTTCCTAATTATCTTGTAATTATCAATTAGAAAACAATTATAGATTCATTTCTTTATTTCCTTTATTAAACTCATATGACAAATTTAAATGACAATCTTATCATTATCAAACATTGCAACACGCTGTTTGGTTTTACCAAGCATTTTAAAAAAATTAACCATACATTAAATGATTTACCTACCAAATTTAATTAGTTTGACATAAGAGGGAAGTCAGGCTATTCAGAAGATTTCTTTCATAATAGACCTTGAACTATTTGCTCCTTATTAATAGTGAATCTCTGAAAGAATTTTTTTCACCTACCATACAAATGCCATTTATGAAAATACTAAATGATCTCTGGTAAATGCAATTTATTCAAGATTTGGACAAGAACATTAAACTGAGCCCGGAATTCAAATATGTGACCATATGATGTTGGCTTTATGCTTTAGTTTAAGACAGTGGCTGATGTTTTAAAGTTGTCTGCCTAGTGGGAAGACCAACAACTAATAATGCTCATGGTTTTTCATTAGTTGCTCCTGGCTCCTCCTTGATTCAACTTCCTTCCTCGTTTTAATGTAGGATTTCTGCTTCTGCATTAGCAGAGGCCTCTCCAATTGTCATTCGATTAAATTCCAATCCTTCTGAGGCCTTATGTTGATAACATTAATTTCAAATTCAGTTAGCCGATTTCCTTTTGCAATGGCCAGCTCCAATCTGTGATATGATGTTTGTTTAATCTAGCTGTCAACATAGAATGCTGAGTGATAAATCACTGGTCTATTTCTAGTCTAGTCTATTTCACTGTCATGTCATATTCTGATTGGTTGGTTTCAAATTGGTAGCATATTGTGCTCTTCTTCATTTCTTGGGTGCATATTATAAACTTTTTGGGTAATTCTGCTCTGGTCATTCACCAGCTTATCTCCACTAAAACAACTTGACTATTATATTTTGGTAGTTTGAGTGTCACATTAGTTTATGTCATTTATAACAATTAGATCCTGGCACTCATCCCATTTTCTAATGATGGGTTTGAACTCTGTTGAAAGCACTGTTGTCTTTTTTGTTTCTTTGTTGTGGCAAAAAGTAACTTTGGAATAAGCTGACAATGAATTCACTGGGGTCCAAAGTCAGCTATGGTTACCAGTTCTGTTGGAGGATGTGTGCATTTACATCTAAGTGGGTATAAGTGTTACTTTAATTTAAAGTTTTACTCTTTAGTGTCTCATTATTATTTAATCTCTGTCTGTGTAGTTTATAAATAATGGATTTACTTGACATAGGAGCAATATACAATATGCCACATTTCACTTTTGGTTATCCCATCTTTCTTATTTTTAATTTTTAAAATTTTTAAAATTTATTTATTTACTTTGACAGAAAGCAAGCAGGGGAGGAGAAGAGAGAGAGAGGGAGAGAGAAAATCTCAAACAGGCTCCATGCTGTCATAGCAGAGCCCAATGCAGGGCTTGAACTCACGAACCGCTCTGATCATGACCTGAGCCGAAACCAAGAGTCAGATGCCTAGCCAACTGAGCCACCCAGGTGGCCCTTCCATTTTATTTTCTAATGGCATCAAAATGTCTTCAAAAATTTTTAGGACCTATCCGTTGAGTTACTTTTAGAAATGAGTTATTTAGTTAAAAAAATAAAAACTATTAAACAAGCTCTAATTTACGACAAATAAAACCAGGAGATGTATGGGATAAAGTAAAAAGAACTGATGTATTTCAAAGGATCTCATTCATTGTCTTTCAAGGTACATACTGATGCTCACTCTGCCTTATTCAGGTATTTGCATTGTACACACCAATATTTTAATTTTAGTCACACTAGTTTATGACAAACCAGTGGAAGTGATGAGAGGAGAGAGGATGTTGAAGAAAATTAAAGAGTGATTCAATGATTTACAGAAGTTGGCTAGAAGAAAACCAGTGTTTCTTACATCAGGAGAGCCAAACTGAGAAACTGAATGTCAATTGCAGGTTAGTTTATCAGTCTTCTCAGGCTGCCATAAAAGGTACCACATACTGGGTGGCTTAAACAACAGAAAAAAATTTTTTCTCATAGTTCTGGAAGCTGGAAATCCAAGGCCAGGGTGCTGACAGGTTTGCTTTCTCCTGAGGCCTTTCTTGTTGGTTTGTAAATGGCCGTGTTCTCACATAGCCTTTCTTCTATACACACACATTTCTGGTGTCTCTTCTTCTCCTAAGGACATCAGCTCTACTGGATTAAAGGCCTACATTTATGACCTCATTCAGCCTTAATTATGTCTTTGAAGGCTCTGTTTCTGAATGCAGTCACACTAGGGTTTAGGGCCTGAGTGTATGAATTTGAGAGGGTCACAATTCAAATCTATAAGAGTTAGCAATGCACAAATAAGTACAAAACCATGCCGGAAGATGACACACTCTTAGGCTACATCTATCAATTGTATTCTCAATAGAGTCTTGACACAGTTTGAAATTAAAATACCCCCATCAGCTACAAATAGCAATGCCAGGAAGCAAAGGAAACTACCAGACCAGTGGAAAGCCATGAAGTGTGAATGGGCTAGAATTCATGCTTTCTATGAGATTTTTGGTCTTAAAATCTCTTCATTAATAACAACAATGAACAAATGGAACTTGAAATTAATAATGCAATACAACTTACATTAGCAACCCCCAAATAAAATACATAGGCATAGATCTAACAAAATATGTAAAAGATCAATAGGAGGAAAGCTACAAAACTCTGATGAATTAAATAAAAAATGAAGCGACAGATCATGTTTATTGATAGGCAAAGTAAATGTCATCAAAATGTCAGTTCTTCCCAACTTGATATATACACTCAATGCACTCCCTAACAAAATCCCAGGATGTTAGTTTATGGATATCAATCAGCTGATTCTAAAGTATATATGGAGAGGCAAAACATCCAGAATAGTGCACACAATATTGAAGGGAAAAAACAAAGTTAGAAGACTGATACTTCTTAACTTCAGCCTTTACTATATAACTATATTCTTCAAGATAGTATTCAATATTGGTGAAATAACAGACATATAGATTAATGAAATAGAACAAAAAGCCCAGAAATAAACTTTCATAAATATAGTCAACTGATCTTTGACAAAGGAGCAAAGGAAATACAATGGAAATGCAATGGAGTAAAGATATTGTCTTTAACAAATGGTGTTAGAACACCTGGACACCCACATTACAAAAAAAAATGATAAAAATTTTAAAAAAGAATCTAGATAAGGAATTTAACCTCTTCATAAAAATTAACTCAAACTGTATCACAGACTTAAATGTAAAATGTAAAACTATAAAACTCCTAGAAGGTAATGTAGGAGAAAATATAGATGACCTATGGTTCCACGACATCTTTTTGATATAATACCAAAGACATAATCAATGAAAGAAAAAAATTGAAAAGCTGGACTTCATTAAAATTAAAACATTCTGCCCTGTGAAAGACAATGTCAAGAGAATTAGAAGACAAGCCACAGACAGGGAAAAAATATTTGCAAAGACACATCTGATAAAAGGCTGTCTTCTAGTATACATAAAAAGTCTTAAAACTCAACAATAAGAAAACAATCTGATTAAGATATGATCCAAAGACTTTAAAGACGCTTCATCAAGGAAGAAAAGGAGAGGGCAAATAAGCATATTTAAAGATGTTCCACATTCTATGTCACCAAGGAAATGCAAATTAAAAAGCAAGGTACCACTATACACCTATTAGAATAGCTAATATCCAGACACTGGCAACACTAAATGCTGGTGAGCATACGAAACAACAGGAATACTCAGCCATTCCTGGTGGGAATGCAAAAGAGTACAGCCACTTTGGAAGATAGTTTAGCTGTTTTCTGCAAAACTAAACATACTACTACCATGCAATCCAGCAATTGTGCCTGTTTGTATTAAGCCAAAGGAGTTGAAAACTTATGTCCACACAAATATCTCCGCATAGTTGTTTATAGCAGCTTTACTTATAATTGCCCAAACTTGGAAGCAAGCAGGATGTCCATCAATAGACAAATGGGTAAATTGTGATACATCCAGGCAATGGAATATTATCTATTTAATACTAAAACGACATGAGCTATGACATAGAAGAAATTTAAATGCATATTACTAAGTGAAAGAAACTAATTTGAAAAGGTTACATACTTTAGGATTCCAACTATCTGACATTCTTGAAATGGTAGAACAATGGAGACCAAAAAAAAAAAAAAAAAAAAAAAAAAATCAGCGGTTGCCAGAGGTGAGATAGGGAGAAATGAACAGGCAGAGCACAGAGGATTTTTGTGGTAGTAAAACTACTCTGTATGAAACTATAATAATGATATATGTCATTGTACATTTGTCCAAATCCATAAAATATACAACACCAAGGGTCAGCCCTAAAGTAAACTACAGATTTGGGATGATTATGATATGTCAATGCTGGCTGACCTTTGGTAACAGATGTGACATTCTAGTGAGTGATGTTAATAATGGGGAAAACTATACATGTGTTGGGGTAGGGATATATGGGAATTCTCTGCACCTTCTCCTCAATTTTGCTGTGAACCTAAAACTGATATAAAAAATCGTCTTTAATAAAAAATCTCTGAGTTAAATTTGCATCTTCTCAACTGGCATTAATGATTAAAAGACAGCTGTATGTCCTATTATCCCAGGGCCTCCAGTATTCCTTTTAATGAACAGATTAATTGCCTCTATCAACATGGCAACCTAATTGAGACAATTAATGCTTCCAGCAACTTGCCAAAAAAGACATGAACAAAACCATGGATAGATAATAAAAAAAGATCTGAAATGACTGTGTTTTTTGTTGTATAAACTCACTCTTAAGATGTTTTTCAAACATTTCAAAAATCAGACAAACATGAGAACACATTTTGCAAAACTTGAAATTAGTGGTTGGTAAGAATGCAGACCTCTTTTACAAAACCTAAATTTACTCATCAGATTAATTTCAAAAGTAAAGATTTCAAACACATGTTTACCAAAGGAAGCATCAGGATGGGGAAAATTGTGTCTATTTTTTCCTATGATATCCTGAACTCCCAGAATAGCAACAAACTGGACATTTGTAAGTATTCTTGAATAAACGGAAGGCTAAAATAGACAGCACTACAAACATTATATTCATATGATTGTTCAGAGATATTAACCAAGCATTTTTTAATCAAATCAGGTAGAAGTGAGTGCAGTACTTCCAAAGCAGTGTCCCATACTGTGGAGATAGCTCATGAGGGAGATGCCATCATTCTGGAATGATTTGAGAGGTGTAAGATTGTTTCACCGAGTGCCTGGGTGGCTCAGTCAAGCATCTGACTCTTGACTTCAGCTCAGGTCATGATTTCAAGGTTAGTGAGTTTGAGCCCCGCGCTGGACTATGCTCTGACAGTGCAGAGCCTGCTTGGAATTATCTCTTTCCCTCTCTCTCTGCCCTTACCCCACTTGTGCGCTCACTCACTTTTTCTCTTTCTCTCAATATAAAGAAATAAACTTATTTTTTTTGTAAAAAAAGATTGTTTCTCAATTTCTATTAGATATGAGACAGAATTGGTCACCATTTATCACATCTGTCCATACTAAAAATGACTATGACTAAAGAGGAAAAGGACCCCAGCATCTGATTATGGGTGCTTTGATCTGAATGGCCTACATGTTGACTAAGAACACAGAAGTGTTCAAGTTCAATCTATTCTCTGAGGAGTCATCTTTAAAGAAAACACTTTGTTTTTCTATTTATAGGTACTCTTTTATTGAAAGTTGCTCATATGAAGGGAGAAAATGCAAATGCAAGAAAGTAGACTGAAAGGGAATACAAGTCATTATTTGCAGTTTTCTAGAAATATATATTGTAAAACTATACTTGAAAACACTGTTCTGATTTGATCCTGAGATCAACTCTTCATAATAGGACCTCTAACAAAGGCTTGCAGTTCATAAGGCAATTAAGGCTAAGTGACTCCCTGTGAATTAAAGGAAATAATGAGTTCACTGAAATATGAAGTACCGAGGACAAAAAAAAAAAAAAAAAAAAAAAAAAGAAAAGGAAAGGAAACAAACAACAACAACAAAAAACAACTCCAGAGCTGTGCACCAAGAATAAAATAAATGATGCATAAATTATGCAATTCTAGTAGATTTGTCACTTTCCCATGATTGGTTTAAATTAATGGGCCCCTGCCTGTTTCCACAACATGATGACAAAAATAGCCTCTCTTAGGAGAAAGCAAATATGTAGTGTCTCAGCAGTATATAAGTTGGCCTGTCCACTTGCAAAATTTTAAATAACTGGTTTGTTCAGGGAAATCATAGCTCTAAAGTATTGTTTACAATGTGTGCAGAATCACATCATAATGACAGCAGAGTTAAGTTGAAAACTTTCAAGTGACATACATTATCATCTGAATTGGGAAATCAAGTATGGAAGCTTTGAAGCAAGCAAAATAGTAATAATCTATACTGAATTTTAAAAAATTAATAATGCAAGCCAACTGTTAATGAAATAGAAAGGCTATTCACACACACATACCAAAGAAAGGCTATTAATGGAAATAAGATCAACTTCAAATTAGCATGGACGATTTTTTTAATGTCGGCTTATATCCCAAATATAAAATCTCTAAGTACCATGGAATCTGACAAGAATTTCAAAACAAAAGAGAGAATAGAATGATTTAAATGTTACATGAGGAAATACTTTACAAACATGTTTATGAGAGGTTACTAACATCTCACAAAGTAATAATTAAGTGCATTCCTAAATTATTAATTGCAGTGAACTGAAGTATACATATTTTTTCCATTTTGAAAACTGAACATTTTCTTAAAAAGAATAATCCTCTAGTTGTTCAAAATGGGAATGCAACACAAAGGTACAGTGATAGAATGAGACATGCTAATGAGATCCTTCCAGGCAATGACTCCTTATTTGCCTTTATTTCTCTAAAACTGAAGGGTCAGTGGCTGAGACATAAAAGATGGTAAGTAAATGTTTAAATAATGAAATTGAACTGAGTCCTAATGAACATAATCATTGGAGTCAGACAGCTTTAGTTCAATTCTTGGAGCCATCATTTACATGCTGAGTTGTCTTGGAAAAAGTCACCCAATCTATTGGACTCATTTTTTTCTTTCTTGAAAATAAAAATGTCCCCACTTTTTCAGGTCATTGTAAAGATTAAATGAGGTTATATGAATATTGAGCAAATGTGGCACACAGAAACATGTTGTCAGCACTCAGATCATGACAGCCGTTGTTAGTAATGTCTTCTGGTTTTTAGGACATTCCCAAAAGGACAGCTCTCTCAGCCTCGGTCAATATGCCAAGCTGCCCCAGGAAGCTTAGTTGCCTATTTCCTATTCCCGGGCTATTGCATTCCCTCTCCCATCACTTTTAGTGCATTCGCTTCACTTATGTTAATTCTTATTATTGCATACACTCTGCTATTTAAAAATTATCTGCCCTTTCATGAGTCTGCTCCAGTAATATGTGAGTTATCTAACAAGAAGAAATATGTCATATCAGTGACCGATAGAGTCCTTTTAGATAGTAGGCGCAACCATTTGATTAATTATCAATACACAGGAAATAATCTTTCCTTATATTTTTCTTTTAATTTTTATGGATAAGTCCCTGTTTGAGAGAAAAAGGTTGATCTTGGAACATTGTGCTATAACTTTATTAAAATAAAATTGAAGCCCCTGCGTGGCTCAGTCAGTTAAGCATCTAACTCTTAATTTCGCTCAGGTCATGATCTCTGGTTTCTGGGTTTGAGATCCGAATCAGGCTCCAAGCTGATAGCCTGCTTGGGATTCTCTCTTTCTCTCTCTTTCTCTCTGCCCCTCCCCAATGTATTCTCTCTCTCTTTTTCAAAATAAGTAAATAAACTTAAAAAAATAAAATATAATATGATGTTATGACACAAAATGCTGTTGTCAATGTACTTTGAACATGGAGTTGTGGATGTGCTGATGCAATGCCTATTAACCATGAGATTCAAGAAGAGGAAAGATTAAGCTGTGTGTGGGAATTTAATCAGAGTATCACACGATAAGCACACATTGGCGCATCTTTAGAGGTCCAAGAAAAGAAATTGTAATTTACTTTGTGGAACATAAGCTTCAAAAGGTATTTGATCTACTTATAAAAATGAATTCAAGAAGGAATTGAGTAAAGCTATAAATAATAGATCCACAGTAAAGTATTAAAAGGAAACTTAAAAATCATGAGGAGAGAGTATATCCCTCACCTTTGGAAATTTTTATCTTGGAACGTAATTTCTGTGCTGCCATACAAAGATGTTTTAGAGTTACTTTCAGAGAAGTTTAGATTAATTCCATCAGCACAGTATTTCTTGCATCCTTACTATAAAGAAAGTTGGAAAGTTATTTACTCTGTTTTCATATTTTAGAGGAAGGAGAATCACATGACTCAAGTCTCTGGAATACATTAAGTAGATTTTAGAAATCCCCGTATGATCAAGGTCCCCAAAGCATAGAACTTTAGGACAAAATAAAATGGAGGGAGAAGGAAGGAAGGAAGGACGGAAGGAAGGAAAGAAGGAAGGAGTGTCTTAGAACATTGTTATTAAGATTTTAGTATAGATGAACTGTGAAAATCGATATTGTATCAGAACTCTTATCTCTAACTCAGACACAGGGAGATTTCAGATCAATTTAGTAGGAAAATCACCAAGGAATAATACTTAAAATTTGAGATGCAGAGAGTGAGGTCATTGAGGGAATTATTCCAATGACCTGAAGGACTTCAGTTCCATTTTAATCCTGCTTAACATAATCCCCTATTATACACACTCTATATTTCAAGAGCTTTGTGGAAGCACATTTCTCAAATTGTTACAACCTAGTTCTCACACAAAGAAATAGTGAGTACATGTTGAAGTTTTATTTAATCCATTGAGTGATCATCTCAGAAGAATGACTTGAGATGATCAACCAAAAAAAAAAAAAAAAAAAAAAAGAAAGAAAAGAAAAAACAGAGATATACACAGTTAACTAGGGCAAGTAATAAGAGATGAGTACTACGTTGTGCACAAACTGGTTAATATCCTTTAGGCCAAGGAGACTGTCATTGCTGAAGTCATCTTCTCTATGGGAAAGGAAAAACTATTAACCCACCTTACACTTTCCTGCAAAGTTAACCTGTAACTATATAGGATGCTAAAATAGCTGAATCCCTATCAATTGTGAAGCTACTCCAACAAAGTAAAATTCCACAAGAACGGCAGATGGTCATTAAAGAGGATTATTAGGACATGATCTAAAATGATATTAAAAAGTCTCACAATCATCATATGCTTAATTTCCAAATTCCAAGTATTACATAATGTTTCGTGCACACCAGCTAAAGAAGATGAAATAGCTTAAGGCACAATTCTAAATTCTTAACTAAATTCAAGAATAGGAAAGGAAAAAAATGCATGGATGGAAAAAAAAAAACTTGCAAGGATTAGGAAGAAAGTGAAATTTCATATTGATGCTGGTGAGTGGAAGAACAAAGATGTGTGGGAGAGAGACACACACACAAAATCATTCTTTGAGCTCTATGACAGCTATAAAGCCATTTCTATATGGGGAGAATCTCTGTTTTCAGGTAGAGTGGGAAATGTAGCCGTTTCCGCCTCTTCCAGAAGAATCACAGGATTCTCAGGAAATAGTGGATACGGGAATGCCATTAACTTCTCATAGGTAGGAAACATAGTGATGATTTATATCTCTTACCTAAAAATCAGATATAGACCTGGCCAGACAAACCTGGTGCTTTAAAGCTGTTTCAGAGGTGTGTGTCTGGATGGCAAACTGACCTGACTTATCATCACATGTTGGGACAAATAAGAGACTTTCTAGAGACGGAAATCCAACTTCACCCCCAAAGAATCCCAGACGTTGTTTAGTACCATGAGTGTTTCCTCTGTTTACCTCTTAAAACTAGCTTTTCCCAATCCTTAACACTTCAAAATCAACCAAAAAAGGTGAAATCTCTATTAGTTTACTCTTGGAAATCTTTGTGAGCATGCTCCCTCTTTCTTATTCCCTTTTCCTTTTGCTACTTTTTGTAGCTCCTAGAAAATTACCTCTATAACTTGACACTTCCTTACCTAAAGTCAATCCTGCCTTTTCCCTAATGCTGAAGTATTCTTTGAACCCCCCAGCCCACCAGGAGCAGACATTGCACTCCTCCTTCTCAGTGGATTTCAGGAATGTGAGCTGATTGGCATCCTCTTTCTTGGCTACTGCTCTTGTACCCATGTTACTTTGTCCAAACCTCTCCTCGCTATTATTACCTAATAACACATCTACTTCGATGCATTCCTAAGGAAATTTGGTACTGTCGTAATTTTCACTTCATGAGGTTTCTGGCTTTATCATATTTTTTTCATTAACCTAGTAACAATTAGGCAATCAGGAGTCTTAAAAGAGACATGCTGCAGTCAGAAAGGTATTCTGTATCTTATTCTCCAGAAAAATAATCTAATAGGGGATTTAAGCAATTACATATCTAGAAAGTAAAGTACACTTGCTAAGAACAATAAGCAATGCCACACTAATCCATTTGATTTTTGGAAGGGTTAATGGACTGGAAACTACCTGAGGACAAGGATTACATCTATGGAGGTCATCACTGAAACCCTAGTACTTAGCAAATAATAGGTACTTATTAAATGTGTGTTGTATGAATGAATGACTGACCAGCTAACTAATTAAGAGTGAGCCATAATCAATTTCCAATGATAGTATGCAAGGATTTTCCTCACATTTCCAACAGTTGTTAATAAAGTTTTGGGCGTGATGGATGTTATAAACCAGCCAAAAGATAACTTCTACCTATCTTCTTTTAGAAAGACAAAGCTAGAAAAGCCCAAAAATAAGAAATGTATTACCTATTTAGTATTATTTTATGAACAAAATTAATACTGATTTGTTCCATTTAAAAAGTCTAAATGTCTTGGAGATTTAAAAATATATTGTTTAAAATTTTTAAAAATTAGCTAATTAATGAGATTAAACATACATTGTTTTATAAATATGTGATCCTACTTTAGGATAAGAAAATATAGGTAATTCTGATTTTTAATGATTCGCTAAATAGAATAGCAACATTAACTTTATGGTAATGGAAACTCTTAATTGAAGAATTAAGGAAAACATAAAATTCATGGAGTCTATATTATCCAAATATCCAATCAAATGCTTCCATAGCATGGAACTATTTGAGATTCTGTATTATTGGGGAAATACTGATATTCTTAAATTATTGTATCACATTTCAAAGTGATGTTACTTAATTTGCTCTTTGGTCTTTGTATGTAGAGGTCATGGTCTGTAAGCAGAAAACTAGTCTGTTTTTTAAAAGATACTATAAAAGTAAAGTAAAAATAGTATATCTTACTGGCAGTCTAAGAGGAATTTTTGTAGTTGATAACATGTTTCCATTTTGACCTTTTCTGGGGTAAACAAAACATGTATTATTTGTAGTTCTTCCTAGATAGTGGATACACATATTAAAGTAAAGGCATAGGAAAAAAAAAAAAAAAAGGAAAAAAAAAACCAAGGACTTTTCTTTTTCTTTTCAGTCATCTCGAAATGTGAGTCATCAAAGCTTTATAACAATGGAAACTTTTGAAAATATGAAACAATCTGAAATTAATCCATTAGTTTCTTATGTATATGTGTTATTTTTAGAAAAAGCAATATATTTCAAAGCAATTTAATATTTGTATAATACTGGATATATTAAAATTATAATTATATAATATTAATTAAATTAAATGACACTATAATAGTTAATGCTTAATATTAAAACAAATATGCATTATGTAGAATGTTACATTTTAAAATACTAGCATGTTGGATTTATAATTACATATAGATTAATTTGAGGAAACTTACTTTTGACTGTATTACCAAATAAATAATGCATGATTTCTGTAACTAAAATCAATTTACCATGTCTTTGCTTTACCAGTCTTACTCATTTTTTAGTAACATCAGATGACGAATTACGTATTATACCTTCACTCTGAGTTCCTTTGAGAACTTAGAACTGACAAGGTACCTATGCTAATGTCATATTGGTCTGTTATCAGACAAAAAGGCATTTCATAAAAGTGAGCTTTCTAGATACTGAAATTTTAATAAATGGAACCACTGAACAATTATTAAATATTTTATGAAAATCTTTCTAAAATGCAAGATATCTGTATGATTTTTTTAAAACGTACTCTGAATATGCAATTAACTTCACTTCATGACTATGCTATTTGTGTTTGTATTTAAATTCCAGTATATTAACATACCATGTAATATTATGTTCCGGTGTATGATATAGAGTCAATACTTCCACAGATAGCCAGTGCTCATCACAAGTACCTTCCTTAGTCTCTGTTACCTTTTTAACCCATCCCCCCCACTTCATGACTATGTTATGTAATTAATATTGCTCACTATAATGCTTTGCTAGATGTGTGTGTGTGTGTGTGTTTGTGTGTGTGTTTGTGTGTGTGTGTGTGTGTGTTTATAGTATGAAAGGGAAGACTTAAGCATGCTTTGGTGCTTTTATAATTCTTGAACTTGCTTTCTTTTATCCACCTACTGCTTAACACAGTTCTAGCTTCTGCAATAATAACTTCTGCTTATATCCAGTTGAACTTTTCCCACTATTCTGCCTCTACAATGTTCTATACTCAGGAATCAAATAAAACTCATGACTGATATTGTACATATATTGAGTTAGAATCTCTGGACTTTAACTGTTGAAAGAAATTTCTATTACCACAACAAATACACATTTTTAGTAAATAGGCAGACAATCTGTTAGCTTTTTTGGATATTAAAGATAATTTTTTTATCTTTGGGTTCTTGCCTCTATTCTGAGTTACTGTTATAAAATCTCAAGATAATGAGGTATCTGTATATACATGTTAGTCATTGTTACTCTGCAAGGCAGAGGCAGAAATTATTGTATAAATATTTGCACACAGGTTAAACATCTCTTATTTAAGTTACTACTGGTGTTGTAAAAGAAGTCTGATGAATTTTTAGGGGATAAATTTGTCATTTAGAAGTTTCAGGGTCTTAAAAGGATGATGCACTTGAAAAATAAAGTAATAAAGGCAGATGAACTGAACCAACAAGTATAGAAATTGCAAACAGGTGATAAGGAAAACTTGCATAAACTCATAGTTAGATGCCATGTGACTCAGTTTTGGCCAAGAAGATGAGATTCTGGGAAATATTCTGCTTTTCTGATAAAAGAAATAGATTTGATTGTTATTGCCCTTGTCCCCTTCATCCTACCTTGTGCTTCAATCTAATATCTGGAGCTAGACAATCAGTTTGCCACCAGGAAGGAAAAAATAGGTTGAGGGCTCAGAAAGATACTGTCACTGGCATCATCAGGGCACTGATCCTTGAACAAGTGAACTGAACTGAATAAGTTCAGTAACTCTGTGCCCCAATTTACTGCAGACAGTACTCCTAACTGATGAAAGAATTGCACAGAGTTTGTTATTAACAGAGGTAAAATGAACAAACCTTGAAAATAAATGTTAATTTAGTTTGGTAAATTATTTTTGCTTTGATTCTTTGTTGAAATAAATTGTATATAAGCATCTGCAGCATGCCGTAAATCCAGTACTCTTGATTTAGAATTACTACTATTGGTAAAAAAGACATTCAGTAGTCTGAGAAGATATGTTTAAATATCAACTATGCCATTTTCTATTTGTGTAGCATTGCGTAATTTAGATAGCCTCCCAGGCCTAAGCTCCTCTGTAGTTACTATTTGTACTTTGTCATAATGTTAGAAGCAAATTAAATGTTGTAATGCATATAAAATACACAGGAGGGTGCCTGGCATATAGCATATAGAGTCAATGCTCAATATTTTTTATTTATAGTATATTGTTAGATATATCAATTATTTTATAGATTAATATTGATAAGTTAAAAATAAAGAGAATTTCTTTAAATCATACCACCCTTTATTTTTGTTAAGTTGTTTGTTTATTTATTTATTCATTTATTTATTTATTTTGAGAGAGAGAGCATGAGCAGGGTGGGGAGAGAGAGAGAGAGAGAGAGAGAGAGAGAGAGAGAATCCCACGCAGGCTCTACACTGTCAATGCAGAGCCCAATGCGGGACTCTAACTCATGAACCTGTGAGATTATGACCTGAGCTGAAGTCAGATGCCTAATGGACTGAGCCACCCAGATGCCCCAACCATACAACACTTTAAAGTAAATATTGACTGGATTTATTAGACATTTATGAAGTGCTCACTAAGTATCTGAAAGTCTGTCAGTTGTTGGCAACACAGAGATAATCAGAATATAATTCAGGAGATGTGGAATAGCAGGGAAGGTGAAGATGAAAACAAGCATAGTAAACACTAAAATATAATTACAGACAAAGGACGGAAGGAGTAAAGAGAGAAGTATACTTAATACTCCTACACTTACTAGGGGAGGAGTATCAGAATTTGCAGTAAGTATTAAAGGAACCTAGGATAGAAAAATAAAGGAGAAAATGTCATTTCAGGAAGAGGGAGAGAATACATAGAGGCAAGAGATGTGCCACATGGTGGTGTGTTTTGGAAAATAGAACCGTTTATGCATGGCTGTGACAGAGGCTTATGGGGAGAAGTGGTAAAGATGAAACAGAACATATTCTTGGAATCAGATTAGGAAAGTCCTTGTATAGCTCTCAAAGCTTAGATTTCAAATCAGCATAAAGAGTGGTTTTCAAATTATGTTCCACAGAATCCAATTATTCCACAGAAGCCTCAGGGCTTCTGGCTTGTGTGTGAAAAAGAATAAACAGGTGCAGTTTTAGGATTCACTCCTCCGTTTAACCAATTTCTGCACATTCTTGTTGTTGTTAAAAATGTACGCACACATGCAGATACGTAGCTAGGCATTGGCATGTGATTGCTTTTCCAACGGGGAAAATCATGACAAAAATAAAGACCTGATCATCAGATAACATGTTTATGTTTTCATATCTTCTATTCAAAAGTTTACTCTGGCATGGGTGTGAGGAATGTTCCTGTGAAGGTTGTTAATAATCAACGTGAGAAACCAGATAGTGTAGGCTTGAACTAAAGCCCTGAAAATGGGAATAAAGAAGGGTTGGAAGTTATGATAGTGTCAGGGACAGAATCAATAGTTTGGGGGACTTAATACAAAGATCTTCAAAATCTTTTCTCTCATGACTCCTAAAAATAATTGTGAAACCTTTGATCTCTCATCATGTACTTTTATATTGGTTTCTATTTTTTTGTTTGAAATTTCAATAGTAGCAAAGAATAGACTTATCTGGCATATTTTAAACACTGATATTTTATTTTTTTATTTTTAAATATTTTATTTATTTTTGAGAGGGATAGAGACAGAGTACTAGTGGGGGAAGCACAGAGAGAGGGGAAGACACAGAATCTGAAATAGGCTCCAGGCATTGAGCTGTCAGCACAGAGCCTGACAGGGGGCTCCAACTCGTGAACTGTGAGATCATGATCTGAGCCGAAGTCAGACACTTAAATGAATGAGCCCCCCAGGTACCCCTAAACATTGACATTTTAAAAGATACTATTCATTACTATCAAACATATCCAGTAGAATCTAAATTCCATAACAAGTTGATTTCAACCATTATTCAGTAGAAATGAAATAAAAAAGATTTTCTTTAACAGTTGTAAATTTTATCTCACTACTTTTATTCCTTGACTCTATCCTAACAAAAATATTGCATATTTGAAAGTTTTTGATAGTCACCAGATCATGTTTTTTTCCCAATTTTGAAATTTACACTTAAACTTTTAATTTCCCGGGGCGCCTGGGTGGCGCAGTCGGTTAAGCGTCCGACTTCAGCCAGGTCACGATCTCACGGTCCGTGAGTTCCAGCCCCGCGTCGGGCTCTGGGCTGATGGCTCGGAGCCTGGAGCCTGTTTCCGATTCTGTGTCTCCCTCTCTCTCTGTCCCTCCCCCGTTCATGCTCTGTCTCTCTCTGTCCCAAAAATAAAAAAATAAACGTTGAAAAAAAAAATTTAAAAAAAAAAAAAATTTAATTTCCCTTCATTTTTTTGTCTGTAAGTTGTTTAGTTCTATTCCTATTTCATTCTTAGAGAATGAAATGATATTTTGTCAAAAATCAATGAAAGGTACAAAGTTGCAGTTATGAAGGATGAATAAGTCCAGAGGTATGAAGAACAGCATGAAGGCTAAAGCTCATAATACTGTATCAAATTTTGGAAATTTGCTGAGAGAGTAGATTTTAGCAATATGAAAAAATCAGTAACATGAAAACATATATTCATCAGCTTGACTAGTAATTATTCCACCATGCACATGTATATCAAATCATCCTGTTGTATATTTTACATAAATTTTATTTAAAAATAAATAAAAGGAAAAAAAAAACTAAATAAATGAAAATGTTCTTCTGTGAGTGTAAGTAAATATTTATATTTAAATATTCACACTAGGGCAAAATTAGCATTGGATATATACTTAAGAAATTAATTTGTTTCTAAACGTGTTCTGACTGCATATTACTTTGTTACTAAAAACTAATAGCACTCTATGATTCTAATGTTACAGCAAAACTGTGCACTTTTAGAGGTCACAATGTTTCAACATTGCACCAACTATTTAATTTCTGGACCATTTGGTTATGGAACAGATTATTTTTTCATTAAAATGAGAGATAACTCAATATATTCTATTTACTTAACACTTTAATACATCTTTGTAAAATAGACATGCAACAAAATGACAGGTGCGTGATTAATCTAATATATATGTTAGGCCCTTCTAAATAAAAAAAAAAAGATTTTTAATTTTTTGGTGTAATTATCTTTTTTTCCCAAGGTTTTCCTTTAAGGAGAAAAGTTGTTTCCACAAAACTTTCAGGGAGAGGGATGGGCTAATTCTATACATGCCATTATAACCCCTTCAATTACAAGTGATCATAAGGGATCAGATCAAAGATGTAACTTTGCTGAATACCCACTGAGAGTCAGCCAACAGAGGAAAAGAGAACTTTCAAAAGCCATTGCTAACTCAAAGTCTCCAGTGGGTTGTCTCCTGGGAAGTTCATTGCTTTAGGGTGAAAGGGAGAACAGGAAACCTGTCTATTTGATAGCTTTTCTTCCTGATGTGAGCAGGAAGCTGTCTAAACCTAAATAAAAACCACAGAGATAGAGGTGTATAATTTATGTGAGAATCAAATTGTAATTAGCTATAGAAACTTAAGAGATAACTATGTGTACTTTTTGAGTGGCTGTGTTTTATACTGCCATCCCACCTCCAAAAATGCCATAGAAATGGTAAAATAACTGAAGAATATTATTTGGACAGAACAAATTGAACTATCAATAGTTGGATATAGTTCTTAAAAGTTTTTGCCTTTCATAAATTTAATTTGAGCAAGGAAGAATTCCTATTGGTGAAATTGATTTAATAAGCATTAATATCGTCTGCAGTGAAAGACAGGTGCATGTAGCATAAAATGTAAACTGGTGATGCAGAAAAAAATGTCTTAAGTACTGACAATTGAGAACTCCTGTTCAAAATACAATTGGATTTGGTATATTTTATACACAAAGTTGAGCTATAGATGCAAATATCACAGTTTAACTGCTAAGTGCACTGACACAGAATGTGGACTCTGTGTTAATACTGTATATATTTGTTCACAAATGTTCAATTTCCGCATTCAGCTCTGAAATTATTCCAGTTTGAAATGACATTACTTTGAAGGTAGTTTTAGCAAAATTACATATATTTTCACATATTTTATTTAGTAATGAATGTATGTTTTATTCATTAGTACGATATCTGCATCTCTTATAATAAATCTGTTAAATATTTGAAAGGATAAAAAATTATTCACATTTTTCTCTCCCTAATTAGCACTCATTCATGGTTTTGTGCACTCACACATGAGTTTGTGTGTGTGTGTGCGTGTGTGTGTGTGTGTGTGTATGTAAATAAATTTGATGCATACATTTTACTTTTGTGGGTTTGTTTTTAATTCTATGATGACCAAAGGTGCAATGCAGTGTGATATTTGGATTGTGGTAACTATCAGTCTGAATACTTGCACTTAAACTGCATTGGAATTAACTGTAATATTCCAACATAAAATATTCCAAGAAAATTCCACTTGATCATGATGTGTAATCCTTTCAATGAATTCTTGAATTCTGTCTGCTAATATTTTATTGAGAATTTTTGTATCTATATTCATCAGGAATATTGGCCTATGGTTTTCTTGTGGTATATTTATCTGGTTTGGTACCAAGTTAATGTTGGCTGCATAGATGAGTTTAGACATGCTTACTCCTCCTTGATATTTCGGAAGAGTTTGAGGATTGGTGTTTTTTATATGTTTGGTAGAATTCTCCAGTGAAACCATCTGATACTGGAATTCGTGTGTTAGGAGTTTGATTACTGATTCACTGTCTTTACTTATAATTTGTCTGTTCAGATTTCCTATTTCTGCCCTATTCAGTCTTCAAAAAGACTGTGCTTCTAGAAATGCACCCACTTCTTCTAGGTTATATAACTTTTTGGCATATAATTGTTCATAGAAGTCTCTTATGATTTCTATGCATTTCTGTAGCATCAGTCGTAATGTCTCCTTTTTTATTTTTAATTTGGGTCTTGCCTCTTTTTCTTAGTATAGCTAAAGTTTTGTCAGTTTTGTCTTTTCAAAGAACCGGGTATTTATTCCATTACTCCTTATTATTGTTCTTTTAGTCTGTGTTTATTTCCACTCTGATCTTTATTATTTCCTTCTTTCTCCTAACTTTGGGCTTAATTTCCTCTTTTTCTTCTAGTTCTTTGAGGAGTAAATTAAGATTGTTTACTTGAGATCTTTTTAACTTCTTAATATGTGCATTTATTGATATAAACTTTCCTCTCAGAACTGCTTTTGCCACATCCCACAATATCTGTTATGTTGTATGTCCATTTCCGCTTGTTTTGAGATTTCTTTTAAAAATTCCCATTTGATTTATTATTTGATGCACTTCTTATTTAGAAATGTGTTGTTTACTTTCCACATCTCACTTTCTTCTTGTTGACTTCTAGTTTCATGCCATTGTGGTCAGAAAAGGTGGTTGGTATGATTTCAATCTTTTTAAATTTCTACTATTTGTTTTGTATATTATCGCAAAGACACATCCTGGAGACTTCCATGTGCACTTCAGAGGAGTATGTATTCTGCTTTTGGATAGAGTGTTCTCTATATGTCTGTAAAGTCCATTTGCCCTAGTGGTTATGATTTAATTCCAGTGTTTCTTTCTTGATTTTTCTCTTTGGACAATCTATCTATTGCTGATAGTGAAGTAGTGAAGTCCTCTGCTCTTATTGTTTTGTTGTCTATCTCTCCCTTAACATCTGTTAGTATTTGCTTAATCTATTTCATTGCTTGGGTATTGGGAGTGGTTATATTCACAATAGTTACATTTTCTGATGTATGACCCCTTTATCATTGTATAATGACCTTTGCCTCTTGTTACCCTTTTTGGCTTGAAGTTTATTTTTTCAAATATAAGTATGGCTACACTCACCTAAAAGTTCCATCCTTTTACTTATCTCCTTTTATATTTTTGATATCACAAATTATCTTTTTATGCTGTGATTTCATTACCAATTGTAGAAGCTATAGTTATTTTAATGTTCTTTTTATTTATTTAACATTTATGCCATAGTTGTTTAATATACTGTTCTAAAAAAAAGAGTTACAGTTTTCTAATTCTGTCTATCACCTTAATCAGAGTTTTGTGTATTTTCATCTTTTTGTTTCAGCTTGAAGAGTTTCTTTCAACATTTCTTATAAGGTTGGTCTAGTAGTGGTGAACTCAGCTTTTGTTTGTCTGGGAAAACCTTTATTTCTCCTTCATATCTGAAGAATAACTATCCCAGGATAAATATTCTTGGTTGGTAATTTTTATCTTTCAGTTCTGAATTCGTCATTGCAAACAACATATAGAGATTCTATAGAGATTCTGCAGAGAAATGTGCTGGTAGCCTAATGGGGTTCTAGTGGGTTTTATTTTACATTTTTTCTAATTTATTATTTTTTTAATCCTAGCTACCTTTACATTTTTTTATTTTTAAGAAAATTTAAATGTTTATTTATTTTTGAGAGAGAGAGAGAGAGAGAGAGAGAGTGGGAGAGAGGCAGAGGGAGGGAGACACAGAATCCAAAGCAGTCTCCAGGCTCTAAGCTGTCAGCACAGAGCCTGACATGGGACCTGAACTTATGAACCCCAAGATTATGACCTGAGCTGAAGTCTGACACTTAACTGACTGAGCCATCCAGGCACCCCTACAATTCTTATCATTGACTTTTGATAGTTTTAACATAATGTGCCTTGGAGAAGGTATTTTTGTGTTGAGACAATAGATGTTCTGTCAGTTTTGTGAACTTGTATTATCCAGTTCCTTCCTCTCGTTTGGGAAGTTCTCAACTATCATTTCTCTAAATACACTCTCTGTTCCCTTCTAATGGGTACACCCACCTACAGTATGTTAGCTCTTCTAAGGATGTCTGAAATTCTTGTAGGGTTTCTTCACTTTTTAAAAAATCTTAGTTATATCTCCTCTTCTCCATGAAACATTTCTATATTTCTATCTTCAAGCTCTCTTATTCTCTCTTCCATTCTCTCTTCCACATTCTAATATATTCATCTCATTTACTGAGTTCTTCAACTTCAGAATTTGTTCAGTTCTTTTTAAAAATTTCAATCTCTTTGGTAAAGTACTCCTTCTATTCATTAAATTGTATTCCTGAGATCAGTGGATTGCCTTTCTGAGTTTTCTTGTATCTCAGAGTTTCTTCATAACAGCTATTTTAATTTTTTTTTACTGTTTGTTTATTTTTGAAAGAGAGAGAGAGAGCGAGCAGGGGAGGGGCAGAGAGAGAGAGGGAGACACAGAATCCACAGCAGGCTCCAGCTCTGAGCTGTCAGCACATAGCCAGATGAGGGGCTCGAACCCATGAGCAGCGAATTTATGACCTGAGCCAAAGTCGGATGCTTAACCGACTGAGCCATCCAGGTGCCCCGCAACAGCTATTTTAAATTCCTGATCAGTTAGAACCAATATCCTGTGTCTTTAGGTTCAGTTGCTAGAAAACTGTAATTTTCTTTTTATGATACTGTGTTACCGTGATTTTCCATGTTATTTGATGAAAAGTGTCTCTGTCGCCACTTTTGAAGTAGCAAGCACCTTTCTCATCTAGCAAAGTTTTGTTTATTTTGACTCTAAGGGTGCAACAAGTTGGTAATTAGGAGCTTTTTTTTGTTTCCCAGGAGGTGGCGCTATAGCACAAGTTTTTAGTTTCTCTTACCAGCTCTGACTCACCATTAAGGTTGGGAACAAGTGCATTAAAAACAAAAACAAAAACAAACAAACTAAAACCCTGATGGATAGGAATTCTTTTTAAAGGTAGGAGCAGAGTGGGGGTGAACTTGGCACTTGTGGCTTTGGGTATACCCAAGCCCAGTAGGGAGATCCTTGAGTGGTAGGGTGGGCGGTGGGGAACGGTAGCGGGGAGTTGTGTCCCTGAGTTTTGCAGGCAGTCCTTTTTGCCAGAATCCTGGTTTGGACAGCAAGAATGTATCCACTCCGTTCTCTTTATCTTCCTTTTTTTCCTTTCCTTTCTCTCCTCACAGTCACTGCTATTTCCCTTCAGAAAAACCAACAGGTCGCTCCTGCTGCAGCACTAGTGGCCAGGTAGACTTCCCCGTTGAGACCTTCACTCTCCAGCTCTACTGCCATAAAGGCGATGCTGGCTCAAGGCCTCTGCCAACCTTTCTGCCGGCTGCCTCTGCCACCAGTACACCTTCCTCGTGACTCCCTTGGCCCCACAGCTTCCTCGTAGGTCCAATGCACTCTCTTTCAAGTGCACAGATGGATGGATGTCTCTGGTGTCCTGGTGTGCTGTGCAGAGGTGAGATTAAGGTGGGGGAGATTGTGTTTGGGTTTTGGTTCTTTTGGTTATAGATATCTGATTAGTTGTAAATGGAAGGAGAAAGGAAAATAAAAGGATGACTCGCATGCCATGATGCTGACTTCACTCTCCAATACAATATGATCTTGGGGAAGATCAATTATCACCTCTTGGGGAAAAAGACATTAAGCAGCCCTCAAAATAATGTTAATTATGAAACAAAAAACCTAAAACTAAATACAGTAAAACCATGGTTTGTGAGCATCATTCATTCTGGAAACATGCTTATAATCCAAAGCACTTGTATATCAAAGTGAACTTCCCCATAAGAAATAATATAATTCTCATATAATTTATTCCACAACCCCAAAATACTCATATAAAAATGATTACAATACTGTAATATAATACAAAATAATAAAGAAAATACAAACTATTAAAAAAGATACAAATTAACCTGCTTACCTTTGAAAACCTTCATGGCTGGTGTAAAGGAGACAAGAAAGAGGAGGTTTCCTGTGTAGGATAAGTTTCACTGTCAGTAACGGAATCACTGCTATCTATTGGCTCAATGGAATCTTTTTCTTTTCGTGCAACTTTACCAAGGAACCTATCCAATGACACTTACTCTTGCTTCCTTTTAAGGATTTTGCAGAAATGTGACATTGCATTGATGATCACCCACAATCCTGCAGCAGGGGAGAGAGAGAACCACTGGTAGTTGTGATCATGTGACTTTTGGCATCAGGCACTACTATTGCCAGACAAAGCTCGCTTACCAAGTTAAAATTTATTAGAAATGTTTGCTTGTCTTGTAGAACACTCGTGAAACAAATTACTCGCAATCCAAGATTTTACTGTATATAGTAAGAATCCCTTTGTTAGTGGGTAGTTCAAGATTCTCAGATGGGCCTCATTTGGCCATACAACCACTATGTTTATCATCTAGTTTTCTTAGTTGTTTCATGGCTAAGAATTACCCTTTTTAAAAAAAATTTTTATTTATTTTGAGAGGGAGAATGAGTGGGGAAAGGGCAGAGAGAGAGGGACAGAGAATCCCAAGCCGGCTCTGTGCTGACAACAGCGATCCCAATGTGGGGCTCAAACTCATGAACCTTGAGATTATGACATGAACTGAAGTCAGATGCTCAACCAGCTGAGCGACCCAGGAACCCCAGAATTATTCTTATATGTTGCTTTGAAACTGAACTTTCAAAAGTTACATACAAATGGATTTTGAAGAGTAAATAGATACAAACATTGAAAAGACAGTATGGTAGCTAACAAGAGAATTTCTCATATCATTTACTAATTTACAAAGTACGTTACATGGGAAATTAATACTGTAAAATTAATCTAAATACAATGGAAATACTGGGTGCCTGGGTGGCTCAGTTGGTTAAATATCTGACTTCCATTCAGGTCATGATCTTATGCTTCGTGAGTTCGAGCCTCGCACAGGGCTCTGTGCTGACAGCTCAGAGCCTGGAGCCTGCTTCAGATTCTGTGTCTCACTCTCTGCCCCTCCCCTGCTGTGCTCTGTCTCTCTCTCAAAAGAATAAATAAACATTTTTTTTTAATTAGGAATAAATAGATAAAATGAAAATATACAATGAGATCACAAGCAAAATTCTGTCAGAGGAGTAGAAGTAATTAACAGAACAGGAGAAAGTAAATCAACTTAAAAAACAATGAAATTCAAACATAACAACATTAGACATTAAGCAACAAACTGGTTCCACATGTAGAAAGTAAAGGTAGCTAGAAAAGTACATAAAACTCTACAGCAAACATCTTTATCTAGGTTTTCTTAAACTTTGTACAAAAACAATGTAGAACTCTTTCTGTATTATTGGAAATTTAATTCCTTAGTGTCTGTCCAAAATAAATGAATGATGTCTTTCAGTGTGACTTTGCTTTAAATCCATCTAACACGGATGGATGAACCTTTGAGAACTAATTCTCATTTGAGAATGAACATTTGAGAACTGTTCTCAAATGTAGAACATTTGAGACTAAACATTGAACAAATATATTCTGCAAATAATTACTGGACTTTTGTTTCAAGGACCAGAAGAAATGACCTCTGGATTGTTTCTCTAAACAATGTTTTCCTTAATACTCTACTGGATAGCAATGGAAACACTGGGAATACCTGTGCTTGGCAGAAGACCACTGTATATTGCCATGGGATGCAAGGCTGGTACTGGCATTTGACTAAATGCCGTGCAATTTTCTAAGTGCGCAAAATGGAAAGTCTATTTCTACAAACTGCTAAGGAGTCTAGGTCTGGGATTGCTAAACTTCTAATAGATTCCCCATCGTTCAAGAGAGATAACTGGAATTTTGGAGTTCCTACAGTTCCTGTATTTTGGTATTTCACTCATTTTTCTTATTTATTTCTCTATATTAATGAATGAGTCATCTTATTAAAGTCTATAGCAGACTGAACCAGCAATTATATTAAACACTTTATTGCTTCTGTGTGATTGGAAAGTGTATTATTCAGAAACAGTAAGCACCACAGTACCTTTTTCCATGTGCTTTAATTTATTTTATAGACATATATATGTATATATAATATATATACACATATATAATGTATGTATACATGTATATACAATGTGTTGTATATATGTATATATAATGTGTACACACACACACATACACACATCTTCCGATGAGCATTTAATTCTGTTGACAATTTCCCTTTTTCAAGACATCTTTTCTATTTCACTCTACTCTAAGCCTCTAGATAAACAACCTCCAACTGGGGGAAACTTTGTGTCTCAGAGGACATTTGGTGATATCTAGAGATATGTTTGCTTCCTCAAATAAGTGAGGGAGGACTGCTACTAGGATCTAGTGGATAGAGGTCAGGAATGCTACTAAACATCCTGAATGACCAGAACAACACCCACAACAAAGAATTCTCTGGCCTAAATGACAACAACATGAAAGCTTAAAACCTCTGATGTAGAACAATAAGATTAGAAGCTGAAGTTGGAAGACTGGAGTAAGTAAAGATTGTAAAGTGTTTTGTATGATAGGGTCTGTTTGCCTGTTTGCCTAATAAATAGTCATTTCCCTTTCCCATCTTCTAACTGGTCCTGATAGTCAGGGGTTGTGAAATTGTTTATCCCACAGAATAAGTTCTAATTGGTCTAAATTAATCATGGAGTCTGTCTTTCTTTGCTAGTTATTGGCCTAAATAAGAAGTGTAACTTTTCTGATCAAAGATGTTTGCTGGAGACCTCTTGGAAGGCTGGAATTGTCATTCCATCAAAGGAGAGAAATCTACAAAGTGAAAATCCTTTTTTGTTCCTTTCCTTTCTTCTGGCCTTGGGTTCTGTTATGAGATGCCACGATACTTGAAACTACGTCAGCTATCTGATATCTATGAAGTGGAAAGTCTCTAGGTCAGATGCAATACTCAGAAGATTTTCGAATGAAAAGATCCTGTGTCCTAACATTCAGTCACCAGAACCAACTCCAGGACTTACTAACAAAATATGACTAAGTAAAAACATGTGAGGTGGTAATATTCAGCTACAGTTGGATGGTTGATATCAAATGATATCTCTGCTGATAATAGAAATAAAATCTGTGAAAGTACTAAAATAGCTTTTTGAAAGTATCAGAGAGAAACCAAGGAACTGGAGAATCCAAGATTCCAGACAGAAAGTAAGCTAAATGATGTGGACTTTCTATTCACTGCTGCCTTTTCTCCACAGAATATTTACTGATAAATATGAAGTATAGGGCCACAAAATATTCTAAGAGTAAAGGTTTTGCAGAAAAGGAAACTTCAGAGAAATGACTCAAATATGCTGCACATGGTTCTACCTCAAGGCATTTGGTAATTTCTAATCTCCATGTGGAACATGATAAGAGTCTGAAAAACTGAACAGAAAGTGTGGGAGGGGGGCAGCTAAAAAGGCAGGTGTTTGCTAGAATGTGAAACAACTAGAACACTAGTAGTAAGTCAGTTATACTTTTGGAAACCGTTTGGCAGTATCTACTAGAACTGAATATATGCACAACCTAAGAGCCAGGAATTTCATGCACAGATATATATACTCAACATAAGTGCACTCTTGAGCATTAAAAGACATGTGTATAAATATGTCTATGTTATTGTTAGTAGCCACAAACTGAGAACAACCCAATATTCATCAAACACTGAGTGGATAAATAAACTGTACAATAGTCATAGAATGACATATTCTACAACAATTAAATGAACAAACTCTACCGCATGCCTGAACGTGGATGGAACTTGTAGATATTATACTGAAGAAAAGAAACCAGAGACAAACAAAACAAAACAAAACAAAACAGAAATGGACTGCTTGATTTCACCTACACAAAGTTCAAAGTAGATAAAAGTTATTATATATATTATGCTATAATATACTATAGTATACTATAAATAATATATATAATGTATTATATATATATATATATATATATATATATATATATATATATATACTATTTTATTTGAATGATAAAACTCAGAAAAGAGTTTGTTTTTTGAAGGTTTACAACTCGGTGGACACATCCAGAAGACACAATGGTAGCTGAGATTAAAATATTCACCACAATAGAAATGGTGATATAAAGTTAGATTAAATATTTAGAAAAGTAGGGTTATTTTATTTAGAAAAAAAATAATTGCTGTTTATTTTAATTTAGTGTAACAGCAAATTAACCTATAGTATATAGGTTATAGTATATAGTATATAGTAACCAAAGTATATAACCTATATACTCTCATTCTTTCTTAGCAAAGAAATACCAAAAATATGCGAAAAAAAAATAAATATTCTGCCAATAACTAATACAAGAGAAGTACAAATAAGTTTGCTGCCAATTTTCTTTGGCATAACACTAATATTTCAGCTATTTCTGTATTATGACTTGCTCCCTTATGTCCTTTGAATATTACTTGTTATGGAAAAGGGCCATTGATTGGTGGTACAAAGTGTGTCTTAAAAGAGTAGATTATCAGGAATATTTTTTTAACGTTTATTTCTTTATTTTGAGAGAGAGAGAGTATGTGGGAGCAGAGGAGGGGCAGAGAGAGAGGGAGAGAGAGAATCCCAAGCAGACTCCGTGCTATCAGTGCAGAGCCCGTCATGATACTTGAACTCATGAACTGTGAGATCATGACCTGAGCCAGAATCAAGAGTCAGACGTGTAACCAACTGAGCCAGCCAGGCACCCCAGATTATCAGGAATAGTAATTGTAAGATGGATGAAATTGATTTTAAACCCAGGTCACTAATTGTGACATTTGTGACAAAGTGAGTGAGCAGGGCATAGAAAAACGCCAATGCCATATTCAGGAAAAGACTGATGTAATTCAAAGTGCTAGTCCTTAAAGGTGCTAACTCAAAGGATTCTGTTAGTTCACAGGAACAAGCCTGTAGCACTATTGTCACAGCGATGGGACCTTTTAGCAATAGTTTGTGAATAAGAACAGCTTCACAGATTTCACATGTTTGATGCTCTGTATCTTTGTAAAACACATGCAGACCAGAAATAGTAAATGGAAGTATTGAGTACATCAAAATACTTTTAATGTGTTTTATTCTGGTTTAACAAGTTTTAATCATAATGAAGAAATCAAAATAAAACCACATAGAAGATTGATATAACTAACAGGTACTGGGTTGAATAGTGTCCCCCTCCAAAGGTATGTCTATATGAACCTCAGAATATTACCTAATTTGGAATAAGGCTATTTGCAGATATAACTAGCTAGTGATCCCAGGACGAGATTATCCTAGATTAAGGTGGACACTAACTCCAATTATGTGCTCTTATAAGAGACAAACAGGAAAAGACACAGAGGAGAAGGCCCTGTGAAGACAAAGGCAGAGAAGAGAGTTTGCTACCACAAGCCAAGAAGTGCCAGCAGCCACCAGAAAGAACCTAGAAGCACAGAAAGATTCCTCCCTGGAGGCTCCAGGAGTGCAACCATGATTTCAGATATCTGACCTCCAGAACCAAGAGATAATAAATTCTTGTTGTTTCAGCCCCCAAGTCTTGGTAATTTATTACAGCAGCCCTAGGAAACTAAAACACAATATAAAAGTATGGAATATCCCATAATGCTATAGCTAACAATTAAAGGCAAATACCTTATACCACGTACCTTTCATCCCAGAATACAATGTACTCAAAATAATAGGAAAAAATATTTGAGCTTGAAAACTTATTTTTAAAAAAATTGTCATAGAACATTTTGTGTCAAATTAAATTGGTTTATTTAGAGTGGCCTCTATGGCTGTTGTGTATATAGAAATGTATTCTGTATTCCATGCCCTAGGTAAGAGGTTCTTCCAAGGAATGACAGGTTTTTCTTTTTTCTTTTTCTTTTTTTTTTTTGTGGTTGCTATTTTGTTTTTGTTTCTTTTTTAAAATTTTGTCCTCATTGAAGAATTCAGAGAAAAACTATTTTTTATGGCGTTATCCATTAATCAATATGACTCTTCATGTGTCAGTCTCTCTCCTTCTCTCCCTCTTTCTCTCTCTCTCTCTCCCTCTGTTTAAAGCACTAATTTTATTTTTTTTTATTCATAAAACAATCACATCTTAGGCTCCTATTTAGGCCATATTAATGCACTGGATAGATAATCTAAACATATCTCCTATGGATGATCTAGCCCTATAGTACCATTCTCCTCACATCACCTATTATATTTTCCCTTGCTGACTTTATCCGAGTAGCAATGGTTCCTCACTATTTCCTGAGCAAACAAGACACATTCCTTCTGAGGCTTCCTAGAAGGCTCTCCAGGTAGTCACCTTACCTTCCATTACACCTCACTTAAACTCTTAATTATATAATGCTTACTTAAAATTCCAAACCCCTCCTCCTCTATGCCTCTTCTTTTATGCTTTCTTTATTTCCATCTTGTTGCTTTTTGAGATGTGATGTATAATTCATTCATATGGTTATTGTTGTATGCATCTTCTCCTACTGAAATGTAACCTGCATGAGTGTTAGCATTTTGTTTTTTTTTTTTAAATACTGTTTTCCAATGCTTAAAACAGTATTTGGCACATAGTAGGACATATAAAATCTTACTTGAAAAGAAAATAATAAAATTGTGCACTAAAGTCAACTCTTGAACACTGTTTCAGGTGTTTTAAATGTTAGAATGCATATGTCCATTTCAAGCAAAACAACCAATGGCTGTGCTCTTGGATATAACACATGTGTATGTATTAAATGTAGCCTATTGACCCTCATATCTTAATTTTTCCCTAGTGTGTTTTCTGTCTTGAGAAATTTGATTTTGATTATTTTTCATTAACAGGATTTCTTGTGTAATATTTGGAAGGCTCCCAATGATAGCGAAAACATCATCTTTCAGTAACACAGACATATACAGGTAGGGTATGTAATTTCCATTCACTTCTGAGCATCATGTGAACTACCTGTTTCAGTGGTAAAGAAGAGAGCTGAAATCATTGGTAGTTTTCTGCAACTATGTTATTTTATGATTTCTTAATTTCTAGCTGTAGCTTTTTTTCACTCACCCCTTCTCAAACTGCTTACTTCCTGCCTGCTTACTCTATTTTTTGTAGCACTTATCACCTTTAACATATAATATAGTTTAATTATTGATTTTGTTTTCCTATTTCATCTGTTTTCCCCTGTAGAATGCAGGCTCCAAAAACACAGTAATATATTTTCCATGTACACTGATGTATAGAAACCACACAGAATTGTACCTGACTCATTGTAACTACTGAATAAACATTTTTAAATAAGTAAAAACTAAATGAGTAAGTGAAACTTCCTTAACCCCTGCAGGAGACTCAGAATGCAAGTGTATAAATATAAGTGGAATAATTTCTGTATACTAGCCACTTAAATGAGAATGGTAAATAAATGAACAAGATATTTGCCTCCAAGCTGCTAATGATATAATAACATCCACATCTGTAAAATTAAAAAAACTCTAATTCAAGGTAAAATGCTAACAGGAGGTAACAAAAGCTACAAAATTTTGGCTAGGAATGGAACTAAAGGTATTCCATGCTAAGGGTGCAATATGGATTTAGACTCTAAGGTAAAGGATATCTGTTATGGCTGCTACATTTGTGAAGATCTTTAATACATTATCAGATGTTTTAGAGTATCTACAATGGGACAGAAAATAGGCTGGACTTGGGAGATGTGAAAATGAATAATACCGGGTTAATGTGTTCAAAATTGTGACAACATCTCACCTGGTACCCTAAGTATTTATCAATTATGACATCGATAGCATTTAATTTTCTTCCCTTGAAATGGAATATCCTACATAGTCATGAATAACTGAGACTTTCAGGAAGGCTATAATGTCAAGAGTACTTAGGTTTTATAGGCACAGGCCAAACACACACAAGATGTTATCCTTCAAGATAAAACTCCCATATGTTAATCGCTTCTGTGAAGTTTGGATAACTGATAAAAGCATATTAAGAAGACATATTCTTGTAAGTGTCTGAACCTTCTATATCAGTACTGAATGAATTGAATTTGACATGCCCAAGAGGATTATAGAGGAAGTGCACTCAAGGAAAGCAGACCATTTTACACACGACCTCACCATCCTCACAAGACATAGCAGAGATAATCATATTGGTCCCAGCTTATTCTCTGAGATGGACACATTAGGGATATTATGACTGTGGAATGGCTTTCTATAGTTGGAGAGGGAGAAGATTACAGGGATTGTGTGAACACTTTATAAAATTCAAAATACCATGTGCTAAATGTTTTATTTATCGGCCATATTTTATTCTTTGACTTTTCCAAAGAAAATTTTTGAAAACATTAGAATTAAAGGGATACACATCCCTGGCACATAGTAGATCACAATAAATATTGGTAACTGATGACTAAAAAAATATATGCAATAAAACTAATAAAATATGCAATGAAGTCACAAAAATGATAAATTATTATACCACAAGTTGCCTATTTTACTCATATTTTCATTGAAAATTTCTGACAACCTAAGTAAAAATAAATAGTGTAGTATATAAGCTTCCTTATTAAATAAGAGGGTCTCTTCAGGGTCTGCAGAGAGTTTTTAATTTAATATTATTCTTATTGCTGCTACCTCTTTTCTTGGTTCAGACTTGGAGCCCTTCCAGAGAAGAGACTGGGCTAATACAAATAAGTGCTTATAGGGCTTGGTAAATAACATTACTGGGAAAACAGGCTAGGTATATGGAGATACCAGTACAAAGCTCTCCTGATTAATCTCTATAAAAAGGGCAACTGCTCTAGTTGACAGATGCTTGATAGGAATATCAGCTTAGTGTTGTCAGGTTTTTGTATTTTTAAAAAGAAAACCCCCCAATATTTAGTTTTTAAGGGTAATTACACTATAGGTAAATGTTTGTATTATTTCTTAAAACCAAGTTCGGCCAAATATGTGACCAGCAGGCTACTAGGTTACAAATTTTGGGTTATAATTTTTTATTTTGAGTATATTTTCTTGCATATAGAAATATTTGTCAATGCCTACCGAATTAATGGTTTCTAAATGACAGACTGAACAACAGCAACAGAAGAAGGAAGAGGAGGAGGAGGGAGAGAAGGACAAAGAAGAGGAGAAGAAAGGGAGGAAGAAGGAGAAAAAGAAGAATCTTCATTGTTTTCATCATCACCATGACATTTCCATTTTACATGATGTAGCATTGAAAAGGTTTAACAGTTTTTAATCATAGTTCTTGATGGAAATTACTGTGGGAACTGATCTCTGATGAATTCTCTGTTCTCTTAGTTTCTTCAGATGGTTCTCTTAGCTTCATACTCATCTTTGTGGTAAATATTTAAGTATAGAATTGTGTCTCTCTCGCTCTCTGCCCCTCCCCCATTCATTCTCTCTCTCACATGCGCGCTCTCTCTCTCTCTTAAAAATAAGTAAATATTAAAAAAAATTTTTTTAAGAAAGAAAGAAACCTTCCTTTAGAGAACCAAAGACCTGTTATGAGGTCCGTGCTCAACACATTGTTATTGTTTGAAAATATATTGTAAATTTCATATACTTCAAAATTTGTATAAAAAGTTAGGAATTGTTAAAATGAGTGCAGAGATGGCAAGAAGAAAATAAAAAAGCAAAATTAAGCATAGAACAGCATTATCCCAATAATAGTAATCTTTGAAGGAATATGAAGAGTAAAAAGTAATTCCATGAGGACTAATCATTTCACATTCTTGCTGCTCCAGGCCATATCTTATGTAATGAATGAAAGTAGGCCAAAGAAAAACAGTTTCTCTAAGAAAGGAGGCTTGAATTCAAAAGTAGAAAGCATTTATAGTCAGACCAAAAAAAATAATTTAAAGGTCTGTATCCCATGCTGGACATAAGAGGACTATCACAAGCTGAAAGAAACATTTGTTTAGGTCAATATAAAAATGTGTCATTATAGCAGTCATGCTTCTTCCATAATTGAATGAAGCTAATGGGCATTCTTGGGTTTTGTTTCGTATTGCAGAAGCTAGAATTTATATTCATGCTATATCAATCTTTCAGAATCCCAAGGAGTCATAAAGTCATATTTGACTATGTTAAAACCTAAAAAAAATATGCCATTCCAATATTTAAGGATAATTATTTTCTATCAGTCCTTCTCTAACATTGCCTGTTTTCTCACTTGCATGATTAGTTTCTGTCTTGGGGACTTGTTTATTCTTTTTCCCCCTAACAAATCACGTACTCTAGGCTACCTCAAAATAATACATAAATATATAAAATATACAAGTGATCTTAAGTATGCATATAATAAGCTGTCATATATGTGATTAGGAGAGTTACCATGAAGCTAAGAATAGGTTTTAGACTCATAAATGATACTGTGACAGTGTGTCTTTGTTTGCCTGTTGAAAATAGTTATCTGTAAATTACCAACCTTACATACAAATGCTATATTTCTGCTTCACCCTACAAATGCTTCTTCTGAGGGGAAAAAAAAGGTAGTGTGGCTCATAGAAGAAAAACAACATGAGGGAAATGTCAGGTCTCAGAGTGGCAATTTGGACTTCCTCTGCTGCCTGGCTTCCACATGCTTGAGCAATACCTGGCTTCTCTGGCCCTTAATTTATCCACTGCGAAGTGAGCATAACACCGCTAGCTGATAAGACTGTTGTGAGGAGACTCTAAAACACACTTTTCAAAAATGCTGCATAAATGCTAAATAGAGTAAAACATGTCTCGTTTCCATTGCATTTATGGAAGCTTTACGCGTGGGTTATTCTTTAATGAAGAGCACCTCACTGAGCTTCAGCAACCTTTCAAATACCATAGAGGCAAGCAATCCTTTTATTTATGTGAATGCAACATACATCCTTATTCACACAGACAAGCATCTTGACCATTCAATACATATTCTGCTATATATACATAAGTATGTGAAATCTATTCAAAGCTATTATTAGAGGTAAAGGATATAGCACTCTATTTTGCAGAATAAAATATATTTCATACTCGGGTGCAAAGGGAACCACTGTGGATTCAATATTTATATTCTTTTTTTTAAACGTTTATTTATTATTGAAAGACAGAGAGACACAGAGCATGAGCACGGGAAGGGTAGAGAGAGGGGGAGACACAGAATCTGAAGCAGGCTCCAGGCTCTGAGCTGTCAGCACAGAGTCTGAGGCGGGGCTCAAACTCACCAGCCGTGAGATCATGACCTGAACCGAAGTAGGTTGCTTAACCAACTGAGCCACCCAGGTGCCCCTTCAATATTTATATTCTAAATCGTTTGATTTTTAAGGAGATTTTAGACCATAATTAACTCTACTTTAGTGGACTTCAGTAGAAATAGTTACAGATGTGGAGACCATGTTCTAGGTTAGATAATTACATGCTTTCTTGCTTTAATTTGTTTTTATATATGTAATTACAGATAAATAGATGCAAATAAAGTAAATAATCTTATAATTAGAATTTTGTTAATTAAGCTAGGTTTGTTGAATTGGTCACTCATTCAAACATGAAATATTTTTAACAAATTCTTTAATATTATCTACTTTGAATTAAAAATCAAATTAGTGAAGTAAAGTTGTAAAGGTATAATAATTTCAACTTTTCAAAATCCTATTGGCTGAATATAGACAGGTATTTATACATGTAATTCTTAATTTGCACACCCTATGTATCCTAGAAGAATTGGGTCTAAATCAGGCTATAAATATGGAAATTCCACTTATTATTATTTTTTCATTAAAAAGCTAAAAGGAAAATATTGTGGCTCTAATGATACCAACCATGCGAAGCATGTAATTTTAACATTAGAGTGGTACATATTTTCTTCTTATTCCTAGCAGACCCACAGACTCCTAAAGTATTGAGACCAGAAGAGATAGTAATTTAGTCTAGTGACTATCAAAATGAACTGCTCATTTCAATTACCTCTGAAATTCAAAACAGTAATAATACAGTTTACTGGGCACTATTTTATTCTGTAGATCTGAGTTGGGCCTTTAAAAAAATCAGTTCCTCAATGATTCTGTTGTGCAACCTATGACAGAAACCATTAATCCAATCAACATATTATTTAGTAAAGAAGAGTGAGTCCCAGAAGTGTTGAGTAATTTGGCTAAAATGTATAGCTAATTGACAGAGCCAAGTCTAAAGGCCTGGTATGCAGGGACAAAGGGTTTATTATAACATTCTTCCCTGAGGAATAAAATAATGCTCCCAGGATGAAAATTCCATAAGTTTCAATTCTAGAGATGAATTAGTGTTCAGCCTTTTTCAATTCCATACATGCATACATGTGTACATGTTTGGTGTGTGTGTGTTTGTGTGCATTGGATTTTACTTTTTTCTTGCATCATATTCCTTTTCCCCTAATTTTGCATCCATAAGATTGTTTCTCTCAATAAATTGCACCTGTTTATTTTGTGTAGAGTTGATACTCTTATTCTGGAAATGTTTAAAATAATCCTTGAACAAGAAAGAAGTATCTTTATCATTTCCTAAGGATTCTTATAGAAGCCAAACACCAAAGTGGCTGACCAAAAGGCATGATCCATGTGTTGTGAGTGAGGAGAATATTTTGAGATCTGAAAAATATGCAGGCTCCTGAGAGCCATATCTACGGAAAGGCATCCAGAGGGACATATTAGTATAATACACGGCTTAAGGAAGTAACTATGGACTCCGTACTGAAATTTTGTTAATAGTATATCAATCATGTTATTAATGATTTAGTCTTACCTATAGCAGGAAGATGATTGCTTATTCAGTTGGCTGTTCTCCAATATATACCATCCAATATATTCCTCAAAGGTCAGAAATTCTGCACAATTAAAGGAGTGAACATGCTATCAGCACTCTTAAAGATTCTCCAAGAATATTCTAAATATTCTAAATAGTCTCTAAACATGTATGCTGTAGTACATGATACATTCCTCATTGTAGAGTCAGAGTCATTTATATGGCAAGTTAAGAAAAAAAGTAAGTAGATATATAATCAAACATAGATATATATAATTCATTTCATATATATTTTCAACATATATATTGTTCATCAACAATATATAAAAACAGCATCAACAAAAATGTCTATTTTCAGCCTAAACCCCTTTTTTCACCGCTGTATTTGTATAGTATATTTAATAGCCTATTTTTCATATTCACTCAAATGTCTACAAAGCACTTCAAACTATTTAGCAGACTAAGTTTTAGATATGTTAATCTATGCTTTTTTTTGGCAGATATTGGCCTACTACCCATTGCCACCCCCCTAACCCTTCCACCCCCCCCCCCCCCTTCAAGCAAAGATGCACATTACCTAAAGTTAGGGATCAGAAAAGCAAAAAGACAGAAAAAAAAAAAAAGGTAAGTTCTCTTTGGATTTTGTGTTCACTTTGTAAAATTTGGTTATAAATTTAAAATGTGTGAGAAAAGAATGAGCAAAACACTGGGACTTTCCCAGGAAATACTATCTGCCCCCCAAAATCCCTTGGATTTAGATAAACTGAAAGTTGAATCTTAGAGAGGCATCTGGCAATCCACCACTGCATGCAAGCCAGAGAAACTATCAAGACACCACAGAGGAAATGGATGTATGCAGAATCCAAAGGCAGAAGCCATATGAAGCCTGGTAGAGATTCCTGAGTTATTGCTATAGAGGCCACTCTCTCATCCCTCTCAGATAATTACTCCTACTTATTTTCAGAACTTAATTACACTATGACTTCTTCATAAATGCCCTCTGTTATATGCTCTCAAGCACTTTACTACTTACCACTTACATAACATTCAAAATTAGAAATGTATTTGAATGATTTTATGGTAGTGTCTATCTTTAGGGTAATAACTTCTCCTGTCCTAAGAAAACTCTATGAGAGTAAGGCTTTGTTTATTGTTTTGTCAGTGCTCAGTAAATAATGTTTCAGAGAACAAAGAAATGAAATTATTATTATCTTCAGAACTCACTTTGTATAGTGTTTCACAGTTATGTTGTGGTTGGGCAATAGATCCTAAGAACATGCCCATATGTCCAGAAAAATGTTTTTCTTTTGTATTCATCAATCTTCAGGGAAACATACTTGGAACTACTTGAGGGTCTTACTCCTGCTTAATTCTGAGATATATTAATCTCACAAAGCCATTTGCTTATGTCCTACAGAGATAAAAGTAATAAAACCAAAGACAATAAAGGCAGCCCCCAAACTAAATCATGTGTGAATTGTACTCCATATGATCTTAAAAATTAGCTTAGGGTTACGAGATTAACTGTTCCCTGAAAGCGCAAAGCTACCATGTCCAAATGACCTTCCTATTTTTACAATTTATACATTCCTGGTTTCTTTAGAGTATCACATTCTACCACCTATCTTTTAAAAACTCTTGGTTCTTCAAAACAATTCACCTCTAATAATTTTATAAAAGAATTTTAAACATAAAATGTTATTCTAATTTTCATAACAGCTGTCTGAATAATGTCATGCATTATCATACCCACTGCCATTTTAAAGATAAGGACACCAGGGATGCCTCCGTGGCCTAGCTGATTAAACAGCCAACTCCTTATTTCGGCTCAGGTCATGATCTCATGGTTCATGAATTTGATGGCTACTGTCAGCATGGAGATTCCTTGGGATTCTCTCTGTTTCTCTCCCTGCTGCTCTCCTGCTTATGCTCCTTCTCTCCCTCTCTCAAAATAAATAAATAAATAAATAAATAAATAAATAAATAAAAGGACACCAAAGTTTAATGGGGTCAAATCACATGCACAAGACTGTACAAGACATACATGGCAAAGCTAAAATTTAAACCAGTTTTATAATATCAAGTATAATTTTTCTATTTCATCATAATTCTCTCCTTAAATATCATACTGAATATCAGTAACTTTTAGAGCTAGGCGCTGCCAGTAAATAAACCATATCAACAATTGTTCTTCGAGTTATAAGTTATCTGCAATTTTGTCAATAAGATCTTATCTAACTTTATAAATGTTTGGATATATAAGTGATTACATCCTCAGAGATTTGAGAGCTAAAATTTTACATAATTTACATTAAACATCATTTAGTGCAAACCATTTTTTGCATCAGGAAGTTGAGGTCCAAAGTGACCACAGCCAACCTAGCCCATCATCACACACCTATCTGGCAGCTTAGCAGATTCTAGTATTGATTCTTCTAACATGTTTCTTACTACACGTAAATTTTCAAGTTATTATGTATACATGAGAAGGACCCAAGAAAGTGGTTCTCAACACTGTCTGTGCATTCACTCTTTACATAGGAATTTTCTGATAAAGACTAGGCCCAGGAACAGTGAATCCAGCCTTTGTAGTGAGGTCTTGGCAACAGTATTTTTATAAAGTTCCTCAAGTTAGTCCTAATGTGTGGCACGGGTGGAGAACCTAAGTTTAAAAACTATATAGTTGCCAAATGTTGTCTTGAGCTTTCAAAAAGCACTTTTCTCTATTAACTGCTGAATTCCATGTTTCTTCTTATATCCTTCATAAATGTCATTTCATATCATTCCTCCACTGAGTTGAGTATTTGTGTGTGTGTGTGTATCATTCCTCCACTGAGTTGAGTATTTGTGTGTGTGTGTGTGTGTGTGTGTGTGTGTGTGTGTATGTACACCTCTGTGTAAAGTAGAAGACAGTTTAGCTTCCTAACACATTGTGTGTATAGGGAATACAGGCAAAATCCTGCTTTAAGCATTTATGTGAATGACTGTATGTGTATGTCTGTGGACCTCCTGAAAATGAAATTGAAAACTACTTGAGTTTAAAATTTTTGTCATTCTTGCCTAAAAGTTTTATATCTAAACTATCAGATATGTGTACATCATTATAAATCTATAGGTAAAGTAAGAGAATGTTATTTCATTCTGATATGTTTATCCCACTTACCACTCTCCACCATGTTCCTTAAGGTAAGGAATTAGAATGCAATCACTTGTTAAAATGTGTATTAACAGTTATAACTATATATATGGTTTAAACTTCTCTTTTTATGCATCATTTCATTTCCATCAGTGAAATTTAGCTTTCTCCTTACTTTAGGATTGTTTGTAGGGCAAATGATTAACAGAGCGAGTCTTTATGCAAATTTTCCCATAATGAATACATTAATTAAATGAATAATAATAATAATAATAACCAAGAAAAGGGACACACCAAGGTAAATCATAGTGTGGATACACACATGAGCTCATAAGTAATGTGGTTTGAATAATGCATGCAATGACATTAGGAAATATTTGTATTTATATGGCATGTGATTGCTATCTCAATATATTAAGTGTATACAATCAGGTATTTTTACTTTCTCCAAGTTTGGCTAATGGTCTCATGGTGAACAATTTGAGTTTGTGGTTAAAATTCTAGATGTATATAAGTGCTGAAAAAATTAAAAGTCCAGGCAATAGATCATAATTGTTTTGAGAAGAGGTATCAAAATTAGAAGCTGTGTGTTTGGTAGCTGCACTATTCTCTTTGAATGGAAAAGAAAGCTTGTCCCCCTACAGTAAATATTCTAAGGTATTTTCCATTTCATTAATTTACAACTGAAGGAGAGTAGTAAATGTGCTCAAGTTCATGGTTATAATTATACATGCCTTTGTAAAATAAAAAGACTTTCACATTTTGGTTTTGATTTCCATATTTAAGTTTCTGGAAAAACATATTCTGAGAAAAAACTATGTATAACCTAGTTATAAAAGATAAGTTTATCATGCTTATAATATATTCAGAATAAATTTAAAATATGAGTTCCTTTTATCATGAGCTTATAAAAACCATGAAACATCAACCCAGTGGGCTGGAAATATTGACAAAATATCAAAAAACTGTCTTCATTTGCCACAGGATTCTGTTTTCCAACCTTTCTTTGACAAGATATGTCATTTTGACAAGCCAGTTAGCATAAATGACTTACAATTCCCTGAACTTTTGTATTTAATATAGTCAGGACCCTGCACTTCAAATTGTCATACACCATTATCATGTTTCAGAATGTCAGTCTCATTTCAGAAGGATATTACCTTCCCAAAGTGTAAATTCTTATGATATTTTGTCTTTCGATGTCAGCATCAAAATATATTATCTTTGATCACTAATCTAATATTTTATGGAGCTGTAAACAGACAATAAGAAAGCAAGAAATTTGTTTTGATTGATAGATTGTTACTTTGTGATCTTGAAATCCAGGGAATGATTTTTATTGACTGCTTACGTCTTCTATCATTATGATCAAATCCAAACCTTTATTATTACAGAATTTAAATGAAAATACTTTAATATTTTAAGCTATTTATAGCCTTCAGCAGCTTTCAAATTTAATTTTCAGAGCAGTTATTCTCCAAAGGCAAACTAAATTAATGAAATTTGATTCTTGTACTCCTCTTGTGTGCAATAACCAGCAGAATTTCACATTCTACGTGTATATAAAGAATGGTTACATAAAAGTTTATAAAAATCATAAAAAATTTAGACATTTAAGACCTATCTGCATCCATGGAGTAGTGAATTTAATAGAACTGGACACCTGGGTGCTAGCCTCTTCCTAAATATTGTTCAATAATGCCCATGACTGAAAAGCTCTGACACAGCAAATCAATGTAGCTAAACATTTATGTACACATATGGTAATTAATCATACAATTATTTGTAAGAGTAAACTAATAGGGAAAAAATACTATGTATTAGGGATGCCTGGGGGGCTCTGTCAGTTATACGTCCTCTTGACCTCAGCTCAGGTTATGATGTCACGGTTATGAGATTGAGCCCCACCTGGGGATCTATGCTGGGCCTGGAGCCTGCTTGAGATTCTCTCTCTCCCTCTCCCTGCACCCCTCCCCTGCTCTCTCCCTCTCAAAAAACAAAAACAATGACAACAAAACAAAAACCAAAACTGTGTATTAAACAGTAGGAAACAACATACAAATCACCATGTACCTATGTAGTAGAATATTATAGCATGCCAATATTTTACTTTTCAAAAAAGGACATTAGTGCCTTTATGTATTTTATTGTGCTATTAAAGAGCTGAAGGTTTATGTCTCATCTGCCTACAGTATCCAAACAATAGAAAGTCTTCCTTGAGCAGAAATTATTCAAAGATTTAATTTACCATGTGAATTTAAATATTTATGATTAAGAGAAAACACGTGAAATCCAATCGATGTATATAATAAATATCTTTTTCTCAATTTCAAAAGCTTTTAAAGACTTAAGAGAGGCATATAAATCACTCAGCCATCTGTAAGAGATCACTAGTGACTAAACACACTTATTCTCATTCTATAAATGTTTGCATCATCTGTACCTGCAAACACTGCTAGAATCTGAAGATACAAAAGTTAGGTTTATGCCCTACTGAAGCTCATCACTTATGGAAAACACAGAAGATGAGTAAATACATTAGAAAAGAATAGATGAAATATCTGAAGGCTTGATAAGAGACAATAATTTCCTATTTTCACATAGCTAACAAGTAGTTATGGTCTTGAAGGCACCACTAGCAAAACTCTAAAATTTTTCATATGTCAGGAATTTAAATGGACAAATCCCCAAATCATATTTTGTATAAAGTCCCATGACATTATGGACTAAGAACCTGAATCTGAAATCATTCCAGTGGAAACAAATTAAATTTGCAGTGGAGTAAAGCAATGTTATGAAAGAAAAATTCTCTCCATCAAGTGAAACTCAATAATGCAGTTTGACAGTAACATTCTTTTATGATTTTTTTGAAAACTTGGTAATCATTCTAGTAGCTTCTTCATTGTGGCTAAGCAGAGACTTAAAAATCTCTTTGAATTGTATAAACAGGTATGTTAATGTATACATAGTTTTTTGGCAATAGAAAAGACATATTGGAAAGAACTGCAAAAAGAATTAGGAAAGATTCTATATTATCATTTAAACTAATATATATTTCTTTGATAGCCTTTAAAATAACATTTAATATATTTTACTGAAATACATTGTTATGAAATTTGCCTTCATCAACTCTAACACATTTGGCTGAGTCTCTCATTAAAAAAAAAAAAAGACAGTGAGAGTCGGTAATGACAAGTTAAACTTTTCTAATAAGTCTTATTGCAATGCAAATTTACATTCCACGCTGTATATATAAGGGATAATTTGGACAGATGCTTAACTGACTTTCCCTATTAAAATTCACTATAAATGAACTGTCAAATTCAAATTGCTCTAAGCACAAAAGCCAACAAAGTCAAATTAAAGTAACTAACAGTAAAAAAGATTACTGCAACTTCTCGAAAGAAAAAAAATTAAAAATAATTAAATGAAGGGTAGCCTTGTGTGTATGACAAATAAGATGAAATAATTACTTGAATTTGACCTGCTCCCAAATCTTTTAAGAATGTCTTTATACATGAAGAAAAAGGAGGAAAAAGTAGATAATGTTTGGTTTAGCTTGTGTTGTTGTTGTTGTTGTTGTTTTTTCAGGCAAATCAGTATTTTCTCTTTACATATGAAAGAGGACACAAGATTTCCCCCTGTGTTTACATATTGAGAAGGGACTTTTCATTCCATTTCAGGAAGGAACTGCAAGAAAGAAACATTCCAGAAACTCTAAACCCCCACGCTATTTTCCAGGAGAAATGATTTAGTGGACAACTGCAATTGGGAGAGGAAAATAAATATGAAGACGGCCCTTCGTAGCTCTCTCTTTGGGAACTGCCTGCCTGCAAAGAGGGTACTTGGGGTCTGCTGATGGCAGTAGCTGTCCAACACTGTCTGTGACATCATAGTACTCCCACCTAGAATATATATTAAGAGGTCCATTTGGCCACAAGTCCATTCTACTTTCTCCAGTTTAGATTCATCAGGAAAAAAAGTTCGTTGTGATTTTGAGTCTAGCTCCAAAATGAATCCGAACTTGGGTATTAAAGAAGGGTGTTATTTGTCATTCTTCCACAATCTACATATGCATGACACCAACACATGATAGCAAATCTATCAATTAAATCAACTACTTTAATCAATTAAGTTCTCCTTTAGAATGTAAATAAAATATGAAGCATATCTATTTTTCATGGGCTTCTTTATTTTCCACCTCAGATTATTCTGTTTCGGTGACCATTTTACACACATCACATTGTTTCATGTATTTTGTCTGTCAGGCATTTTTAGTTGTTTCACAACTAAAGGGTAAATCTGGTCCATGTTAATCCATCTTGGCCAGAAGTGGAAGTACTTGGTTTTTCATTTGTACTGTTTCTATGTATCCATCCATAGTTATTCTCAAAAAAGCTAGCAAAATATTCAATTATATTTGCCAAATAGTCTAGCATGTTAGATAATTTGTTCATTCAATTTAATTTCATAGGCACTTACTTCTAAGAGCCCTTCATCCTTCTGATCCTTGTCATTTTCTTTCCACTGGCTTTATTTTTAGAGCACATTTAAGCTCACAGCAAAATTGAGAAGACAGTACAGAGAGTTCACACATACAACCTTCCCCCAAAACACAAAATTCCCCCATTATCAACATCCCCACAGGAGTTGTTGATGAACCTTATACTGACACATCATAATCATCCAAAGTCCATAGTTTACATTAGGGTTCACTCTTCATACTGAACATTCTATAAGTTTGGATGACTGTATAAGAACATGTGTCCATTATTACGATAACATACAGAATATTTTCAATGTCCTTATACCCCACTCCTGATCATCGCTGATCTTTCTTAGTGTCAGTAGCCTTTTCAGATTGGTTTCTTTCACTTAATAATATGCATTTAAAGTTCTTCTATGTATTTTCATGGCTTGATAGTTATTTCTATTTAGCACTAAATAATATTCCATTGTCTGGTTGTGTCATAGTCTATTGATTCATTTATCTGGGCTGCTTGCAAGTTTTGGCAATTATGAATGAAGTTGCTGTAAACATCTGTGTCTAGGATTTGTGTGGACATAAGTTTTCAACTCTGTGGCATAAAGATCAAGGAGCATAATTTCTGGATCATTTGGAAAGAGTATATTTAGTTTTACAAACCCACTAAACTGTCTTCCAAATTAACTGTACCATTTTGCAAACCCACCGACAATGAATGAGAGTTCCTGTTGCTCTGCATGCTCACCAACATTTCATATTGTGTTATGAAAATTGACCATTCTAATAGGTATATAGTAGTGTTAATTTGCATGATCCTGATGCCATATGATGCAGAGCAAGTTTTCATATTCTTATTTGCCATCTGTATATCTTCTCTGGTGAAGTCTTTTATTTTTTTTTAATTTTTTTTAATGTTTATTTATTTTTGAGACAGAGAGAGACAGAGCATGAATGGGGGAGGGGCAGAGAGAGAGGGAGACACAGAATCAGAAGCAGGCTCCAGGCTCTGAGCCATTAGCCCAGAGCCTGACGCGGGACTCGAATTCACGAACCGTGAGATCGTGACCTGAGCTGAAGTTGGACGCTCAACCAACTGAGCCACCCAGGCGCCCCTGGTGAGGTCTTTTATTAAGCTTTGGCCCATTTTGTAATTGGATTGTTTGTTTTCTTATTGTTAAAGAAGTTTTTGTATATTTTTGATAACAGTCTTTTATTAGATGTTATCTTTTGCAAATAATTTATCCCAGTCTGTGGCTTGTTTTCTCATTCTCTTGACATTGTCTTTCACAAAACAGAAAGTTTTTGGTTTTGTTTTGTTTTAGTTTAATGAAGTCCAGGTTGGTCCTTTCATGGATCATGCCTTTGGTGTTCATCTAAAAAGTCATCATCATACCTAAGAACATCGAGGATTTCTTAAATGTTATCTTCAAGAATTTTATAGCTTCAAAATTTACATGTATATCTACTTGGAGTTAATTTTTATAAAAGGGTATAAGGTCTGTGTCTAGATTCTTTTTTTTTTTTTTTTTTTGGTTTGTCCAACACCATTTATTTGAAAGTCTTTCTTTGCTCCATTATATGACCTTTCTTCATTAAAGATCAATTGACTATATTTATATAGGTCTATTTTTGGCCTCTCTATTCTGTTCTATTGATCTATTTGTCTATTCTTTTGCCAACACCACATTGTCTTACTGACTACTGTAACTTTATAGTAAGACTTTGGTCAATAGTGTCCATCTTCTAATTTTGTCCTCTTTCAATGTAGGTTTAGCTATTCTTTGACTCTAAACTTTAGAGTCTGCTGAAATCCACAAAATACCTTGCTGGAATGGGAATTGGAATTTCACTCAATCTATAGATCAAGTTGAAAATAACTGACATCTTCATAATTTTGGGTCTTCCAATCCATAAATATGGAATATCTATTTAGTTCTTCATTAATTTTATTTATCATCATTTTGCAGTTTTCTGTATATAGATTTTCTATATATTTTTTAGATTTATACCCACAGTCTTCATTTTAGAGGGTACTAATATATTTTGTTGAAGATGTTGCATCTATGCATGAGAGATATTGATCTGTAGTTTTTGTAATGTCTTTGTCTAGTTTTGGTATTAGGGTAATGCTGGCCTCATAAAATGATTTGGAGACTATTACCTCAGCTTCTAGGCCTCTGAAAGGGATCGGTAGAATTTTTTCCTTAAATATTTGGAAGAATCCACCAGTGAGCCTATCTGGACCTGATGCCTTTTTGGAATATTCACTCAATTTCTATAATAGATATAGGCCTAGTGAGATAATCTATTTCTTATTAGCTTATGTCTTTCAAGGAATTTGTCTCTTCCATATTGGTTATCAAGTTTGTGGGCACAGAACTATTCATAGAATCACTTTATTATTATTTTAATAATAATAATTAATAATAATTATTTTAATGTATGTGTTATCTCTTTTTTTTTTAATAATAACTTGTACCTTCTCTCTTTTTCTGTCCTTATCTCTGCTAGAAGATTATCCATTCTGCAGTTTAATTTTCTCTCTTTTCTTAGAATATCTGTTAGAATTTTTTAAATAACTGCTTTAGGTGTTGCTAATTCAAGTCCAATTTCAAATACACCAAACAACTTGATGAGTAGTCTGAGGTTCCTAATAATAATAAAATGATCCTAATTTCTCTCTCCTGTCTCTTGTTTCATTGCTGTCATTCATTCTATTCACGATAAGCATACAAAAGTGCATATATATTAAATATACATATTACACATTTATATGTATTATTTCTTATTTAACTTACATTTATATTTAGATATTAAATATATATTTCTGATATATAGCATATATAATATGTATGTTTTATATATATTATATATAATATATCACATATATAAAATACATATAACATTTAACATATATATAATATATATGTGTGTGTGTATATATATATAACATATAACATTTGATTATATAACATATATAATCAATTACACTGTTGGCATCATTATTTTGGACTGTTAGATCAACTAAGGAGAAGAAAAATAATAGTTTTTATTTTACCTTCACTTATTTCTTTAGGGGTCTTCCTTTCTTTATGAAGACCTTATGAAGTTTGTGACCCATATCATTTTTCTTCTATCCAAAGAATTTTTAACACTTCTTGCAAGACAGGTCTACTAGTAACAAATTTCCTCAGTTTTTGTTTGTCTGAGTAATTCATTATTTGTCCTCCATTTTTAAAGAATAATGTATCAGGGTATTGAATTCTATATTTTTGTTTGTTTGTTTGTTTTCTTAACAGTATGTATTTCACTCTACTCTTTTAGTTTGCATGGTTTGAAAAGATGTCAGATGTAAGTCCTACATTTGCTCTTCCATAAGTATGATGTGCAATTTTCTTTTCTTTTCTTTTCTTTTCTTTCTTTCTTTCTTTCTTTCTTTCTTTCTTTTTTTCATTTATCCTACCAGTGTTCTATTGATCTGTGGTTTTGTGTCTGAAATTAATTTGGGAAAATTCTAAGTTATTGTTTTAGGTATTTCTTCTGTTACTTTCTCTCTTCTTGTATTCCCGTTATGTGGATGTTACAACTTTTGTAGTTTTCACTCAGGCCTTGGATATTCTGTGTTTTATTTTGTTGTGTTTTTAGTCTTTTCTCTTTGCATGTGGGTTTTAAGGATTCTATTGATATATCCTATATTCTAGTGATATAATCTTAGAGATTTTTTTCAGCTATGTCCAGTCTACTTATAAACCTGTCAAAGGCATTCTTCATTTCTATTACATGGGAAGGAATCAATGGAAAGATAATATAATCTCCTTGATGCAGACCCCATAACCCTGGTGTACAAAAGTTTCACCCATTAACCCATATTATTTGACTAGGGCTGACACAACAAAACACTACAAATTGGTGGCATAACAACAGAATTTATTTTCTCACAGTTCTGGAGCCTGAAAGTCCAAGATCAAGGTGCTAGTATGGTTGGTTTTCCCTGAGGCCTCTCTCCTTCACTTGCAGATGGTTACCCTCTTGTTGCTTCTTTTCATGGCTATCTCTCTGTACACACATCCCTGAAGTTTCTCTCTATATCTTAATCACCCCTTGCAGGGATGCCAGACAGACTGAATTAGAGCTCACCCTTACATCCTCATTTTAGCATAAATTACCTCAACAATGGCCCTGTGTTCAAATACAGTTTCTGAGGTCCTGAAAGTTAGGCTTCAGCATATGACTTTTGGAGGCACGGAATTCAATCTATAATATCATCTAATTTTTTAAATATATATTTATTTATTTTGAGAAGGAGAGAGAGAGCAAGCAGGAGATGGGTAAAGGGAGAAGGAAAGAGAGAATCCAAGCGGTCTTCACGCTAGCATAGAGCCTAACATGGTGCTTGATCTCATGAACCATGAGATCATGACCTGAACCAAAATCAAGTCAAACAAACAACTGAGCCACCCAGGTGCCCCTACATCACCTAAAATTTTTCAGCCTTTTTTTTTATTGCTCCCAATGCGTCAAATTCCTTAAAATTCAGTGCTCTACAGTTTAAACAAATGGTAACATCTCCTTACAGGTGTACTTCTCCATTGTACTTCTCGTTTACCACTTACTTTTCCACCTTTTACATTTTCCCAAAATTTATTAAAATTTGTTTCCCACTATTGTTTCCTCAACTTTTATAATAATTCTTGTGTATTTTTACCACTTTATTTCCATTTATCTAGGAACGTAGAAGTGAGATGTGTTAAAGAGAAAGTTGAGCTGGATATTTTATCAGAAATTAAATAAATATTTTTTGACCTAAACTGGTCGCTGGTAACATCATTCAAATAAACACAAATATTTTAATTTTTTCCTCTAAACTTGTCTCTTCCAACATATTTAAAAAGGTCTTCACCCAAAGAGTATAATTAGAATTTATCATCCCGAGCAGTCATGGGGTGCCTGGGGTGAGCCTCTTGGCTTCCTAATAGTATAAGTAAGATTGGGCTGAGGACTGCCAGGGAGCTGAAAAAGAGCAGCACTTATTCTTTCAGTGCCAATGGCCATGTGTATATGATTATTAAAAAATGCATTTAAGTCTCCTATGGATAGAAGCCTGGTTCCACTAATTACTGAAGCAACTGAGGCATTTGAAAAATGTTAATTTAAAAAAATAGTGTGGGAGTTTCACTTGTACCATGACAGTGTAAGGCATTCCATAAATCTGTTCCCCAGTGAAGCTGGTGACAATGATAAAATAGAACAGCAAAATTTAAATTTTCTGGAAATGGACTGAAGAGCATAAAGAAAATTAAAAAAAAACATTTAAGAAAATATACTAAAACTCAGTAAGAATTGTAAGAATCTATTATCCCTTAACCAACACTTATTGCATCCTTCCTCCTCCCAGCTAAGTGAGGTGGAAACTCTACTCCCCACCAGTACAGTCAGTAAGACGGGGCTCCCTCTTCCTTAAGCTCTCAATTAGAGGATGGGCAGGACTTTAGTATTTTGCATCTTGCCTTCAGCTACTCATTGATGAGGCTAGATTCTGGGGGGTAAAATCAGGAGATGGTCTCTCCAATTCTTCACAATTCCATTTGTATAACAGAAGTTCTACCTAATATAGGGTGCCATTGAGAATATCAGTGTACTGATTATCTTTGGCCTGGCTTATAATGTGGGAATCACATGACCAGGCAGTCAACCATGGAGACCTAGGCCTGCTCTCCCCTACCCACGGAGCACTCAACACCCAAAGTAGGGGTGTCAGAGAGAAAGTGTCATTTTTCCTACCCCTGGCAACAGTGATATGTCTCAGAGATTTTGCCTTGGAGGAGAAGCAGTCATAGAATATAGAGTTATAATGACTCCAATAAACTGACTTTTTTTGCCACAGAGTATGCAGAACTTCATGCCTAAGGGCACTATTAAAAAACAATGGGAGTTATGATAAAAAGATGATTGATAGGAATTGATGGATTCATTAGAGATATGGGTTAAACTGTAGGCCTGATAGTTTTCCAGAGAGTAATAGAAAAAAACATAGCTGGGAAGAGCCCTTCTGAAATCAATACAAATCTCAGACACTGACTTTGGCAGCTTTCCCTTGTAAAGAGCTTGAATTTGGTTGGATTAGTCTGTAAAGCAAAGTATACCATAGGATATTATTGAAAACAATATGGTAATCATCCAGCAATGAGTGTGGTGAGAGAAAGACAGACCTCTGCTAAAATCACTGTCATCATACAGTGATTATGAGCATACATTTCTAAGATGTATCTCTTAGAAACAACATCAGAGGCTTCACACTGGAGGTGGGGGAAGTTGGAATAAATCTCACCAGAATCGTCAGTCACTAAATGAGTAAATAAGTTTATTTATTTACTTTGTTTATTTACTATAGCTTTGTTATTATTTTAACAAAGCCCAGATTAAGGAAAGCAAGAATACATAGAGTTGCTATCTTATACAAAACACAGTTTACCACAACAACCACAAAATGAGATATGCAAAGAAGAAAAAAAGTATGACCCATATACCAAAGAAAATAACAGGCAACAGAAATTGTCTGCAAAATTCACTCAATGTTGAATTTAACAAAAAACCTTTAAAGTAGCTAGTATAAATATGCTCAGAGAATGAAAGGAAAAAATGCTTAAAGAGGCAAAGAAAGCTATAATAACAATGTTGCATCAAACAGAGAATATCAATAAAGAGACACAAATTATATTTCAGAGTCCAGAGTGCTCACTCTACAAATTATATTTCAACAGAATAAAATGGAAATAAGCCAGTTATAAAATATAGTAACACAAAAAATTCACCCAGAGTAGCTTAGCAGTGGATTTGAACTGATAGAATAATTAATACACTTGATAACAGGTGGGTGGAGACTGCAATTTGAAAAACAGAGAGATTTAAAAAATGAAAAATAGGGGCACTTGGGTGGTTCAGTTAGCTAAGCATCTGACTCTTGATTTCATCTCAGGTCATTATCTCATGGTTGGTGATTTCAAGCCCTGCATCAGGCTCTGTGCTGACAGTGCAGAGCCTACTTGGCGTTCTCTCTCTTTCTCTGCCCCACCTCCACTCATGCTCTGTCTCTCTCTGTGTCAAAAATAAATAAACATAAGAAACAAATAAAAATGTTTAAATTTTTTTTTTAATGAAGAAAAACGGTAATTAAAAAAAACTCATCACAGCATTAAGTATATCAACATACACAAGTGGAAATATCAAAAGAGAGGAATGAAAGAGGCAGAAAAATATTTAAAGAAATAGTGGCTTTCACTTCTCAAATTTATTGAAAAATACTAATTTACACATCCAGGAACTTCAACAAACTCCAAGCAGGATAAATACATATATCTATAAGTACATATTTCATGGTAAAAGTGCTAAAAGACAAGGAGAAAATCTTGAAAGTGGCAAGAGAATAATAATTGCTCACTTATAAGTTAATCCTCCTAAGATTAACAGCTGATTTCTTAACAGAAGCAATGAAAGACATGAAGCAGTGGAATATATTCAAAGTGCTCAAAGAAAAAACTAAAAACTTGTCAGATAGAATTATATGAAGAGAAAAGCTATCTTTCAAAAATTAAAGCAAAGTAAAGACACTCCCACATAGACAAAAACTGACAAATTTTTGCCAGCAGATCTCCCTCAGAAGAAATACTAAAGGATACTTTTCAGACTGAAAGTAACTCCAGACAGTAATATAAGCTCACATGAAAAATCAAAGAGTAATAGTGAAAATAATTATATAATTATTAAAAAGTTGTATTATAAAGGATTTTTTATTTTTCTTGTAACTGAATAATTGCATAAAACTAGATGTGTATAATATATGGGGCTAACACAAACATACAGAAACATAATGTATTTGCTAAAAACAGCACAAAGGAGATGGGTGGGAGAAAATCTGAATTTCATTATACTGTGTTTTATGTGGAAAAGAGACAATATTTATGTATAAGTATGAGCCTCAGTATCCTAGGTTGCCTGGGGAATTATAAACAGATTTTTAGAGAATGAGCCTCAATATCCTAGGTTGCCTGGGGAATTATAAACAGATTTTTAGAGAATAGGCTATTGATTTGGTACATGCATTTAGGATGCTATATTAGCAAAAAAGTAATTTTGTGCAGTTTGCACCATTACATATGTTGGAGCTATCTGTTTCAGGCTTTCAAAGTTTCTTGAAGGAAGAAAAGGAATTAATAAGATAAAAAAATTAAAATTAAAAACTTAAAAACAACATACACAGACACAAAATCAAATAAATGATGGTAGATCCTAGATGTGTTTTGGTCTGGGTGTTGAAAGGAGCTTGATAGATTAGAGAAAGAAGGTGGGGGGCGGGGGGAGAAAAGGAAAACATTTGAAAATTTGAAAAAATGAATACAATGAAATAGAATAAAATTAAATAATTGAAATAAAAGAATTCAAAAAATTTACAAAACAGTAAAAATATAGTAGAAAAAAATTGAAAAATATTTTTATCAAAAATTGAAAATAAAAATATTTTTTCTTCTGTATTCAAAAAAAAAAGAAGAAAATTGAATACATGGACCAGTGAACAGACTGAAATATGATTGAAATTACATTGTTTTCCCCTAGAAGTCAAACTATGAAGTACATTATAGTCTGTAAAGTAAGCAGGTGGAGAGACTTGTGTTCTTAAAGAGCAAGGTTGGTCCATTTGGACAGGGCTTAATGTAATGGCTCCATTCTCCACTAGATGGCGCTGCTTAACTTACTGGGGTGGATTGTTATAGGTGTGTATGCGCATGCACGGGAGGGGTGAAAATGGTGTCACCCAGCTACCGGCCTCAAGTATGGGAACTGTTCTCCCCAGTCAGCAATTGTGCACCCGTCCTTTGTCTCTGGCTTCCATCTACTTCCTGCTTTTACACTGTGACCAAGCCGTCAGTTTGCCAGGCAGCACCTCCCTCCTGAGTTTTATCTCAGATACGGCTGTGTTTCCCAGCCCGTCACTTCTGAGGGACTGCGGCTTTGACCCTCTCAGGCCTTTGGGGGGAGGGTCTCACTGAGCGATGACCAGGTGCCAGCCGCACCCAGGAATGTTCGCGGGACTGTGCTGCCTCTGATGCCCAGAGACTGCGGCCGGGTGCCAGCCCGCCCCAGAAAGAGTTCACGCGATCGTGTAGCAGCAGCGTTTCAGGGATTATGGAAAATCAGAACACACATCTGGTGCCAGGCTTCACCCTTAAAGTCCTCCTTCCAACACCAGTGGATGTGGCCATTCTCCAGGGTCTGCTGGGACCTTTTCCTGTGGGGAGGCCACACCGCCTCTACCAGATGTCCCCCCAGCAGGGGAACCGCCTCTCCTCATGTGGCCCAAAGACCACCCGGACTTCACTCTGCTCCTGGGGATTCGTCCTTCGCACAGAGCACCGCCAGGTATCGAGCTGCAGAGTTTCAGACTCTGAGTTTCCTGTTTATAAAGCCTTAATGAAATTTAAACCCTCTCCTTTCTCCTTTCTCCCTTTTTAGTTCAGTCCCTGCGGCTGTTTCCAATTTTCCACTTTCTCTTCAGCTGCTTTCGGCGAGGGTGCTTTTCCTGTATTCTCCCCCTGTCCCTGTCCTCTCTCTGCAAGCAAAAACAGCTCCTTCTGTGGCTTTTCTCTCCCCTAGTTCATGCTGCATACATGCAGAGTTCTGTGGTTCAGGTTGTGCAGATTGCTGTATTAATCTTCAAATCAGATTTCTAGGTGTGCACAGGTTGGTTTAGTGTTCATCTGGCTGTATTTTATGGACGTGAGATGCAAAAAAAAAAAAAACTTCCATGCTGTTCTGCCATCTCGGCTCCTACCAGGCTTTCAAAATTTCTTTAACCAACAGAAACATTATTCAATGAGTAGGGTGCTTTTGTAAGTGATATAAATATAATTAGCTAAGCCATTTAGCTGTGATCTGTAAGGAAATTGATGTCAGCATCCAGAAAACCAAAGATCCTTTTTATGCAGAGACAGCATACTTGGCAAAACTGTTATGGCTGATAACTTGGAAAGCAGTCCATGCCCCTAACAAAGCTGCAGCTCTGTGGGAAGTGCTTGGAAAGAAATGGATGATAGTGTTGGCATTTATTTTCTGCTTTTACTATAGTACTAAACAAGAGAGATGTGCTCAGGCACAGAGAAGAATTGACAGTTTTCAGGCAGATATGTAAGAGAATAAGTAAAGTCCAGAAACGTGTGGCTTAGCCAGGTTGGAAAACCCAATTGCTTCTTAGCTTTAAAATCTAGTAAATGAGACGAAAGTTGCTTGAGTGGTAAATGTCCATTAAGTTTCCCATTAAATAAGGTCACTTAGCCTTGTGACAAAGTACAAACCAGAAGTCTTTCCTTCACACCTAAGCCTATAATTTCAAATAACTTCATATTAAAAGAGAATGAATAGATTTGAAGAAGTCTAGAAATAAAGACAACTTAAGATCTATGCCTAAAAGAAGAAAACTTTGAGTAGATTTCTGGAATTCATACATTTCTAGAAGCAAAGAGATCAGAAGCCAGCTTATGATTTTAGAGGTGTGGGTGGGGATTCTTTTTTTTTTACAAAGTTCAGAAAAATCTAAGATAATAGTGGATTAATGTATTTCTTTTGCCTGCAAAGTTCCAATAGCAGGATATAAACTGTGAAAGCTGTGCAGACCCCAGTGAGAACATAATTTCCCAGTGAAATGATGACATAGTACATAACAAGCAAGGAAGGACTTCACAAAAATGAGGAAACACACACACACCTATACATAGGGCACTGAAAAGACTTGACAAGGCTATTCTTCCCAAAGAGTAAAATATGTCTAATTAAGGAACTTGCCAAACCTACAGGGAAGAAAGTTTTTACAAAGGTTATCCGGCAGGATTTCATGATTGTTATAAACCAGTGATTGCTGTGTGTGATTTCCTGTCTCCGCTCTTCCGAAACAGAGTGTTTATGTGATTATTTTCACCTTGTTCACCATTATATAGTGGATGATTGTAGAATATAACGTTTCTTTTTAGTTTATAGTATGACAATACATAATGAACTCTACAAACAGTGACCTGAGAGGACTGCACAGTTGCTGAATATTTGAGACTTTGAGGTGAACATAGTGACTGGATTTATGGAATAGTCATCAAGTTCATCCATATATATATATATATATATATATATATATATATATGACATCTCTACAATTTTGGAAGTTAGTACTAAAAGTAGCTTACTTTACCTGATGAAATGTTGGCAGAAGTTATATAAGTTCCATGTTCTCTCCTTGCCATGGTGATCATGGAACTTTGTGACATGATGGTGATTCCATCCATCTGGCCCTCTAAATGACCACTACATTCAGAAACCGTGTGCTGGACTGTGTTGGCATGTATTGTGACTGAGAAATTTAAGTGGCTTTAAGCCACTGAGACATTGCTTTTGTTAGTTAGTAAGCATAACCTAGATTATCCGGATTGCTTCTTACTGAATCCGTTGAGGATAAAGTGATTGTGATTTGTATAGGAAAAAACATGGCCAGAAAGCCAAACAAGCAAACCAGAAAAAAAAAAAAAATAGAACAGCTACTTCTCTGGTTTGTCTTTTTCTCTCTGGGCACATAGTTGGACTGAATATTTCCTGTTTCCTTTGCACTTAGATGTGGTCATGTAACTTAATTCTAGCCATTAGAATATGACTATATATAATGTATTTCACTTAGAATATGACCTACGATTGTCTTCCACGTTTTTTTAGTGTCTTAAAACAGCAAAAATTTATTATTTCACAGTTTCTGTGGGTCACACACTGATACAGCTTGGCTGCTCCATGGACTCATGGTCTCTTACTAGGTGCAATCTTGTCAAAACTTGACTGACAGAAGATACACTTCTCTGGAAATCACTGATTTGGTTTCTGTATCTACAATGTGTCCTATTCCAGAATCTCATAAATGGAATCATAAAGTACACAGTGTTTTATGACTAGCTTCTTTCCCTTAACTATACTCATTTAAGTTTCATCATGTTTTCACATGGCTTAATAGTGCATTCTTTTTATTGGTGAATAGTATCCCACTGTATGGATATACTACAATTTCTTTCTCCAGGCACCTTTCAAAAGACATCATGATTACTTCCAGTTTTTGGAACTGGCCATTATGAATAGAATTCTTACGAACATTCAATAAATGGTGTTAGGAAAAATATACAGCTACATATGAAAGAATGAAACTAGGTTACTTTCTAATACCATACATAAAAATAAGCTCAAAATTGATTAAAGACCTAAATATGAGAGTTGAAACCAGAAAAATCCTAGAAGAGAGCACAAGCAGTAACTTCTTTGACATCAGCCATAGCAACATTTTTCAAGATGTGTCTCCTAAGGCAAGTCAAACAAAAGCAAAAATAAACTATTGTGACTACATCAAAATAAAAAGGTTTTGCACAGAAAAAGAAATCATCAACAAAACAAAAAGACAACCTACTGAATAGGAGAGGATATTTGCAAATTACATATCTGATAAGGGGTTAATATCCAAAATTAATATAAAGAACTTATCAAACTCAATACCCAAAAAACAAATAATCCAAATAAAAATGGGCAGAAGACACAAATAGACATTTTTCCAAAGAAGACATACAGATGGCTAACAGACACATGAAAAGATGCTCAACATCACTAATCATCAGGGAAATATAAATAAAAACAAAGAGATATCACCTTACATTGGTTAAAACACCTAAAATAAAAGTGACAGGAAATAAGTATTGGCAAAAATGAGCAGAAAAATGATCACTTGTGCATTGTTGGTAGGAATGTAAATTGGTATAGCCACTATGGAAAATATTTTGAAGCTTCTTCAAAAAACTTAAAAATAGAAATACTATGTAATTCAATAATTCTACAACTGGGTATTTGCCCAGAGAACATGAAAATACTAATTTGAAAAGATATATGCACCTCCATGTTTACTGCAGTATTATTTACAATAGCCAAGACATGGAAGCAACCTAAGTGTCCATTAATACATAAATGGATAAAGAAAAAAGTGATATATATATATATATATATATATATATATATATATATCACAAATATTACACAGCCATAATAAAGGATGAGATCATGCCATTTGAGACAACATGGATGGATATCCTAGAGGATATCCTAGAGGATATTATGCTGTTATGCTTAGTGAAATAAGTCAGACTGAGAAATACGCATACCCTATAATTACATTTATAAGTGGAATCTGAAACACACACACACACACACACACACAATACAACACGCACACCAAATGAATAAACAAATAGTTGAATCAGATGTATAAATACAAAGAACAAACTGGTGGTTGCCAGAGAGGAGGGGGGTGAGGGGTTGGGCAAAATAGATGAAGGGAAGTGGGAGATACAAGTTTCCAGTTATGAAATGATTAAGTTACAGGAATAAAAGACACAACATAAAGAATGTAGTCAATGATGTTGAAAGAGTGATATAACAGGACAGATGGTAGCTATACTTGTGAATATAGCATAATGTATAAACTTGTCAAATCACTAAGTTGCACATCTGAAACTGATGTAGTATTGTATGTCATTTATACTCAAATAAAACAAATAACACAAAAGAAAAGTTATGATTACACGAAGCCCACACACCTGCACATGAATGTTCACAGGCGTTCTATCCATATCTTCCACATTTGATCATCATAGTACTTCCTTTTCTGCCAGCCAGCTCTATACACAGAAGTACAGAAAACTTTGAAGTCATGTATTAGATGGAGGAACCAAAGATGCATTAATCCTGAGTATCTTGGGAAAAGCCTCCAACCAATTAGAAGACTGTTTTGGATCTTAGTGGAATGCTCTTGGTTTTGTTGTTGTTGTTGTTGTTATTTGTTTTGTGGAGTTATTTTTTGTATCAGATGGCATTATTATGTTTACTTACTATCTTCTCTCTTCATCCTCTGTACACGCCAGGAAGAATAAAGTTATAATTGGCATGATAATTTTAAAATGATATAGAGGTTTAAATTCATAAAATATTGGCCTATTTGGGAAGTTAATATTTTTGAAGAGAGGTAATTCTTGCCCTTAACCAACTATGGAAAAAAAAGGGAACACCTGATAGGTTCTTGCTTTCCCTTCCCCAAACCAAATAAAATTAAGATACAATAAAAGTATTTATAAGATTCAGAAAGGGCAAGAAGGAGAAATATACATCTTATTTCTTTGCTTACCTTATGTAGTTATACGTGACTGGCATGATGTGATTCCTTAAGTGAATACCGTAATAAGGTTGTAGTAAAATCTTTTGGGATTGTTGCTCATTACATACGAGGCTTGGGGTCCATTAGCAGTAGTCTCTTACTAAGATATTCCATTCTAATTCCTGGCTGCTCTCAGATAAAAATGGTTCTTTTGAAAGTCCCATAGCCAAGTACCTCCCTTCTCTCATATATTTACCTTTTGTACCATGCTGTGTTTGGGTACAACCCAGCTTTAGGAAAACCTAAAGCCCCCAATCTCACATGGGAACTCCTGTACTCCACATTTCTAGAACTTGTATGCAAATGTCGACTGCACCTTCCATACCTTTCATAAACTATGAGCTTGAAGGTGGGATGCATTTTCTTCTCTACTTGAATATACTGTTATAGCATTTGTCTCAGCCCTTTCCCAGTTCTGTACCACAAGGAATGGTTATAAGCATGGTGGCTGAGCAGCTGGTCACTCAAGGAATGATCTCAAGGAGGAGATATAAATTTCTCCTTTCTTCTGAAAAGATTCTTTTGGAGGTGCCCGGGTGCCTCAGTCAATTAAGCCTCCGACTTCACCTCAGGTCATGATTTCATGGTCTGTGAATTCGAGCCCTTCTTTGGGCTGTGTGCTGACAGCTCAGCACCTGGAGCCCTTTTTGGATTCTGTCTCCCTTTCTCTCTTCCCCTCCCCCACTCGTACTCTGTCTCTCTCTCCCAAAAATAAATAAACATTAAAAAAAAACAACTTTAAAAGATTCTCTTGGATCCTCCTTAGCTTGGTTTGGGGATTGAAACTACACAATGATCTGTCCCTCCACACCAAATAACTTAAAAAAAGGTAAATGATACAGAAGCACTGAGCTCCCTCAGAGGATACCCTATATTTACATCAATTATTTATGTCTGGTGTAAATAATGATAAGTGATAAGTATTCAGGGTTAAATGGGAAATACCTGGCTAGGGACCAAATCTAATCATGATATACTATTTTTTTAAGTTTATTTTTTGAGAGAGAGAGAGAGAGAGAGAGAGAGAGTGTGTGTGTGTGTGTGTGTGTGTGTGTGTGTGTGTGTGTGTGCACGAGCAGCAGGAGCAGAAAGAGAGGAAGAGAGAGAATGAGAGAAAGAGAGGGAGACAGAGAGAGAGAGAGACAGAGAGAAAGAGACAGAGAGAGAGAGAATCCCAAGAAGGCTCCACACTGTCAGCGCAGGATCCAACTCAGGGCTGGATCTCATGAACCATGAGATCATGACCTGAGCGGAAATCAAGAGTTGGACACTTAACCAACTGAATCACCCAGGTACTCTGTGTTATACTATCATTATTACCATAGTTGTGCATGATTACTGGCAGGACTGATTTCAAGGCAAATGGAATCTGGGAGAGTTTTAACTGGGGGTATTTGTCCAAAGTAATTAATTTCATTGTTAAATTCAGACTTTTGTACTTGACATCTGACTATTAATTCTGACTTTCTTTTGGCTTCTTATCTTTAATCTTATTAAATACATAGTTTTTAATTTTTTTGCACCTTGTTTCCTCCTTTTGACTTCTGCTTTCCCTGTACACTTCTCTCAATAGCACTTTTACTGATTTTAGACTGGCAATGACTTAACACCTAAATCTTACATTTGTCTTTACTGCAGTTTAAATGTCTATCTTTTCTACCCACGCAAACTTTTCAATTGGAAACACAAAACAAAACAAAAATAAATGAACTTACAGAATGAGCATCATTGACAGCATATGTTCTTGAATTTGTTCTGATGCTGCCTGCTGTCCTACAATTAATTGCCTTGTAAGACTTTCAGGTCCCAACTGTACCACAGGAAACATGGGGAAGAAGAATCATGTTTTCAGTTTGCATTGGTATGGGAAGATCCATGAGTACACATGCCCATTCAACATTCCAATATAGCATAATCACTTAGTATGAGTTGAGTTTAGGAAAACATGCTTTATTTCCAATATTATTATGAAGAAAATAGAACATAACTTGATATTTACTATTCTTCCAGGAATAATGAGATTTAGTAGTCATCAATATATAACATACTATATGAAAAAAAATTTCAAGAAGATAGACCTTCTGGAGAACATTATGGTGAAACTGCTAAAAGTAAACAATTCTAACTAGAGATTAATCACTTCAACACGAATCAATTATTCACTTTCAAGACAGATGTTATGAACAAAATGTTTGTATCCTCCTAAATTTCCTATGTTGAAGCCCTAAACCCCAGTGTGGCTATATTTGGAGATGTGGCCTCTAAGGAGGTGAAATTAGTCATAAGGCTGGGGCCTTACTCTAATAGGATTGCTGTCCTCATAAAAAGAGATATGAGAGAGCTCACTCTGTGTGTGCTTGTGCACAGGTATGTAAACACGCATGTGCATGCATGCACCAAGGGAAAGCAATGTGAGGACGTAGGAAGGAGGTGACTACCACTAAGAGAGCTCTAACCAGAAACTGAAAACCAAATCAGTTAGAACCTTGGTCTTAGCCCTGTAGTGTGATAAACCGGGAGAAAATTAATGTCACATAAGCCACCCAGTCTATAGTATTTTGTTATGGCATCCTGGGCAGACTAATACAACACACTATCACACATATATTCTCTTTAGCACATTATTTTATTTGTTCAAATTTAAAATCAAAAAGAAAAAGATTAAGCATTTTCAACATTCATAATGTATATTCTTATATATTTTATGTAATGTCTTCTGTTTTCACAATAATACTATACATGTTTTAATCTTTTTTCTAATGTAAAAAAGCATCAATTCTATATTTTTTTTAATTTTTTTTAACGTTTATTTATTTTTGAGACATAGAGAGACAGAGCATGAACGGGGGAGGGTCAGAGAGAGGGAGACACAGAATCTGAAACAGGCTCCAGGCTCCGAGCCGTCAGCACAGAGCCCGACACAGGGCTTGAATTCACGGACCGGGAGATCATGACCTGAGCCGAAATCGGCTGCTTAACCGACTGAGCCACCCAGGCTCCCCAATTCTATATTTTAAAAATAGATATGGGAAATGTCAAATAGAAGAGTCATTTAGGCTTAAATAGGTAGCAGGTAAAAGTTACTATGTTGCATGTTAACAATATAGGCTATTTTTCTTTTTATTTTATAAAATTGATTGTACCTGGCTTTGTATTCCCACTTGCAAACTTTAGAAGGGAGTTCGTAATAGCTATTTCTGTAGCTTCTTTACTGAAGCTTATATAGCATGGAAACATAGGAATGGGGCAAAAAATGAAGCCTCTGGTCACTAACTCACATTGGTTATTTAATGCTGGATCTCTGACATTTGTTAAATATGGCTATTGAGTCCTAGCCTGGCCCATATTGGGCAAGGAGATCATAGTAGAAGACAGAGATAGAGCTAACAGCATTCCTGACTATGTGTATCCCCAAAGCCTACTAAAATTTCTTTCACTTATTTGGAATTTCATAAGTACTTGTGTGATGAACAAGTAAATATTTTTAACTATTCCTTTTCTTCTCCTCACCCCAATTTTCTTCTTTTTTTTTTCCTGTTTGGTTTATTTACTTTTTAATTTTTTTATGAAGTTTATTGTCAAATTGGTTTCGATACAACACCCAGTGCTCATCCCAAAAGGTGCCCTCCTCAATACCCATCACCCACCCTCCCCTCCCTCCCACCCCCCATCAACCCTCAGTTTGTTCTCAGTTTTTAAGAGTATCTTATCTTTGGCTCTCTTCCACTCTAACTTCTTTTTTTTTTTCTTCCCCTCCCCCATGGGTTTCTGTTAAGTTTCTCAGGATCCACATAAGAGTGAAACTATATGGTATCTGTCTTTCTCTGTATGGCTTATTTCACTTAGCATAACACTCTCCAGTTCCACCCATGTTGCTACAAAGGGCCATATTTCATTCTTTCTCATTGCCACGTAGTACTCCATTGTGTATATAAACCACAATTTTTTTATCCATTCATCAGTTGATGGACATTTAGGCTCTTTCCATAATTTGGCTATTGTTGAGAGTGCTGCTATAAACATTGGGGTACAAGTGCCCCTATGCATCAGTACTCCTGTATCCCTTGGGTAAATTCCTAGCAGTGCTATTGCTGGGTCATAGGGTAGGTTTATTTTTAATTTTTTTTTTTTTAACGTTTTTTTTTTTTTTTTAATTTTTTTTATTTTTGAGACCGAGAGAGACAGAGCATGAACGGGGGAGGAGCAGAGAGAGAGGGAGACACAGAATCGGAAGCAGGCTCCAGGCTCTGAGCCATCAGCCCAGAGCCCGACGCGGGGCTCGAACTCACGGACCGCAAGATCGTGACCTGAGCTGAAGTCGGCCGCTTAACCGACTGAGCCACCCAGGCGCCCCTATTTTTAATTTTTTGAGGAACCTCCACACTGTTTTCCAGAGTGGCTGCACCAATTTGCATTCCCACCAACAGTGCAAGAGGGTTCCCGTTTCTCCACATCCTCGCCAGCATCTATAGTCTCCTGATTTGTTCATTTTGGCCACCCTGACTGGCGTGAGATGATATGTGAGTGTGGTTTTGATTTGTATTTCCCTGATGAGGAGCGACGTTGAGCATCTTTTCATGTGCCTGTTGGCCATCTGGATGTCTTCTTTAGAGAAGTGTCTATTCATGTTTTCTGCCCATTTCTTCACTGGGTTATTTGTTTTTCGGGTGTGGAGTTTGGTGAGCTCTTTATAGATTTTGGATACTAGCCCTTTGTCCGATATGTCATTTGCAAATATCTTTTCCCATTCTGTTGGTTGCCTTTTAATTTTGTTGGTTGTTTCCTTTGCTGTGCAGAAGCTTTTTATCTTCATAAGGTCCCAGTAGTTCATTTTTGCTTTTAATTCCCTTGCCTTTGGGGATGTGTCAAGTAAGAAATTGCTACAGCTGAGGTCAGAGAGGTCTTTTCCTGCTTTCTCCTCTAAGGTTTTGATGGTTTCCTGTCTCACATTCAGGTCCTTTATCCATTTTGAGTTTATTTTTGTGACTGGTGTCAGAAAGTGGTCTAGTTTCAACCTTCTGCATGTTGCTGTCCAGTTCTCCCAGCACCATTTGTTAAAGAGACTGTCTTTTTTCCATTGGATATTCTTTCCTGCTTTATCAAAGATTAGTTGGCCATACGTTTGTGGGTCTAGTTCTGGGGTTTCTATTCTATTCCACTGGTCTATGTGTCTGTTTTTGTGCCAATACCATGCTGTCTTGAAGATTACAGCTTTGTAGTAGAGGCTAAAGTCTGGGAATGTGATACCTCCTGCTTTGGTCTTCTTCAAAATTACTTTGGCTATTCGGGGCCTTTTGTGGTTCCATATGAATTTTAGGATTGCTTGTTCTAGTTTCGAGAAGAATGCTGGTGCAATTTTGATTGGGATTGCATTGAATGTGTAGATAGTTTTGGGTAGTATTGACATTTTGACAATATTTATTCTTCCAATCCATGATCACGGAATGTTTTTCCATTTCTTTATATCTTCTTCAATTTCCTTCATAAGCTTTCTATAGTTTTCAGCATACAGATCTTTTACATCTTTGGTTAGATTTATCCCCAGGTATTTTATGCTTCTTGGTGCAATTTTGAATGGGATCAGTGTCTGTATTTGTCATTCTGTTGCTTCATTATTAGTGTATAAGAATGCAACTGATTTCTGTACATTGATTTTGTATCCTGCAACTTTGCTAAATTAATGAATCAGTTCTAGCAGACTTTTGGTGGTCTCGGATTTTCCATGTATAACATCAGGTAATCTGAAAAAAGTGAAAGCTTGCCTTCATCTTTGCCAATTTGGATGCCTTTGATTTCCTTTTGTTGTCTGATTGCTGATGCTAGAACTTCCAACACTATGTTAAACAACAGCGATGAGAGTGGACATCCCTGTTGTGTTCCTGATCTCAGGGAAAAAGCTCTCAGTTTTTCCCCATTGAGGATGATGTTAGCTGTGGGCTTTTCAGAAATGGCTTCTATGATCTTTAAGTATGTTCCTTCTATCCCAACTTTCTCAGGGTTTTTATTAAGAAAGGGTGCTGGATTTTGTCAAAGCCCTTTTCTGCATCGATTGACAGGATCATATGGTTCTTATCTTTTCTTTTATTAATGTGATGTATCACATTGATTGATTTGTGAATGTTGAACCAGCCCTGCATCCCAGGAATGAATCCCACTTGATCATGATGAATATCTCTTTTTATATGCTGTTGAATTTGATTTGCTAGTATCTTATTGAGAATTTTTGCATCCGTATTCATCAGGGAAATTGGCCTGTAGTTTTCTTTTTTTACTGGGTATCTGTCTGGTTTAGGAATCAAAGTAATAGTGGGTTCATAGAATGAGTCTGTAAGTTTTCCTTCCCTTTCTATTTCTTGGAATAGCTTGAGAAGGATAGGTATTATCTCTGCTTTGAACGTCGGGTAGAACTCCCCTGGGAAGCCATGTGGTCCTGGAGTCTTATTTGTTGGGAGATTTTTGATGACTGATTCAATTTCTTCGCTGGTTTGGGTCTGTTCAAGGTTTCTATTTCCTCCTGATTGAGTTTGGGAAGTGTGTGGGTGTTTAGGAATTTGTCCATTTATTCCAGGTTTTCCAGTTTGTTGGCATATAATTTTTCATAGTATTCCCTGATAATTGTTTGTATCTCTGAGGGATTGGTTGTAATCATTCCATTTTCATTCATGATTTTATCTATTTGGGTCATCTCCCTTTTCTTTTTGAGAAGCCTGGCTACAGGTTTATCAATTTTGTCTATTTTTTCAGAAAACCAACTCTTGATATCGTTGATCTGCTCTACAGGTTTTTTAGATTCTATATTGTTTATTTCTGCTCTGATCTTTATTATTTCTCTTCTTCTGCTGGATTTAGGCTGTCTTTGCTGTTCTGCTTCTATTTCCTTTAGGTGTGCTGTTAAATTTTGTATTTGGGATTTTTCTTGTTTCTTGAGATAGGCCTGGACTGCAATGTATTTTCCTCTCAGGACTGCCTTCACTGCGTCCCAAAGCGTTTGGATTGTTGTATTTTCATTTTCGTTTGTTTCCATATATTTTTAAATTTCTTCTCTAATTGCCTGGTTGACCCATTCATTCTTTAGTAGGGTGTTCTTTAACCTCCATGTTTTTGGAGGTTTTCCAGACTTTTTCCTGTGGTTGATTTCAAGCTTCATAGCATTGTGGTCTGAAAGTATGCATGGTATGATTTCAATTCTTGTATACTTATGAAGGCTGTTTTGTGACCCAGTATGTGATCTATCTTGGAGAATGTTCCATGTGCATTCGAGAAGAAAGTATATTCTGTTGCTTTGGGATGCAGAGTTCTAAATATATCTGTCAAGTCCATCTGATCCAAGGTATCATTCAGGCCCCTTGTTTCTTTATTGACGGTGTGTCTAGATGATCTATCCATTTCTGTAAGTGGAGTGTTAAAGTCCCCTGCAATGACCACATTCTTATCAATAAGGTTGCTTATGTTTATGAGTAATTGTTTTATATATCTGGGGGCTCTGGTATTTGGCGCATAGACATTTATAATTGTTAGCTGTTCCTGATGGATAGACCCTGTGATTATTATATAATGCCCTTCTTCATCTCTTGTTACAGCCTTTAATTTAAAGTCTAGTTTGTCTGATATAAGTATGGCTACTCCAGCTTTCTTTTGGCTTCCAGGAGCATGATAAATAGTTCTCCATCCCCTCACTCTCAATCTAAAGGTGTCCTCAGATCTAAAATGAGTCTCTTGTAGACAGCAAATAGATGGGTCTTGTTTTTTTATCCATTCCGATACCCTATGTCTTCTGGTTGGCGCATTTAGTCCATTTACATTCAGTGTTATTATAGAAAGATATGGGTTTAGAGTCATTGTGATGTCTGTATGTTTTATGCTTGTAGTGATGTCTCTGGTACTTTGTCTCACAGGATCCCCCTTAGGATCTCTTGTAGGGCTGGTTTAGTGGTGACAAATTCCTTCAGTTTTTGTTTGTTTGGGAAGACCTTTATCTCTCCTTCTATTCTAAATGACAGACTTGCTGGATAAAGGATTCTTGGCTGCATATTTTTTTCTGTTCATCACATTGAAGATCAACTGTCATTCCTTTCTGGCCTGCCAAGTTTCAGTAGAGAGATCGGTCACGAGTCTTATAGGTCTCCCTTTATATGTTAGAGCACGTTTATCTCTAGCTGCTTTCAGAATTTTCTCTTTATCCTTGTATTTTGCCAGTTTCACTATGCTATGTCGTGCAGATCGATTCAAGTTACGTGTGAAGGGAGTTCTCTGTGCCTCTTGGATTTCAATGCCTTTTTCCTTCCCCAGATCTGGGAAGTTCTTGGCTATTATTTCTTCAAGTACACCTTCAGCACCTTTCCCTCTCTCTTCCTCCTCTGGAATACCAATTATGTGAATATTATTTCTCTTTAGTGCATCACTTAGTTCTCTAATTTTCCCCTCATACTCCTGGATTTTTTTATCTCTCTTTTTCTCAGCTTCTTTTTCCATAATTTTATCTTCTAGTTCACCTATTCTCTCCTCTGCCTCTTCAATCCGAGCCGTAGTTGTCTCCATTTTATTTTGCAGTTCATTGATAGCATTTTTTAGCTCCTCCTGGCTGTTCCTTAGTCCCTTGATCTCTGTAGCAAGAGATTCTCTGCTGTCCTTTATACTGTTTTCAAGCCCAGCGATTAATTTTATGACTATTATTCTAAGTTCACTTTCTGTTATATTGTTTAAATCATTTTTGATCAGTTCGTTAACAGTTGTTATTTCCTGGACGTTTTTCTGAGGGGAATTCTTGTATTTCATCATTTTGGATAGTCCCTGGAGTGGTGCAGGACTGCAGGGCACTTCCCCTGTGCTATCTTGAATAACTTGCATTGGTGGGCAGGGCACAGTCAGACCTGATGTCTGCTCCAGCCCACCGCTGGGGCCACAGTCAGACTGGTGTGTGCCTTCTCTTCCCCTCTCCTAGGGGCAGGATTCACTGTGGGGTGGCGTGGCCCGTCTGGGCTATTTGCACACTGCCAGGCTTGTGGTACTGGGGATCTGGCGTATTAGCTGGGGTGGATTGGCAAGGTGCACAGGGCCTGGAGGGGCAGGATCAGCTCGCTTTTCCTTCGGAGATCCGCTTCGGCGGGGGGGGGGGGGGAGGGGGAGGGGGGGAGCCTCTTCTCTGGGCCTCTCCTCTAGCGCTTGGCTCCGGAGACTCCATTCAGCTAGTCTTCTGGCGGTTTTCTGGGTTATTTAGGCAGGTGGAGGTGGATCTATGTGATCAGCAGGAAGTGCAGTGAGCCCAGCATCCTCCTACGCTGCCATCTTCCCAGGATCCTCCCCCAATTTTCTTCTTTTATTTCCTATACTACTTAAAATTTTCTCACTATAAAGTGATTCCAGACCTACCTTTAAATATGGTCTCTTTTTTATCCCTACCCCATGAATTTCACAGGGTATATTGCTCAACTATAACTTCCTGTTAAATCCTAATTCAGATCTCATTACTTCACAACCTATGTGTAGAAATAATTTTCTCTTATTTATTAACTTAACTTTATTTATCAAAATATTTAATTTGCCAATTTTATTGACCCCAGTTTTATAATTACTTATGAAAAAAAGAACTTTTCAAATTTCAATAGACATTACCAAACAGACACAAACCATACCTCTGAAGCTATATTATAGTCCCTTCTTTTTTTAGAAAAAAATATAATAGACTGTGTTATCCTCATTTTATAGAAGAAAAAACAAAGACCTAGAATTATTCAAGGTCACAGAATGAATAAAATCTGCAATGTAAACTCAATTCTGTGACCTAGCAGCGTTTTTAGTTTTTCTACAAAAAACTTCTCTGCAGTATAAGGATCAATGTAGGAATATAAAATAAATATCAATATTGAGAGTGATTTTCATCCAAAAACGTTGGACCTCACTTAATAAAATACATACCTGGAAGTTAAAGCAATTAAAATCTAAAATTTTCAAAATTTAATGTATCAACTTTGAGTATGTTAGTATTAGTACTCATTTAACATGGCTATTATTTCTTTGGATGATTGAAATATTTACACTACAAGGTTTGACATGTCCTCTCTTAGTGGAGATTTTTTTAGGTCATTCTATAACAAACTTCTTGAACTTTATTATAAGTAGTTTTGACCTTCAAAAATTATGAAACCCGATTATATGAAGTAAATATATGTGTTATACTATTGAAATATACTGTTGTTTATTCTTGGGGATGACAGCACCTACTCATTCACTGGAATTTAAATAAAGAAAAAATATATGACTGATTATTCCTATTAAATGTCATGGAGTCTGGATATTGATGCCATGGTCTACAAAAAGTGACAGGGAGTCAATATGTAAGGGATAATTCCACCTTGTTTGAGGACTAGGAAAAAAAATTCCATATATATCTGTTTAAACAAGTGAAGGTGATACATGACAATATGCAATGCCAATTTTTGTGTAGACATGGAGAAATGGAAACATACAGAAAACATATTTGAAACTTGTTAATGCTTATAATTATATACTTAAATAAAAAGACATGTTCCTGTTCTTAACCTGTCACAGTATCCAAGGGAATTTCTATTGCACAGCGATTGCTATCAACAATCTTCTTAGGAAGAACAAAACACTATTGTTTGATAGGCAAATCACCCATGATTATTTTTCAACATTTATAATATTTTTATAAAAAGTGTTAATTAAAATATATGGTGTTCCAGGACAATCATATAGTCAGTCACTCACCTTTGATTCAGCTCACAAATATACAACATACCATCAGTTTCTTTTATTCCAACTAAATTTTGTATAATGAGGCATATGCATGGAAGTTCAGGGTATGGAAATTAAGGCAGTTAGAGGAAATTGAAACAGTAATATACACACAAAATCTTTTTTTAAAGTAAGTCTTTTTTAAAAGTGTTTATTTATTTGGGAAGAGAAAGATAGCATGAGGACGTGGCAGAGAGAGAGGGAAAGAGAGAGAATCCCAAGCAGGCTCTGCACCATTAGCATGCAGTCTTATGGTGGGCTTAATCTCACAACCATGACATCATGACCTGTCATGAGCCAAAATTAAGAGTCAGTCACCCAACTGACTGAGCCATACAGACACCCTACAAAACTCCTCTTTTGAAAAACTCAAGAGACACTAAATTTTATAGGATGAAAAATGCTGAATTTGTGACAGTTACCTCATCCCCAAAACAATAGCCTAATGATTCAAAGATGAATTAAGCTCTATAGAAATAGCTTATTGATTCAAGAATGCAACCAAACTGTAAACTCAAATGCAATTGTTATTTGTAAGCTTAGATTTTGCTGAACATGAATGTGAGAAAAACAAGTAAATTTAAAGCAGCAAATATAAAGAAAATAGTTTCTATTTTACTTATATTAAGGCCTTAAGGAAAGCAATATGGGTAATATTTTAAGTCTGAAATATGAAAGTGAAGGGAGGTTATTACTACATAGATAGAGAACATATGTACATATATAAATATATATATATATATATAAATTTATATATAAATATATATAAACATATATATACTTAATTTTACCATATACAGGTTAAATTGTGACCTGAATTTTCATGTAAAATTATTAATAGGGGTTTTGAGGATATCCTTTTGGAAACACATAACATTGTACTTACAATTTTTAAGTAACAAGTCATTCATATTAGAATAAATGAAAATATCTACTATATAAATATTATTGAAGACATACATAAGAATATTGGATATTAATCAGATCTGTGTTTTAGCCACTTCATTGGTGACCATGGCAGCAACATATATATTTAATCTAATAATGTACATCATTAGAGTTGAATTTTAAATTGCTTGCTGAAAAAAAGGAATGCTTTTATGGAATGGTACATTAGATAATGATGACCAACCCTCTTAGTAATGTTAGTTAGAAGTGCTGAATAATATATTTTAATAATTTGTTTGAAGGTACTGGGAAGCTGGTAAGTCAGGGAAGTGTTTACAGACCAAGACCAGAAAGGGAAGGCTGACACCCAGCCACCTTCCCGTAGCTAACTCCAAAAGAATGAGACAGGAATCTTGAGATGTTGACTTGCTGTTACAACAATGTCTGTTTCAGGCTGTGTCCTTGGAAAAAAGTGAAATTGATATGTAGGATATTGTGGATAAGAACATTTGGAAAGAAGAACAAGCAAGCGGCATTGAACACAAAGAAAAATTAGCTATTTTTTTTAGCCCCTCCTATGGTCTAAGTCAATCTCATGAGAAGCACTAAGCTTAGATGACCCAACATAATTATTCTGAGTTTGGAAGGAGTCAAGAACTTTATATGTTAGGTTGATCACTCATTGATGTACTTTAGATCTCAATTACAACAATGGACAGATCATATAATCAGAAGATCAACAAGGAAATAATGGCTTAGAATGACACACTGGACCAGATGGACTTAATAGATATGTTCAGCTTATTTCCTCCTCAAGCAGCAAAATTCACATTATTTTCAAGTGCAAATGGGACGTTCTCCAGAATGGATCACATATTAGGTCACAAATCATGCCTTAACAAGTACAAAAGGATTGAGATCATACCATGTATATTTTCTAAACACAACACTAAGAAACTGGAAGTCAACCACACGAAAAAAAAATTGGAAAAAAATAAAAATACATGAAGGTTAAAAAACAACCTACTAAAGAATAAATGGGTCAACAGGAAATTAAAGAAGAAGAAAAAACAAACAAACTACATGGAAACACATGAAAATGAAAACACAACAGTCCAAAACATTTGAGATGAAGCAAAAGTAGTCAAAAGAGGGAAGTATATAGCAATCCAGGTCTTATTCAAGGAGCAAGAAAAATCTCAACTATGCAACCTAACCTTACAGCTAAAGGAGCTAGAAAAAGAACAATAAATGAAGCCTAACACCATCAGAAGAAGGGAAATAATAAAGATTAGAACAGAAGTAAATGATATAAACACACACACACACACACACACACAAGACAGTAGAACAGATCAATAAAACCAGGACCTGGTTCTTTAAAAAAAAATTAATAAAATTGATAAACCCCTAGCCAGACTTAATAGAAGGAAAGAGAAAGGACCTAAATAAATAAAATCACAAATAAGAGAGATCACAACCAACACCACAGAAATACAAGAAATTATGGGAATATTATGAAAAATTATACAAACAAATTGGGCAATCTGGAAGAAATTGATAAAACCATATATACCACCAAAACTGAACAGGAAAAAATAGAAAATTTGAATAAACCAATAACTAACAAATAAGTTGAATCAGTAATCAAAAACCTATCAACAAACAAAATTCAGGGTCAGATGGCTTCCCAGGGGAATTCTACCAAACATTTAAAGAAAAGTTAATTCCTGTTCTTCTCAACTTGTTCCAAAAAATAGAAATGGAAGGAAAACTTCCAAACTCATTCTATGAGGCCAGTATTATCTTGATTCCAAAACCAGACAAAGATCCCACTAAAAAAGAGAACTATAGGCCAATATCCCTGATGAACATGGATGCAAAATTTCTCAACAAAATACTAGCAAATCAAATCCAATAATACATTAAAAGAATCATTCATCTTGCTCAACTGGGATTTATTCCTGTGTTGCAAAGTTGGTTCAACATTCACAAATCAATCAGTGTGATACACCACATTAATAAAAGAAAGAATAAGAAACATATGATCCTCTCAATAGATGCAGAAAAAGCATTTGACAAAGTAGAGCATCATTCTTGATAAAAACCCTCAACAAAGTATGATAGGGGAAACATACATCAACATCATAAAGGCCATCTATGAAAGGCCCACAACTAATATTCATCCTCATTGGGGAAAAACTGAGATCTTTCCCCTCTAAGGTCAGGAACAAGACAGAGATATCTACTCTCACCACCTTTATTTAACATAGTACTGGAAGTCTTAGTCTCACAATCAGACAACAAAAAGAAATAAAAGGCATCCAAATCAGCAAGGAAGGAGTTCAACTTTCTCTATTTGCAGATAACATGATACTCTATGTAGAAAGCCTGAAAGAATCTATATGTAAAAAAGGAATCTAGACACAGACCCTTCACAAAAATTAACTTAAAATGTATCTTAACCTAAATTATAGAAGCAAAACTATAAATTTTTACAATGTAATTAAGAGATAACCTCAATGATCTTGGGCATAGTGATTCCTTTTTAGATATGCTGTACCACTAAAAACGCAACCCATGCAAGATATTAATAGATAAGCAGGATTTCATTAAAATTAAAAATGGAAATGGCTGTTCTTCAAAAGAGAATATCAAAATAATTAGAAGAAAAACCACAGACTGAAATAAAGTATTTGCAAAAAACCACTTATGATAAAGGACTGTTATCCAAAATATACAAAGGACCTTTAAATCTCAGCAGTAAGAAAACACCCTAATCCAAAAAATGAACCAAATACTTCAACAGACACCTTACCAAAGAAGATATATAGATGGCAAAAAAGCATATGAAAAGATGTTCCACATCATATGTCATCAATGAAATAATATTTAAACGATGAAATACCACTACAAATCTATTAGAATGGCCCAAATCAAGAAGACTGACATCATAAACTGGTAAAAATGTGGAGCAACAGGAATTCTCATTCATTGTTGGTAGGAATGAAAAATGGTACAGCCACTTTAGAAGACAGTTTTGTGGTTTCTTACAAAACTGAACATATTCTTATTATGATTCAGCAATCAAGCTCTTGGTCTTAATCCAAATGAACTGACAGCTGACATCCAAACAAATCTCTGCACACAAATGTTTATAGCAGCTGTACTCCTAATTGCCAAAACTTGGAAGCAACCAAGATGTCTTTCAGTAGGTGAATAAATAGTGGTACATCCAGATGGAATATTATTCAGCACTAAAAAAATAGCTATAAAGCCATGAAAATACATAGAGGAAACTTAAATGCACATTATTTTTTAAAATTCTTTTTAATGTGTATTTATTTTTGAGAGAGAGAGAGAGACAGACAGACAGACTGTGAGTGGGGGAGGTACAGAGAGAAAGGAAGACACAGAATCTGAAGCAGGCTCCAAGTTCTGAGCTGTCAGCACAGGGCCCATTGCAGGGCTCGAACTCACCAACTGCGAGATTATGACCTGAGCCAAAGTCAGTTGCTTAACCGACTGAGCCACTCAGGCACCCCAATTAAATGCACATTATTAACTGAAGCTAATCTAAAAAGGCTGTTTATTGTATGGTATGATTCCAACCACCTGACTTTCTAAAAAAAAGACAAAACTATGGACAATAAAAAGATCAGTATTTTCCAGATGTGAGGTGTGAGTAACAATGAACTGTAAGGGCCCAGAGAATTTTTACTCTGCATGATATTTTAAAAATAGAGATTTGCTATAATTTGTCCAAATGCATAGAATGCACAATACCAAAAGTGAACCCTATAGTAAAGAATGAACTTGGATGACTATGATATGTCAATATATGTTTATCAATGGTAACAAATGCACTACTCTGGTGAAAGACACTAATAATGGGGGAGACTATGTATGTTTTTTTTTTAATTTAGTCTGAAATATTTTTTAATTTCCCTAGAAACTTCACTTTTGACCTCTGCATTATAGAAGTGTGAAGTTTACTTTTGAAATATATGAGGATTTTCCAGATCTCATTCTGTTATTGACTTCTAGTTATTGTCTGAGAGCATAATTTATATGATGTCTATTTTTTTAATTTGTTATTTTAGTTTCTTGGCCCAAAATATGATCTATATTGTGTAATGTTACACATGCACTTGAGAAAAATGAGTATTGTGTTCTTATTGCATTGAATGTTTTGTAAACATCAAACAGGTCAAGTTGTCTGATAGTGTTATTCAGGTCATCTATCCCTGCTGAATTTCTGCCTGGTGGGTTCAGCCTTTTATTGAGAAAGAAATGTTCATATCTTCAACTATAATTGTGGAGTTACCTATTTTTCCCTTCAGATTTACCACCTTTTGCACTTCATGCATTTTAAACGTCAGTACTACATCTATATGTAATGAGGATAATTCTGTCTTCTTAGATAATTGATGCCTTTATGATTTTATAATTCCCTCTTTATCTCTGACAATTCCATATTTGAAGTCTACTTTGACTGAAATAACTATCTTTCTCTTGGATAGTATTAGGATGGCATTTCTTTCTTCATTCTTTTATTTTTAACCTGCCTATTTTTAGACTTTGTAACTACTCAACTCTATCACTGTAGCATGAAAGCAGCCATAGGCAATATCTAAGTTAATAACTTTTTTTGTTTCCTCACATAGTTTCTGACAGGCAGTTTCTGTTTAATTCTTACTCTTTATCCACTGTAAGTAATATATGTGTTTTTTGTTAGCCATCTTCAATTTTTTCTCTTTGTCTTTAGTTTTTAGCAGTTTAAATATAGTATGGCTAAGTGTTGATTGTTATTTTTTATTTTATTTTTCCTTGATGTTTTCTGATCTTCTTATCTGTCACTAATTTTGAAATAATTTTGCCCTTTATTTCTTCAAACATTTCTTTTTCTCTATTTTCTTTCTTCTTTAAGGATTCCAGATATGCATATGTTAAACTGTTTGATATTGACTTAAAGTTCTTAGACTGTTTGGTTTGCTGTTGAACTCCCCGACCCCCACTTTTTCTCTTATATCCTTTCAGTTTAAGTAATTTCTCTCTGCCTATCCTCAAGTTCTTTAATTTTTTCCAGCTGCTCTGAAGCTACTGATGATCCCTCAAAAGTATTCTCTATTTCTATTACTATGTTATTTCTAGCATTTAGATTTAGCTTTTTCTTCAAGCATTAAACTCTGTGTTGAAAATACATGTGTGATCTTATATGTTGTCTACTTTTTCCATTAGGGTTTTTAACAAATCATTCATCCCTACCCTATAGTTCCAACACATGTGTTATATATGACTTTTATACCAATGATTAATTTGTCTCTTCAGACTGTTTTTTTCTTACCTATTTGCATGCCATATACTTTTTTGTTTAATGGGAAACCTGCTTTATAGAACAGGGATTAGCAAACTGTGGCCCTCAGGTCAAATCAGGCATGCCAAATCAGAGCTGATGTTGTACAGCCCATGACACAGAATAATTTTTCATTTTTAAGTGTTTGAAAAAATCAAAAGAATAATAATATTACATGAAATGTGGAAATTATAAAATAGATTATATGTAAATGAAGCCATGATAATTAAAACTATTTCCAATATACATAATGCATGGTTTTAAAAAAAAAGTCAAATACATAGTAAATATTTTTCATGACATTAATCTTCATATTTATAATGCTCATCATCAGGTACCAGATACTATTTTTCTTCCATCAAATTAACTTTCTCCTTCAGTATACTCATTAGCTATTCTAAAGGTTAAGTCTTAAATAATTACAGAAATCCTCTATGGAAATTTAATCTCCAGTAATTATTGTCATCTTCTAATATCCATATAATTGTTCTTTATTTACAACCACAGATTATTTTAAGAAGTTAAGATAATCTACTAACTCCTAAATTTCAAAAACTTCCGTGTCTGAAGAGATATTTGAACTCCAACCTCTAAATATTTGGTCAAGATTTTGAATGATTTAAAACCTTTCATTCATTTGCATTCATCCAAACTCAAGAACCTGATTGTATTAACTTACACAGATATTTTTGTATTTTATTCTATAAACCCTTTTAACTATTTAGTGCATATTTAAAAAGTACAGAATGAAACAAAGCTAGCATTTCCAAGCTTTCCAATCTCCCTATAGATCTCAAAACTCGTAAGCAAAATGAAACAATTCAATGTTTTTGACATTGAAATTGGAATGCCACATATTTCATTTCCTTTAGCAACCCTTATGTCAATTTCATTTACTAGCAAGAGCAAAGTCATCTCTGTTAGGATAAGCATTTGAACTGTCAGAATCTGAATGGTTATACTGGACATAAGTAATTTATGTGTCAAAAAGCTCTTCTACTCAGTACCATCAACATCTATTGCATGTACTGTTGAGAAATATAGTTAAACCTTTCTAATGCATAGATTGATATTCAATGCCAGTCACATATGAGATAAATCATAGCTCTTTAAATCTTGATGGTGGGAAGGTTATAATTTCTTAGTCTATCTCCTTCTACTTTAGCTAATGAGAAATGTTTAGATAATATTTATAAGATTTGGTCATGTGTGTCCACACACATACACAAAAGTGTGTATATATATATTTTTTTCTCCTTTATCTATATCCCAGCATCTAGCTGGCTTATATTGCATTATATTATGGAAAAGAAGAAAAAAGAAAGGAACAAAATATTCACATATTATTTTTTGATGGAAAAAATTACCAAAAATATATAATATGTAAAAGATAGTTATCTTATAATCATCTTGTAAACATGTATATTATAAATATAATTATAATAATATATATTTACATAAATATAATTATAAATATAATTACATATATGTACATAACACCTTGAGTTGCTCTTGTTTTAAGTTTAAAATTTGAGGTAAGAAGGTCTGATGTATATTGCTTCTTGGTAACCCGTTTACTGCATTGTATGAAACTAGTATGGCAGCATACCAAAAAAACTGGCAAAAAAATCCACATGCAAATCATCTAACTTACAAATGAAAGAAGTTAGTTCCTAGAGCAATAATCTGTTCAGGTAGAAGTGCAGAAATTCTTCCCTTCCATAATTAACAGCAAGTATTAGAAGGTAAGTATAGGAGACTAGTCAACAAAGAATACACATAATGTTGTAAATCAAAGTTACATTGAAGCAGTAGGAGAAAACATGTTCTCCTCATGAAGAAGATAAATATAATAAAGACTATGTGCTTGATGTAAACATATAGTCTTCACTAAAGATTATAAAATTCATTGGACATTTTAATCTGATTAGATGAGATATGATTTTTCTTTCTCCTGCTTTAAACTTTTTTTTAGTTTTTTTCATTCCTTCTTCTCATTTTGACCTTCTCCTTTTCTATTCTACAAATTTCCCACTAATTTGGAAACATATTGTCTTCAGAGGGCTTCATTAAAGTTTACTACAAGGGGCACCTGTGTGGCTCAGTTGGGTAAGTGTCCCACTTCAGCTCAGGTCATGACCTCGTGGTTCATGAGTTTAAGCCCTGCATAGGGTTTGTTATTGCAGGCCTGGAGCTGTCTTTGGATCCTCTGTCTCCCTCTCTCTCTGCCTCTCCCCACTCATGTGCATGTGCTCCCTCTCTCTAAAATAAACGTTAAAAAAAAGTTTACTACGAGATTTATATAAATGTATTCTGCCTTTTTGTTTTTCAAGTGAATGTGGGTCACATACTATGTGAAAAATAAGAAACTAAGACAATAAGATGATTGAAAGTATCATAAAGTAAATAATATTAAAATATCACATTTTCATCTAGGCATACCTAATATTTGCTTATCTATTGTTTTCCAGGGTTATTTTACTAACAGTTCCCCGGGTGGTTTAACCCAGAAGCTGATCCACTCTGATTTTAACTGGGTTCATTTACTAAATTGTTTGTAAGACTTCTGTCTCACCTTTTTTTTCTTTTTACTCCTTTGCAAGGGCACATATCAACTGTGACCAGAAAGTATGGTATGTTTAGTCAATAGGCTTTATGTTCTTTCCCAAGGTATGCCTAAAGATATTCAGGAACTTACTCTTTCCATACTTAATATATGTGGAAAATTAAAATGAAATTATTATATAGAGAGCTCTAAATATTTCAGAGCATTTTAAATATAGCATAATTTAAAAATTATTTAATATTTTCATCTAGTGATATTATGCTAAGTGAAAAAAGTCAGTCAGAGAAAGACAAGTATCATATGATTTCACTCACATGTGGAATTTGAGAAACACAACAGATGAACATAGGGGAAGGGAAAGAAAAATAAGTTAAAAACAGAGAGGGAGGCAACCCATAAGATACTCTTAAATACAAAGAAAAAAACTGAAGGTTGCTAGAGGGGAGGTGGGTGGGAGGCTGGGTTAAGTAGGTGACAGGCATTAAGAAGGGCACGTTTTAGGATGAGCACTGGGTGTCTTATGTAAGAGATGAATCACTGGGTTCTACTCCTGAAGCCTTGACTACACTGTGTGTTAACTAACTGGACTTTAAATTAAAAAAATAAAAGTTTTTTTGAGTATTTAAATAGTGATTTTAGACATCAAAACAAAAGATGTATTTCATATAAACCAAAAAGGCATTATATTGTCTATCACCTATATGAAGGTTGGGTAAAGGTTGGTTTACATATAGCCTAGACTAGCCTTTTTATTTTTATTTATTTTTTTTTTAATTTTTTTAATGTTTATTTATTTTTGAGAGAGAGAGAGAGCATGAGCGGAGGAGGAGCAGAGAGAGAGGGAAACACAGAATCTGAGGCAGGCTCCAGGCTCTGAGCTGTCAGCACAGAGTCCAATGCAGGGCTTGAACCCATGAGCGGTGAGATCATGACCTGAGCCGAAGTCAGCCACTCAACTGACTGAGCACCCCGGTGCCCCATAGCCTTTTTACTTTTAAAGAAATAATGCAGGCCTATTACCTTTTATTTTTCATAACATCAATATGAAGAAAATTCTATTTCTTCAAATTAGTTTTTTCTGGATAAAGACCAAGCTTAGGCTAGTATGTAAAACAAAAGAAAAAAACTATTAATTGTGTTTTGTTTGTGATGTATATTCTGAAAGTTTTCTAGGTAAAACTTTTATGCTTTCACTAACACGAGTGCATTTTAATCCTTTTCCATGGTCCTTCCATTAGTTAGCTTCAGTAAATGCTTCACAATGTTATCAGCTGTAATAAACTCAGAATCTGTAATCAAAGAAAATCAAATCAAATAATAGTCAAATAGGGAAATTAAACAAAATACTGTAGAGTACTATATATAAAATCAGACACTGAATACAATTGCAGATAGTTGTTTTTGTGAATGGACACTATATTTCTTGCTGCTTTTCATCACAAAGTAGAAAGCCTATTTTATTTCATGCTAATAAAATTGTAAGGAGTTATGCATATGGTACTAAATTTGTACTGGATGGAGTTAGAAAACAAGACTTTATTCAAAACTATTGCAGTAGGAAGTGATACTACTGCAATATGGAGAGAGATTGAACTCAATTCCATTGAAGCAAAAAGACAGTGTAGTTTTGAAACAGGAGGGTGAGTTAATCAAAAAGTACTAAAGAACATTAGAGACATTAGTCAATGTGACTGCGTCATATGTGTTTGCTGACTGGTGCTTACTGAAGTTAGGTTCTCACCTAACACAGGGTGGGAGATAAAGAACCTATCTTCAATGATTACATTTCAATGAGATGGCTTTCAAGCCCTTGAGAAAGACATTCCTGGGTTGAACAACTGGCAATAGACAGGGAAAAGATTTATCTACATTCCAAAGAGCAGAGAAAGAATTTGGAATTATGTGTTTTTTAGAGTAAATACTCTAAGAAAAGGGGGTTTAGAGGTCTACAGTCAAGAACAAACTTGCCTTAATTTTTGTCAAGCTGAGGAGGAAGTTGAGGCCATCTTGGTTAATATCACATAATTTATTTTAGTTTATTTCAAATAGTTTATACTATCTCAATATGAACACAATATGATACAATGTTAAATATTTAATGATAGGAAATGTTTGAGAGAAGACAATATTACATGTAAGAAGTTAAGAAAAAATGATTTATGACTCAGAATGTGAAACAGACATTCCGTATCATGCTGGTTTTTTAAAGAATCACTGGATACTGGACAGATGTGATGTTTATTATTTTGGTGGGTTTTTTTGGTATTGCAGGAAGTAGAGAAAGCACAGATGAATGATATAGAATGGATTTGCTAGAATTAATAACTGGTCAATTGTTACATATAATTCTGATTTGGTAAGTTAAATGCATCTATCATATTCTTTCTTGAATCTGTGGCGGCATGATGCTCATCAAAATACTATTGAAATTCTATTAATCAGCAGGTAATGAACAATGGAAATGTAAAAGGGTGCACTCATATAAGACCTGAACAGTATTTTCAAAAACGCTCTTGGCATGATTGGAGAGTAAATAGCTGGGGAATGTAGGCATGACAAAAAGAATGACATCATCATGGTGACAGTGTAATTTTGTGGATGAAATTCCTCCTAACCTTGAAGACAGCATAGATCTCCAGCCTTTTATGACCCAGGGAGATAATGTAACCCTGGCTAACATTTTAGAAGTTAATACACAGTTGGAGTTGTTTTTGTAAAATTAGCTTGAAACAAAGGTAACTTTCACTGTAGGGCTGAAAGAGTACATGCTCAGGGCAGGAAAGATTGGTGCAGAAATGATCAGGATTTGAAATGGAATGCCAGAGTCGTGTTTGGGAAAAAAAATAAGATCATCATTCTCTTGGGAAATATAGCTCTTAATGATATAAAAGCAGATAGATGAGAATAAACTAATATCATTATTCAATATATCCTAGGAAAAGGTCAGGTCCTATGTTGTCAAACTTTCTCTGAAAAAAAGGAGTATTGGCTCTGAAAGTTTAGGATCAGGGAGGCAAAGCCAAAGTAGAATTGGTAAGACTGAACACTACGTGCTGTTGGTGGTACTTGGAATGGAAGAATAGAGTGTGGATCTTTTAAAGAGTTGGTTTAGAGGTTTCTGTACATAAAATATTTCCAGCCAAAATGCAGACGTTACCAATTCATACAGTGGTATGCATACCCCATGTTTGTCATCAGGTAGTTAGCTAACTATGTGTTTTGTCTTTTGTGCCTTAAGGAAGGGCTCTGTTTTAAAACCAGTATATTCTGTTTAATTAGTGTTAAACAATTGGAAATCCTTGTCATTCTAGTCATTGGTGGAGGATGCATGGCCAATGAGTAGGGGAAGAATCTATCATTACATAGGTGAGATTTGAAGAAACCCATTGGCTTAGAGCCCCTTACAAAAGTAGGCATTTTGTGTATTAAATGACTTTGTTATAAAAAAAATTGTAGTACAGCTTATGCCTACTTCTTTCCAAAACTTCTTGATTGTATCCAGGAGGAAAACAGAGACACAGAAATTCACTTAGGTCAGTAGTACCTAAAAAAACAGCACCAACTACTCTGCTTTCACATCTGTTATTTGTAGTGTAAACATGAGCATCTGCTCATGGTGGTCTTTTGCTCATGACAAATTACTTTCAATGGAGATGGATTGGAGAGTGGCTGACTTCTCAGAAAATGATGAGAAGATTTGGAACCACAAATTGTCAGGAAACAACTATCTGATTATAGCCCATCTGGCAAGCTGCATGATTCAGAAAGAACAGGGCTTGGAGTTAGGAGGTTTCTTCAATGGCACTGTGTAAATACCTAAAATCAAGGTGATAGGACGTTAAAGAACAAAATTCTCAGTGTATCACCAAATCAAATGGGGGCACTGAAAGGAAACATTAAGGTATAGATTAGAATCAAGAATCAAGGCTGGAGGGGCACTTGCCTGGCTCAGTTTGTTAAGTGTTCAACTTTGGCTCAGGTCATGATCTCATGGTTTATGAGTTTGAGCCCTGAATCATGCCCTACACCGAGAGTATGGAGCCTGCTTGGGATTCTCACTTCCCTTTCTTTCTCCCCTTCCCCCATTAGCGAGGGCATGCACACACTCTCTCACTCTCTCCCAAAATAAATAAATGAACTTTAAAAAAAGAGTAAAGGCTGGAAAGATTAAAACACGCAGGTAAGTGTCAATACTGAAGTCACTGAGGTTCAAGTTCAGGGCTCTTTGCATTTAATTGATACGAAGTTCTAGGTGTATGGATTGTTTTTTTTTAAAAAAAAAGCAGAAAAGATGCTAGTGTCTATATTATATCTCTAAAAATGAATGACTACTTAAAGCCTGGATCCACATAATTGATGTCTTCTGTATAACTCCTATCCTTTTGATAAATCTTCACAGAGCATTTACTATTTATTAGACTCTACTACAGAGTGAACACACAATGGCTAAGGCACAATCTACTTTCGAAGATGCCAATGTCTAGCATTGAAGACTACATTAGCTCTCTATTGCTGTGTAACAAATTACCAAATATTTAGCAGCATAAAATTACACATTTATATTGTGTCAAAGTTTCTGTGGTTCAAGATCTGAACATACTTTAGAAGAGTCCTCTTCTCAGGGTCTCAAAAGATGGGGATGGAGGCTTCAGCCAGCTTAGGTTTTTATCTTCAGGTATGACTAGGGAAAAATCTGCTTCCAAGTTTACTTAAGTGGTTGAAAGATTCATTTCCTTGAGATTATAGGACTGAGAGCTCTGACTTACTGCTCCAATTTATCTGCCAGCGGCTGCTTTTAATATCTGGGAGCCACCCTCAGCTTCTAGAGGCCGTCTTGCAGTTCCCAATGGACTTCCACAATTTTTGCCTCATGACGTTATTCTCAATATGGCCCCGTATTTCATTAAGACAGCAAGTAAAATCTCTAGAGAAGCCTTGCGATAGCAAGATGGAGTCCTATATAATGTAATTGTGAGAGTTATATCCCATCACCTTTGCCATAGACTATGGATTAGAAGCAAGTCACAGGTTCTGTGTGTACCCAGGGAAACAGGGTTACACACAGTCATGAACACAGGCAGGGGGAACATTGGGGAGCCACCTTACAGTTTGTACACCACAAAGACTGTGATATAAGTAGAAATGCAAATCAAAATTGTAAGAGCCAAGACAAATACACAACTAAAATGAAAACTGTAGACAAGAGGGAACTAATTTGTTATATGGATTGCAAATAGAAGAAGAAATCATGAATATCAATTTAGAGAATTTGTTATATGAAGTAATTACCCCAAAATGAGTAGTAATCTGACTGGATAAGAAAGGACCCAAGAAATTCTAAGAAAGTAAACATTATGAGTAGCAATGCAAAATTTAAAGATAATGACATATATGGGATAAGCAACTTTATATAGTGAAATATCAGATGCAGAGAAATAGACAAGCTAGAGACAAGGATTAGGTCATAGAGGCACTGGTAGAGCTCTGTAAAACTTTAATTTCATTTAAAAATCATAGTTCCATTAAGTACTCATTCTTAAGGAGATCATCAATCAAGGTTGGGTCACAATCTAAAGATGAAAGTGGGAGTATGGAGGAAGAAGCATGTAGGAAAATATCCCAGGTGTATTCCAATATACCTCTTGTTCCACGACTTATTAAAATCACTGCATTAAGTGATTTATGGTAGAAATGTGCCATGCTTAGTTTTTTTTTATACTTGATAGCTATTCCAGTAGTGATGTAAAGATATATTGGAATAATAAGAGATGGCAGATAAATTATGAGGGCTGGAATGAATGTGATGGCAATAACAATGAAGTGAAGTGGGTAGATTTAAGAAATACCTAGTAAATGTGTCGAATGTGGCGAATGACTGTCTGAAATCAGAAGAGAGTGCAGAAATAGTCAAGGCTTCCTCCTCCAATTCTGCCGGTGGTAGCTGCGATGATAGCATTACCAACTTAACTGAGAAAGAATGGAAAAACAGGATTGATGGTGACAGTTAATAACACTTTTCAAGATATTGATTGTGAATTGCCTATGGTAGACCAAATTCTAAGAATGACCTCCCACTCCAATGAATCACTCTTGGATAACCTCATGCCCTTCAAGTGTAGTTGGAACACTGAATATGATATGCTATCATTCCCATGACTATGATACATCATATGGGAAAAGGAAGATGCATAGCCTTTAAGAGTAATCTGGATGGTGGCAGACGGGGAAGACAAAAAAAATTTGAAGTGTAAGGAGGATTTAATGCTATCTTAAAGACGAAGATACCGAATAGCAGTCTATGCAGAAGATATGAGGTGTGATCTTGGTAATGTGAGAGGGTGGAAAGAGGGTGCAAGGTTTAGAGTAAAAAATGGACAGGTGTAATTTCCAAGTATGACTACACTTGACTACAAAATTAGAAATGGTTATAGAAGGATTTTCAAGTCAAGGAGCATGTGCACATAGTCAATACATTGGAATTGTCAAAAATTCATTATGTTACAAAATTGAGAGGAAAAATTCTGAGTTATAAAATCCAAATCAACCCATGACCCTCTGTCAGAAAAACAGTATTGTCGAGTACACAGTTGAACCGAGTAAATGGGAGGACTTGACCTTTTTAAAGGTCAAAAAAATAACAAGCAGCTCTACACTAATTGATATTGGTGTGTTCATTGTAAATGGCAGAGAGCAGGGGAAGGAATCAATGACGAGCAGCCTGGGAGAAACTTGCAAAACAGATATGTCAAAAGAGACGACAAGATTTAGTGAGCGCTGAAAGACATATGAAGGAGAAATAAGAAATAGGGGGATTTTGGCTGTTTGCTTAGTCTTTGGGTGTTTTCAGATTGCATGCAGAAGCAGAAGGTGGAAAAATTTTGTCTAAAAAATGAGGAAAAGGTTTTACTTTTTAATGTTAATTTCCTGTGTATCAGCTACCTTTGTGAAAATGAAACCGAATTACAGTACCAAACTTCTATGAGGACTAGGGAGGAATATGTTCAAAGGGGAGTAGGTAAAAAGAAATAGAAAAATTAAGGGCCTTACAATCAACCTAGAGCGGGTTTCCAGTCACTTCTAAGATTTGTGAAATCTGACAGCTATAAAAAAAATTCTAGGTTCTAATTTCTCCTATAGAAATTAGATTTCTACACATGATTCTCATTTTTGTAATATAGTTAAACAAAGTGTAAAGTGGTTTATTTTATGATAATGAGTAAGTACTTGGTAAATATTTTTATTTCTTTAGAATTATCGAAGGATAACAGAAGGACATCTCTATTGAACACTATGGAGGAATCTGTGGCTGCATTGCAATGATCATGATTCTTTAATATAATTTTATAGCTAGGAGCTCATGGTTAAGAATTTAAGAACATACATTTAAGTCCGAATCTCATGCTCCTTTCTTTAACATTTCTTATGTTAACCAGGAAACTAGATAGAGATGATAAATAAAACTAAAGTAGATGATAAAGGTGATATGAAGTCCCAGTTTTACAAGAGGACGGCACACGTGCATACACACAAATACAGTCCACTGCTATTTAGATATTTATGTCCTCAATTGAAATTATCCTCTTACTCCATTTATTAATTGATAATTATAACTTATCATTTCTAATGGTTAACTTACAGTTTTCAGAGACAGTATCTTAAGCACTTTACATTAATACAAACACAGCCAATTACTGAATTGCCAGTTTAAGACAAAAATGTATAATGCATGGGGCGATTTGCTGTCTATTTAGAGATGCCAGATGAAGAATATTTTTAAGAAGAAAAGTAAGAGAAATCATTTTCATCAAGCTATTCTCAGCTGTAAGTCCTAGAGATTTTATGAGGAAAAATACTGTTCTATAAAATAGTGAAATGAAACATAATTTAACTTGTCATATGAGAGTGAAAATAATGAGTAATTTTTGCATTGAGCATTAAAAATGCAAACCCTGAGAGAAATTTTCAATATAACATTTTAGCAAATTCTGAAATTCATGTTCCATTTCATTTCTAGTCATTTTCAGAAGATAATAATACAAACCAAGACAAACCACACTTTAGTTTTAAAGTATCACTCTGTAAATGAAATTTCTAGAATGATCAACAACCTTTTGCTAATTGCAAAACAAATGCATCATACTGCAGAGATTCTCCATTTTTTGGCTGGGATCATCTGTCAATGACACGAAGTAACTTAGAAAACCTTAAAAATATGTATAATATGTGTATTAAAAAGTATTGCTGGTTCTGGAATATTGTTTTGTTATTTTATTATTAAAACATAATAGAAATAGGTAAATACATGATTTTCAAATTTTGGAGTAGACCAAAATTAAGAATAATAACAGTAACTAGCATAGCTAACATACCAAATGGTTTGTAGGTGTCAGAATATTATTTGAATTAGTTACATAATTTGTACAATAATCTTACTATATAACACTAATCTTATCTTCATTTCTACAGATAAAGAGGTTGTGATTCTCTCACTTAGGACAGGGGCCCAGTTATCTGTATTTTTCATAAGATTCCTAGATGGCATGGATGCAAATTACATTTTCAGAAGTGGACTAAAGCATATTTTGTACTAATTAAAATATATTGTCATTAAAATCTTGTCTATACACATGAAACTTCTCTGATTATCTTGTACTGTAAGTTCAGTTAACTCATGATCTAAAAACTCACTGATTCATTGAGTGTTTCAAGGTTCTAGATATATTTTCTAGAACTGAATTATTTTTAGAGAGAAAATATTCTAATTAGGAAATTCCGGGAATCTTCTTGCCTCCAATAGATTGATGTTCTCTAGTGATTTGACATGTTTTACACACTGCACATGTTTGGATCTGAAATATGATACATAATACACCTTTTCTTTACAATAGCATATGAGATGCTTAATTTTCACTCTGTAATTAAGTCAGCATATCAACAAAACTCACAAATGTTCACTATACAAAGTATTAAGTAGTTGATTAGTTTTTTAAGCTTATTTATTTTGAGAGAGAGCAAGTGAGCTAGGGAGGGGCAGAGAGAGAGGGAGAGAGAGAATCCCAAGCAGGCCCCACACTGTCAGCACAGAGCCCAATGCAGGCTGAAACTCATGAACCATGAGATCATGACCTGAGCTGAAGTCAAGAGTTGTATGCTTAACTGACTGAGCACCCAGGTGCCCCAGTAGTTGATTAAGATTTAATCAATAAAGGGTAGTTAAGTGTCATATATCAAAATGGCCAACTAAAATTCTGTCTCACCAGATTCAGATAATTTAGAAGGATGTCAATCTTACCCTGTGGCTTTATGTTGAGCAGATCTACTGCCTTGAATGCTCAGTCTTTCAGGACATACACTATTTAAATCCCTTCAATATGTAATACTTTCTTCTGTCTTGTGCCTTACATTCTTACTGAGAAACATTGTTACCGAGATCTTGACTTGGCAATTAAAATTTTCCCACAGAAAAATATGGGAAAAATATATTTACAGTTTTAGTTTCTAAATCTAGGCTCTCTCTCTCTTTTCGCACATCCTCACCCCACCGTCCCTATATCTCTGCCACACACAAAACCACAATGAGAACTTGAAGGATGCTTCAGCAGCAATTTAGGCACTTAAAAAAATGCAAAATATTAAGCAAGTAAGTACACAATAATAATGAATTTTTTACAAAATTCAAGTTAAAGAAAACACATCTTTATTTTCTATTGTAATATCTTAATTACATATGTGTCATAATTATATATATGTGTATATATATATATATATATGCCATTTTGATGGAAAATAAAGACATGCACTCACTTTGACTTAAATTTTTAGAGGCAACCATAAGAATTAAAACCGTATTTTGATCAAATTGTCTGTTCTTAGTTGGGGTATTCAGTGGTGCTTGTTTCCAATCTAATAATGGTGGCTATTAAAATTCAAATAATTGCCTGGCATTCTTTTTTTTTTTCTTTAAATATCATAGCATGCCAGATAGAGTACTGAGTGGTACATGTTCCCGAGAGAATTTCATATTTGAAATTTTAAAATGCATATACATTCTCAAGAGATTTTTGTCTTATATTACCATTTTAAAAGTGTGTGGGAGAGAACCCCAACATATAGAAAGTTCAACTTAATGCGAGCTTCAAGAACATCTTATTAGAAACTGTCAGGATAGAGATTAAAGAACCTGAGGTCATTACAAAACTAGTGAGCTGCAATGGGAACTAACCCTCTAACACTTAGGTTTCCTGACACATCCCAGCTGGATTTATTCTATTCCATGTGCCATTTTTTCCCTTTTCTAAGGTTAAAAACAGCAATAAAATATACCAAAATCTATCCCTGGTTTGATTCTGGATATGTAGAAAATGGATTGGTGGAGACACCCTAAATTTCAAATTTCAGGGAGAATATGTGGGTACTCTAAGTTAGACCTGTACTTGTCCATGATTTTAGACTGTAGCTGCTAAGACTGCATCTATTTGGTATGAGACAATGAGTTAACTTTTATTAACCTTTCACTTTGTGCAATACACTGCTCTAATGATTTCTATGTTTCAGTCTGTTTAATTATTATTGGTTTTGTATTTTAATTATTACACAAAACTATGGTGCTATTTTTGATTCCTTTAAAGAAAATTGTGATACCGACTGAAAACATTAAATGGCCACTCTGTCTTTTTGAAGGAAATATCCCTGTCACGAAAAGATACTGAATTTAAGAAGTTGATTTGTATTAAGACCATATCAATAAGACTAAATAATGACACCACAGGACACTTATTCTGAAAGCCAATTCAGTCATCTGTGTGGACGATATTAATAATTGTAGAAAATGGTCATTATTTCAGCCTCAAATACCTAGACAATTTGAATTTGAATAGACTCAGACTTGATGTCCTAGACTCTGGGTCTGAAGTTCTCTCTTGTCCAGCAAGAGAGCGGATGCAGGATTGAAATGTGAGAGAAGCTAATGTCCAGGGGGAGTCAAGAGCCCCAAATAAGGGTCTTTGCTCTGATTTTATTAGGGTCAGAAGGCTTACAAGTGTGCACAAAGAAAGAATGAGACTGTGAACATTAACTCAAGGGCATGAGGGGAAAAGGGGGCATTGAAGACACGCGGTGTTACAGATTTGGGTCAATACAAAACAAAGTCCTGGAGTTGGGCAGATGGTTGTTTACAGCAGGCATGAGGAGCTACCTTAGGGTCAACAGGCACCTTTATTTTGCTAATTAGCTCTGCTCAGTCAACTTAGCCCTGCTGTGGTCTATAGCCCTGTTTATGTGTTTACCTAATTTGGTCCTTCCCTCCTGTGAAAGCAGCTTCTGCTATTCTAAGTTGGGGGGTGTTACTACCCTGAAGACCTAATCTTGTTTACCTCATTTTTGACGCTTTCATTCTGAGGCCTTTCTTTTCCTATATCTTAGTCCTATGCTGGAGGCCTTTGCCCTATTTACCTAATCTTGTTTATCTAATCTTGGATACCTTTATCCTGTGGCTTTCTATTTCTTTATGCCTTGTTAACCCATCAGTGTAAGCTCAGGGAATTCCTAAGCTTATTCCTCACAACTTGACCTTTTCTTTAGGTGAGGTGCTGACAGGAGACCATTTTGAAGTTATATTCTTGCTCAAAGTCATATAACTAATTGCAACAGAATGGTCAAAAATGCTTTTCCTTTGTTTTGATGTTAGAGAATTTGAGTTTTTAAGGAAAGGAATTTGTGAGAGAATATATGTCAAAAATAATCTATAACTAAACAGAAAATGTGTGTAATGCAGACACTAGTAACAGCTCAAAGGAGCAGTCAATGCTTCAAAAATGACTGTGAAGTTTCCTCCTCTGGAAGTGTCATGATTAGGAGCAAATAATAATGTATAAATCTACTATTTTACCCCATCTCTAGAGCATAGGACTGAGGGTAATTGAGTGACCAGCAACCTTTCTTTATTGTAATATAGGCTCTGGTCTTTGCTAGAGATTGTCATTTTCAAACGTGAGATTTTGATGGAGACTGTCAGCAGCTGATATACCATTGGTGATTTTGCCTTTTATATACACATGTAGCAGGTGATGAATCTCTGATTTAATTAGCATATTTTCCTAGTCTATGAACATCACAATGAGCAGGTCATATTCCCCTGAACAAATAAAAGTGGAGTTATAGGGGTAGGGTGTGTTAGTTGACTCTATTACTTAAGTAGATGAAAAACATTTATAATAATGAAACTGAATTCAAGGATTTCATCCTAAGTACATTATGTCTATTGCAACTAACTAAGCAGAGTGAAAATAACTGTGATTCATTTAGAAGCTGAGAAATTTTCCAATAGCCAAAATTTCATGAACTGACTCTATATTATAGATACGACTTCTAAATTTTTGGTTGTTTATTTCCTTTAGGCACACTTTTTTTTTAAATTTTTTTTTAATGTTTATTTATTTTTGAGACAGAGAGAGACAGAGCATGAATGGGGGAGGGTCAGAGAGAGAGGGAGACACAGAATCGGAAGCAGGCTCCAGGCTCTGAGCTGTCAGCACAGAGCCCGACGCGGGGCTCGAACTCACAGACCGTGACATCATGACCTGAGCCGAAGTCAGACGCTTAACCGAGTGAGCCACCCAGGCGCCCCTCCTTTAGGCACACTTTTAATGAAGCAAGATGAGAATTTCATTAATCTCTATTTACTATTGGTAACTAGTAAAAAAAATTTAGGTGCAATATGTGCAATTTTATTTGTAACTGAAGTACAGTTGACTTTTAAAATGTTTTATTTTTAGTTGCATTTTTAAGGTTGTCTCTATTCAAACAGATTTTTGTCATTTTTTTTTTCAATGTTTATTTATTTTTGAGAGAGAAAGAGAGTGGGGGAGGGGCAGAGAGAGAGGGAGACACAGAATCTGAAGCAGGCTCCAGGCTGTCAGTGCAGAACCAGATGCGGGGCTCGAACTCACCAACTGCAAGATTATGACCTGAGCCAAAGTCGCTTAACCAACTGAGCCACCTAAGCACCCCATGTTTATTTGTTTTTAATGTTTATTTATTCTTAAGAGAGAGAGATAGACAGAGACGGTGCACAAGTGAGGGAGGGGCAGAGAGAGAAGGAGACACAAAATCTGAAGCAGGCTCCAGACTCTGAGCTGTCAGCACAGAACCTCATGCAGGGCTCAAACTCACAAACCCTGAGATCATGACCTGAGCTGAAGTCGGATGCTTAACTGACTGAGCCACTGAGGTGCCCCTGTCATTATGTTTAAAATGATTCCAAAGTTTTTCTTTCTGCTACCACTACCTATTTAAGATCTATATGCTTTATATATGTTTTATACCTTAATAAAAAATACATTAAAAAATTTACAGAACCACTTACAAGGAGAAATAGACAAATCCACAATTATGACAAGATATTTTACATACCTCTCTTAGTAACTGATAGAACAAGTAGATTTTAGAAATCGGTGAGAATGTAGAATATCTGAATGACATGATCTGCAAACTTGATCTAACGGGCATTATATGAAACATTGAACCTAAGAACTAAAGAACATGCATTCTCTTCAAGCTCACCTTGACATTTACAAATCTGGCTACATGTTGGTATAATGCAAATCTCAACAAATTTCAAAGAATTAAACTCATTTAGTTTTTTTTTACTGTAAGACAATTAAGGTAAAGAGAAATTTATAATGATAATCAGGACATTCTATATATTTGGAAATTAATAAATACACTTAAAAAATTTGTTTAATGTTTATTTATTTTTGAGGAAGAGAGAGCATGATCAGGGGAGGGGCAAAGAGAAAGGACGGGAGACACAGAATCTGAAGCAGGCTCAGGCTCCGAGTTGTCAGCACAAAGCCCAATGTGGGGCTCGAACCCACAAGCAGCGAGATCATGACCTGAGCTGAAGTCAGACGCTTAACCAACTGAGCCACCCAGGCGCCCCGATAAACACACTTTTAAATAGCCCACAGGTCAAAGAAGAAATCGCATGAGTAGGAATTAGAGTTTTAAATAAGTTATGATAAAAATACATGTTGAAACTTTTGCACTGCAGTTAACACCATGCTTGGAGGCAAATTTATACTTTTATTTATTTTTTTTTAAATTTTTTTTTTAACGTTTATTTATTTTTGAGACAGAGAGAGAGACAGAGCATGAACGGGGGAGGAGCAGAGAGAGAGGGAGACACAGAATCGGAAGCAGTCTCCAGGCTCCGAGCCATCAGCCCAGAGCCTGACGTGGGGCTCAAACTCACGGACTGCGAGATCACGAGATCGTGACCTGAGCTGAAGTCGGACACCTAACCGACTGAGCCACCCAGGAGCCCCTATACTTTTAAATGCATATATTAGAAAAGAAGAAATGCTGAACATCAGTGAGCTAAGTACCATCTCAAAAAGCTAGAAAGCGAATTTAATCACTTTAGTCTTTATCATTTCTATACCCTTTCAGTGAAGATGTTATAATGTATTTTAATTACCAGTTTTCTTAACCTCACCAGAAACAGTGATCTATGAGTTCCTTGGGGGGATCATGTCTTATTCCTTATATCCCCAGTTCCTATTAGAGTACCTTGTACAAGTTGATACTTGTTTGAACTGAATTAAGCTCATCATCAGTGCCTTAGATTGTTAGATCCCCAGAGTCTCAGACCCAAGGGCTTACAAAAGCCAGGCAGGTGTTATGAAGGATGGGGCACACTATAAACTGGAGAGCACATGCCCCATCTGAAGCAGGACTGCTGCTTTTTAACCCCAGGTGGTTGTTGTGGTGGGAGAATGCTGGCCTGGTATGGCTAGATCTCACCTACTCGTTTATAAGAAGGCAGAAATTCAGATTTCAATGTGAAATCTCCATTTTTAAATGTTAGAAGCAGATATTCCTATTTAAATACAATAGTTTACTTCTATGTTTTCTATTCAATTAATGATTTCCTAAATTCTCTGTGTATTTACTTCCAAAGTTTCATTTGACTATAGTTATTGTAGCATTAATCCATGAATTCTGTTTTCCCATTTGCTTTTATGTACAACTAACCTGATACTTGTACTCTTGTGCTATTAATTTAATCAGAGTGTTTGACTTCCTTAAGAAGTTAATATATTGCATAATACAATCAGTATTCAGTGTTGAAGAAAATTACTAATAACAATTTATTGGTATACTTTTTTCCTGCTTTTAATTTTGACTCATTTCCTAGATCCACAATTAACTTAATGTGAAAAAAAACCAAAGTTTACAAAATTAACCTATTTCTGACCTGAAGTGAAGAATTAGGCAGGGAGTAGAAAGGGAATAAAGCCTAAAGCTGTCCACTGTAAAGGTCTACCTTCTTGTGAAAGAGCTATCCACTCACTGTGTGGCCTTAATTTCCCTGACTGTTTCGTTGATATAATGGAAGTGTTGGGCAAGATAATAACTTGGATATCTCCCAGCTCTATTATTTTTTCTTACAGAAAACTTAACATTACGGTAAAAAAATATGGCAAATATTTGTTACATTTTTTTATTATATTGAGTTTTTCTTGGCATTTTTCAGAAAGAATTATGTAGCTGACACAATGCCAAATTGTCACCTTTTAAATGATTCTTTGAAAAAATAATGCCCACCAATATCCTACGGTAGTAATTAATGTGAAGTAATCCATTAACTGTATGTGTTGCTTTTTATTTTTTCCAATTCTGTCCCTTTCATAATTAGCCAACAAAACAGAACATTAGGGAAAAGGAAAGAGGGAGAAAATATTATGAACAGTACAAAAACACTGTCACTGACAAATTAATATAGCATAGTCTCTTGGTTCTATTTTCATGGCTGGTCTTCTAATTTTGACTTGCAGAGGATAACTCTTACAGAATTAAATCCTAAAATTGGGTACCTGCCCTTCCCCTCTTATCTCTTTCTTTCTCTTGCTCTTTCTGTTTCTCTCTCTGTCTTGCTCTGTCTCTCTGTCTCTGTCGTCTGTCTCTCTCTCTCTCTCTCTCTCTCTCTCTCTCTCTCACACACACACACACACACACACACACACACACTGTGCACACAACCATAACATCAATTTGAAGAAAATTTCAGTAGTTATTTCAGCACTAAGTAACAAATGCAAAATGTAAGCAAGTAAACATAAAATAGTAATGAATTATTTTCATCTCTGTGCTCCCTACTTAAAGTATTAAAAATTAGAAGCATATAAGCAAGTATGCTATGGCCACATGGTGAGTCTGTGGCTATATTCAACTCTAAAATAAAATACTTCTATTCAAGAACCTGTTGCTGCAAGTTGGATTTATGTAAGAAAAAGTGTATTGCTGGGCATTACCATGAAATGTATGCAATTTGAAGGTTTACTTATTTGTACGTTTAGCTTCATATAATGAAGGAAACACAGGAAAAAACATTCTTGATTGATGCAACATCAGATTTAAATGGAAATAAATGATTTTTCTGCAATTCTTAAAGGAAAACCAAAATGATAAAATTATTCTCTTTGCTAGTAAGCTTTGTTAAGTTTTGACAGTTTCCTGAATTTGGAACTTTTGATGAAGGGTAGTCTCTTGATTTTATGAACTAGAAGAATCTAACGCAGGTTGGTTGCCTTTGCCTCTGCTTTTTGCAGAGACAAAAGAAAGTAAATGCAACAAAAGGAGTTTAAACTGGAAAATTTCCCAGGTTGCTGCTTTAGTTAGTCTTTCTTCAGGTTCAGTTCCCACTTTTTAACATGTAAAATATTCAGTTTAAATCTACACTACACAGAGATATATGCAGTGTCTGAAAATAAAGAGTGAAATAGAATTTAATTGCACTGGAGTAAAAAAAAAATAATAAACTGGCACCATTCATTTCACTGTTTTTATATTGTAAAGTATAATGTTTTCATTTTATTCTGACCTGATTATTACAGTATCTTTTATAAGAGCACAACCATTCTTTTCCGCTTAATATGCTTTTAACGCAAAAATATTTAAAATATTATTTCAGTTTGAGGCACCTGAGTGGCTCAGTCAGTTAAGTGTCCAACTTTGGCTTAGGTCATGATCGCACGGTTCATGAGTTCAAGCCTGGCATGGAGCTCTCTGCTGTCAGCGCAGAACCCACTCTGGATCCTCAGTCTCCCTGTCTTTCTGCTGTTGCCCCACTCACGCATGCACGTGCTCTCTCTCTCTCTCTCTCAAAAATAAACATTGAAGGAAACATTTAAAAATGTTAAAAAAATAATATTTTGATTTAAATTTTATTACACATATTTAGAAACATAGGCATTTTTGACAGTGAGTGAACAGTGAATAGATTAGTTGACAAATTAATTTTGTGTTCATTATGAAGACACAGGCTTTGAAAATAATATCCATCGTATTCCAAAGGAGGATGTAGATGTAATGCTAGTGTGGATAGAAGTGGAAAAGCACAGCAAATTCTAAAGAGAAGCTTATATAAGGGTAAATTCTGGGGGCAGCAATAATTTTAAATCTTTCTTAGAATATTTATGATGATAAATATCAGAGATATTATGACTTATATCTCCTATATTGGTACCCATGTGTTCTGGAGAGAGAATTTGTTGGCACAACTCTCTAGAGTAGAAAAAATGTTTTTTCATTTTGCATATTCTTTTGCTTAAATGGGAGCAAATATATATATGAAATCACCATGAGCAATCTTCACACAAGGAACTTTGGCATATTAATAATTAAAAAATAGAAGATTTCGTTTGCTCAGAATCTACATAAATACATATATTTCACTTCTTTCTGCCCTGATTATGGTTTCCTTTGATAAAAAATGCATTATGTATCTTGAACTCTAATGTCATAACCAGTTTTAAAACATAGTAATTAACTAAAGCATTTCAAAAATTGCTGTTAACATTCCTATTTTGTTAATTTTAACATCAGTAGCCAATAATTTTGACATATTAACCATAGTGGCCAAGAAAAAACAAACAGATGACTCATCGAGTGCTGCTGTGTACTATACACAAATGCTTAATTATTTTACATGAATAAGTACATTTTACTTGACGCCATTTTTTTCAGCATCTGGAAAGCTGATTTTCTTGTTATTTAATTCTCTAGGTCAAGTGGCCTTTTTACATTATAACTATAAGGGTAATTAATATAAAAAAATTAGTATTTCCCATTTCCATGGTATGTGAGCATTTAAGACCCCATCAGCTAGGTAGTTACCTATATTGTATTATTTGGAAGTTAGTTAAAGACCACTTAGTAAAACCTATTTTGGATGAAAAGCATATTTTCTAACATTCCAAATGGCCTTTTCTCTTTAATCACTGGAAACACTCTTAAAAATGGAACCATGTAACTTGGGACATTAACTTCCAATTAATCATGAGCCCCTAACCATTTTATATTGTTGTAAAACAGACCCTCTCTCACAGGATCTGAGGCAACATGGTAACACTTATGCTTATGGTAATATTGGAATGTCATTGAACCTCTTTAGATTCCTCACCTTGGCTATTGTTGCCGTGATCTAGAAATAACAACATGTGCTTGAGAGAATTATTATTAAGATTAAGAAAAAAAGTATGTGAAACTGCCTAATTAATGATCTGGGATATAGTAGACACTCAATTTTCAGTTAAATGCATATAAGAAAGACACAGTTTTTTGTGGAGGAAAAGATCTGAATTTTTTTCAAGCAAGAAAAGGGTTGGGGGTTACTTTTGGGCAAAGTAATAAAGTCTCAAAGAATAGCCCTGAAAGGGAAAGAATAACAAATATCTTAAAGAGGTATTCCCCAAAGTGGGGAAGAACAGGGCAAAAGACAGATTTTTACCAATCATTGAATGTTGTGATTACACATGCATCTCTATTTATGTACACATATTCTAATGTTATGTTACCCTAATGCTATAAATATGTAGTATGGCAAAAAACTTCTGGAAATTAATACTTTTTAAAATAACCTAGAATAAAGCATAATTTATATAAAATAAAATTTGACAATTTTAATTTTACAGTTAGATGAGTTCTGGAAAATGTATGCTGTCATGTAAATGCCACCACAATCATGAAATAGAACATTTTTTATCACCCAAAAGGCTCCTTGGTACTCATGGGTAATCATACCTCTACTCTATCTCCCACCTGGGATCCTTAGCAACCCCTGGTATAACCACTGTCTGTTCTAAAATATTCATATAAATGGAAGCATACAAGTGGTAGGTTTTTTGTATTTGGCTTTTGTCACTTAGCATAAAGATTTTGTGTCCATTCATGTTGTTGCATCTGTCAATAGTTTGTTCCTTTATATTGTTGAGTAGTAGTCTCTTTTATGGACACAACTAGTCTAACTATTTAGGTTATTTCTGGAGTTTTATTTTTTTCTTTCTGTTATTAATAAAGTTGCTATAAATATTTAAGTATAATTCTGTGTGGATATTGTTTTTATTTCTTTTGAAAAAATACAGGCATGCAATTGCTAGGTTGTATGATAATTGTATGCCAAATGAATTTGCTAAAATTCTTTCCAAAGTATCCATAGCAATTTCCTTCCAACCAGCAATGTAAAGCATTTTATTTGCTTCACATCCTCTCCAACACATATTTTTAACTGTCTCTTTACTTCTAGCCAATCTAGAGGATGGGCAAGGGTACTTATTTCCTGTTCCCTGATTCAAAGCTTGATAATATATTGAACAGGTTTACAATTGCTAAATTCCCATTCCTATATTTTCTTGGATGAAATACTCACCAAAATGTTTGTCCAAGTTCTTGAGGGCTATTTTTCTTCCAATATTTCATTTTAGGGAATCTTTATATATTCTCAACTCAAGACTTCCTCAGAATTATGCTTGGAAAAAATTTCTGCCAGTTTTTGGCTTGCCATTAAACTTTCTTTAGAGCATCCTTTGGAAGCAGTTTTCAATGTTTTAGAAGTCCAATTTAATCTTTTCTTGTGTTTTATAGTTTCTACATTTTTCTGTTTAATCTTAAAAATCTTTGCTTAAATAAGGTCACACAGAGTTTTCTCCTGTTTTCTAGTTTTAATTCTTATTTTAGGTCTAGCAGTCATTTTTATTTATTGTGTCCTATGTGGGAAGTAAAGGTACCAGTTTATTTTTTTTCCCTTTATATGTGGACATTCATTTCCCTAATATCATATGTTTAAAAACTATCTTTTAACCTATTGAATCACCTGTTAACTGTGTCAAAAATCAGTTTACCATATATGTATGTATCTCTTAATTTTGTTCCATTGATCTGTATGTGTATCTTTATTATAAATATAATACTGTCTTCATAACTACAGCTTTATAGTAAGTGTACATCATCCATTTGTTCTTTTTTTTTATTTGTTTTGCTTATTCTCAGTTCCTTGAACCTTAATACACATTTTAGATAAGTCAGTTTCATTCTTTTATAATCATAATTGGACTTGTCTTGATTAAATAGATCAATATAATTATCATAAGAATAAGGTGTCTTTCAGTCCATGAACATACGTATCTCTCCATATATTATAATAGTCATTAATTTTTGTCAGCAGTATCTTATAGTGTTCAGGGTCCAAGTCTGGAACATATTTTGTTAAATTATCCTTAAATGTTTCATAGTTTGGTGATATTTACATGACTTTTTTTTTCAGTTTCAATGGCCAGTTGTTTGTTGCTAGTGTAGTGTGTGTGTGTGTGTGTGTGTGTGTGTGTGTGTGTATCTTAAATACTGCCCTGCTAAACACAAGTATTAGTTCTACAGATTTCTGTAGAGTCCATGAGATTTTCACGGGATTTTTCCCTTACTTTATTATTATACTGACTAGAACATCCAATATGATCTTGAATAAGAGTGGTGAGAGAAATCTTTACTTTATTCCAGATCTGAGGGGGTAGACACAGAGAACTTTACCTTTGAATGTGATCTGAGCTCTGAGTTAAATATGGACCCGATTTACCTGGTTGAAAAGCTGTCTTATAATCTTTTTTTCCCTTATTTATTTATTTATTTATTTATTTATTTATTTATTTATTTTTAAACATTACATCCAAGTTAGTATGCATATAGTGCAACAGTGATTTCAGTAGTAGATTCCTTAATTCCCCTTACCTACTTAGCCCATCCCCCCTCCTACAACCTCTCCAGTGACCCTCTGTTTGTTCTCCATATTTAAGACTCACTTGTGTTTTGTCCCCTTCCCTGTTTTTATATTATTTTTGCTTTCTTTCCCTTATGTTCATCTGTTTTGTGTCTTAAAGTCCTCATATGAGTGAATTCATATGATATTTGTCTTTCTCTAATTTTGCCTAGCATAATACCCTCTTGTTCCATCCACCTCATTGCAAATGACAAGATTTCATTCTTTTTGATTGCCTAGTAATACTCCATTGTGTATATAGACACCACATCTTCTTATCCATTCATCCATTGATGGACATTTGGGCTCTTTCCATATTTTAGCTATTGTGGATACTACTGCTATGAACATTGGGGTGCATGTGCTCCTTCGAAACAGCATACCTGTATCCCTTGGATAAATACCTAGTAGTGCAACTGCTGGGTCGTAGGGTCATACTATTTTAATTTTTTTAGGACCCTCCATAATGTTTTCCAGAGTGACTGAACCAATTTGCATTCCCACCAACAGTGCAAAAGAGATCCTCTTTCTCCACATCCTCGACAACATCTGTTGTTGCCTGAGTTGTTAATGTTAGCCATTCTTACACATGGGAGGTGGTATCTCATTGTGGTTTTGATTTGTATTTCCTTGATAATGAGTGATGTTGAGCATTTTTTCATGTGTCGGTTGGCCATCTGGATGTCTTCTTTGGAGAAGTGTCTATTCATGTCTTTTGCCCATTTCTTCACTGGATTATTTGTTTTTGGGGTGTTGAGTTTGATAAGTTCTTTATAGATTTTGGACACTAACCTTTTATCTGATATGTCGTTTGCAAATATCTTCTCCCATTCAGTTGGTTGCCTTTTAGTTTTGCTGGTTGTTTCCTTCACTGTGCAGAAGATTTTTCTTTTGTTGAGGTCCCAGTAGTTCATTTTTGCTTTTGTGTCTCTTGCCTCTGGAGATGTGTTTAGTAAAAAGTTGCTGCAACCAAGGTCAAAGAGGTTTTTGTCTGCTTTCTTCTCAAGGATTTTAATGGCTTCCTGTCTTACATTGAGGTCTTTCATCCATTTGCAATTTATTTTTGTGTATGGTGTAAGAAAGTGGTCCAGGTTCATTCTTCTGCATGTCACTGTCCAGTTCTTGCAGCATCACTTTCTGAAGAGACTGTCTATTCCATTGGATATTCTTTCCTACTTTGTCAAAGATTAGTTGCCCATATGTTTGTGGGTCCATTTCTGGGTTCTCTATTCTGTTCCATTGATCTCAGTGTCTATTCTTGTGCCAGTACCATACTGTCTTGATGATTACAGCTTTGTAATACAGCCCTACGTCCAGGATTGTGATGCCTCCTGCTTTGGTTTTCTTTTTCAAGATAGCTTTGGCTATTCAGGGTCTTTTCTGGTTCCATACAAATTTTAGGATTATTTGTTCTAGCTCTGTGAAGAATGCTGGTGTTACTTTGATAGGGTTTGCATTGAATATGTAGATAGCTTTGGGTAGTATCGACATTTTAACAATATTTGTTCTTCCTATCCAAGAGCATGGAATATTTTTCCATTTTTTTGTGTGTCTTCTTCAATTTCTTTCATAAGCTTTCTATATTTTTCAGTGTATAGATTTTTCACCTCTTTGGTTAGATTTATTCCTAGGTATTTTATGGGTTTTGGTCCATTGTAAATGGGATCGATTCCTTGATTTCTCTTTCTGTTGCTTCATTGTTGTTGTATAGGAGTGCAATCAATTTATGTGCATTGATTTTGCATACTGCAACTTGGCTGAATTCATGGATCAGTTCTAGCAGTTTTTTGGTGGAATCTTTTGGGTTTTCCATATAGACTATCATGTCATCTGAGAAGAGTGAAAGTTTGACCTCCTGGCCGATCTGGATGCCTTTTATTTCTTTATGTTGTCTGATTGCAGAGGCTAAGACTTCCAAATCTATGTTGAATAACAGTGGTGAGAGTGGACATCCCTGTCTTGTTTCTGACCTTAGGGGGAAAGCTCTCAGTTTTTCTCCACTGAGGATGATATTAGCATTGGGTCATTTGTATATGGCTTTTGTGATCTAGAGATATGATCCTTCTATCCCTACTTTCTTGAGGGTTTTTATCAAGAAAAGATGTTATATTTTGTCAAATGCTTTCTTTGCACCTATTGAGAGGATCATGTGGTTCTTGTACTTTCTTTTATTGATGTGATAAATCATACTGATTGTTTTGTGGATATTGAACCAGTCTTGCATCCCAGATATAAATTCCACTTGGTTATGGTGAACAATTTTTTTTTTAATGTACTGTTGGATCGGTTGGCTAATATCTTGTTGAGGATTTTTGCATCCATGTTCATCAGGGAAATTAGTCTATAGCTCTCCTTTTTAGAGGGGTCTTTGTCTGGTTTTGGAATCAAGGTAATTCTGGCTTCATAGAAAGCATTTGGAAGTTTCCTTCCATTTCTATTTTTTGGAACAACTTGAAGAGAATTGGTATTAACTCTTCTTGAAATGTTTGGCAGAATTCCCCTGGAAAGCTATCTGGCCCTGGACTCTTGTTTCTTGGGAGCTTTGTGATTACTAATTTGATTTCTTTACTGGTTATGGACTTGTTCAAACTTTCTATTTCTTCCTGTTTGAGTTTTGGTAGTGTATATGTTTCTAGGAATTTGTCCATTTCTTCCAGATTGCCCATTTTATTGGTGGATAATTGCTCATAATATTCTCTATTATTGTGTTGGTTGTGATCTCTCCTCTTTCATTCTTGATGTTATTTATTTGGGTCCTTTCCTTTTTCTTTTTGATCAAACTGGCTAGAGGTTTATCAATTTTTTTTTTAATTCTTTCAAACAACCAGCTTCTGGTTTCATTGATCTGTTCTACTGTGTTGTTGTTTTTTTTTTTTTTTTTTTTTTTTTTCTGGTTTTGATAGCATTGATTTCTGCTCTAGTCTTTATTATTTCCTGTATTCTGCTAGTTTTGGGTTTTATTTGTTGTAATTTTTCCAGGTCTTTAAGGTATAAGTTTAGGTTGTGTATCTGAGATCTTTCTTCCTTCTTTAGGAAGGCCTGGATTCCTATATACTTCCCTCTTATGAACAACTGCCTTTACTCCATCCCAGAAGTTTTGGGCTGTGGTGTTATTATTTTCATTGGCTTCCATGTTCTTTTTAATTTCCTCTTTAAATTCTTAGTTAGCCCATTCATTCTTTATTATGATGTTCTTTAGTCTCCAAGTATGTGTTATCTTTCCACATTTTTTCTTATGGTTGATTTCATGTTTCATAGTGTTGTGGTCTGAAAACATGCACAGTATGATCTCAATCTTTTTGTACTTGTTGAGGGCTGTTTTATATCCCAGTATGTGATCTATTCTGGAGAAAGAACCATGTGCACTGGAGAAGAATGTGTATTCTACTGCTTTAGGATGAAATGTTCTGAACATATCTATTAAATCCATCTTGTCCAGTGTGTCATTCAAAACCATTGTTTCCTTGTTGATTTTCTGTTTAGATGATCTGTCCATTGTTGTAAGTGGTGTGTTGAAGTCCCCTACTATTATGCTATTATTATCAATGAGTTTCTTTATGTTTGTGATTAATTATTTTATATAGTTGGGTGCTTTCATATTTGGGGCATAAGTGTTTACAATCGTTATTTCTTCTTGATGTATAGACCACTTAATTATGATATAATGCCTTTCTTCATCTCCTGTTACAGTCTTTATTTTAAAGTCTAGATTGTCTGATATACGTATGGCTACTGCAGCTTCTTTTGACGACCATTAACATGATAGATGGTTCTCCATCCCCTTACTTTCAATCTGAAGGTGTCTTTAGGTCTAAAGTGGGTCTCTTGTAAACAGCATTTAGATAGATCTTGCTTTCTTATCCATTCTGTTACCCCATGTCTTTTGATTGGAGCATTTTGTTCATTGACATTTAGAGGTAGTACTGAAAGATATGAATTTATTGCCATTATGTTGCCTGTAGAGTTGGAATTTCCAGTGGTGTTCTCGGGGCCTTTCTAGTCTTTGTTGCTTTTGTTTTTTTTTGTTGTTGTTGTTGTTGTTTTTTGTTTGTTTTTTTTTTTTTTCCGTCTTTTCTACCCTCAGAAAGTCCCCCTTAAAATTTCTTGCAGGGCTGGTTTAGTGGTCATGAACTCCTTTAATTTTTGTTTCTCTGGGAAACTTTTAATTTTTCCTTCTATTTTGAATGACAGCCTTGTTGGATAAAGGATTATTGGCTGCATATTGTTCTGATTCGGCACATTGAATAATATCCTACCACTCCTATCTGGCCTGCCAAGTTTCTGTGGATAGGTCTGCTGCAAACCTGATCTGTCTTCCCTTGTAGGTTAAGGACTTTTTTTTTTCTTGCTGCTTTCATGATTCTCTCCTTGCCTGAGTATTTTGTGAATTTGACTCTGATGTGCCTTGTTGCTGGTCGGTTTTTGTTGAATCTAATGGGAGTCCTCTGTGCTTCCTGGATTTTGATGCCTATGTCTTACCCAGGTTAGGAAAGTTTTTTGCTATGATTTGTTCACATAACCCTTCTATCCCTTTTTCTCTCTCTTCATCTTCATCTCTTCTCTTCTTCATCTCTCTCTTCATCCTCTATGATTCTGATGTTGTTTCTTTTTAATAAGTCACAGATTTCTCTAATTCTTAAATTGTGCTCCTTTGCCTTCATCTCCCTCTTTTTTTCTGCTTCACTGTTCTCCATAAGTTTGTCCGCTGTAACACTGATTCACTGCTCTGCCTCATCCATCCTTGCCACTCAGTTACAGCATTTTTTATTTCATCCTGACTAGCTTTCATCTCTGCAGAAAGGGATTCTAATTTGTTTTCAACCCTAGCTATTATTCTTATTATTGTGATTCTAAATTCTGTTTCAGACATGTTGCTTGTATCTGTGTTAAGTCCCTGACTGTCATTTCTTCCTGCTGTTTCTTTTGGGATGAATTCCTTTGTTTCATCATTTTGAAGAATGGGAAGGAATTAATAAGGTAAAAAAATTAAAATTAAAAAAATTAAAAACAACGCAAAAGAAAATGATGCTAGATCCTAGGTGTATTTTGGTCTGGTTGTTGAAAGGGGCTTGACAGATTAGAGAAAAATGGAAATAAAAAAGGAGGAAATAAAAAATAAAAAGAAGAAAAAAAGAACAAATTAGAAAATATTTGAAAATTTAAAAAAATGGGAGAGTGCCGGAAGATGGCGGCGTAGGAGGACGCGGGGCTCACAGCGCGTCCTGCCGATCACTTAGATTCCACCTACACCTGCCTAAAGAACCCAGAAAACCGCCAGAGGATTAGCAGAAGGGAGTCTCCGGAGTCAAGCGCAGACTAGAGGCCCACGGAAGAGGGTAGGAAGGGCGGCGAGGCGGTGCACGCTCCACGGACTGGCGGGAGGGAGCCGGGGTGGAGGGGCGGCTCGCCGGCCAAGCGGAGCCCCCGAGTCTGGCTGGCAAAAGCGGAGGGGCCGGACGGACTGTGTTCCGACAGCAAGCGCGACTTAGCGTCTGGGAGGTCATAAGTTAACAGCTCTGCTCGGAAAGCGGGAAGGCTGGAGGACAAAGGGAGGGAGAGCTGCTGAGCCCCCGGACGGCAGAGCTCAGCTTGGCGGGGAACAAAGGCGCCAGCGCCATCTCCCCCGCCCATCCCCCAGCCAAAATCCCAAAGGGAACCGGTTCCTGCCAGGGAACTTGCTCGCTCCGCACAAACACCCAACTCTGTGCTTCTGGGGAGCCAAACCTCCGGCAGCGGATCTGACTCCCTCCCGCTGCCACAGGGCTCCTCCTGAAGTGGATCACCTAAGGAGAAGCGAGCTAAGCCTGCCCCTCCAGCCCCCGTGCACCTTGCCTACCCACCCCAGCTAATACGCCAGATCCCCAGCAACACAAGCCTGGCAGTGTGCAAGTAGCCCAGACGGGACACGCCACCCCACAGTGAATCCCGCCCCTAGGAGAGGGGAAGAGAAGGCACACACCAGTCTGACTGTGGCCCCAGCAGTGGGCTGGGGGCAGACATCGGGTCGGACTGCGGCCCCGCCCACTAACTCCAGTTATACACCACAGCACAGGGGAAGTGCACTGCAGGTCCTCACCACGCCAGGGACTCTCCAAAATGACCAAACGGAAGAATTCCCCTCAGAAGAATCTCCAGGAAATAACAACAGCTAATGAACTGATCAAAAAGGATTTAAATAATATAACAGAAAGTGAATTTAGAATAATAGTCATAAAATTAATCGCTGGGCTTGAAAACAGTATACAGGACAGCAGAGAATCTCTTGCCACAAAGATCGAGGGACTAAGGAACAGTCACGAGGAGTTGAAAAACGCTTTAAACGAATTGCAAAACAAAATGGAATCCACGATGGCTCGGCTTGAAGAGGCAGAGGAGAGAATAGGTGAACTAGAAGATAAAGTTATGGAGAAAGAGGAAGCTGAAAGAAAGAGGGATAAAAAAATCCAGGAGTATGAGGGGAAAATTAGAGAACTAAGTGATACACTAAAAAAAAATAATATACGCATAATTGGTATCCCAGAGGAGGAAGAGAGAGGGAAGGGTGCTGAAGGGGTACTTGAACAAATTATAGCTGAGAACTTCCCTGAACTGGGGAAGGAAAAAGGCATTGAAATCCAAGAGGCACAGAGAACTCCCTTCAGACGTAACTTGAATCGATCTTCTGCACGACATATCATAGTGAAACTGGCAAAATACAAGGATAAAGAGAAAATTCTGAAAGCAGCAAGGGATAAACGTGCCCTCACATATAAAGGGAGACCTATAAGACTCGTGACTGATCTCTCCTTTGAAACTTGGCAGGCCAGAAAGGCTTGGCACGATATCTACAGTGTGCTAAACAGAAAAAATATGCAGCCGAGAATCCTTTATCCAGCAAGTCTGTCATTTAGAATAGAAGGAGAGATAAAGGTCTTCCCAAACAAACAAAAACTGAAGGAATTCGTCACCACTCAACCAGCCCTACAAGAGATCCTAAGGGGGATCCTGTGAGACAAAGTACCAGAGACATCACTACAAGCATAAAACCTACAGACATCACAATGACTCTAAACCCATATCTTTCTATAATAACACTGAATGTAAATGGATTAAATGCGCCAACTAAAAGACATAGGGTATCAGAATGGATAAAAAAACAAGACCCATCTATTTGCTGTCTACAAGAGACTCATTTTAGATCTGAGGACACCTTTAGATTGAGAGTGAGGGGATGGAGAACTATTTATCATGCTCCTGGAAGCCAAAAGAAAGCTGGAGTAGCCATACTTATATCAGACAAACTAGACTTTAAATTAAAGGCTGTAACAAGAGATGAAGAAGGGCATTATATAATAATCACAGGGTCTATCCACCAGGAAGAGCTAACTATTATAAATGTCTATGCGCCAAATACCCGAGCCCCCAGATATATAAAACAATTACTCATAAACATAAGCAACCTCATTGATAAGAATGTGGTCATTGCAGGGGACTTTAACACCCCACTTACAGAAATGGATAGATCATCTAGACACACAGTCAATAAAGAAACAAGGGCCCTGAATGATACATTGGATCAGATGGACTTGACAGATATATTTAGAACTCTGCATCCCAAAGCAACAGAATATACTTTCTTCTCGAGTGCACATGGAACATTCTCCAAGATAGATCATATACTGGGTCACAAAACAGCCCTTCATAAGTTTACAAGAATTGAAATTATACCATGCATACTTTCAGACCACAATGCTATGAAGCTTGAAATCAACCACAGGAAAAAGTCTGGAAAACCTCCAAAAGCATGGAGGTTAAAGAACACCCTACTAACGAATGAGTGGGTCAACCAGGCAATTAGAGAAGAAATTAAAACATATATGGAAACAAACGAAAATGAAAATACAACAATCCAAACGCTCTGGGATGCAGCGAAGGCAGTCCTGAGAGGAAAATACATTGCAATCCAGGCCTATCTCAAGAAACAAGAAAAATCCCAAATACAAAATCTAACAGCACACCTAAAGGAAATAGAAGCAGAACAGCAAAGGCAGCCTAAACCCAGCAGAAGAAGAGAAATCATAAAGATCAGAGCAGAAATAAACAATATAGAATCTAAAAAAACTGTAGAGCAGATCAACGAAACCAAGAGTTGGTTTTTTGAAAAAATAAACAAAATTGACAAACCTCTAGCCAGGCTTCTCAAAAAGAAAAGGGAGATGACCCAAATAGATAAAATCATGAATGAAAATGGAATGATTACAACCAATCCCTCAGAGATACAAACAATTATCAGGGAATACTATGAAAAATTATATGCCAGCAAATTGGACAACCTGGAAGAAATGGACAAATTTCTAAACACCCACACTCTTCCAAAACTCAATCAGGAGGAAACAGAAAGCTTGAACAGACCCATAACCAGCGAAGAAATTGAATCGGTTATCAAAAATCTCCCAACAAATAAGAGTCCAGGACCAGATGGCTTCCCAGGGGAGTTCTACCAGACATTTAAAGCAGAGATAACACCTATCCTTCTCAAGCTATTCCAAGAAATAGAAAGGGAAGGAAAACTTCCAGACTCATTCTATGAAGCCAGTATTACTTTGATTCCTAAACCAGACAGAGACCCAGTAAAAAAAGAGAACTACAGGCCAATATCCCTGATGAATATGGATGCAAAAATTCTTAATAAGATACTAGCAAATCGAATTCAACAGCATATCAAAAGAATTATTCACCATGATCAAGTGGGATTCATTCCTGGGATGCAGGGCTGGTTCAACATTCGCAAATCGATCAACGTGATACATCACATTAACAAAAAAAAAGAGAAGAACCATATGATCCTGTCAATCGATGCAGAAAAGGCCTTTGACAAAATCCAGCACCCTTTCTTAATAAAAACCCTTGAGAAAGTCGGGATAGAAGGAACATACTTAAAGATCATAAAGGCCATTTATGAAAAGCCCACAGCTAACATCATCCTCAACGGGGAAAAACTGAGAGCTTTTTCCCTGAGATCAGGAACACGACAGGGATGCCCACTGTCACCGCTGCTGTTTAATATAGTGCTGGAAGTTCTAGCATCAGCAATCAGACAACAAAAGGAAATCAAAGGCATCCAAATCGGCAAAGATGAAGTCAAGCTTTCGCTTTTTGCAGATGACATGATATTATACATGGAAAATCCGATAGACTCCACCAAAAGTCTGCTAGAACTGATACATGAATTCAGCAAAGTTGCAGGATACAAAATCAACGTGCAGAAATCAGTTGCATTCTTATACACTAACAATGAAGCAACAGAAAGACAAATGAAGAAACTGATCCCATTCACAATTGCACCAAGAAGCATAAAATACCTAGGAATAAATCTAACCAAAGATGTAAAAGATCTGTATGCTGAAAACTATAGAAAGCTTATGCAGGTAATTGAAGAAGATATAAAGAAATGGAAAGACATTCCCTGCTCATGGATTGGAAGAATAAATATTGTCAAAATGTCAATACTACCCAAAGCTATCTACACATTCAATGCAATCCCAATCAAAATTGCACCAGCATTCTTCTCGAAACTAGAACAAGCAATCCTAAAATTCATATGGAACCACAAAAGGCCCCGAATAGCCAAAGTAATTTTGAAGAAGAAGACCAAAGCAGGAGGCATCACAATCCCAGACTTTAGCCTCTACTACAAAGCTGTCATCATCAAGACAGCATGGTATTGGCATAAAAACAGACACATAGACCAATGGAATAGAATAGAAACCCCAGAACTAGACCCACAAACGTATGGCCAACTCATCTTTGACAAAGCAGGAAAGAACATCCAATGGAAAAAAGACAGTCTCTTTAACAAATGGTGCTGGGAGAACTGGACAGCAACATGCAGAAGGTTGAAACTAGACCACTTTCTCACACCATTCACAAAAATAAACTCAAAATGGATAAAGGACCTGAATGTGAGACAGGAAACCATCAAAACCTTAGAGGAGAAAGCAGGAAAAGACCTCTCTGACCTCAGCCGTAGCAATCTCTTACTCGGCACATCCCCAAAGGCAAGGGAATTAAAAGCAAAAGTGAATTACTGGGACCTTATGAAGATAAAAAGCTTCTGCACAGCAAAGGAAACAACCAACAAAACGAAAAGGCAACCAACGGAATGGGAAAAGATATTTGCAAATGACACATCGGACAAAGGGCTAGTATCCAAAATCTATAAAGAGCTCATCAAACTCCACACCCGAAAAACAAATAACCCAGTGAAGAAATGGGCAGAAAACATGAATAGACACTTCTCTAAAGAAGACATCCGGATGGCCAACAGGCACATGAAAAGATGTTCAACGTCGCTCCTTATCAGGGAAATACAAATCAAAACCACACTCAGATACCACCTCACGCCAGTCAGAGTGGCCAAAATGAAGAAATCAGGAGACTATAGATGCTGGAGAGGATGTGGAGAAACAGGAACCCTCTTGCACTGTTGGTGGGAATGCAAATTGGTGCAGCCGCTCTGGAAAGCAGTGTGGAGGTTCCTCAGAAAATTAAAAATAGACCTACCCTATGACCCAGCAATAGCACTGCTAGGAATTTACCCAAGGGATACAGGAGTACTGATGCATAGGGGCACCTGTACCCCAATGTTTATAGCGGCACTCTCAACAATAGCCAAATTATGGAAAGAGCCTAAATGTCCATCAACTGATGAATGGATAAAGAAATTGTGGTTTATATACACAATGGAATACTACGTGGCAATGAGAAAAAATGAAATATGGCCTTTTGTAGCAACATGGATGGAACTGGAGAGTGTGATGCTAAGTGAAATAAGCCATACAGAGAAAGACAGATACCATATGGTTTCACTCTTAGGTGGATCCTGAGAAACATAACAGAAACCCATGGGGGAGGGGAAGGAAAAAAAAAAAAAAAAAAAAAAAAAAAAGAGGCTAGAGTGGGAGAGAGCCAAAGCATAAGAGACTGTTAAAAACTGAGAACAAACTGAGGGTTGATGGGGGGTGGGAGGGAGGGCAGGGTGGGAGGGAGGGCAGGGTGGGTGATGGGTATTGAGGAGGGCACCTTTTGGGATGAGCACTGGGTGTTGTATGGAAACCAATTTGACAGTAAATTTCATATATTAAAAAAATAAATAAATAAATAAAAAAATAAAAAAAATAAAATCTTTGCCAATGTGAGAAATGAAAAAAAAAAAAAAAAAGAAAATTTAAAAAAATGAATACAATGAAATAGAATAAAATTAAATAATGGAAGTGAAAGAATTTGAAAAATTTACAAAACAGTAAAAATATAGTAGAAAAAATTAAAGAAAAATATTTTTATCAAAAATTGAAAATAAAAATAATTTTTCCTTCTGTATTCAAAAAAAGAAGAGAAAAAGAAAAAAATTGAATACATGGACCAGTGAACAGACTGAAATATGATTGAAATTACATTGTTTTCCCCTAGAAGTCAAACTGTGAAGCACTTTATAGTATGTAAACTATGCAGGCAGAGAGACTTGTGGTTTTCCTGAAGAGGGAGGTTGGCCCAGTTTGGTGGGGCTTAGTGTAATGGCTTAAATCTCCACTAGGTGGTGTGGCTTAGCTTACTGGGGTGGATTGTTGTGGTGCTTGTAGGTGTGTATGTGCATGCACAGGAGGGGTGAAAACAGCCTCACCCAGCTACCCAGTCTCCAGTATCAGAACTCTGTTCTGCCCATTCAGCAATCACAGACCCGTCCTTTGTCTCCAGCTTCCATCCACTCCCCAGTTTTACACTGTTTGTGACCAAGCCATCAGGTTTCCAGACAGCACCGCCCTCCTGAGTTTTACCTCAGATGTGGCTGTTTGCCAACCCCTCACTTCTGAGGGACTGTGGCTTTGACCCAGTCAGACCTTCTGGGAGAGGGTCTCACTGAGCAATGACTAGGTGCTGGCTGCACCCAGGAATGTTCAGAGACTGTGCTGCTGCTGCTGCCCAGAGACTGTGGCTGGGTGCCAGCCCATCCAAGAAAAAGTTCATGTGACCATGTAGCAGCATTTCAGGGATATGGAAAATCACAACACACATCTCTGCTCCTGGGGATTCGCCCTCCCCACCAGAGCACCTCCATGTATCGAGCTGCAGAATTTCAGACTCTGCACTCCCCCTGTTTATAGAGACTTAATGGAACTTATACCCTCTCCTTTCTCCTGTCTCCCTTTTTAGTTCAGTCCCTGCGGCTGTTTCCACTTTTTCTGCTTTCTCTCCAGCTGCTTTTTTTTTTGGGGGGGGGGGCGTGCCTTTCCCATATTCTTCCCCAGTCTCCATCCTCTCTGTGTGAGCAAAAAAAGCTCCCTGCCCTCTGTGGCTTCTCTCTCTCCCAGTTCACCTCTTCACACTGCATACCTGCTGAGTCCTGTGGTTGAGGTTGTGCAGATTGTTGTGTTAATCCTCAAATCAGTTTTCTAGGTGTGCCGGATGGTTTAATGTTGATCTTGCTGTATTTCATGGACACGAGATACAAAAAAGACTTCCACGCTGGTCCACCATCTTGGCCTCTCCCCTCCAAAAAGCTGCCATCCTTTCTTAGTCTTTTGAGACTTTTTGAAATATATGGATATTAAATTTTTTCAAAATTGTTTTCTACACATATTAAGAAGATTATGTCATTTTTCATTTTTATTTTTTACCCATGAAACATTTAATTTTCTTTTCATTAATTTTATTTTTAAGAGAGAAAGAGAGTGTGAGCAGGAGTAGGGGAGGGGCAGGGAGACAGGGAGACACAGAACTCAAAGCAGACTCCAGGCTCCATGTTATCTGCACAGAGCCCAATGCATGGCTCAAACTCATGAACATGAGATCATGACCTGAGCTGAAATTGGATGCTTAACTGGCTGAGCCACCCAGCCTCCCCTTGCCCATGAAACATTTTAATAACATTCAAGAAAAGGTCAGGGAGAAGGAATTTCATAGTCCCTGAGCAGGCAACTATAATTTCAGTTCCTTCTACAACAAAGGAGATAGAAAGGGCAGGCTGACCTCAGGAAATTACAGGGCAGTAGAGGCCAGGTCAGACCTGGGTAGGGTGGTGTTTGTAGCCACATAACTTACTACCTGCTAAGAACTCTGGAAGCACCTTGGGGAAAACTGAGAGATAATGATGGGTAGGGGTTTCCCAGGGGAATGCTTTCACATCCAACATTCACACCTCTTGACAGCAGCCTAGAGGTATCATGCCCATTTTGCAGATGAGAACATGAAATCTCATAGGTGATGTGGAAAGACCAGCATACAGCAAAGACAAGAAGAGCAGGGCCTACTCAATTTCACATGAAGTCCAGAGCTCCAGGACTGTCAGCACAGAAGTCGCCACTCTGACGTTTTTGTATAAGCTGATGTTGAACAGTGGCTGGCAGAAGATGGCCCATTGTCATTCTGAGAATGATCACCTTGTTATAGCCCATTTTCTTAGGCACATTCTCACTGGCAAAGAGGTCAAAGTTGTAGTGGTCCATGGTCTTATAGTCCAAGGGAACCTAGATGCAAATGTCTGCTTTTCCTTGGACAGAGGTATGGAAGATGATGAAGTGCTAGGACATGTTCCCCACCAGATATACCTCAAACATGCTTTTCAGGCCCAAGTTCCATTACTGTATTATATCCTCAACCTGTGGACCACAGGACAGAGATGAAGGAACAGTGGAGTTTGGAAACCCCTCTGGAGGAAATGGAGTTCTGAGAGGTTGAGTGAGCCACCCAAGGTTGAACAGGTTGTTGGGGACAGAGTGAGGATAAAAGTTTAGGCCCAGATGCCAGCCTAGGGTGACTTCTAGATTGAGGGAAGTGGGGTCAGGGAGTCCCTCAGTTGAAGCCTCAGTGCAATAAGAGTTACTGGAGCAAACTGAGATGGTAACACTGAGGACTCTAGGGCCAAATCTAAGAGAATGTCTGCAGGTGAGGCAAAGCAGGGAAGGATGCCCTGAGAAGGGGAGTTTTGAACTGGCTTTAGTAATGAAGGGAAAATGGACTAGAAGAGCTGGTTTTTCATTTTTAAAAATGTGTTGGGACATCTGGGTGGCTCAGTCAGTTAATTCTCCAACTTGATTTTGGCTCAGGTCATGATCTCAAGGTCATGAGATCAAGCTCTGCATTGGGCTTCTCACTGGACATGGATCCTGCTTGGTATTCTGTCTCCCTCTCTCTCTGCCCCTCCCCTGTGCTCTCTCTTGCTCTCTCTCAAGAAAAAAATATGGTTGATTACACTGATTCACTATTTAATATCGAGCCAACATTTCATACCTGGGAACATACTTGATTATGTTACATTATCTCTTTGTAAAATGTTATTGAAATTTTCTGTTTGTGTTCTAGAGGGATACCTATCTCTAGTGTTTGTTTTCTGGAATGTGTTTGTCTGGTTTTGTTGTCAGGACAATGCTGACTTTTCCCATGTTGTATTATCTGGAGGACTACATAAAGACAGGGTATTATTTCTTCCTTCGTATTTGCAAAAGTCTTTTACTGCTACCTAACATTCTAATTTAAGATTTTTTCAAAAAAATAATTTCTTATGTTAGATATAGGGCTATTCAGATTACAGATCTCCTCTGGAGAGAGCTTTGGTAGTTCATGACTTTCAAAAACAAATCTTATATTTCACCTAAAAGGTTAAACTCGTTTAAAGTTGTTCATAGTATTTCCTTTTCAGCCTTTAATGTATATAGAAATATAATAATGTCTCATTTTTCATTCTTAATAATAATCTATGTTTTCACTTTCTTTTGGGTGATCTATATGGCTAAAATTTTATCAATTTTATTGATAGTTTCTAAAGATTTTGGTTTTCTTGTCTATTATTTTCTATTTTCTATTTTATTGATTTCTACTTTTACCTGAGTTATTTATTTCCTTCTGTCTACTTTGGATTTAATTTCTTTCTTGTTTATTATCTTCTTTTCAGGCATATTTTATATGGGAGTAAATAAGGAGTCTAGAAGTTTAAGTGTTTAAGGTAAAGCTCCACTATAACATATGGCACATTGGGGAAAAAATGGTTCCTCTTTTTATATATTCCAGATGGTTAAAAAAAATTTTTTGCACTAAATATACCTGCTGAAATCAAGTTGCTATCTTGTAACAGCCATAACTTCAAGTCTTTCTATCCCTCTGTTGTCAGCCAATCCAGGCCCATAAGCCCCCTTACTCTGTAATAATGAGATATAAATGTAGCCTTGGTGGCTGAAAGCCATTAATTCTCTAGCACCATATTCTTATAGAAGTACTCCTTAAGGAGAAATATGAACCCTCTCCATTTTTAAAATAATCGACTAAAAAAAAAGATTATTAAATGTCTTCAACTGGTTTATAGTTTTGTAGATTCTGAGTAAAAACAGAAAGTGGTAAATAACATCGATTATATGTAGATATATATTATATATTATATACATCATATATTTATTATGTATGTATATACACACATATTAGTTGTATATATATACCAACTAATTCTAGTTATATATTTTTATATATATAACAACAAAATTAATAAATTGCTTTAAGCATCTTGTTGCATATTATATATGTATATACATATATGTATCCTCTAATTAAAATATATATAATCCTTAATATTTAAAAATGACACTTAGGTTTGTTATAGCAGATCAGGTCTGTTATATATTCATTCATATTTAATGAAAGGCAGAAATATAATTTAATCCTAGTTGTAGCATATGTGAACTTTTAAACCTATGCAGGTAAAAACTGTTCCTTTCTCCAATAAAATATATTAATTGAATAGGGTTAAAGGTATTGTGTTAAAATAGGTTCTATGAAATAATGGTATATATAGTTTATCTATTTAGCTCTCTGTGTCACACTTTAAATTTCACTCATCATTATTTTACATCATTGTTGTAAGACTGTAGAGGTTAATTTCAGTTAGAAATATTCTTAAATTCATGACTCCTTTAACATCTTACTACTTAGCTTCTATGCAAATCAACATGATAACTATAGGTTAAAGCTTGTATTTTATTGTCATTATGTAAACAAACTAACATGGTATTAAATTGATATTTTAATTTTACATCTATTTATGCTGGTACTAGGCAGACATATACTACTTTCACCTCTCCTTTGTTGCTTAGAATTATTGTGACCCTGCTCCCCTTCTCACCAATAGGAAAATAAGTTCTGCATGTAGTACTATAGCAATATTCCATTTATATCCCTTATACTTGCTGACGAAATAACCAGTCAATCTATTTATCTGACTGTATAAAACAACAACTGATATTATCTGTATGGAGACTTTTTCTACCACTTCTGCTGTCGTTAGGTAAGACAGCCCTTAATTATGGAAACATCATGTGTATTTTAGTGATCCTACATGTTCAGCAACTTCCAAAATAATGGACAGAGTTTTCCTTAATAAAACTAAATTGAAGAACATTCTTTTTCCTATTATTGGGTGTCAATAGGGCCTAGGAGTCTGGTGGGAGATGACCAAGGGAAGAAGCACAAGTGCCAGAAACTGAGAAAAATATTTTTTTGTTATTTGACTCAATGTTTACAAGAATTATGCAGCAAGGCACTATTACCCGTACAAGTTAAAGTAACTAAGGCAAAAATATTAAATTAATTATCTTGAGGTTGTATATTTCATAAGTAAACTGGAAATCAATCGAAGTATCCCTGGCTCCAAAATTGATGATACTTTCACTGTAAGTTCACCTAGGCGAAAACTTGAGATAGCTAAGGTTAGCTGAGTCTTTGCACTCTTCTAGGCACTCAACGGAAGTTTTCAGAGTATATAAACAAAGGGAACTATAAATCAGGAACACTCAGTATCCACCACCTCCCAAGTGCAAAGAGAAGCTGAGAGGTTTCATGATAAAAAATAACTCCATTTATTAAGTAATTACCTACATTAGACACCTTTCTAGTTTAATAGATTAACTTAGTTAATAACCAAAATACTATGATGAAGTAAATAGTTTTATTGTTATTGCCATTTTACCTAGTAAAACTGAAGTAGAAAGAGAAAAACTGACTTTCCTGAATCACTCAGATATAGATATAAGGGGGTGATGAAATTTGAATAGGAAGTTTGGTTGTAGAGCTCAGCTCTTTTAGCCATTATATTATGTTACCTCATCTCATAGATATATATCAGAGAAAGTCAAGAAATACATTTGCATGTAAGAAAATAAATAAGCCAGTTTGGGACACTTTGAGGATCTGGACAAATTCAAGCCATAAACCAATGTGCACCGATAATCAGGATCACTGCTGACATCATCACCACTAGCACAAGTTTCATTATCATTATCTAACATTTATTAGCACTGTTCTACACATATTACACGTCTCTTCATTTAATCCTATCAACGGCCCTATTTCCTTCATGGCACCTATCATATCCTATCTTATATTGTGATTTTAAAATAAAAATATGATATTTCTCTACTAATTTATGGCCCTCTGTTGAAGGTAGCATCTGGCCTCTGACTTATCTTAATATTTTCATATAACAAGTGGAGGACAGTATTCGACATATTACTTACTTAATATTTATTAAATGAAAAAGTGGATGGATGATTCTTGAAGTATAGTCTGAAATGACTCATTTTATGCAAAGCCAATTTCAGAGATACATAAATATGGAAAAAATAAACATAGTATCAAAATTGAACTATTATGAGAATAAAAGTACAGTTTGTAGTATAGTATTAGACATATAGCCATGGATATAAAAATTATGAAGACCTAAAACCAAAAATCATTTTATTCAATATATTATTTTGGTCAGATATTCATATCCTCATGAAAATAATATTTAGGTTAACATTCATCTTCTTTTCTACCACTAAGATTACATAATTATTCTTGAAATTTTGATTTTATTAGATCAGAAAAACTGGGAGAAAAGTTTTAAAATTCTGAATGCTGAGTTATTTTTAATTGCTTGATTAAATCTATGAAATACATGTTTCATTAAGATTGAATTAGAACACAGATACTTAAATAGTTGGGGATCCCAGATGGCTCAGACAGTTAAGCCTTCAATTCTGGATTTTGGCCCAAGTCATGATCTCACAGCTCATGGGTTCTAGCCTGCATTGGGCACTGGTCAGGCTCTGCTGGCAGTGTGGAGCCTGCTTGGGATTCTCTCTCTTAACTTAAAAAAAAAAAAACTTAAGTAGTTAATAAGACAATATTAGTAGCCATAAGGAAATGGAAAAAGAATAACTGTTTACAACTGTACACTACCAGAATTTTAAAAACCTGTCAGAACTGATCAGAGCTAGGAGGACAAAGACAACAATACCAACAAAACACTGTATTTTTCCAGTAAAAAAATTCATCTTTAAGCATTATATGAACATTTACATAAAAATATATTTCAAAGTTGAATGAATACATTTCAATATTTTAAAAAAGTTTTACAATCAGCACTATACATTTTTTGATAGTTAATTAGCATAGGTGCAAAGATTGGTTGGGAGATAATAGGAAATAATAGGAAATTGATTGTGTATTGTATGTAAAATATGGATAAAGGACATCGTAATTTCCCTGATTAAAATGAAGTTGCTGAGTATGTTTAACATATATAAATAATATGCACACTCAGCAGCAAGAAATGAGGTGAGAGGTCAATGTTAAATATCTAAAACTTATACTTCATTAAAATCAAACTTTTTTTACATCAGAACTAATTTAGATATTTCATATAAAAATTAGTTTTGAAGTAAAATTTTAGGTAATATAGTAAAAAAGAGGATATTACAACTATTCTACATTTTTTCCCTGAGAGTAGTAGTTTCCTTTTTTATTTTTTCTCAAATAGGACTTCATGTCATATTAAGGAAGTCCACTTTAAAAATAATGTGTAGCTAGCTAAACGGTTAAACTCCAAATTTACTGTATGAAATCTTTTGTCTAGATATCTGAATGAATCATTCTGCAAAGATGCAGTATGATATTCAAAAACTAAATTAGCACTTGAAAAGAAGCATTTATATTCCATCAATATATTCCAGGATTATGAAAAGAATGACTGCATATTCAAAATCTATTTTAGAAAATATTGAATGTATACATGAAAAAAGCACTAGATTTTTCATAGGAGTATTTTGCAATATGTAGAATATACATGTTGCATAATCAAACAGTTTTAAAACATATTTATAAACATTTTATTCTATTATCATAGGTTATTTCTTTACCAAACAGATATAAGAATTTTAAAGAACCACTAAAATATACTCAAGTATATGCAAATATATAAATGTAAATGGATGCATATATATATAAATAAGAGTATGCATACAGATATGTACTTGCATATGCATTTCTTTTTTTTTTTTTTAATTAATTTATTTATTTTGAAAGAGAGAGAGAGACAGAGCACACAGCAGGGGAGGACAGAGAGAGAGGGAGAGAGAGAACCCCAAGCAGGCTCCACACTGTCAGTCCATAGCCTGACTCAGTGCTCAAACTCACAAGCTCTGAGATCACGACCTGAGCCCAAACCAAGAGTCAGAGGCTTAACTGACTGAACCACCCAGGTGCCCCTAACATTATGCATTTCTATGTGTGTATCTGAATGTACAACATGGCAATATCAAATCTTCCCAGAAACTAAGTGTAAATACCTTCAACAGATAACTGGTCCCTTAAATAAGTAACAGGTTACTGGTGATAATTTTGCAGTAGGATTTAGAAAAAAATAAATACTTAAAAAAATAAATCAGATATGATATATGCTTTTAAGAATATCCAGGGAGGGGGTGCCTGGGTGGCTTAATTGGTTGAACATCTGACTTCAGCTCAGGTCATGATCTCATAGTTTGTAAGTTCGAGTCTCGCATTGGGCTCTGTGCTGACAGGTTGGAGCCTAGACCCTGCTTCAGATTCTGTCGCCCTGTTTCTCTGCCCCTGACCCACTTGTGCTCTGTCTCTCTCTCTTTCTTTCAAAGATAAATAAACATTAAAAAATTAAAAAAAAAAAAAAAGAATATAGAGGGAATAGGTAACTGGTCCCTTGCTATCATTCCCTGGGTATTCTTAAAAGTGTATGTCATATCCTCCTTATTTGTCAAACATTTGTATATTTTTTTCTAAATCCCTACTGCAAAACTTTCTGGATGGTAATATGCTAGTTGGTGTTGTAGTATTAAATATATGACAACATGCTTTAATATTAATAGGGAAATGTCCATCATTAGCATGTTGTTATTCAAATTGCAAAATTTAGGATTAATCAAGAAAACATAACACAAGCACCTAGATTAAAGCAAAATGCTTTTGTTATGAATAATACTGAATTTTGAAATCTATTTTATATAAAAATGCTATTTGGTTTCCTAGAGGTCACCCTACAAAAGGATTTGAAATACATAATTTTAACCTAGTATATTGGGATGAGAGCCTCAAGAAGCAAGAATGAATACATGATGATTGCTAAACCAATTTCCTAGAAAGGCACAGACAGTACTCTAATGTGAAGAGTTCTGTGGGTTGCACTCTATGGGTAATTAGTTCAGATCAAGGAAATGGACACAGAGTATCACTGACAGTGGTACTCTGGCTCTGGTTTTTATCCAACATTGTCATGGTTAAGAAATATTTTTAAAATATGGTTTTGAAGAGACCACACATTTAGTCTGGACTTGTATGTCCTTGCTCTAGAAGTCTGCACTGAGACATCTCTATCAGGACTTGCCAAGAAACTTACAAGGCATCATCATATACTATAGATAAGTCTTGGACCATAGCTTGGACCTGCTACAGAGACTCTTCAAAAAAAACAACCTTCTGAGCCACCTAGAAAATAGATCAAGAAGTATTCCAAAAGAGCATTATACATGCTCATTCCAAAACTCAAAAGAAGCTGATGAAACCTTATGCTTCTTTTAGTTGTTAGAGGTTCAATCAGAAATATATTGCCTTTTTTGGATCAGGTATTTTAGCATGCTCAAGAGCACTCAATTCCCTAATATTTCACTGATCGTAAAAGACTTCTGGAGAGTTTATCTTCTAACCACTGGAATGCAATTATCTTACTAGTTTATCTGGAATATTGCTGATCAAGTCATTGACACAATGTCCCCAAGATAGCACAGCAGTAGATGTTCTGTTAAATGTCAGTGTAAGAAAGATTTAAGTGGACTACATAGTGAGCAAGAGAAGGAGGGTTAACTCTGCCCCAGGGCAAGACTAAAAATGACTACTAATCTGATGATATTTCTTAATGGTACTGAAAAAAAAAGGAATGTGCTAGATCAGTAGCTGAATATCAAGTGCCAGAGGCTGGGATAATTTGTTCTAGAAAAAAACAACAACAACAACAACAAAACTACATCAAGTGAGGCTGTCCAAACTGGGGCTACAACTTCTTTTTAAGTTTACGTTGGTTCATTATTTTTCTGCCAAAATTTGCAGATATAATTCTGACAAAAGCAAATATGAGGGACACCATTCAGCATTGCATTCTGAAGTCTGTGGTTCTAATTTCTAATTAGAAGTGAGTGGTTCTAATTTCTGTCATTGCACCTGAGATACATTATTGTTTCCATCTTATTAATTTGGTCAAAAGACAAAAGTTTTAAGGACTCTTTTCCTTTTTTTTTTCCATCTTCCTCAATAACAGAGCTGACTTCATAGGTTAAGGGACCCAATGTTAGTGTTCTTCTAACTATATCTATTCCGATTAGACGGTCAGGGAAAGGTGAAATAGCCACAGACTGGATCTGTAAACTGACAGACTTCATGTGAAATGACCTTGGACCAGGACCAAGTCCTTATCACAGAGCTTCTGAATAATCCCACTGTAAGAGGGGAATTATGATAGCATTTTGAGTCTCTTGATATTAGTGTCCCTCTAGACCCTGTAACCAATAGCCCTTGAAAGATGTCTTTCTTCAGTATATAGATATTTACTTGATAAATGACCATCAATTTTGGGGGGGAATAGCTACTGCTTATATTTGCTGTAACATTACAAGATCTTTCCTCAAGAGGACACAAGCTCTTCTTTTAAAATTCTTTAAGATTTTTACTTTTCTCCTTGAAAACTCTGCTAGCATATAGAGTGGATGAACCATTACTTAAAGCATATACTTTGCTAGAGAGTGTGGGGTCAAGGACCAACTACTTTGTTAGGATCTGGAAGACTCGTTAGATCATTTAAACTTACTGAATCAGAAATCTGCATTATTAGGCATTCCCTAAGTATGTGAAGATTTGTGACAAACCGATTTTGTACAAATATATTGACCATTTGTATTAACTAATGTTTTACGTTCCATCATTTTACCTCTAAATCAAAAAATGAAGTTGGTGGAGGACAAGAACTTTGAATATTCTTTTGTGCCCTGAAAAAAAGGCAAAAGATCACAAGTTATTGAATTAAGTTACTGAGGCAATTTTAAGCCACATGTTATTAATGTATAGAAATCATCATGCTGGAGTTTTAGTCCATAAATTACAGAACCATGCACTTGTTGTCTCCATCATATGAGTGTTCTGGAAATCAGCACTTCCTGATGCCTACATTCTTAGGAGTTCTATGCTGTACCAATTTTGCTCACAAGGTGTTCTGTTATTATAAGATATCATATAACTGCACACCAAAAAATATAATTCTTGTTCTAATTCTAAAAGTACTTAATGTAAAAGATCTTTTGCTCAGAAAGTAATGACTGAAGCACAATTTGAATCACAAAAACCAACTATCAGTTAGATAAAATAATCCAGTCTTTTTTTTTTTACTTAATGATATGGTAAATTAGATGGGGATTCTTATATCCCTGGAGTTCAATTAAATCAGATGGTTTGTTTTGTGTTTTTAAATTGTAAGGTAGTTTTTAGTTAACAACATTCAAGCTCATTTTCCAAATAAACCATTGAGCATTTTTTTGAGACTCTAAGTGTTGTAAATTGAAGTTTCTTTATTCATTACCATACTCAAAATGGTGTAATTGGAAAATAAACTGTGTACTAGTTTCCAAAAATAAGATTACAGAATGATGATATTCTATGTTAAATAGTCTTAAGCTACATCACATCTATGCAGACAACTGTGAATGCAAAAATAACTATATCTAGGTATACATATACTGGGATACATGCAATAAGTCATAGATACAGCTAACTGTACACAGAGACATAGATATAAAGGTATAGATACTAGATATATTTAATACCTATCATAAAATTTTTAGTTTGGTAATGATCATTGAAGTTACAAGTCAATTCTCTTTACTTGACTCATAAAGACACTCAGCCTCAAAGGAATGAACAATCTCTTTAGAAAACATTTAGCCAACAGCAATGTCTAAAATCAGCCATCCTGACTCCTAGCAGAGTAACCTCTCCTGAGGTTTCCTCTCTAGTCAGTGACTTTCTACTGTGGCTCTTTACATTGCCTAATTAACATATATTTTAAAAGTTTGAAAAAGACAGGTAGGTGCTACCAATAAAGCATGTGCTCATTTTAATGTCAAATAATCCAATACTTTTTTGCAGAGTTCTTTGCTTTTAACAGCCCAGTGGGATCCATTCTGCCACTTTATTCTTCAAAGTAATAAGTGTCCCAATTGCATGTGAAATGTTTCACTGCATTAGTATGAAGGTATAATCAATAAATGGCTGGTTCACTCAGTATTTTGAAGACTTTGCAGAATGTAAGGTCATGCCTGATGAGAATACAATAGCAAAAGTGTCACCGAGTGATTATAGTGATTCGACAGTTGAGTATTCCTTTTACTTAGATGTAGTGTTTAACTTGGTTACTACCTAAAGTGAAATTTAATATCAAGCTCTTCTTGCTTTAAATATATTATCAGCAGTCTAATTCCTAAATGAAATGTAAGGTCAGTCCCTAACCATAAATGTCCTTTAAGTATAGTCCATCTTTATGAGAATACTCGATTGGTGAGCATACACATTTCAACAAGTGATAATGTAAAACATAGCTAGAGAGGCATATAGGCAAATTTATAATAATGTTTTTCAATAAGTATTTGTTGTGTATTTGATCAAAGTGCTGAATTCAGTACAGTAGTAGAAGAGAATGAATACTATGATAAGTTTAACAAGACAATAATAATAATAATAATAATAATAATAATAATAATAATAACATAAACAATATAATTTAATTGTTCTAAAAGCCTTTCCTATAGGCACTATAATCTCAATTTTTTAATGTGCAAACTGAGATGAAGAAAGTTACCTGCTTAGCATCATTTAAATTTAACTCAAATTTATTTGCATGAAAATTATTCTGCATTTGTGTCAAATTTGAAAACAACTGGTTCCTGTTCTCAAAGGATTCATTATGTCATAATACATAGAAAAAAAAAGCACACAATTAGCAATACAACTAGGCACATTATGGTGAATATGTAAAGGTTTACACAAAATCTTAGGAGGGCTCCAAAGAGGTAGCATTTAAGTCTGACTGACAAATACAGAATGATTCCAAGATAAGGTAATATTTGACCTTTAACTTGAATGTTAAATTTTTATGGAAAAATGAGAAAAAGCTAGGCTATTTCTGTAATATGAAGCCTGTGGGTGGGTAAAGGCAATAAGTCATGAAAGACCCTGGCATGCTCAGATATATACAACCAGTTTTAATTCCTGCAAAATACAAAACACACAAAGAAACTGCAGAAGAAGAGGGTTCAAGAGCTAGAGATGAAGTTATAAGATGTTATATATGAAGTTATAAGAAGAAAATTTGTGAAGTACTCAACATGTCATGCTAAGACACTTTAATTTTTTTTTTCTCCTGGCAATGAGAAAAACAAAAAAATGATCAGATAGATTAATCTAGCAATGTTCTAAGGTGCAATGGCAAGCAGAATGATCAAAATCAAAGGTACCATTTGAGAAGACATTGTTCGGTCTTCACTGAAGTTAGATACACCTGTCCGCTTATCCATGTATCTAATAAGTAAGCATGTATCCAGAATCATTTTCCAATTGGTTGGTAATATTAACTATGATAATGATGTCCATTTGAATATCACTCAGTGGATTAAATTTGTTTTATATATTCCCATGGGGGGGAAATCATGGGGGTGAGAGACATGAAAAAGTCAATGCAGGCATTCTGTCAACATTTTAGAGATACAGAATTTGTAGTAGAGAAATAAAGATACCTGTTCAGAATCATACAAGTAATAACTGAAGAAAACAAAATGAGATGTTGGGCCTTCTGACCCTATTCATCGTATCTTACAGAAAACTTTTAATGTGGCTTTATAAATTTCAATATTAAATTGATATTTACTTTTGAAACATAGAATAAATTGATACTTCATGTGTTTGCTCATTCAAGTTTATAATTGCTCATAATTAATTCAACAGATATTTACTAGTACCAATGAAGCACTGATAAGGAAAGGGACACTACCAATACTTTAAATAATTTAAAGCTTTGTAGAGAAGACAAATCACTTGAATAATTACTAAAATAATAATTTGTCTTTACTTACTAGTTAATTTTAAAAATTACAGTAATTTGTGGGGCTCCTGCGTGGCTCAGTCAGTTAAACGTCTGACCCTTGATCTCAGCTCAGATCATGATCTCATGGTTCATGAGATCAAGCCCCGCGTTGGGCTCTAAGCTCATAGTGCAGAACCTGCTTGGGATTCTCTCTCTCTCTCTCTCTCTCTCTCTCTCTCTCTCTCTCTCTCTCTCCCCCCTCCCCTCCCCTGCTTTCTCTCTAAATAAATAAATAAATAAATAAATATTAAAAAATAAAAATCATGGTAATCTGCATCTGCAATTTATATCTTTTCATCTGTAATGAAACAGAATATATATCTGTATATATGCCATTGTTTTAAATGTTATAAACTATTGGGAACCTTGTCATAGGTAAAGTCCAATTCTTAAAATCTATTTTGGATGCAGTCTGATACAAGACTTTTGGAAATATACTTCAAAAGCTCTGAAAACAAAGATGGCTTATGAAAAAACAGAAAAGGATGAAGGATTTGTGGTTCCACTTCCCCACACAACCTCACAAGAAGAAATCAAGGAGACATTTCTGTCAAAGGAAATAGATGGGGTTCAATTATGATAGCACTTTAGAAAGTATCTCTATACACATCTAGATAAAATGGCACATGGCTAAGCATCCAGGGTAGGGTCTCAACATTTTTATGTATGTGTATATACATGTACAATTCATATATGTATATATAATATATATTTATATATATACATTATGTACATAAAAGCATATATGTATATATATTTCATACACACACACACACACACACACACACACATACACATACACACATATATATATATGAAAACTTTCAGAAAGTATCTCTAGACACTTCTAGATTAAAATGGCACATGGCTAAGCATCCAGGGTACGGTCTCTACATTTTTTATGTATTGTGTATAAAATTTTCAGCAAGTTGGAGAAAGAAAGATAGGCAAACTATCTGACCAAACATGGGAGAAAATTGTATTATTAGTAAGGTATCTGAAGCCAAATTATGTAAAACCTAGCTGGCCTTGTTTTGGCATATGTCAAAATTGCTTCATGAGGACACTAGAATAAAGTTAGAAAGGTGTTTATTTTATATTGGTCACTGATCATCCACTGACCCAGAAACTTAGGGCATGTTCATAGAAAATGGCAGACATATTTCCTCACTTAGGAAATTCACTTGTAAATTAAGATCACCCCTCCCTCAACATCTGAAATTCCATGTTCATAGTATATTTTTAAAGTAGGGTAGGTAGTTTTAATATCACAAGTCATAAGCTGAAATTAGGGACTGACTGCTGGTGGCCTTGTACATTTGGAGATGTCTAGTCATTAAGGCGAAGGAACGCATAATTCTCTGTGTACTATCAAAGCTCTAAGAACTTTAAACATAGGCAAAAGAAATAAAAGGAAGAAACCAGTAGAAAATAAAAAAAAAAATTAAGATGTTAAAATCAAGGAATCATAATGGAAATTCAGCATTTCCAAGTCTAGCTAGAAAATTGAAAAATAGAATTCAAAAACTTTGCTAGGAAACTAAAAGGTGAACTAAGGGCACTCTACACTTTGGGGTAATTTTTGTAGTCTTTTGTTTTGTTTGCATAGAAAGCAAGAATATGTGCCTTCAATGTAAAACATCTAAAATCATAAGAAAAAACTGGTTAATATTAAACAGCAAGAAAATATCAAATATGCAATAGAAGAAATAAGGGAAAATGTCATGGAAATGACAAATCCATTCAACTCTACACTAAAAAGAGAAAAGAGCAGAATTAATCCAGTCAGCACATACACACATAACTAATCAAAAAAGAAACCAAAAAAAAGCGCAATAAACCAGTAGAATAATTTATTGGTTGCTGAGCAAGTTTGAAGAAAAGCTCTTAAAATGAAAATAAAAGGACAAAGAAATAAATATTATGAGAGGTACAAGATTATCATTATAAATAATTGGGAACAAGATCTAACATGTGAATATTGAAAATACCAGATCATATTATGCAGAAACTAAATGACTTATATACAGGACAGATTCATAGAGAGCAGGCAAAAACAATAACAACTGTTCAGGCAAATTTTAAATATTAATACAGGCAAGTTTATTGCCTACTAAAACTCAGCAACCAACTATAAAAAATACCCAGTTTTACAACAGAATTACTACCCTTTAACAACATTTCCCTTGCAACTAGTAGATAAAAATGTCCTGCCATCTAATGCACAGTGTAGTTATTATAGTCAACAATACTGCATTATAAACTTCAAAGTTGCTAAGAGACTAGATCTTAATTGTTCTTACCACACACACACACACACACACACACACACACACACGCACACGCACATTTTAATATTGTGGTAGAGTGACTTATAAGGAATGAATATAAATAACAAATGATTTAAATCTTCCATTTTTACTTTGTAGTATTCCATTAAGATTCCACCGTTTTCTTTAAACACATAAGCATTTAAGGACGTACCTTTACATCTAAATATTGCATTGTTACATCCAAGTTTGGACATGTAGTGCTTTTCTTATTTTTCTTTTATAAATACTTACAATTTTATTATAATTTCTTTGATCTGTGAGGTATTTAGAAGCATATAGATACTAAATTTCACAAACTATGGAGATTTAGGTTACATTTTAATTACTGATTTCTAAATTTTAATTTGACAGATTATTTGATCTACAAAGTTTCAATCTTTGTTATTTATGAATTTCATTTTGTAACTTACATGTGTACTAGAAAAAACTGAATATTGTTTAATTATCGAAAGTAGGAATCTATATATATCCATCTGATCATATGTTTTTCGAATTACCTATTTCCTTAAATTGTACCCTTAATTGAATATTTTCTGAAACAAGTCTGCTAAAATTTTCAACTGCAATTATTATTTTTATAATGTCTCAAATTTTGCTTTACGTATGTAGAGAATACATTGTGAACTCCATATACATACAAGATTTTTGCATGTTGTTTTTTTACACTTTTATTTACCACTATCTAAGGGCTCTATTTATTCCTAATAATTATTTTTGTACAGAATCTATTTGGTCTATCATCCCTTTGGTTTTGTTTCTTTAGTTTCACATTTTTTTACTAGAGTCTTCCCTACACATTTAATTTAAAAATTTTGTGTAGATATATTTCTCATGAATACTGTATACATGGATTTATTTTTCCCACTCAATTTGAAAAGCTAAGGATTGCAACCATTGATTTTACATGTGTACACAACATTTTGTGTCCCAATTTTTATTTTTGTTCATTCTATTCTTCTATTTCTTTGCTTTTTCCTTCTTTTCCTTCTTTATAATTAATTTATTACTATTTCCACATATTATTTCCTCATTTAACACCTACATATTCTGTCTTTATTCTGTTACTGGCTGTCCTTGATTTTTATACACATGCTTTTTAACTTTAAGTAAATATATGTTTTTTTTCAGGCCAAGGAAATATGTTCTATAGTTTGTTTCCATAAAAAGAAGAGTGTTGAAAATGGAAAAAGTTAAGGTAAAGTGAAATTCATTTTTTTCTTATTTTAAATTTCTCTTTATATCTGTATAAAGCAAACATATTAGTAATTTATTGTGTATTTGCAATATGTATAAAAGTATGACAACAAAAAAGATGGAAAGTATGAATTGTAAATATTTTCATATATATGCTCCTTGTATAGTTAGTATAAAATTATTTGAAGTTTACATAAACAATAGTTTAAAATAGGGGTGTCTGGATGGCTCACTCAGTTGGGCGACTGACTTCGGCTCAGGGCATGATCTCACCGTCTGTGAGTTCGAACCCTGCGTGGGGCTCTGTGCTGTCCGTTCAGAGCCTGGAGCCTGCTTCAGATTCTGTCTCCCTCTCTCTCTGCCCCTCCCCCACTCACGCTCTGTCTCTTATCAAAAAATGAATAAACGTTAAAAAAATTTTTTTTTTAAATGGATCAGGGCGCCTGGTGGCTCACTTGGTTACACATCTGATTCGATCTAGGTTCAGGTCATGATCTCATGGTTCTTGGGTTTGAGCCCTATATCAGGCTCTGTGCTGTCAGCACAGAGCCTGCTTGGGATTCTCTCTCTCCCTCTCTCTCTCTCTCTGCCCTTCTACCACTTGCTCTCTCTCTCTCCCAATAAATAAATAAACTTAAAACAAAAATAAAAACTGGAGCGCCTGGGTGGCTTAGTTGGTGGGGCATCTGACTTTGGCTCAGGTCACAATCTTGAGGTTCGTGGGTTTGGCCCTGTGGCAGGCTCTGTGCTGACAGCTCAGGGCCTGGAGCCTGCTTCAGATTCTGTGTCTCCCTGTCTCTCTCCCCCCTCTCTTTCTCTGTCCCACTCTGGCTCACACTCTGTCTCTCTTGCTCTCAAAAATATATAAAAATGTTAAAAAATTAAAAAATAAATTAAAATAAATTAAAAATAAAAAATAAAATAAATAAAAATGCATCTTGGAAAAGCTAGAGAGATCATTGATGTTTTGGAAAATATCATCATCATCATCATCATCATCATCATCATAATGGAGAGAGGGGCACCTGGGTGGCTCAGTCACTTAAGCATCTGACCCTTGATTTCAGCTCAGGTCATGATCTTACAGTTTGTGAATTCAAGCCCCCACATTGGGTTCTATGCTGACAGTGAAGAGCCTGCTTGGGATTCTCTCTCTCCCTCTCTCTCTGCCCCTCCTCTGTTCACACTTTCTTTCTCTCTCTCAAAATAAAAAAATAAACTTTAATAATAATGGAGAGAAAAATGCAATAATTTAAAAACCTTCAAATATTTAAGGCAGGAAGAGAAGACAGAAAACAATAAACCAATGAAAAAATAGATAAGAGCTAGCAATTGTATATTTTAATACAACTCTATCAATAAATGCTATAAACACACCTATTAAAAAGAGATGATTGGAATGAATAAAAAGACTCTATAGTTACTATAAGAAATCTGCTTAAAATATAAAAACTGAGGTATAATAAAAGAAAAAAATAGCAGAAAAAAGACGCAAGCTTTAACCAAAAAAATACTGGAGTAACTACGTGAATTTCAGCAAAGGCAGACTTCATAAAGCAGAATATTATTGAAAGTAAAGAGGAAGGGTTAGAATTAAAAAGGGGTTACTTTTCCAAGAATTCTTCAAATTAATAAAGCCATTACTATTAAGCAAATACTGAGATACAGACTAATTCACAATTAATTTTAAATACTTCAGTATTATTCTCTTAGCAACTGAGATAATTAATAGGATAGTAAGAATATTGATGACCTAAAAAACCAACTTTACTAATTAACACTTATGTATCATTTTACCAAACAATAACAATACACATTCTTCTGAAGTACACATGGAACACTTAGCAAGACAGACCATATTCTGGACCATTGGATAAATCTTAACAAATTTAAAATAATAGAAATAATACAATGTGCATTCTCATACTATAATGGAATTAAACTACAAATCAATAATAGCAAAATATCTATAAAAACAGATGCTGCCAATATGTGACAATATTAATGCACCTTGAGGACATTATGCTAAGTGAAACAAGTCAGTCATAGAAGGAAAGAATTACACTATTCCACTTAGGTGAGAATCCTAAGTCAAACTCATAGAAACAGAATAAAATGGCTGCTTATACGGGCTGAGGGAGGAGGGATGGAAAGCTTCTCAAGTACAAGGTTTCAGTTATGCAAGATTGAGGAATTCTAGAGATCTACTGTGCAACATTGTGCATATAGTTAGCAATATATATATGCACTTAGCTTTAAAAAAATTTACTGTTTATTTATTTTTGAGAGAGAGAGAGCAGAGGAGGGATAGAGGGAGAGGGAGACAGAATCTGAAGCAGGCTCCAGGTCTGAGCTGTCAGCAAAGAGCCCAGTGCAGGGCTTAAACTCATGAGCCATGAGATCATGACCTGAGCCAAAGTCAGATGCTTAACCAACTGAGCCAACTAGGTGCATCTATAGTGCACGTAACATTTTTAAGATGTCAGATCTCATATAAAGTGTTATCCCCACAATAAAATGTGATAATTGGTGTCCTGGCATCCATGTTCTTGAGTAGAGACATCTTACCCTCACTCTGGGTTTGGAGATATGACTTGCCATGACCAATGGAATAACAGCAATAGTAAATGGGATGCAAACATAGACTTGTAAGGCACTTGAGCATCAGTTATTGACATCTTTTACTACTCTTGGGAACACCACTGCTTGATGAAAAACCAATGGCAGGATTTCCCCTTTACCTAAACTGAAATCAAACCAATCACCAGACATATGAATGAGGTCATCCTACCCCAAAATAAGTCAACTCTAACAAAAAGAACCAGACACCCAACCCAGAGATTCTCGAAAATAACACATATTTGTTGTTTTAAGCTACTTTACAAAATTTGGAGTGGAATATGTGGGGAAGATTCCAGTTCTTAGGAGAGAGATATAATGATTTAAACTTAAAGAAAAGTGTGAGTACATGAAGAAGGCAAGAATTAGAATGATGTCTTTATTTTCTTTTAGTTCCATGTTTTTCTTTAATTTTTTTTTTTTTCAACGTTTTTTATTTATTTTTGGGACAGAGAGAGACAGAGCATGAACGGGGGAGGGGCAGAGAGAGAGGGAGACACAGAATCGGAAACAGGCTCCAGGCTCCGAGCCATCAGCCCAGAGCCTGACGCGGGGCTCGAACTCACGGACCGCGAGATCGTGACCTGGCTGAAGTCGGACGCTTAACCGACTGCGCCACCCAGGCGCCCCTCCATGTTTTTCTTTAAATTCCAGATAGTTAGCATGCAGTATCATATTAGTTTCAGGTGTAGAATTTAGCGATTCATACATACAATACTCAGTTCTCATCACAAGCACCCCCCTTAATACCCATCGCTCATTTAACCCATTCCCTTGCCCACCTCACATCCTGCAACCCTCAGTTGTATAGAGCTCTCTATAGAGTTGTCTATAGTTAAGAGTTTGTTTTATGGTTTGCCTCTCTCTTTTATTTTTTCCCTATGTTCATTCATTTTGTTTCTTAAATTCCACATATGAGTGAAATTATAGGGTATTTGTCTTTCTCTGAGTGACTTATTTCAATTAGCATAATACTCCCATGTCATTGCAAATGGCAAGATTTCATTCTATTTTATGCCTGAGTATATCCCATTGTAGATATATATCACAACTTCTTTATCCATTCATCAGTTGATGGACATTTGGGCTCTATCCATAATTTGGCTATTATAATGTTGCTATAAACATTGGTATCATGTATTCCTTTGAGTTAGTGTTTTTGTATCCTTTGGGTAAACATCTTGTAGTGCAATTACTGGATCCTAGGGTAGCTCCATTTTTAACCTTTTGAGGAAACTCTATTCCATTTTCCATAGTGGCTGTACCAGTTTGCTTTCCCACCAACAGCGTAAGAGGGTTCCCCTTTCTCCACATCCTTGCTGACAACAGTTGTCTCCTGTGTTGTTCATTTTAGCCATTTTGATAGGTGTGAGGTGCCATCTCATCATTGTTTTGATTTGTATTTCCCTGATGATGAGTGATGTTGAGCATCTTTTCATATGTCTGTTAGCCATCTTTATGTCTCTTTGGAAAAATGTCTATTCATGTTTTCTGCCCATTTCTTAACTGGATTATTTGTTTTTTGGGTCAAAAAAACTTACTGACTTTGGTAAGTTCTTCATAGATTTTGGATAATAATCTTTTTCAGATATGTCATTTGCAAATATCTTTTCCCATTCCAAAGTTTGCCTTTTCATTTTGCTGATTGTTTGCTTCATTGTTCAGAATCTTTTCATCTGATGAAGTCCTAAGAGTTCATATTTGCTTTTGTTTCTCTTGCCTCCAGAGACCTATCTAGCAAGAAGTTGCTACATCTGATGTCAAATAAGTTACTGCCTGTGTTCTCCTCTAGGATTTTGATAGTTTCTTGTCTTACATTTAGATCTTTCATCCATTTTGAATTTATTTTTGTGTATGGTGTAACAAAGTGGTCCAGTTTCAGTCTTTTGCATATTTCTGTGCAGTTTTCCCGAACCATTTTTTGAAGAGACTGTCCTTTTTCCATTGGATATTCTTTCCTCGCTTTGTTGAAGATTAGTTGACCATAGAATTGTGGGTCCATTTCTGGGTTTTCTATTCTGTTCTATTTATCTGTGTGTCTGTTTTTGTGCCACTGCCATACTGTCTTTGTGATTACAGCTTTGTAATATAGCTTGAAGTCCAGAATTGTGATGTCTCCAGCATTGCTTTTCTTTATCAAGTACTTTGGCTATTTGAGTTTCCACACAATTTTAGGATTTGTTCTAGGTCTGTGAAAAACACTGATGTTATTTTTGCCTTGAATGTATAGATTGCTTTGGGTAGTTAGACTTATTAACAAATATTTGTTCTTCTGATTCATGAGCATGGTATGTTTTTCCATTTCTTTGTGTCATCTTCAATTTTTTCATAAGTTTATATAGTTTTCAGAGTATAGATATTTTACCTCTTTGGTTAGATTTATTCCTAGGTATCATATGGGTTTTGGTGCAATTGTAAATGGGATCAATTCCTTAATTTCTTTCTGCTGTTTGATTATTGGTTATGGAAATGCAACAGATTTCTGTACATTGATTTTGTATCCTGTGACTTTGCTGAATTCATGTATCAGTTTGGTGGAATCTTTTGGGTTTTCTACATAGAGTATCATGGCGTCTGAGAAGAGTGAAATTTTGACTTCTTCCTTGTTGATTTGGATGCCTTTTATTTCTTTCTGTTGTCTGATTGCTGAGGCTAGGACTTCTAGTATTGTGTTAAACAACAGTGATGAGAGTCGACATCCCTGTCTTGTTCCTGAACATAGAGGAGAATCTCTCAGATTTTCCCCATTGAGGATGATATTAGCCGTGGGTCTTTCATACATGGTCTTTATGATGATGAAGTTTGTTCCTTCTAAACCTGCTTTGTTGAGGGTTTTTACCAAGAAAGGATGCTCTACTTTGTCAAATGCTTTTTTTGCATCTCTTGAGAGGATCATATGGTTCTTATCCTTTCTTTTATTAATACAGGTATCACGTTGATTGATTAAGAATGATTTATTAATGGGAAATGCCAGTCAGCTTTGGCTGGAGTGGTGAGTTCCGCTTGAAATTGGTAGAAAAAATGTAGGAACATGTCAAAGATGTTCTGAAAGACTGGAAAGAAAAGTAGTTTGATCTATAGAAGTTTAGGAGCACTGGGAAATGTGATGGATGCTTTAGAATTATTTTTATTGGTACTATAGAAAATTAATTGTACAAAAGTGATTAGAAGTAAAAACAAATCAGAGGCTATTTTAAGAAATAGACAATGTAGGAATACATGCAATGGAAATGAAGGAAGAGTAAAGTTTACACATACAAAATTTTCAGGAAGTTACAAAATACTATCAATGGTATGTGTGATAAATGTAGGAACTGAGACAAAAGAGTAAATAGGCGAAGGAAGAATAACATTTGTAATGGAAATAGTGATTTAGTTGGAAAACTAGTTTAATGGCATAAAAAATTTATAGGATCACATTATTAGTCTGGAAATGGATCTAAAATGAAATATATAAATGGATCAGCAACCCACATTAAGATATAAGAAGAGAATATTATTTCTCTAAACATCTTCAGTCTTCCTCCTTTTTCTTCCATTCTATTTTTTTTCTTTTTACCTATTAATTTTCTCCCTTTATTGTGTCTATTTTTTTTATTTTTATTTTTTAAGTTTATTTATTTATTTTGAGAGAGACAGTATGAGTCCAAAGCAGGCTTCACACTGTCAGCCCAGAGCCCAATGCCATTCCTAACAATGAGATCATGACATGAGCTGAAATCAAGAGTTGAATGCTTAACTGACTGAGCCACCCAGGACCCTTATATGTCTAATTTTTAGATCTCTCTACTTAAATGTTGTAATTATAATTACAAAGTTCTTCCCTTACTTCCTTGAAATTTTGTGGTGTTTATGGATCACTTTTGTGATGAAGAAAATCAAATTTCATGCTTCCAGTTCCTTTCAGCTGGTTAGGGGTTTTTTAATATTTGGATGATCTACTCTGCATCCTCTAAGGGTTAGTCTTTGAAAAAAATCTATTAAATTTTCTAGGAAAATATGTATCAGTCCTGGAAATATTCAAATGGGACTTCTGTCCTGATTCATTAGGGGCTCTTCCTTGCTTTTTCCTGATGTGCCATCTCTGGCCTTTATAATCTTTGCTGTCAGCCAAAAAGTTGTAAAACAACAATTTCAATTCTATGTCTACACAACTCTTCCAGATTTTCTGAGAAATTGCTATGGCTTTAAATGCCATTAAATTTTAGGGAAAGAATATATTTATAGTGTCTGTGTGTGTATAATGTGTATATGTAAGATATATGTGAATGCATATAGTGTATATAAAATACATACTATATATAATACAATATATATATACAGTGTGTGTGCTTGTATGTGCTTATGTGTGTATCACCACAGTTGAATATTTGTTCCTTCCCCAGTGGCCACAGAAAATATTAATGGTAGGATGATCCTATTATTTTACTCATTTATCCATTAATTAATTCAACAGATATTTATAGAAGACATAGTATGTACAAGGTTTGGAGATACAGCAGGAAACAAAGCACATATATTTCTGTCCTCAAGAAGCTACAAAGCAGCTTAGTTGGTAGTGGGATTGCATACAATCAATTAATAAATAAAATACATACTGTCTTTAGAAGGTTGTAGGATCTACAAAAACACTGAGCAGAGGCACACCTGGGTGGCTCAGACGTTGAGCGTCTGACTTTGGCTCAGGTCATGATCTCCTGGTTGAGGAGTTGGAGCCCCACGTAGGGCTCCCTGCTGACAGCTCAGAGCCTGGAGCCTGCTTCAGATTCTGTGTCTCCTCCTCCTTGCCCCTCCCTCGCTCATGATCTGTCTTTCTCTCCTTTAAAAATAAATAAACATTTAAAATATTAAAAGAAAAAAAAGAAAACGACTGAGCAGAGAGTAGAGACTGGGAATGTGTGGGATGAGATGTGACAGACTTGCAGTTTTAAGTAGAATGTTCATGGAAAATAACTATTTAAGTAAACACTTGAAGGAGGTGATAAATCAAGCCCTACTGCTCTCTGAGTGTGAGATATCACAGGTGGAGGAAGTAGCATAAAAGAGGAATTTACTGAAAATGTTTAAGGAACAGCAAAAGGCCAGTGGGTATGGAGTAGAGTAAGAGAGGAAAAAACTAGTAGTAAATGATGTAAAAAAAGGTAATTGGGAGCCTGATCTTGTGGAGTCTTTGAGGCCATTTATACATACTCTGGATTGTTTAGTAATTAAATTGGAAGTAACTGGAAGGTTTTTAGCAGAGGAATAACACTACCGAATCTTAAATATATACTTTTTGCAAGATCTCAAACTCTAAGCTTCTCTCTAATTTCAGATTCATTTCATTTGATATCTTCTTCATCCCTCCACTATTAGATTGTTTAAACTCATCTCGAGCCTAAATTTTTTAACACACCAGAAAAATTAAATGCATGGCACTACTACCATCCTTTCTCCTCCATAATTTATAGCTGATATCACTAATCTGGTACAGTAAAAACAGTTTGTCTTCTTGAGCTAGACAAAGCCTCTGAATCTTTTTTGTCTGAATCCTTCAGGTAGCACTAAAAATCAATAAAGTTCGAACCTAAAAGGAAATCTCTTATCCTGCATTCCAAATCCTGCTCTATAATAACTTGTCACCATTCCACTCTTCATCCATTGTCACTCTATCTACTCTAGAAATCCTGAGTTCCTTTATGTACTTAAGTCTTGGTTTTCTAGTTTCAAAAGCTGGTCAACCCATGCTATTGAGTATTCTTTTCTTTATTATCAAGTTGCCAATTGTATGGAAGACAGAAAACATATTGATTAATTTCATTTTTGAAACTTTTTTACCACTACTCCCCTGTTAGAATGACCAAAATCTGGGACACTGACAACAGCAAATGCTGGTGAGGATATGGAACAAAAGTGTTCTCATTCATTGTTGGCGTAAATGCAAAATGGTACAGCCATTTTGGGAGACAGTTTGTCAGTGTCAGACAAAACTAAACATACCCTTACTATACAATCTATCAATCACACTCCTTGGTTTTTCCCCAAAGAAGTTGAAAACTTCTTTGGTCCACACAAAAACCTGCACATGGATGATGGTAGCAACTTTCTTCATAGTTGCACAAGCTTAGAAACCACCAAGATGTCCCTCAGTGGATAAATGGATACATACTGGCACATCCAGACAATGGAATATTCTGTGTTAGAAAGGAATGGCTATGTGATGCCATTAAAATATATGGAGGAACCTTAAATCATATTACTAAGTTAAAGAAGCTAATCTGAAAAGGCTACATATTATATGATTGCAACTATATGACATTCTGAAAAAGGCAAAACTATTGATACAGTAAAAAGATCAATAGTTGTCAGGGGATGGGAGGAAAGGAATGAAGAGATAGAGAACAGAGGATTTTTAGGGCAGTAAAAATACTCTGCATGATATTATAACAATGGGGTCATTACACATATTTCCGAACCACAGAACGTACAACACCAAGAGTGGACCCTAAGGTAAACTATGGACTTTGGGTGCTAATGATGTGTCAGTGTAAGTTCATCAAATGTAACAAATGCACCACTCTGCTGGGGATAATAGGGGAAGCTAAGTGTGTGTGGGGGCAAGTTGTATATTGGAAATCTTTGTACCTCTCTGTCAATTATTCTGTGAACATACAATTACTCTGAAAAAATCAAAGTCTTCTAAAAATCTTTAAACTCAACTGTGTCTTTAAACATTTTTTATAACATTACTCAATTTACATTTTTTTTCACTTGTATTGCTCTCTTGAAGTCCCTGGTTTCCCTGGTTTCTCAACAGATTTTGACACTTCCTGTTTTATTGACAAAATGGAGATTATCTGATATGAATTCCCTCAATTTTCAAACCTCTAAACTCTATAGGTAACTCCTCTTCTTCATTTGTGTTCCCTTCTTTCTGGACAAAATTTAAACTATAACTACAGATTGATGCCTTGAAAAGTCTTATCACTAGTCACTTTCCCCTCATGTAGCCCCCCCTTTTTTATCCTTTATCTTCGGTAAGTTAAAATGTGAGAAAGTATTCTTATATTTTCCTAAGTTAAAAACAAACTTATAAAATCCTAAAGACTCCATGCACATGCACACACACACACACACACACACACACACACACAAAACTTGTTAAAATTAATTTAAAAAAATTAGTGAAATTACAGGATACAAGATCAACATATAAATTCTATTGTATTTCTATATATGTGAAACTATCAGAAAGAGAAACTAAGAAATAGATTTCAGGGGCACCTGGGTGAGTCAGTTGGTTGAGCATCCTACTCTTGATTTCAGCTCAGGTCGTGGTCCCAGGGTCCTGGTATCAAGCCCTGTGTCTGGCTCCGCACTGAGCATGGAGCCTGCTTAGGATTCTCTCTCTCTTCCTCTGCCCCTCTACCCTGTTCTCCCGCTCTCTCTCTCTAAATTAATAATAATAATAATAATAATAATAATAATAATAATAATAATAAATTTACAATTGCATCAAAAAGAATAAAGCACCTAGGAATAAATAACCAAGAAGATGAAAAACCTATACACTGGAAACTACAGAACAATAATGAAAGAGATTAAAAAATACACAGATGGAAAAATATTCCATGCTCATGGAATGAAATAATTAATAGTATTAAAATATCCATGTTACCCAAAGCAATCTACAAATTCAATGCAATCCTTATCAAAAATTCCAATGGAATTTTTCACAGAAATAGAACAATCCTAAAATTTGTATGGATCTACAAAACATCTTGAATAGCTAAAGCCATCTTGAGAAAGAAAAACAAAGCTGGAGGCATCATGCTCCCTGATCTCAAACTATATTACAAAGCTATGGTAATTAAAACAATACAGTACTGGCATGAAAACAGACACATAGATCAAAGGGACCAGAGACCCCCAAAATAAACTTACTCATATATGGAAAATTAATTTATGGCAAAGGAGCCAAGGATATACAATGGGGAAAAGATAGTCTCTTTAATAAATGGTGCTTGGATAACTGGAGAGCCACATGCAAAGGAATGGAGCTAGACCAATATTTTATACCATACACAAAAATTAACTCAAAATGGATTAAAGACTCAAAGCCCTAATACTCCTAGAAGAAAACATAGGCAAGGTGTCTCTTATAGCTGGGATTCTCGGATGATCCAAGGCTCACCCAGTGGTCTCACTCCATTGCTCTGTGGAGGGCATCCAACCTGCTGAAAATGAGGTAGTTCTTTTAATGATCTCTGAATCTCCCTCAGGGTCATTTTTCCCTCTTCATGAATAATAGTGAGTATTTATAGCTGATCAACTCTATTGTCCTGTCCTTGCAAATGTAGGAAGTCCAGCAATTTCCTTCATTTCATCCCACTTCTGTTCACTTCAGTTCAAATTAGCAGTGTTTCTGCTCATAAAATTCCACGATATCCTTATAAGTAAATGTTTAGTCTTGGCAGGTCATATGGTCTTTGCCACAGCAAATTTAATTCTCTACCATTCTAGCACTAAAGCAGCCATAAGTAGTATGTGAACAAGTGGATGTTGCTATGATGTAATAATACTTTATTTATAAAAACAGGACATGAGCTGGATTTGGCCAGCAGGCCATAATAGCCTACTCCAATCTAAAGTATTATTTACAAAACCCTTTATCAATAAAAAACAGCTTTAAATTTTAAACATATTTTAAGATTATAAAAAAGTAGCATTCACAAACCATGCAAACATAAATTGAATGTTGTATGAATTGTTTTGTCCATTGCAAAATAATTTTTCTTTCTATAGTTCAATGTGGGTGTGTAAAAGTTAATTATATTATATAAACCTTGGGGTATTTTAGATACCAGTGTTTGTAAAGACAATGTATTTATGCAATGAAATAATTCATTTTCCATACTTGATTTCAAAATATAGTGAAAGATATATAAAGTTATCAGGGGATGATCCAATTCTTGGAATTATGGGCAAAAGAACAGAAACTAGGAATAATAAGGACACTTTAAAGATTTTTTTTCTCCTCTCCATATTGTCATATAACCTTGTTGTACTCTTTAAACCTATACAACATATGTCAATTATATCTCAATATAGTTGGAAAAAATATTTTAAAAAACAATTATCACTTCTACAATTGATCTCCATCTTCACAAAATGTGCTGGTGTATTTCTTTTGCTGTTATTATTAATGTTTAATGTTATTTATCATTTTTAATATTTATTGCTGACACGTTAATGAGAATTTGGTGGAGAAAAGAGATCAATACATGGGAGCAATCTACTATTTTTTTTTCTTAATTCTTTTATTTTCCTTTCTCTTTCTTCTTTCTTCCTTCTTTCTTTCCTTTCTCCATTCCTCCCTCCCTCTTTCCTTTTCTCTTTCTTTCTTCCTTCCTTTCTTCCTTTCTTTCTTTCTTTCTTTCTTTGTCTTTCTTTCTTTCTTTCTTTTCTGTATTATTTAACCTTATTCTTTAAATACTCTTTTATACTGGCAATGGAGAAAAATATATGCTATCCCATTTTTAAAAATCTACTGTTGTTTATATAGTCAATTTTTAAAAGCAAAACATGTACCTTGCATCCTATGTTCCCATTCCCTTTTCTGCAGAGGCAACTACTTTTATTTAACTTATCCTTTGATTAACTTTCAAACCATTAAATAGCATGCTTGTATTTCAGCTTCCTGAAATCATGTTGTGTGTACCATCTAGAGTTCTGTATAATATGTGCAAATGTATATAAAATGTATATATGCTGAGTGTAAGTGTATATATGTACATATACATCCATATACATACACATATACATATGTACATAATTTTAAGCACTTTTAATGACTTTTTAATAAGAATAAAAGATTTTTCTCTTTTTCTCCCACTCCCCTTACACACTCTCATTTTCCCTTTTGCTTTTTATCTCCAAAGAGTTCTATTAAAATGTATATTAGATACATGTATTCATTGTTTACACAATTTCGACTTCATATTATTCAAAGCTGTGAAGTCCAAAGGATTTTGACTTTTTTTTTTTTAGTTTCATGCATAAATTTGTCTTATCCCTGGAGTTAATGATAGGCTTGTTTTTTTCACAATTTTCTGTGTACCTATCAATTGAAACATAAATCTTTTGCCAATGTTCTGCATCTGTAAATCTCATCTGGAGGGTCTCTTAATTTTATTCTCATGGAGAACTTCCTCTTGGAGTCTTCAAAATCACTGTTCTGAACTGGTGACTCAGTCTCCCTACTTTCTAACCATCACATTTTGAATATCATTTCTCCATGGTCCTGGGGATCCCCTTTCCTATCTTCTCTTTTAGTTCCCTTGTATGTATTCTATGTCCTTCTCTTTATTAGTTTACTGCACTTTGAGCAGAGTATATCATATGGAGAAAGGTTGAATGGAGGCTACTTTTTAAGACTTTCAATTTAGGAAAGTGCTTTTACTTTACCTTTATCCTAGATACATGACTGATATAGGTATAAATTCAACTAATCAATAAAGAAATCTCCATTAAAACTTTTAGAAGCATTGCTCTATTTTCTTGCTTTCAAGTGCTGCTGCCGAATCATTTCAAGCCATTTTGACTCTGATCCTTTCTTCACTTTCCTTATTGTGAAAGTTTGTCAGATCTTCTATTTGTCTTCAGTGTTCTACACATCAGTGTGCACACTTAATAGAAGACTCTTCACTTCCCCTCACCTTCCAAGGTGACCAAGTCATTAGATATGCTGATCACTGAGAAGAAATTCTGATGCCTCTGTAAGGTGGAGAGAAGTGGACTGGCTAATCTGAAAAGAGGAACATGTCTGGAATCTAACTTAACAAAAAACAATAAGTGAGAAAGTAGTCTTTCCATTTAAGTCACCCTTACCAGAGTTCTGCTGCAGGCATGTTCTGAACATTTTGAAATTGTGTGGTATATATAGTTAGCTTTGTTCTTCCTCATTGTCAGCTTAGATGTTTGGCCCCCTGGCCCTTTCCCTCCCACCACAGATCTTCTAAGGGTTTTGTTGCATCTACCTTTCAGCTTTCAAAATTTTTTGTTGCTTTTCTGTTCTCATCCATATGGCTACACGTATAATGTAAACCCAAGCCAGGGAAACCAAAGCAAACCAAAACAGATTTTTTTAAATACAAAATAAAAACAATAGCAATAAATAATCATGAACAGGGGAACAAAACAGGTATGTATTTCATATGCTTTATTTTTAAATTTCATTTTTACTTTTGAAAATCTGCAGTTTTAACAAGAATGTATTTTGGCGATTAATTACCATTTTGTTAATTTTTCCTGGTACAAGTAAATACCAAGATTCAGGCTGTTATCCAGTTTAAGGAAATTTTCTTCTTCCGTGTCATTTAAATATCGCCTGTGTTTCATGAATTCTGTCCTATTTTTCAGAGTGATTGAGATGTCACCTAGATATTGTGTCATTAGTATATTTTTAAAAATTTAGAGGGGAAAAATACAGCACTATAATTTTCGGTCATTATATCTTAGTAAATTACTCTTGGAAAATTTCCCTATATTGTGATAAAATATTTAATAATGCTTGAGAGTAAGTAACTATGTCTAAAATATCTTTAATCATAATGTAAAACATTGGCTCCTGGCATTAAGATTCATGAGATTTGCCTACATTTTGGATGGAATCTTCAAAAATATAATGGAAATTCAGTTTGGGGGAATAATCATTAATAATTTAATAACTAAAATTTTTCTGAGTGTTGTTTGGGATAGAGGAATAAGTCACCATGATTTTGACCAAATAAAAAATGAGTCATTTATTATAACATAGTATCTAGGGCCTTTGTTTGTTTATAAATTGGTGGCTCATGCATGTTACTCTTACCTTCCTTCAATGTCCCCTCCGTGTTTCAGTGTTTGACTTGGTTTGGTCTGATATGTGCTACATTAGACTAGCCCAGATTAGATTCTCCGGTCTATAACATGGTTCTCCAGAGACATCTATCTATCCATCTCTATTTATCATCTATCTAGAGGATTTATTTTAAGGAAAATTAAGTCAGTTATGGAGGATGTCAAGTTCAAAGTCTGTATGGCAGGCCAGCAGGGTAGAAATTCTGGCAAGAGTATGTTGCAGTCTTGAATCTGCAAGCTGAAAACCTGGGCAGAATCTCTATGTTGTCAGGACAGCAGAGTTTCTTCCTATCTTGGGGACTTCTTTAGGTCTTAAACTAACTGGATGAGGCCCACCCACATTATGGAAGGTAATCTGCTTTATTCAAAGTCGACTGATTTAAATGTCAATCACATCTAAAAATCCCTTCATAACAATATCTAGCCTGATGTTTGAACAAATAATTGGGCACCACAACTTAGCCAAGTTGAAACCTGAAATAACTATCAAACTGCTTCATCTGTTTGTATATATATGCTTTGTATATATATAACACACATACATTATATATCTATCTATGTCTATCTATTGACACCATACACATACATTATATATCTATATCTATATATCTATCTATATATACACATTATGTATATACTATATATATTTAAACTGAGTCATTTTCAAACAGGTAAATAAAAATATATGTAGTCTCTTAGCCATGCTTCATGTAACAAATTTTTGGAGAGAAGTTTAAGCATTGGCAAAACTGATCCCTTAAATTAATATTCAATTATAGAAAGCTGATCAAACAAATTTTTAAAACTGCTTCTGAGCTAATTAAAAAGAGCAACTATCTGAAAGGCAAACTGTTTTCAAACATTTTACCAGATAAGTTGAATTTATACTATTCCATTCTTAAGTACAGATTATTTAAATAGGGACTAATCCTTATTCTTTAAACTTTTTTTTATTACCCAAGTTTCTGGGATGATGTGTTGGACTTTAATTTATTCACATTAAAGGTTTCTTATAATATTAATATCAATCTGTGTCCTGTCTTTTATCTTTTTTACTTCCCTACCCAGCGAACAGCTTTTTAAAAAAGTTTTTTTTGAAACTACTTTGTTCCCTGTGTATCTTACTTTAGTTATTTTGTTATATTTTACCACCTATGAACTCCAATTTATCTGATATTTAATTTTCTTTCATTGGATCTGCTTATCACGTACAAATCCAATTACCAGTGCTGCCAGTGTGGTTGATTTACCCAGGGGTAAAACAATAATAAGAAAAGAAAAGAAAGGAAAAGAAAAGAAAAGGAAAGGAAAGGAAAGGAAAGGAAAGAAAAGGAAAGAAAAGGAAAGGAAAGGAAAGGAAAGAAAAGAAAAAAGAAAAGAAAAAGAAAAGAGAAGGAAAGAGAAGGGAAGGAAAGAGAAGAAAAGAAAAAAGTAAAGGAAAAGAAAAGAAAAGATAAAAGATAAAATAAAATAAAATAAAATAAAATAAAATAAAATAAAATAAAAAATAGGCATGTACAAAATGTACAATTTGGAAAATATTTAGGGAATACTCACTGAAAGAAACTTCACAATTATTATTCGCTTTTATTTCCCTAAGTTAATTATATTTGAGACTCCTTGTCCCCTAAATTTATTTCTTAGAAAAAGTTTTAATGCCAATAACAATTGAACTAATGTCCTTTAGGAAAGTCCAGGCTAGATGTTGTGTTAAAATCAGCCTGTCTTGTCATAGATACTTAACCAAGCCTTTGTACTGCAGGGGGTAGAATTTACTCTGACCCTAGTTACTGATTATAAATACGCAAAAGCAAAAAGATTGGCACTCTTAAGCACCTACAGTAATGGGAATACAGCTGTTATTCATCTAAGTACTTCTTTTAATGAATTTTATGTGACTAAGTAGCTTTATATGTTAAAGTTTCACAATCAGTCAACTGTACCTTGGGTATATTTCTTTCTCTTTATGTTTTTAATAAATGCACACTAGATGCCAATGTGTGTTATTTTGTTTTTCTTGCTTGTTCTGATCAGAAATAAGTAGAAACACACACACACACACACACACACACACACACACACACACAAAGAAAGAAAAAGAAAAAAAGAAATAAGTAGAAACACAAAGTTCAAGCAATTGTATTAATTAAAAATTTAAAGTAGAACATTTAATTTTATTTAATCCATAGTCTTCAGCCAGCAAAATAGAAATTATGATTTTAAATCTCAGGACTATAATAGACTGGTTGCATTAATGGCCCCAATTCCTTGGTTTTACTGAATGTACACTTTGCAATGTGGCTTTGCAGATCCTCCCATGAAGCATCCAGTATAATTTGTCATATCTTGATTCTGAGTTCAGATATGTGACTTGTTTTGCCCTTTGGGATGCTGGCAATTGTGATAAATAAGGGCTGGCAAAGACCTGGTGCCTTCATTAGTGAAGCTCACTCAGGCTACCCACTGGAAGGATGTAAGAGAGAAACGAAACAGAAGAAAGTTGCTATGGCCAATAGCCAGCCCACTTCCAGGTTCTTGATTCCCCTGGAATAGCCAGGTGAAACTCTGATATGCTTCTGAGTCTAGGTGAGACCAGAAGATTTGCCCAGCTGAATTGCCAGTCCACAGACTCAAAATAAAATAAGTTCATCTTGTTTTAAAACATTGTATTTTGGAGTGGTTTCTTATGTTGCATTAATGTAGTAATAGACAACTGATAGAAGAGTAAAAAATTCAGATTTTCTATTTCTCTGTTAATAACAAATAAATGGTATAATTTCTCTCACTTTTTAAAAGTGTGTATTTGTGGATACACTAACTTATTTATTCAAATTCATTCCAATTCCCCTCTCCCAAATAAATTTATATAAGTTGTGCTGTACTTTTCTGTGTGTGTGAAGTTTTAACTTACATATTGATATTGTTTGGAGGTTATATCTGTCTCTTTTTGCTTTTTAAATGTATCTGTGTCGTTCTGTGTATATATTGATTGTTGACTATAAGTGTTATATAGAATCCCACAGTGCACACTAGTCATATTTTACTTACCCATTGTTCTAGAGATGGAAATTATGTTGTTCTCTATCTTCCTACTAATACAAGAAATATTGTAATGAAAATCTCCATGGGTGTCTGTGGGAGAAATTTTGATAACATATAAATATATATTTATATATGTCTTCATATATAATTATATATATTATATATAATTATATATATAATATATATAAAATATATAATATTATATATTATATATTATATATTATATATTATATATTATATATATTATATATATTATATATTATATATTATATATTATATATATTATATATTATATATTATATATATATTATATATTATATATATTTATATTATATATATTATATATTATATATCATATATTATATATTATATATTATATATATTATATATTATATATCATATATTATATATAATATATAATAGTAATATATATTATATATAATAATAATTATATATAATATATATGTATTATATATAATGTATATATAATAATATATATAATCATATATAATTTTATATATATATAATTATATAATATATAATTATATATGAAGACATATTATAAATATACATTATAAACATAATATATGTATATAAATATACATATTTTATATAATTATATAATTATATATGAAGACATATATAATATATATTTATATACATATATTACGTATATAATGTATATTTATAATGTCTTCATATAATTATGTAAATAAATATGTATGTCTCAGAGTATCATTGCACAAGTTTATTTCCTAAGCAAACTACTGTTTATACAATTATCTGATTTTATAATATTTTATATTATAATTATAGTTTTATTTTTTCTAGTTTTGTCAATATTTAGGCATTTCTTCAAGTAGTGAAGAGATTATGTTTATGACCCTCCCCACATCCTCTTTCACATAAATCCTACATAAGAGAAAACAATTTTAAATTATAATAGGGGAGATTTGTGTTGTCAATCTGTGGAATTATTATAAATTTAAATAGACATCAGGACAATAATTGAGAGGTTGCATAAGTGATATTTTTCTTGAAAACTAATTTGCAATTACCTGTCTCAGAATATATAAATATAGAAGTGGAGCAAATGGTCTCTTGCTTGTTCTGTTCAGCACTGGCACTCAATAATAACCAAAATCATCATGAAACAAACAATAACATCATGTCATCATTTTAAGAAAACAAAAGTATATGAGAGAAGTGGGAAAATATTAAAATAAAAAGGATAGACCCATATAGGGAAACAAATATGATCATTATGAAGTTTAAGAAAACAGACACAATCTTAAAAAATATTCTTAATTCTGTTATCTGGAGATGAACTTTTTAGTATTTTAGTTTATGTTTTTAGATCTATCCCTCTGCATATATTTTAGAAAAATATTCAGAGAAAATTTGCAATTAGCCAAAATGAAGATGAAAGATTGTTCTGCTAGTTCATGTTTCTCAACAAGAAAACTATTGGTGTTCTTAGTGGGACCACTCAATTCTTTGGCTATTTTTTCTCTCAATCTCTCAATTGACAGAACATTTAACACCCTTAGACCTCACATCCAAAATGCTTTAGAAATGGAAGAAATTTTAGGATTGAGAATATTTTCTTTCATCATTTCTCTCCTTAGACATAAACAATTCAGTCTAGCTCAGTAAACCCAACTGTGCAATAGTGCTGGGTGTATACAGCAGCCATAGGGTATTAAATATACATTACATTGTAACTTACTCATCATATAATTGGGAATTTTTGCCCTTGACTGACATCTCCCCACTGCCCTCACCTTCGCAGCCCTGGCAACTACCATTCTACTCTCTGTTTCTACAAATTTGACTTTTTTAGATTCCATATATAAGTGAGATCACATAGCATTAGTCTTTCTCTGTCTGACTTATTTCACTTAATATGATGCATTTAAAGTTTATCCATGCTGTCACAAATGACAAGATATCTTTCTTTTTCATGGCTGAATGATATTCCATTGTTTATATATACAGTAAAACTTTGGATGCGAGTAACTTGTTTTGCAATATATCACCATTTATCAGGTTAAAATTTATTAGAAATGTTTGCTCATCTTGTGGAACACTTGCAGAACAAGTTACTTGCAATCCAAGGTTTTACTGTATCACATTTTCTTTATCCATTCATCCATAGATGAAGACTTAGGTTATTTCTCTATATTGGGTATTATGAATAACACTCCAATAGATATAGGAGTACAGATATATCTTCAAGATTCTGATTTCATTTCCAGGGTTATAAACCCTGAAGTGAGATTGCTGGATCATACAGTAGTTGATATTTTTTTTTAATTTTTTGAGGAAACTTCATACTGTTTTCCATACTGGCTGCACCAATATACATTCCCATCAACACTATACAAGTGTTCTCTCATGTGTATATCATGTAGATGGCTTTCAAATATTTTCTCCCATTCCATATTCTGCACTTTCATTATGTTGATTGTTTCTTTTGTGGTGCAGAAACTTTTTAGCTGGTGTAGTCGTATTTCTTTAAATTTTATTATTATTATTATTATTATTATTATTATTATTATTATTATTTACTTACTTATTTATTTTGAGACAGCGAGTATGAGTGGGGGATGGGAAGAGAGACAGACAGACAGAGGGAGAGAGAATCCCAAGTAGGCTGTGCACAGTTAGTGCACACAACTTGACATGGGGCTTGAACCCACGAAACCATCAGATCGTAACCTGAGCTGAAATCTTAGTTTAAGTCTTTTTTTTTTTTAAGTTTATTTACTTTTGAGAGAGACAGAGTGTGAGTGAGGGAAGCACAGAGAGAGAGAGAGAGAGAGAGAGAGAGAGAGAAACACAGAATCCAAAGCAAAGCAGGCTCCAGGCTCCAAACTGTCAGCACAGAGCCCAACGCAGGGCTCAAAATCATGAACCTTGATATCATGACCTGTGCCGAAATCAGACGCCTAACCAACTGAGCCACCCAGGTGCCCCATGATTGAGTCTCGAATGCATTTTAAATTAATTATTGTGAATAGTGTATCATCATGTAAAGGTATATATTGCTTAGTTTTGCAGCCAGAAAATTTTCTCCTAATTCTCCATTTAAAATGTATACTTATAGGGATACCTGGGTGTCTCAGTTAAGCATCTAAGTCTTGATTTCAGCTCATGTTGTGATCTTATAATTTGTGAATTCGAGTCGCACACTGGGCTCTCTCTTGACAGCACAGAGTTTCCTTGGGATTCTCTCTTTCCTTCTCTCTCTGCCCCTCCCCAGTCACACTCTTTGTCTCTCTCTCTCTCTCTCTCTCAAAATAAATACACTTTAAAAAAATAAAGTAAAAATAAAGTGTATACTTTTAAATTCTCTAAAAACTATTTTGACTATCTCTTACAATGATACACTTTCATCAGTGTAAGACTAAACTTATAGGTATGGTAAATTAAATAATCTCTAGTTATATTAGAACAATGTTAGAACAATGTTAACATAATATATAATGCATCTGTGTCTCATTGTAGTCAAATCGTATTTTCTCTGTCTTATAATAAACTTGGCCACATGACTTGCTTTGGCTTATGTAACATGAAGGTTTTACATTTACCAGGAGCTTTAAAATTTCTTGCTCCATTGCTTCCTTCAGTTTCTTGACTCTATCCTTGAACACAAGAAAAAAAGAAAATGACCCAAGCAGTAGTTATTATACCATTCAGGGCCCAAAATAAGGAGATATATAGAACATAGCAGAGCCATGGCAAACAGAGCCTAGCAGGGATATAGCTGACTGATTTATGAGATAGAAATATTTGTTGTTGTAAGCTAATGAGAGTGGTTTGTTAGTGAGTAAAGCTGAAAAAGCAACAGTTTTGAACATCTTGATGTGTATCAATTTAGTGGTTGATATTTAAGAAAATAATTTAGAAAATTATTAAGAAAATTATTAAGAAATATTATTTCTTATATATATAATATATATAATATAATATATATCTTATATAATTAAGAAAATTATTAAGAAAATAATTAAGAAAATAATAGCTAAAATTATTTGTAGGTTGTTTAAAACTGTAATTAAAATTTTACTTTAGATTAGAGGTTCCAGTGATTTGGGAAGGTTTTTGTTTTTTGTTTGTGGATAAATTCACTGAATACTCAGTAACGCGAAAGGGTTTCTTTAATCTTTATTAAAGAAAATAATGCAGGGTGCCTAGGTAGCTCAGTCAATTAAGCGTCAGACTCTTGATTTCAGCTCACGTCATGAGCTCATGGCTTATGAGATCAAGCCCTGCATTGGCCTCTGTGCTGACCAGCCAAGCCTGCTTCAGAGTCTCTCTCTTCCTCTCTCTCTGCCCATCTCTCACTTGCACTCTCTTTCTCTCAAAATAAACGATAAACTTAGGGGAAAAAAGATAAAATATTGCAGATACTAAACACAGAGTTTTTTTGTGTTTTATTTAATTTGTGTTTTATTGTAAGTCCTGTGTAAAAGACATGGTAAGGAAAGCCATCAGACTTAAATATTTTCTACTTCTTCATTTAAGTTGCACTTTAAAAATGATTTTAATGTTTATTCATTTTTGAGAGAGAGAGACAGAATGTGAGTAGGGAAGGGCAGAGAGAGAGAGAGATAGAATCTGAAGCAGGCTCCAGGCTCTGCACTGTCACAACAGAGACTGATGTGGTGCTTGAACTCACAAACCCGGAGATCATGACCTGAGCCAAAGTTGATGCTTAACCACCTGAGCTACCCAGGTACCCCCACTCAAGTTGCACTTTTAATTATAGGGCTAGCATACTGTAAATATGACATCAAATTCCAGGCTTAAGTGATGAGTACTTGGTTTTAATTTTCAAAATAAAATTATACTAAGTACATGTGTTTAATGATTATGGGGCAATCAAACAAGAGATCAAACTTGTGAAAATATTATTATTTCAGGTTATTTCCTCATACCACAACATTCTTAAATATTCATGCATCAATGCACATTTTGGGAGGGAAAATAAACTTTGAATTGCATACATTCCATCAACAATATTGCTTTGAATCATTGGGCAAAATTTATCTATGGAGGCAAGGGAAAACAAAATGATATATTATTTTGAATAGTTACTTTTTTATTTTGAGACATTTTCTTCATTTCTTTCATTTCTCTTCTGAAAACTATACCTATGCTATACCATACTATACTTTACATACTATGTATACTTATTAATTTATATGTATATGATGATATAATAAATTCTAAATTTTAATTTACAAAGGAAATAACAATGCCATCTGTATACAATTTAGTACAAACCTGTCAATTGACACATATCATAATATTTTATACTATTATTTTATACAGTAAATATTTTATACAGTAAAATATTTAAATGACTAATAACATTAATGAGGGAGCATGGGGCAAGCTGAGGGCAAAGCACAGGCTAACAGCACCTTCCCCATCCAGGTAGAATATGTGTGATATTCCTTGGACACTCCTGGCTACCCAAGAACAAAGGAAAGGGGTTTAAATTCTTGCCATAGTGACGTGGGAAACTAAGGCAAATGAAAAACTAAATTCCCTTACTGCCTACAGCCCACTGACAAGTCCTTGCAACTGGCAGAGTGACCTCTCCCTAGGAGCTCATCTGCCTTTATGATGACACTTTGCTATAGGCAAAAGGGAATCTTGATTTAACATTATCCTGACCCCTCAGGATCCTGTAAGTCTACTTTAACATATAAAAATTCCTTTGGAAACTTCCTTTATCTCCACTCCCCCAAGATATAGGTTGGCAATCTTACTCTAAGCTTATGGCCCCCTGATATACATCTGAAAGGTCTCATGACTAATGTTTTACTGAATAGTAATAAATGGCAATTTTCCTAATAGCAGCTAGCCCCTCAAAGTTCTGGAAACCTTGCTTCAAAATTCCTTAGAGACTTAAACTGTCCCTAACCTCCCAACCTTAGGGTATATTATATAATCAATTACCTGTCACAACCACAGTGCAGCTCTTTCTGCCCATGGTTCCTCTCGCTGTGATTTAATAAAAATCACCTTTTTTGTACCAAAGACGTCTTCAAGAATTCTTTCTTGGCCATCAGCTCCAAACCCCCTCACCATCACCCAAAAACCCATCAATACTACATCTTAAATAAATTGTACTCTAGTTCCTCAAATACAGTGTAAAATTATATTGCATGTAGTTTCATGCTAATCTTTTTATAACATCTTTTATACAAAGCATTTGGCTAGATTTTATGGGGCAGTAGAAATATCAAAGGGTTAAAAGGGATCAAACACATTTAGACAGATAATATACATAAGCAAACCCAAGATTATTTTTCACCTATAAATATTAAATATTACATGTGTTCACTTTCAAATTTCACCAAAATCAAGGTGCAAGATATTTTAAGATGTGCCATTATTTTATGTACATTTATGTAATTAAAAAAATGCCCCCATGGGCAAACTAATAGAAGACCTCCACTTAAGGGTGAGCCACAATAAAGTTATATCCCCCGTGTAGAGGAAAAGAAGAAATTAAACTCCACAAGAAAAAGACAGCAAGAAAACTCACCAGTCTCAACCTTGATACTGAGTCGAGGAAATAAAATTTCTCTGACAATTTAAAATCATTAGGTATTAATCAATCAACCAATCAACCAATCACTGGGTATGGTCTTGTAAGGTCTGCATTCTGAGTTCACACTTACTGGTGTGGTCCAAAAAAGCCTCAAGCAGAGAATTGAATGAATGCTTTCTCAGGTTGCTTATGCCCCTGTAGGGCTGAAAGAAGCAAATGCAAATCCTCTTGGTGTCAATTTATGCTAATCCGGGTTTGTAACAAGTCATTACTAGGAAGATGAACCCTCACTTCAGAAATGTTAAAATGTATAACAAACATTTTTAAGATCTGTTACATAGATATCATACAATGAAATGTAATGCGTGTTCAATGGAAACATCAGAAAACACCATTGATTGATATTTTTATATTTGAGGGAAAGGGAAAAACTTTAGAGAGAACATTATTTAAATGACAGTAATAGTAACAACAACAGCAACAGCAGCAGCAACTTATAGCTCTTACTATGCTCCAGGAATGATCTAAGCTATTTCCATATATTCCATTATTTAATGCTCACAACAGCTCTCTGAAACAACTATAATTTTCCCCATTTTATTAATGAGGAAACAGAAAAGCTGGACTTGAACCCAAGAAGTCTATGTGCAAAGCCCTGTCTTAATCACCTTTGCTTTAATAATGAGAGATGTTTCAGTCGTTACTGATCATGTGGAAGGCTAGTCCAGAAAAAGGGAACACAAAGAACAAAGAGATAAAAGAAAATGACATTTCTTAGAATGCCAAGTGGACTGGAGGGTTGAGACAAAATAAATGAGATATAAGTAATTAGGTGATGATATTGGCAACATAGATTGAGGCCAGCCATATATGATTTAATATTAAGGTATATGAGATTTATTCCTATAACTAATGAGGATTCATTGAGACTTTTGGAGGAAAAGAATATCATGATTGATGTTTTCAGACAATAACTGATATCAGTGTGATGCACTGACTGAAAAAAGTGACAACCACTCAATCAGGCATAAGGGAGTCCTTTGTGAAGAAGCAGTCAAAAGTCATAACTAATATTATGTATAAACAACATGTATAAACAACTGCAAACTTTTAAACTATGTGTTTGGAAGGAAGCAGATGTTTTCAACTGAGTAAGGGAACAAAGGTGGGAGGGGAAGATGTTTGGCAAAGGAAATAAATTCAGCTAGAGACCTATAGAGTTTGAAGTAGCTGTGGAATTTTTATGTGATTCTGTTCTGGTCTAAGAAGGAGATGGATTTCTGAGATGAAGAACATCATGAGAACTGTTGGGATTGACAGAATAAATAAATAAATAAATAAATAAATAAATAAATAAATAAAAAATACCAGAACAAATTTGCATAATAGTTGAAACAAATTATATGGGTGTTTTCTTATACATATTTAATAGCATTAATTAGATTAAATGAATTTAACTGATTTTCTTTCACTATTTTTTAGAGAGTGATATCTTTATTTATAATGAAACTAATATATGACACTTTAAGTTTCTTTTATTGTGGTAAAATGTACATAACATAAAATTCACCATTTTAACCATATATAACTGTAAAATTCAGTGGCATTAAATGCATTCACAGTGTTGTGCAAATATCACCGTTTACCATTTCCAGACCTTTCAGAACTTCTATTTATTTATTGCTACTTTTTAATCTTCAGAGTTATTGTCTTTATGTTGGTCAAATAAATCACATATCAGGGTTGGACTAAAGAAAAGGAAGATTGAGCCAAAACCCAGACTGATATAAGTTATTTTTGTTGTGAAATCGTTTTTTAAATAACTCATGCTCAAGTATATATGAACAAAACTTAGGTAATTAATGATTTAAGAATGAATAATAGGCAATTGAATATATAAATTAAAACTTTATTCAGGTTCCTGGGTGGCTCAGTCAGTTAAGTGTCTAACTCTTGATATTGGTTCAGATCGTGATCTCTAGGTCATGAGATGGAGACACATGTCGGGGTTGGTGCTAAGTGTGGAGTCTGCTTGGGATTCACTCTCTCCCTCTCTTTCTGCCCCTCTCCAGCTCTCTGTCTCTCTCAAAAGAAAAAAAATGTATTAATAGCCTAACTATTAAGTAGATGACTGTAATCTTTTCTCCAGTGCTAAATGAGACATATCAGATTCATGGCTCTGCTATTTGTATTGCATTTCTCAATTCATTTTCAAAAGCCAAAACATAAACCAAACGATTACTTGTTCTAGAAAAGACTTCTATCCCTTGCCTGCATTCTGCCATTGGCAGGAATGATGAAAGAACCCAGAGGTCCAAGAACTCTTGGCAAGAACACCAACTTTCTCTCCCCCAAATCTTACAGTCTCACCTCAGCTATGTGCCTTGAGGCCACCATGACTATGCTCTTGAGTTCTATTACTTTAATCACTCCAAGAAGGGCAACATTCTCAGATCATCACTGGCTTCCCACACTAGCATTTTTATAAGATTTGTACCTCATGTCCTATACTTTCTCTTCCATTGTTCTTTTTGAAAATTGTGGTTTATCTTCTCAACATTTCTTCTGAGTTTTCTCTTTACCATCTATTTGCAGTCTGATTCTCTCTTGAGGGCGCTGCCACTCATATAGATTTCTCAAGTTGCAACTGTTTTCTCTGGTATGTTGTAATTTGGGTTAGAGGTTGGGTAGTTATTTTCATTGTTCCTCCATCACCATTAGACCACTATCCATTCCTTTTCCTTAAGGAAATTGAGCTTCTGAGGCACATTTATCAGACTACGCCACTTGATGATATTCCTTGTTAGAATCATTTCTAGATATCTCTGCCTTTTTCTGATATTCCTTATAGGTTTGAGATCATAGAGGAGAAAAACTTTTCACCATTTAATTTTGGTTCTTTTGGCTGGTCTATTAATTAAATGAATATAAAACAGGTTAGAGAAAAACAAATTTAATTACATATGTACTAGAGCCCTATGAGGATATAGGGACCCACAGGCAATCAGATAATTGAAACTTGTATGCCATCCCGAGCTAAGGAAAGAAGGTAGGAGTCTGATACTCTAGAGGGAAGGAATATGAGAAGAGCAAATATTTGGTAAACAAATGCTTGCCAGGTACAGAGACAATAGGCCACAGAGAGGAATTTATGTCTAGGTCCTGCAGAGATCCACCTCCCCCACCCCACTCATCTTGCTTACCTTTCCTAACCCATCTTCTTCACAGTTACCTCTGGTGATAGTTCTCTTCCTGGACCAGACTCTCTATCTAAATTCTTTTGGGTGGTTGGAGCATTTGGGTGACTCATTTGGTTGAATGTCTGACTTCCACTCATGTCATGATTTCACGGCTTGTGAGTTCGAGCCCCACGTCTTGCTCTGTGCTGACAGCTCAGAGCCTGGAGCCTGTTTCAGATTGTCTCCCTCTCTCTCTGACTCTCCTCCACTCATGTTCTGTTTCATTCTCTCAAGAATAAATAAACGCTAAAAAAAAAAAATTAAATTCATTTGGGCAGTTAAGGTAGAGGTAAAAGCTCTTTCGGAGTCTTTTGGGCCTTGACTAACTAAGCTCAAAGTATTCCACATGCCAAGTAACACATTCTGGGGAGATCTTGGATAATTTTTGCATTCTCATCTTAAAAGTTGATAATTTCAGTTTTCACATACAAGATAATCCTAATATTCTCTACATTTCATTTTTCTCCCAGGCTCTCCTCCAGTGAGCTTATAGTTTGTCCTATCAGCAATATACTAGCAGAGCCATATAATAGAAATTGCCATCTTCATTTATTTTGACTCCCTACATGATGGTTAATTTTATATGTCAATTTGAATGGCCCAAGGGATGTCCAGATAGCTGGTAAAACATTATTTCTGTACATGTCTGTGAGGGTGTTTCTGGAAGAGATTGACATCTGAATCAGTAAACTGAGGAAAGATCACCCTCACCAATGTGGGTGGGCAGCATCCAATTACCTTGAGGGCTGAATACAGCAAAAAAGTAGAGGAAGATGCAAATTAATTCTCTCTGCTTGAACTGAGATATCTATCTTCTCTTACCCTTGGACATCAGAGCTTCTAATTTTGGGGCCTTAGGACTCAGAGCAGGACTAACACCATCAACCTACTGATTCTCAGGTTTTTAGACTGAAGCTAGGATATACACACCATCAGCCCCCTTTCTCAGGGTGTCCAATAGAGACTGAATTACATGACCAGCTTTCCTGGTTCTCCAGTTTGCAGATGGCATATCGTGGGACCTCTTGTATTGCATAAGCCAATTCCTGTACGCAGTCTGTCTAATCTATTGATCTATTCCTCTATCAATCCATTGATCTATCCATCTATCTCTATCAATTTATTGATCCATTATCTGTATCTATTTATGTATCTCCTGTATGGTTATATATATATATACATCTCTCTTTGATTCTGTTTCTCTGGAGAATCCTGACTAATATATCATTTTTTATAACATTTTAGTACTCATTTTTTAAATGAAAAAAGTTAGGTTGAATGATAGGCTAAGGAAAGACTGAATGAAGAATTTTTTAATTTTTATTTATTTACATTCAAGTTAGTTAATGTACAGTGTAGTATTGGTTTCAGGAGTGAACCCATTGATTCATTACTTATATAAAACATCAAGTGCTCATCCCAACAAGTGCCCTTCTTAATGCCCATCACCCATTTATTTAGCCCATTTCCCCATCCATCTCCCTTCCATCAACTCTCAACTTGTTCTCTGTATTTAAGAGTCTCTTATGGTTTGCCTTTCTCTCTGTTTTTATCTTATTTTTCCTTCCCTTCTCCTATGTTCAACTGTTGTGTTTCTTAAATTTCACACGAGTGAAATCATATAATATTTGTCTTTTTCTGACTTCACTTAACATAATGCTCTCTAGTTCCATCCACATTGTTGCAAATGGCAAGATTTCATTCTTTTTTGAATACTGAGTAGTATTCCATTATATATATATACACACACACACACACACACACACACACACACACATACATACATACATACACACCACATCTTCTTTATCCATTCATCAGCCAATAGACATTTGGATTCTATCCATAATTTGGCTATTGTTGATAGCACTGCTATAAACATTGAGGTGCATGTGCCCCTTCAAATTAGCATTTTTGTATCCTTTGGATAAATACCTAATAATGCAATTCCTGGGTCATACGGTAGTTCTATTTTTAATGTTTTGAGGAGCTTCCATACTGTTTCCCAGAGTGGCTGCACCAGCTTGCATTCTCACCAGCAGTGCAAAAGTGTTCCCCTTTCTCTACAATTTTTTTTTTTATAGATTTTGGATACTAACCCTGTAAGTCAAATGTATAGTTTCTAAAATACACTAGAAATTGTACATAAGTTTTTATTCCCTATTTAATTCTGAGAGGCCTGTCGTAGACTCTAAGTCTAAAGTTCTCTCTTGGCCAGCAAGAGACTGGACACAGGATTAAAATGTGAGGGATGGCTAATGTCTGGGAAAAGACAAGAGCCCCAATAAGGGTCCTTGTCCCATATTTATTAAGATCAGAAGGCTTACAAATGTGATGGGCATGCACAAGGAGACAACAAATTGGTGAACATTAACTCATGGGCATGAGGGAAAGGGGGTTTTGAAGATATACGGTGTTTGGGATTTGGGTCAATATAAAACAAAATCCTGGCACTGGGCAGATGGGCAGATGGTTGTTAAAGGCAGACAGGAGGAACCCTTCTGTTTATTTTAGCTAGCCTAGGGGGTAAGACAGATAGAGCAAATAACCACAGGATTAACAAGGCACCTTTTCTTTTGCTAATCGGCTCTGCTCTGGGCAGCATCACCCAGTCTTTAGCCCTATTTACCTGTTTACCTAATTTGGTCCTTTCTTCCTGTGAAAGCAGGTTTCTGCTTTAGTACTAAATTAGGGGGCATTTTGCCCTCCCCTCTCTATTCTGGGGGCCGTTTCCCCTCCCTACTTTATTCTGGGGCCTAATCTTGTTTACCCACGCTCAGGTGAGAGCATCCTATGGCTGTATAATTCTATATGCCTTGATAACTCATTGGTGCAAACTCAGGAAATTTCTAAGCTTATTCCCCACAGAGGCCTATAGAGATGCCAACATAAATACACTTTTTTTAATATGAAATTTATTGTCAAATTGGTTTCCATACAACACCCAGTGCTCATCCCAACAGGTGCCCTCCTCAAAGCCCATCAACCACTTTCCCCTCCCCCACCCCCCATCAACCCTCAGTTTGTTCTCAGTTTTAAGAGTCTCCTATGGTTTGGCTCTCTCCCGCTCTATTTTTTCCCTTCCCGTCCCCCATGGTCTTCTGTTAAGTTTCCCAGGATCCACATAAGAGTGAAAACATATGATATCTATCTTTCTCTGTATGACTTATTTCACTTAGCATTACACTCCAGTTCCATCCATGTTGCTACAAAAGGCCATATTTCATTCTTTCTCATTGCCAAGTAGTATTCCATTGTGTATATAAACCACAATTTCTTTATCCATTCATCAGTTGATGGACATTTAGGCTCTCTCCATAACTTGGCTATTGTTGAAAGTGCTGCTATAAACATTGGGGTGCAAGTGCCTCAGTCCATCAGCACTGCTGTATCCCTTGGGTAAATTCCTAGCAGTGCTATTGCTGGGTCATAGGATAGATCTAGTTTTAATTTTTTGAGGAACCTCCACACTGTTTTCCAGAGTGGCTGCACCAGTTTGCATTCCCACCAACAGGGCAAGTGGTTTCCCATTTGTCCACATTCTCTCCAGCATCTATAGTTTCCTGATTTGTTCATTTTAGCCACTGTGACTGGCGTGAGGTGGTATCTCAGTATGGTTTTGAGTTGTATTTCCATGATGAGGAGTGATGTTGAGCATCTTTTCATGTGCCTGTTGGCCATCCGGATGTATTCTTTAGAGAAGTGTCTATTCATGTGTTCTGCCCATTTCTTCACTGGATTATTTGTTTTCGGGTGTGGAGTTTGGTGAGTTCTTTATAGATTTTGGATACTAGTCCTTTGTCTGATACATCATTTGCAAATATCTTTGCCCATTCTGTTGGTTGCCTTTGGTTTTGCTGATTGTTTCATTTGCAATGCAAAAGCTTTTTACCTTCATGAGGTCCCAATAATTCATTTTTGCTTTTAAATCCCTTGCCTTTGGAGATGTGTCAAGTAAGAAATTGCTGCGACTGAGGTCAGAGAGGTTTTTTCCTGCTTTCTCCTCTAGTGTTTTGATGGTTTCCTGTCTCACATTCATGTCCTTTATCCATTTTGAGTTTACTTTTGTCAATGGAGTAAGAAAGTGGTCTAGTATCATTCTTCTGCATGTTGCTGTCCAGTTCTCCCAGCACCATTTGTTAAAGACACTGTCTTTTTTCCATTGGGTATTCTTTCCTGCATTGTCAAAGATTAGTTGGCCATACGTTTGTGGGTCCAATTCTGGGTTCTCTATTCTATTCCATTGGTTTATGTGTCTGTTTTTGTGCCAATACCGTACTGTCTTGATGATTATAGCTTTGTAGTGGAGGCTAAAGTCTGGGTTTGTGATGCCTCCTGCTTTGGTCTTCTTCCTCAATATTACTTTGGCTATTCGGGGTCTTTTGTGGTTCGATACAAGTTCCATACAAAGCTTTTCTAGCTTTGAGAAGAATGCTGGTGCAATTTTGATTGGGATTGCATTGAATGTGTAGATTGCTTTGGGTAGTATTGACATTTTGACAATATTTATTCTTCCAATCCATGAGCATGGAATGTTTTTCCATTTCTTTATATCTTCTTCAATTTCCTTCATAAGCTTTGTATAGTTTTCAGCATACAGATCTTTTACATCTCTTGTTAGGTTTATTCCTAGGTATTTTATATTCTTGGTGCAATTGTGAATGGGATCAGTTTCTTTATTTGTCTTTCTGTTGCTTCATTATTAGTGTATAAGAATGCAACTGATTTCTGTACATTAATTTTGTATCCTGCAACTTTGCTGAATTCATGTATCAGTTCTAGCAGACTTTTGGTGGAGTCTTTCGGATTTTCCATGTATAATACCATGTCATTTGCAAAAAGTGAAAGCTTAACTTCATCTTTGCCATTTTTGATGCCTTTGATTTCCTTTTGTTGTCTGATTGCTGATCCTAGAATTCCAATACTATGTTAAACAACAGCGGTGAGAGTGGACATCCCTGTCATGTTCCTGATCTCAGGGGGAAAGCTCTCAGTTTTTCCCCATTGAGGATGATATTAGCTGTGGGCTTTTCATAAATGGCTTCTAAGATGCTTTAGTATGTTCCTTCTATTCCAACCTTCTTGAGGGTTTTTATTAAGAAAGGATGCTGAATTTTGTCAAATGCTTTTTCTGCATCGATTGACAGGATCATATTTTTTTAATTTTCTTTTATTAATGTGATCTATCACATTGATTGATTTGCGAATGTTGAACCAGCCCTGCAGCCCAGGAATGAATCCCACTTGATCATGGTGAATAATTCTTTTTATATGCTGTTGAATTCGATTTCCTAGTATCTTATTGAGAATTTTTGCATCCATATTCATCAGGTATATTGGCCCGTAGTTCTCTTTTTTTGCTGGGTCTCTGTCTGGTTTGGCTTCATAGAATGAGTCTGGAAGTTTTTCTTCCCTTTCTATCTTTTTGGAACAGCTTGAGAAGGATAGGTATTATCCTGCTTTAAATGTCTGGTAGAATTCCCCAGGGAAGCCATCTGGTCCTGGACTCTTATTTGTTGGGAGATTTTTGATAACTGATTCAATGTCTTTGCTGGTTGTGGGTCTGTTCAAGTTTTCTATTTCTTCCTATTTGAGTTTTGGGAGTGTGGGTGCTTAGGAATTTGTCCATTTCTTCCAGGTTGTCCAGTTTGTTGGCATATAGTTTTTCATAGTACTCCCTGATAGTTGCTTGTATTTCTGAGGGATTAGTTGTAATAATTCCATTTTCATTCATGATTTTATCTATTTGGGTCATCTCCCTTTTCCTTTTGAGAAGCCTGGCTAAAGGCTTGTCAATTTTGTTTATTTTTTCAAGAAAACAACTCTTGGTTTCATTGGTCTGTTCTACAGTTTTTTTAGATTCTATATTATTTATCTCTGCTCTGATCTTTATTATTTCTCTTCTTCTGATGGATTTGGGGTGTTTTTGCTTTTCTGCTTCTTTTTCCTTTAGGTGTCCTGTTAGATTTTGTATTTGGGATTTTTCTTGTTTCTTGATATAGGCCTGGATTGCAATGTATTTTCCTCTCAGGACTGCCTTTGCTGCATCCCAAATCATTTGCATTGTTGTATTTTCATTTTTATTTGTTACCACATATTTTTTAACTTATTCTCTAATTGCCTGGCTGATGCATTAATTCTTTAGTAGGGTGTTCCATGCTTTTGGAGGTTTTCCAGACTTTTTCCTGTGGTTGATTTTAAGTTTCATAGCATTGTGGTCTGAAATTGTGCACGGTATGGTCTCAATTCTTTTGTACTTATGAAGGGCTGTTTTGTGACACAGGATGTGATCTATCTTGGGGAATGTTCCATGTGCACTTGAGAAGAAAGTATATTCTGTTGCTTTGGGATGCAGAGTTCTAAATATATCTGACAAGTCCATCTGATCCAATGTATCATTGAGGGCCCTTGTTTCTTTATTGATCCTGTGTCTAGATGATCTATCCATTGTTGTCAGTGGGGTATTAAAGTCCCCTGCAATTACCACATTCTTATCAATAAGGTTGCCATTTACATTCAGTGTTATTATTGAAAGATATGGGTTTAGAGTCATTGTGATGTCTGTAGGTTTGATATAAATACACTTTTCAGAAGAATCACTTTACTCTTGCTTCTTGTTCATATAAAACTGTTTTTGCTTTACCTACACATATCATCTCTCAATTTAATATATTTTTCCATCTGCTTATCTTCCTCTCTGAAGTAATTTAGTACCCTCATTTTGGTCTGCCCGGTGCTACACATGTCCCTAAAAGTCCTGCCCCATTTAATCCTGTCTCATCTGGCTTCTTAATCTGGCCACCAGTTAAACATTAACCAGGCATTGGAATCAGTGTTACTGAAATAGAGAAACAAGTCTCGAATTCATTTGGAGGAAGTAATACATATGATGAAAAAGCATGCACAGCTTGGTTCTAAATCCCATTCTCCAATAAAAAGAAATGTAACCCAGAATTAGCTTCCCCTTTGGTGGGCCTCAAGCCAAAAGACACAGCAAAGCCAAAGAATAGTGAAAGGAAAGGTTTTACTTGCAACAAATAAAGGATAACTTTGGAGATATTTCTCAAAGCAATTTCTTCCTGAACAACAAACTGGGGAAGTTTTAAGCTAAGGGTGCATGTATATACATAAAAGGGCTTGGCAAAGGGGAGTTCAGTATAGAATTGAGCCAGAAGTCATCCTACACTGACAAAGTCCAAGTCCTGGTGACTGAAGTCATGAGGGTTGGCAAGAGTCAGTATCATCAGTACTCTGGTTCCAGTTGGTCCAGTGTTTGACGGCTTGAAGGGGTTGGCACGTTATTTATTTATTTACTTATTTATTTATTTACTTATTTATTTATTTATTTAACTAACTTATTATTTAGATTCTGGTATAGCTAACATTTCGTGTTATGTTACTTTCAGGTGTGCAATATAGTGATTCAACAATTCTATACATTACTTATCATAATAAGTGTACCCTTAATCCCCTTCTACTATTTCACCCATCCCCCTCTCACCTCCCATCTGATAACCACATGTGTGTTCTCTATAGTTAAGATTCTGTTTTTTTGATTTCTCTCCTTTTTCTTTGTTAGTTTTGTTTCTTAAATTCCACATGTCAGTGATATCATATGGTATTTATCTTTTCCTGACTGACTTATTTCACTTAGCATTATGACCTCTGGATTCATTCTTTTTTATGGCTGAGTAATATATGTGTGTGTGTGTGTGTGTGTGTGTGTGTGAATATATATATATATATATATATATATATATATATATATATATACACTCTCCTCTTTATCCATACATCTATCCATGGACATTTGGGCTGCTTCCATAATTTGGTCCTTGTAAATAATGCTGCAATAAATATTAAGTTGCACATATATTTTTGAATTAGGTTTTTGTTTTTATTCTTGTTTTTGTTTTTGCTTTTTATTCTTTGAGTAAATACCCATTAGTGGAATTACTGGATCATATAATAATTCTATTTTTAATTTTTTGAGGAACTTTCATATTGTTTTCCAAAGTGTCTGTACCAATTTACTTTCCAATTAACAGTGCATGAGGGTTCTCTTTTCTCCACATCCTTGTCAACACTTGTTGTTTCTTGTGGGTTTGATTTTAACCATTCTTACAGGTGTGAAGTGATATCTCATTGTGGTTTTGATTTGATTTCCCTGCTGATGAGTGATGTTGAGCATCTTTTCATGTGACTGTTGGCTGTCTATATCCCTTCTTTGGAGAAATGTCTGTTCATGTCTTCTGCCCATTTCTCAATTGGGTTATTTGTGTTGTTTTTTTGTTTTTTTTGTTTTTTTTTTTGCCATTGAGTTGTGTAAGTTCTTTATATATTTTTAATACTAATCCTTTATCAGATAATGTCACTTGAAAATATCTTCTCCCACTCAGTAGTTATCTTTTTGTTTTCTTGATTGTTTCCTTTTGTGCAAAAGCTTTTCATTTGATATAGTCCCAATAGTTTATTTTTGCTTTTGTTTCCCTTGCCTAAGGAGATATATCTAAACAAATGTTGCTATGGCTGATGTCAGAGAAATTGCTATGCCCTCTTCTAGGATTTTTATGGCTTCAGGTCTCACATTTAGTTCTTCATTCCATTTTGAGTTTCTTTTTGTATATGGTGTAAGGAAGTAGTCTAGTTGTACATAGCTGTCCAGTTTTCCCAACACCATTTGTTGAAAAGACTGTCTTTTTCCCATTGCATATTCTTGCCTCCTTTGTTGAAGATTAATCATGGGTTAGTCATATAATCATGGGTTTGTTTCTGGGTTCTCTCCTCTGTTCCATTAATCTATGTGTCTATTTTGTGCAAGTACCATACTGTATATCTTGATAAATGGAATGGATTAGACCAGAAATAAAATAGAAACAAACAAAAACAACAGATCAAAGAAACGAGGAGTTAGTTTTGAAAATATCAACAATATTGATAAACCTTTATCCAGACTCATCAAAAGAGAGAGAGAGAGATTTTCCTTTAAAATCAGATTTGAAAGAGGATAAATAACCACCTACATCACAAAAGTACAAAGGATTATAAGAAGATATTATAAAAAGTTAGATGTCAACACATTGCACAACCTAGAATAGATAAATTCTTAGAAACTATAACTTCTTCAATCGATTCAGGAAGAAATAGAAAATTTGAACAGACCAATTACCAACAAGGAAATTGAATCAGGTATTAAAAAAACACTCCCAACAAGTAAAAGTTCAGGATGAGACAGATTCACAGGTGAGTTCTACCAAACATTTAAATAAGAATTAATACCTATTCTTCTCAAAATATTCCAAAATATATAAGAGGAAGGAAAGCTTCCTAATTCATTCTACGAGGTCAGCATTGTATTGATACCAATATCGGATAAATACACTACAAGAAAGAGAACTATAGGTCAATGTCTCTGATGAACATAGATGCAAAAATCCTCTATAAAATATTAGCAAATTGAATCCAACAATACATTTAAAAAAATCATTCACTATGACCAAGTGGGATTTATTCCTCGAATGAAATGGTGGTTCAATATTCACAAATCAATCAATGTGACACATTTACATCAACAAGAGAAACGAGGGGTGACTCAGTCAGTTGAACATTTGACTCTTGATTTCTGCTGAGGTCATGATCCCTAGGTTGTGGGATGGAGCCCCGCATAAGGCTCTGTGCTGATCCTGGAGCCTGCTTGAGATTCTCTTTCTCTCTCCCTCTACCCCTCTCCCCTGTTCACTCTCTCTTTCTAAAAAAAATTAATAAGAGAAATGATAAAAACGATATTATCTTTTCAATAGATGCAGAAAAAACATTTGACAAAGTATAACATCCATTTATGATAACAACTCTCACAAAGTAGGTTTAGAGTGAGTGTACCTCAACATAATAAAAGTGATATATGAAAAACCCACAGCTGATATCATCCTCAATGGTGAAAAACTGAGAGCTTTACCCTAAGATCAGGAATGAGACAAGGATCCACATTTTCACCACTTTTATTCAACATAGTACCGGAAGTCCTAGTCACAGCAATCAGACAAGAAAAAGGGAAAAAAAAGCATCCAAATTAGTAAGGAAGAAGTAAAACTTAGTAAATCTTGCTAAGTCAACTTCAACTTGCTAAGTTGAAGCCAACTTCAACCAATGTTATTAATATTTTGATCCTTCAGAATATTCCCTAGAATAACAAATTAGTTATATATGGTTTCTATCTTATATGTTATCTCAACAAAGATTTTTTAATGTTTTTTTAATGTTTACTTTTGAGAAAGAGAGAGAGCATGAGCAGGGGAGGGCAGAGAGTGAAGGAGACACAGAATCCCAAGCAGACACCAGGCTCTGTGCTCTTAGCACAGAGCCTGACATTGGGCTTGAACTCATAAACTGTGAGATCATAACCTGAGCCAAAGTCAGATGCTTAATTGACTGAGCCACTCAGGCACCCATCACAACAAAGATTTTTATCGAAATGAAACTTTCTTCTAGTATATCTCATGTAAACTTTATGCTAAATATGTTACAACAGTATAATATGGATTACGTCTTTACAACTCCCATAGCAGTTTATTTTTTAATTACTCCCCCCTTGATCCTTTGTCAAAACATTTTTTTTCTAGGTAGTAATCCCTTTATAAATCAAGAAGAATAGAGAATGCTATGACAACAACTCTCCAATATCAGTGGCTGAATACAACAAAGATTTAGTTCTCTTTCATGTCACTAAGGGCTTGTACTGACTCTAGAGACTTGCCTCCATTCTAGAGAGAAAGGATATAGGAATGTTTCACCTTTGCTTTTAATTTTTCTGATTAATGATTAATTCTATTCATAACTAATTGTCAGAACAAGTTCTAATTCACCAAACTCCAGGGAGATAGGATATTCAACCTTCACTGTGCTGTAAAGATAGGAAAACTAAACATTAGTTAGAAAACAGTGATTAAATGGAACATTCCTTCTTTTTATTGGACTAGTGTTCTGTGTAAAAACATGAGATATGCTAGCTTAGCCTATACAATAATTTACTGAGAAATTTCATGTAAACTTCTATGAACACAGCCTAAATATAATATTTCAGTTTTTGGTGTGAAAAGATGGAGAGTTTCCAAGTGAAAGTTTGTATTCCAACTGGTACCATCACTTTCTATTTAACATTGTTCATAGATGTTTTCACTGTGAAGATTTTTGAATCTCATTATTTTAAATATAGTTATTCTTCCAAATTCTTCAAACTGTCTGTATTATGCCAAGTAGTTTTCTGGATCCATTGAAGGTTAATGAAAGAAGCAATCTATTGTATAGTTTTGTTTGTATGGCTTGTTAAAAAAAAATAACATCAATGAAAATGTAAACTAAAGCATATTAAGGTGGCTAAAGGCCAAAAGTTGACAGAAGATTATTTATATTTCTATAATCAGACATCAAGATTCAGATAAGGTAACTTTTTATTGGAAGTGTTGGTCTTTATTTCATTTTGATGCCAGTTCATATATATTGAGCACTTACTAAATATAAAGCATTTTACAGTTGTAATGTGACAATTATATATGTATATTCTCTACCCAGGATCCAGTGGGTTGGGGAATGTAATGTTTCATCATCAGCAATTATGCATTATCGACTATTTACATTTATAACTTAATATTATCTAATTGCAGTATAATACAAGAAGACCTATAATAACATGGTCATGTGTTACTTTTATAGTCTAAACTATCAAATGATTGTTCATTGCTAAAAAGTTTATTATTTTGGCTTAAAAGTTTGAATATTTTGGTGATAGAGGTTAATTGTTTTGTGACCATGGCAGTCTCTCCAGTTTCATATCATTTACTCCTATTTTTTGCCTGAGACTTGCCTTAACTAGTTGTACTTAATTCATTGTAAATTTCATAATAAACCATGCTAACATGTATCTTTATGCTTCTCCTCATAGCATTGCCTTTGCCAATAGTCTCTTATCTTGGATATTTTTTAACGGCATGAAAATGCTCCAATATATTAAATGTGAAAACTGATTAAAAAACAGTAAACCTGTATATATGTTATGACTCATTTTGGTAAAAATGCAAATATATTCATAGAGCACTATTAGAAATGCATGATTCAATACAAAATGTTTATATATTGTTGACATAGTTACCAGCTTTTCATAGGTGTTTATATTTAATGTTCTATAATAAAGATGTATTGTTTGTGAACAGGAAAAAATATTGAAGCCTGTTATTACTTTTGAAGTAAAAGAAACAAAAATACTAATTCCATTTATTCAACTGGTAAACTCCTACTACGAGCATCTTAATCTCAGACTAAAAACCACTGCCTCTGAAAAAAATTTCCTTCTTCTATACTATTATTGTGTATTCTGTAACTCTCTGGATTTTTAATTAGTCTATTGTACAATATTACTTTCCTACTTTTATATTAATCCATAAGATATTTGAGGTCAGTGATCATAATATTCACTCTTTTTATGTCCAACACATAGTACAGCAAATGCATGTATGGAAAGAATAAATTCAAGTAAAATATAAATAAGTGGAATTAAATAAGTAACTGAATTAAACAGCTACAAAGTGGAGGCACAGGGAATGAATAAATGCAACAAAAGTAAATGTTTCAGTTTGTCCAGAGAAATCTAGGAAGCTAAATATGGAAACTGACCTTTAAAAATTGTTTTTGTTTTTTTAATTTTTTTTCAATATATGAAGTTTATTGTCAAATTGGTTTCCATACAACACCCAGTGCTCATCCCAAAATGTGCCCTCCTCAATACGCATCACCCACCCTCCCCTCCCTCCCACCCCCCATCAACCCTCAGTCTGTTCTCAGTTTTTTAGAGTCTCTTATGCTTTGGCTCTCTTCCACTCTAACCTCTTTTTTTTTCCTTCCTCTCCCCCATGGGTTTCTGTTAAGTTTCTCAGGATCCACATAAGAGTGAAACCATATGGTGTCTGTCTTTCTCTGTATGGCTTATTTGTACCCCAATGTTTATAGCAGCACTCTCAACAATAGCCAAATTATGGAAAGAGCCTAAATGTCCATCAACTGATGAATGGATAAAAAACTGTTTGATTAAAAGAGTCCGACTCTTGATTTCGGCTCAGGTCATGACCTTGCAGTTCCTATGACTGAGCTCCATGTTGGGCTCCCTGCTTACAGTGGAAATTGCTTGGGATTCTCTCTCATTGCCCCTCCCCTGCTCGTTCACTCTCTCTGTTTCTGTCTCAAAAATAAATAAATAAACTAACAAATTGTTTTATTAAAATGTATGTCAGATGATGTCATTTTCCTCATTGGAAACTTCAATGGCTCCAGTCATACAACATATAATTCAAATGCTTTCATATTCCTGTAATCCTTTTACCTTTTAATAAAATAATTAGGAAATAAAGTTGTGGTAATTTAAATGGACACTTTTTTTGACAAATGAAGTTTTTATTTTAGAAGAGTTTAGATTTACAGAAGATTTGCATAAATAGGATGGAGAGTTCCTCTGTACCCTATATACAAGTCTATTGTTATAATCCTACCTCACTATGTTACATTTGTCACAATTTATCTTCTAATGTTGATATATTATTATTATTATTATTATTATTAAGTGAATTCCATATTTTTTAAGATTTTATCAATTTCCCTCAATGTGTGTTTCTTGTTACAGGAGCCCATCAAGGATACCACATTATATTTAGTCGTCATGTCTCCTTAAGCCTTCTCTGGACTGTGAGTTTCTTAAACTTTCCTTATTTTTCATGACTTTGACAGTTCTGATGAGTAGTGGTCACATACTCTTAAACTTGGGTTTTCTCAATGTTTTTCTCATAGTAAACTAAGGTTATGAGTTTTTAGTAGGAAAACCAGAGGTAAAGTGTCATTCTCGTCACATCATATCATATTGTTGAGGTAGTGTTTGTTAGGTTTACCCACTTGAAAATTACTTTACCCATGTCCCTCTCATTTCCATACTATACTATTTGGAAGGAATTCACATATGGCAGCTCATACTTAAAAAGGGATGGAAGTTAAGTACAATGTCTTTGAAGGTGAAGTACTACATAGGTAATTCAGAATTCTCCATGAGAGATTTAGCTATCCTCTGCATTTATTTATATCAGTTGCACTTGGGGATTTTATATTTTATACTTTAAGTTTTAATGAAATATTACTTACTTGCATTGTTCCAACTTTGGCCACTGAGAAGACTTTCATATTGGTTTCTGTACCCCATTGACATTTTGGCAGACCTTCATCATTTTTTGTTTGTCTGTTCACACCTTCTTATTTTCTGGACAGGAAAAATTTCACAACTTTAAGTATCAGAGTATTCTAGTTTGAGCCAAGGTACAACTTCAATAAGTAGGAAGAATGCAGGAAATTCTCAGTGTATTGGAGTCTGTCATAGATTGAGCCAAGAGAAAATTTAGGTTTCCAGTGAGAGAGGGGCCTGGAAATAGAAGTGGAGCCATATAGCAAGATTTGAAATGTTATATAAAGGCATTTTGCCTTATTTCATAAATGGTAAAAATATTTTAATAAGGAGAACAAGCATTCTCTTTCTCTCAAATAAATAAGCTTAATATATATTAAATATATAATATATATAATAACAGTGTTATATAACTGGTAAATACCAAGAAAAATAATAAAATTAAACAAGGGAACACTCATATTTTTGATATCAGAAATAAAAAAGAGTTAGCAATACAGATCCTACAAACATTAAAAAATTATTAAAGATATTAACAACTTTATGTTCTTAAAGTTATTATTTTAGTTTAAGAGAAAACTAAGAATAGGTATATAGCTTTAAAAAACTGAATATGTAAATAAAATTACTCATAAAAATAATTCTGAACTTGGACATCTTCACCAGATAATTCTAACAGTTTTTAAGAAATAAATAACATTTATATACCAACCCTTGGAGAAAATGTAAAATGTTGAAATAATTTTCAAATACTTTTGCAACACTGTTTTATTCTGACACTCATAATTGATCACAGCATTGCAGGAAAAAATATTCAGGGACACACTTTCCCTCAAATACGTAATTAATATCATAGGGAATATATTAGCAACTTGTTCCCAGGAATTTATTTAAAATATAATAACAACAAGTTAGGTGTATCCAAAGAAGAAGGTCGAATATTATTCAAAAATAATCGATATAAGTCAACAAGTGGCCATAATAAAGGAGAAAAAAAGTTTAGATATCTATGGAGATAAAGTTTATTTATAGCTGGACTAGAATCCAGACTACATAAGAAACTCTTTTTTTAAAAAATATATATTTATTTATTCTTAGAAAGGAGAGAGAGAGAGAGAGAGAGAGAGAGTGAGAGAGAGAGAGAGGGAGAAAGAGAGAGAGAGAGAGAGAGAGAGAGAGAGAGAGAATCCTAAGCAGGCTCCACACTGTCAGAACAGAGCTCAACGTGGGCTCAAGTTGGGGCTTGAACTCATGAACCATGAGATCACGACCTGAGCCTAAATCAAGAGTCTGATGCGTAATAGACTGAACCACCCAGGTGCCCCGCAGACTACATAAGAAGCTCTTAAAGCCAAAGTCACTCCCCATTTCTAAATATATGGGCAAATGACTGAGTCATTTCATATAAAAAGATGCACAAATAGGATATAAGCATATGTAGACTCCAAGATCATTAATCATTAGGAAAATGAAAAATCAGAATTAAAAATGCTACTTCAAATCCAGTAGAAAGTTCATAAATGTCTTATGTATTATACATACAAGCTAGAAACAACAAAAAAGTTCATCACCAGCATGGATTATAGTATACTCAGCAATGACAATGAATGAAAATGTTATCTGATAACTGCATGGATGAGTCTTAACAAGGAAACCAGACACAGCGAGTGCTTATCATTCTCAGCTTTAGCTCAGAAATATAGGGAGAGCTATATGTCTTATTCACATCTTTGCAAGACTACAAACATTTCAGAAGCAGGAATAATGTAGAAAATTCTTTGTATATGAGAATTTATCATGGATGAATCCAAGAAAGAATTAGGAAGACAGTTTAATACCATACAAACATCCCACTACTAATCATAATAACAAGTAGATTTGGTATCCACTAATGTTTTTTATTCAATCCAGTCTTTCCTGTGATGGTTAACATATGATAAATTTCCCCACTCCAGACACTTTCTCCACTGTTCCAAGTAGTACTCATCATTCTACCATAAGTAAGAGGCTTCCATTCTCTTATATTAATTTAAGCATTCATCATCAGTACAGATGTGCCTAACTTTTTATTTTTTTCAATTTGGTGCCCCGATTGTCCCATATTTGGCCGGTATCATGTTCAGAAGAAAACTTTGTCATTGGTTTTGCTTAGAGTAGCCAGCACTTAAAAGGCATTCTCTTATTGCCGGAACCTGACAGACTGTCTCACCCTATTGATATGCCATTGATGACGATGGGAGAATGTAAAGCACGCATCACATGAACACCAATGGCAAATCATGAAGAATTGATATGGTTAATCTCTGAACCCCTAGATTTACTAAAAATGCCTTACAAACAAAATTTTGAAAATCAGTTTAACTCCAAAGAATTTTAAAATATTGTAAATATCAGAATACCAAACAAATGTTAATTATAGCCTCAACCAGGTGCTTTCTAGATAATTCTTTCAGCATTTCTGTAATGACACCAACCATGAGAACCACATGGTATATTGAGGGAATGTGTGCCATTCCATGTTGCCTTATTGTCCATTTCTGTGTGGCTCCCAAAATATCCCAGTTGTTTTGGCCAGTGAGGACTAAAAGAGAATAAAAAAGAAGGAAATAATAAGAAAATTATTCCATTTACTATCTGAGATGTGAAGAAGCTCCTAGCATCCTCAACTTATTAAAAAGAAAAAAAAACAATTCTAACAATATTTCTTAAGAATCATTCTAATCATATACATATATAGAGAGAGATATATTTCTAAAAGTAACTCATTTTAAGTGAATATGCATTCATGTATGTGAATCTTACTTAAAATATATTAGTAATGATAATTAATGCATTACCACTAAATGGAAAATAAAGAATTTGCAGAAACTGACTTTCATATTACAAAATACTCTGTTTTACCATCCACAAATATTAGCTATGAGAATCAATTTTCTGGAGAGTAATGGACTCAGCATGATTTTTGTGAGCACATTATCGATGTTCTTATAAAAAGGGTTGTTATGAGAATAGTGTCTTTTAATTAAATGAGACTATTAGCCAGTTTCACTCTAACCAACCTCTTCATTTTTATCAGAAAGCAACTGATTACACTATTCTGTAATTAAAGTGTAGAAGCGCATGCCAATGAGAATTTGACTATATTGAGACTCATATAGTTACCACTTAACTTTAAAAGTTTTAAATAATGAAATCAAACATTTGCATATTATACCATGTTTCATTATCAGATCTGATGTAGGCTGCTAACTTTCATAAAGGAAGAGGAAAGATAAAAATTGACTTTTCTGTAGAACAAAAATATCCATGCTGCTTTTAAGAGAAACCTGTAATATGAGGGCCCAGGAATACTGAAAAAAAAAAAGGATGGAAATAAGATAGATTATGCCAACATGAACAAAAAATACTGGTATAGTAAGCATGTTAATTTATTTAACTAGATCAATGTTCTTCTTGTGCTTAATAGCATAGGCAAGCTGTAGTCCAGTTCTGTAGTCCGGTATGTGCTTTTCATAGGATGTGATTTTTGACGATGGACAAGATATGAGTAATCAACTGCTCTCTTTTTTTAATATCCTCTTTCTTCTGCACCTGTGCCATCAGTTCCTATGATGTACAGATCTGCCCCCTGTGGATTCCAACTCACTGACATGTACCAGAGATACAACCTTGAATAACTAAAGTGAATCAAATGTTTCCAAAAGTCAAATCCCAAAATAAGTAAGGAATCCTTTTTAAATGAGTTGGATCTATTTTAAGCAGCTACCAGGTATTACGTTGGGAAACCTCTTTTCCCTTCTTCTTTTCAGGACACAGAATTTAGGACACAACACTATTGGTATCCTTTCAGTTTCAAGAGCTGGATTCCAATCTTGTCTCAATTAATTCAACATTTATTTATTGAAGATACTGAACAATACGCTAGTAACAAAGCCAGATTCAATGACTAGAAAAATACATAAGAATATCTCTGTTTTTGAGGAGCTGACAGGATCTTGGGGATGCAGACTAGAAATTTAACACTTACATAGCAGTATAGTAAATGATGTATGGATTTACCTGACCCAATTTGAGTGGGTAGATTAGAGTTGTAATAGCTTCAAAGGGTTTGACCATTTGCATAACATGAAGTTTAACTTCTTTCCAAGGGACCAGTTTAGCACAAGGGCTGCAGGAATAAAGAACCATGATTTACTTTCCTCAGATTCCTCTTTTACATAGAAAGAAGGCAAGATTAAGGGATAAAGGTGGCCATGGAGGCATGAAATCTATAGTAGTTCTCCTGGATTGTTGCCGAAACAAAGCCTGAGATTCAGGGAATGTGTTCCATCAGAGCACATAATTATTGAAGTTAAAGAAAGAGGCATTTTGCAACATGTTTTTAATGTAAAATGAGCAAATGTTTTAAAAAGAATTACACCAAGTAATACAAGTTTAAGTATTATTTTTCTAGCTGACAACTACATTTAATGCTTGTCCTCTGTGATTTTATAGTGTTCTGGGCAACTGTCAAACTTAGATATTGAAATAATCTGACTACACATGCCCTCCCCATTGGGCAACCAACATGATGAGGAACAAAGCTATGTTTTATTCACACTGTGATCTTTAGCACAGATATCAGTGCACAGAGATATTGTAATATGTAGAACAGCAAGTCTCCTAATATTTTTATCTGAATCAAATTACTGAAATTAGAGGGAAAAAGGCAAAACATACAGAATAAACACACTCCGGTTAATGTCTGAAACAAAATTATAGGCAAATATACAATACTTATAACTAAATTTTTTGAATTAAGCAAATTTTTGTACAATTTTTGCTGTTTATCATACATAAAGAGCTGCTCAGTGATTACATGGAGATATATTTTAAATTATTTCAAAGATTCTGAATGAATAAAGAATGAATACATTGATCTTATTTCTTCAAAATTAAAGAAGCTTCAGGGCACCTGGGTGGCTCAGTCGGTTAAACATCCGACTTCTGCTCAGGTCATGATCTCACGGCTTGTGGATTCAAGCCCCACATCAGGCTCTGTGCTGACAGCTCAGAGCCTGGATCCTGCTTCAGATTCTGTGTCTCCCTCGCTCTCTGCCCATCAACCATTTGTGCTCTGTCTCTCTCAAACATAAATGAACATTAAAAAATTTAAAAAATTAAAGAAGTTTCACTGGTTAAAGTTAATTCATAAAGACTCAAACACTACAGCTTCTAGTATTAGAGTGTCTGGTATACCTTTAGATTGTTTGATACACCATAAATATATGTGCTTTTCTAGTTTATTATAACATTCCAAATCATAAGCTGTGATAGTTATATTATTTTGTATTTACATATATGTTAGATTTTTAGAGATATAGCAATACTTGGAATCAGAATATTTGCATTTAAGTAATAGATCTAGCAATTACTCCTTGACAAATAGCAAGTCAGTTTATCATTTTGGGCCACAATATCCCAATTTATAAAATCTGGGCAAAAATGTAATATGTGAAAGTGCTTTGCAACTATAAATTGTGTTTTGAAATTGTTTATTAAGATATTATCCATGGCCTTCAAATTTCTCAAATATCATTGTTATGCTTCAAGGATGAAGTGTGTTTTCTTCAGAATGTATTTTATGCAGGACCAAGGGAAGTATCAAGTACTCTTACCAGTAAGAGTAGAACTACATTCATTATTATTGTTGAAATCAAATATCTGATTCAACCAACAGTCACCACCAGACCCAAAACCAAATAAATAAATAAATGTAAAGATTGGTAGGTTGAATTTTATTTATAAAAGGGAGAAAGAATGGGAGAACAACAACAATAAGTATCATAACATTGAATCAGGGTACAAAACTTACATGCAAAATAGGATTGCCCTCAAGGCATCTATTTTATGTTTTTTTTTTCTTTTGTTTGTTTTGTTTCACTTGTTAGTGGAATCTACCACATAGCTTTAGCATTCTCTCTTGATACAACTTTTCATAGGAGTGGCTTCTCTTATACAGTTTCGTGTCCCAAGAGAGAAAACAACCAATCATCCTGTAGCTATTGAAAGAAGAGCAATTCTGAATTCTCTTGTGAATAATAGAAAATTTAGAAAAATACTGAGTTTACAAAAAAATCAAACTGCAAAAGTCTCCAGCAACAAGGTGATATTTATCACCAAGAAATATCCTTGATATAAAAAAAGAACAAGGTGTTTAAATTTTGAGGAAAGGCATTTACTACCCAGAATTAAATCAGTTTTATAACTTGCAAGCTGCTTTAATCTGTCACAGGAAGGAAGGATGATGATTATATATTATAGGTAGTTAGAGGTGTGGTTTTTAAAAACAATTATTTGAGTTAGAATGAACCTGAGAACATAAAATAGTCTCATGACCCATCCCATCCATTATGTTTGGAATAATAGTCCTAGACAGTTATATGGCATACTAATAACTAGTCTCTTAAGTTAACAAATTTAAAAGTGTATTCTTCATCATCAAGATCACTAACTAGCAGTTATTGAACATTTAGTGGAAGCTTGACTCTAATGGATATTGACCCTGTAAAGAATAAAATTTAAATAGACAATGCTTTCCCATAAGACAGACATTGCAGTCAATCATGTCAAATGGAGTGATTTTGTCTACACAGGTGCTCTGTATAAAATCAGAAAAATGAGTTTTAATTTTTAATCATTATACACCTGGCTATACACTTGAGATGGAGTGGAATAGAGAATTACACAGGTTCTACATAAATATATCCAAGAACAACAGGAACTAGGACATTATACAGTTGTTCAGTAATCTACAGAATATTAAGGGAAAAATAATTAAATTGCTGAAGATCCAAACCACTCATCTGGGCACTCACATCATGCTGGACAACATGCTCCTGGACCCAGCAAATATGATAAACCCAAAAATGTAACAAGATCTTCTCTTCATGAAGCTTAGTGGCTGGACCATATGTTCAGGTCCCCCTTGTACCCATGAACTTGACATTACCCTGCACCCTGAAGAAAGTTTCATTGTAAAGAAACTCTTAATCTTTGTTTTAGCTGCTTTATGAGCCATAGTGAAGTTTTAAACCAAGTTACTTACTCATGCCACATGTTCTGCTCAGGCATCACTGGTATATTGAAGGCTAAAATAAGCACTGCTGACATCTATTTCATACGAGGTTCTATGGGCTGCGCTAAGATTTTTAATTTGTATTAGCTGATGCAATGATGAAAATAAATGTACAAACTATCATTGTTATCTCCACTTTACAGATGAGAGTACAAAATACATAAAGTTTAACATTCTTGCCAAAAGTTTAAAGGAGAAGATATAATTCAGAATTCAAATCTAAGCAGTTCAGTTCTTCATCCAGCAATGCCAAGGCCTTGCTGGCTTTCAATTAATCCTATGGTAACATGAAGTGACAATGTCCCAAAATTTTGTCCTCAGTGTGCCAAATCCCCAGACCCCTTATGCAATTTCTAGGTTGAAAATTTGAATAAAATATCACATTTCATTACTAGCTGAGGCTTCTCATACATACAAAGATAATGCCTTCAAGGACAACATTTTTTTTTTTTTTTTTTTTTTTGAGAGAGAGAGAGAGAGTGCAAGTAGGAGAGGGGCAGAAAGAATCCCAAGGAAGTTCTGTGCTGTCAGCTCTGAGTTCAATGCTGGGCTTCCTCTCACAAACAGTGAGATCTAGACCCTAGTGGAGACAAGAGCCAGATGCTAAACTGCCTGAGCCACCCGGGCGCCCCAAGGACAACTTTTTCAACAACATGTCCATAGCTGCATCCTTTAGTTTTTGTTGTTGTTGTTGTTGTTGTTGTTGTTGTTGTTGTTGTTATTGTTGAAGTATATTCCTTCTAAACTCACTTTGTTGAAGGTTTTTTTTTTTTATCATGAATGGATGTTAAAGTTTGTTAAATGCTTTTTCCGTATCTATTGAGATAATCATATTTTTTGAGATAATCATTTAAATTTTATCCTTCTTTTAGTTGATGTGGTATGAGTAGCCATTTTAAACAGTTGATATTTTTTGCCTAGACCCCATGTCTGCTAGTTTTCTAGACTTGCCTACATACACATCTACATTAGAGATAAGAGTGGTGGCAAAAAACAAAAATAGAAACAAAACAAAAACAAAAACAAAAAAACAGAGCCTAGTATTGAAAACCAAAAAGCAGTTTAATATGATGGTCTTTCACATCAAGTTTCTATTCCAATTTCTAGAATTATATCTTTTTTAAAAAATTTAATGTTTATTTATTTTTGAGAGACAGAAAGAGAGAGAGAGAGACAGAGACAGAGCGTGAGCAGGGGACGGGCAGAGAGAGAGGGAGACAGAATTGTAGTATATATGCTGCCAAAGTGAGCATGAGAGACACAGAATTCAAAGCAGGCTCCAGGCTCTGAGCTGACAGCAGAGAGCTTGATGTGGGGCTAGAACTCACAAACTGTGAGATCATGACCTGGACTGAAGTTGGACGCTTAACCAACTGAGCCATCCAGGTGTCCCTAGAATTACATCTTTTCTATGGCATTTTTATCTTTATTGCACAGGAAACTCATCAATGCACGTTAAAAACAGTTTCAAACTAACATATCATAATGAAGCATTGCAGGGGCATCTGGTTGGCTCAGTTGGTTGAGCGTTCAACTCTAGATCTCAGTTCAGGTCTTGATCTCAGGGTCATGAGTTCAAGCCCCGTATTGGTCTCCACACCCAGCGTAGAACGTACTTAAAAAAATGAAGATAATAATGTAGTATTCCACGAAGTCTTCCTTCTTGATTTGTTAAATCCAACTGTTATCATACCTGTACATTTATAATTTTTCCCTGAATGCTATTTAAATTATTGTTTAAATATTTTTTTCTTCTCCTATTTACTTTTGCCCTCTCTCCATCCCTTTCTCCTTTCCTTTTCGTTTTCTTCTGTCCTTCATTTTTTTAAATCATAAACATATGTGATAATAAAAATACATATCAAGCCCTTGTGATATTAAATGCGGGCTCCCGAATGTGTGCTCTCAATTGTGTTTCCAAACTCTGAATGAGCTGTTTTCATTTTTTTTTTTTTTTTTTACTTAAATATTGACTTCTCCTCAGCTCTTTTCCTCCTTGAGACAGTTAGCAGAATATGAGGTCTGGGTCACACTGTTTATACAATCACAGCTTTTTTTTTATATATATAGGTATGGCCATTGTGGGAATTTTATCACTCCTGCTTTCTTATTTGTTTTATTTGTCAGTATATTGGAAAAACAATTGGTACCCTTAAACTTCTTTTACCTTTCAGAGAACCAAATATTAGAAAAACCGTAATTAATAACTTTTAGTAGCTCTGAATTTCAACAGTGTTTACATATGGGAAATATTATTAGGCCAGTCACCTAATCTATATCCCAGCATTGGTTAGGTGTTCTGCCATCTAACTGCACTATAATTTGTTTCTCTTTCTCTGCTTTTGTGTTCTTTCTCTCTCTTTTGCTGACTTCCACATGTTCTCTGTTTTGCCTCTGCTCTTAGATGTATCACTTTTTCCCAGTCACAAGTCCACTTGGCCACCACACCTACCAGGTGTATTTCTGTTATTTCAGATTGTATACCTTCTTGGCTCTATTTCAATTGTTAGGTTTTTCATAATTTTTTGAATCAATCATTTAATAGTTTATAACCTGTTTGTAGTTTATTTTTTTGGTTTATAAGCTAAATATTTGGTTTATAAGCTAATTACACGATTTTTCTAGTTTCATTTTCTTTGAACTACTGATAAGCTTGTCTACTATTGTTATTTTGTATAAATTCTAGAGAATTCTATATATTATTTATATATCCTAAATTAACTTATAGTTATATGTGAAAATATTTTAGTTTTAGTTAAAAATATGATTTCTACTATTCTTCCTAGACTTAAAAGAACATGTATTAATACATATTATTTGTATCATGGAAATTTGATATATAGATAATTAATTAATATTTGTTATCTTTTTCTAATTTCTAACAGTTTTCTCTTCAAGAGAAAAATAATGTTTCTAGTAAATAATATTGAGTTAAGAGCATTGACTTTCACATTGAAAGAAGATAAGTGGATGATTTTATAAGGAGATAAGATAATAAAGAGATTAGGTAATATGATTACAATATAAAAAGATAATATATAAGTGTGTTAGTTTCCTATTGCTGCTGAAACAAAATACTACTCATTTTCTCTTTATACTTAGGATAGCACGAATTTATTATCTTTAGTTCTGGAAGTCAGAAGTCCAAAGTCAGTCTCACTATGCTAAAGTCAAGGTGTCAGCAAGGCTGATTCTTGTTTGAGCCTCTAGGAAAGTAACTATTCTTTGTTTTTCCAGCTTCTAGAGGCTACCAATTTCCTTGGCTAGTGGCCACATCACACTAACCTCTGTTTCCATCTCATTTAATTCTCTTCATTTGGCTCTTTTATGAGGACTCTGTGATTATATTGGGTCTACCTAGATAATCCAGAATAATCTCCCCATCTAAAAATGCTTAATTTAATCAGCTGTGAAAATGTCTTTAATTTGTATTTTATTATTTATGTATTTGTTTATTTAAATAAGACAAATTTAAAATTTATAATGAAATTATGCAAAATCGTGACACAACATGACGATAAATTAAACTTTACATAATGTAATAGTTAAAATACCACATTTGCAAAATCTCATTGCTAGGAATCATATTTACTTGGCATTTATCTTTTTTTGGGAAGTGCTGAATTTATATCATTTAAACTAGCACAGAGAAGAGAGTCAACATGGCAGAGAAGTAGGGGACTCAAAGTTTCCTTGTCTCTCAAACACAGCAGTATTGAGTCCAGAAGACTTGGAATTCTAAGAATCTGGGCTACAAGTGACAGAAACATCTCCAGGGGTCCACAGGGACAATCTGGTGAGCCATTGGTGCATGATTATGAATTGGGAGAGTTAAAATGGTCAACATAGGCACAGAGGGGAGGGATGCCCCTCTGTGGAGAGACAAAAGGAAGAGAGAGGCTGTGGAACTGTAGGATTATATTTGGACAAGAGAAAAACCACGGACTGGGGAACAGAAAAAAATGGAGAAAGAATGAATTTCTATAAGGAACCAATTTCTAACTTGTTCCAGTATTGTGGGGCTTTCTCTGGAATGGGACCTGTGGCCCTGTTCACACAGCTGGTGGGGGAGCCAGCCCAAGGCTCAGTAGTGAGCTCAGAGGTGCAGTTGGAGACAGTAGTCCCCTCCCTTGAGTGCCGTGGGAAGAAGGTATATAGCTGCTCCAATGACAAAAGACCCTGCAGGCACCCACCATCCAGAGGCCTTTGGCAGCTGGGTGGAGTGACACTACCCCAGAACCATGGCCTGAGGAGCAGGATCCTTTAAGACATTGAGATTTGAATCCTAGCTGAGTGCCAGGGAAGTATGGGAAACAGTGCCATGGGGCACTGTGAGATAGGCCTGAATAGAGTGGTCTGGGATGCGCGATCTAGAGAAGAGACTGGGGTATCACCATTTTTCTCCCCATCACCAACAAGGTGGGGCTTCAGGGAACAGGACAGCTGGCCCACAGGGTAGGCGGGACTCACCTACACCAAACCACACCCCTCTGTGCCTGGTAACTGTGTATCTACATGAGACAGTTTGTTCTGACTGAATCAGACAGCCCATCCTTCAGACCAGGGCAGCCACCAGTTCCAAGTCACCATCAGATATCAGTCCAGAGGTTTTGCATTTTCTGATTTGATTCTTGGTCAATTCTAACTATATATATATATATATATATATATATATATATTTTTTTTTTTTTTTTTTTTTTTTTTTTTTTTTTTCCTCTTCCTTTCTTTCTCTTATTTCTTCCCTTCTCTATTCTGGTTATTCAGGTTATTGGTTTGTTTAAGCTGACATTTAAAAAAAATTTTAATGTTTCCTTATTTTCAAACGAGACAGAGATAAGAGTGTGAGCAGGGGACAGGCAGAGAGAGAGAGGGAGACACAGAATCTGAAGCAAGCTCCAGGTTCTGAGCTGTCAGCACAGAGACTGGTGCAGTACCTGAACTCACAAGCTATGAGATCATGACCTGAGCCGAATTTGCATGCTTTAGCAACAGAGCCACCCAGGTGCCCCTTAGGCAGATATTTTAATCTATTCTTTTTACACCTCTTCTGTATCTCCTTCTTTATTTTCCTCTCTCTCTGGGTTAAGCCATATAGTTTCTCTGATTCTCTGCCTGGTCGATTTTTCTTTTATTTTTCCACACCCCTGTCATTTCTCTATTTGTATGGGATAAAGCTTCTTCCACCACCACCCCTTTTAAAATTTTTTCCAGGGTTACTTCAATGAACAAATCACACCTGATGGAAGGTCCAAACCACCACTACAAGTATGGGGATAAAGCAACCAGAGTCACAACAACAGAGAACACACAACACACTCAACACACTTCAATAACACCTCCTGAGGGGCCAGGCCCTGGACAGTGTATGACCCCTTTTTAATATAGTAGTGTTTGTAGGTGCAGGACACATAATAAGCTGTTGAAACACATAAGGGAGAGAAAATTAGCCAAAATGATGAAACAGAAGAATTCTCAAAAGAAATTCCAGGAAGAAATGACAGCTAGAGAATTGCTCAAAACATATATAAACAATATATCTGATCCAGAATTTAGAATAATAATTATAAGATTAATAGATGGGCTTGTAAAAAGCATAGAAGACAGCAGAGAATCTATTGCTGCAGAGATAAGGAACTAAGAAATTGTGATGACGAATTAAGAAATGTTGTAAATTAAGTGCAAAATAAACTGGATGCAGTGACAGCAAGGATGGAGGAAGCAGAGGGGAGAATAAGTGAAATAGAAGATAAAATTAGGGAAAATTATGAAGCTGAGAAAAAGGGACATGAGAAAATACTAGACCATGAGGGGAAAATTAGAGAGCTAGGTGATTCAATGAAGCATAATAATGTCCATATCATAGGAATTCCAAAAGAAGAAGAAAGAGAGAAAGGGGCAGAAGGTTTACTTGAACAAATATAGCTGAGAACTTCCCTAATCTGGGGAAGGAAACAGACATCCAAATCCAGGAGTCACAGAGAACTCCCTTCAGATTTAACAAGAATAGGTCTTCACCACGGCATATCATAGTGAAACTGGCAAAATACTAAGATAAAGAGAGAATTCTGAAAGCAGCTAGGGACAATGGGCCTTAACCTACAAGGGTAAACACAAAATGATAGTAGCAGACCTGTCCACTGAAACTTAATAGGCCAGAAGAGAGTGGCAGGAAATATTCAATGTGCTAATTAGGGAAAATATGCAGCCAAGAAGCCTTTATCCAGCAAGGCTGTCATTCAGAATAGAAGGAGAGATAAAGGATTCCTCAAACAATCAAAACTGAAGGAGTTAATGACCACTAAACCTGCCTGCAAGAGATCCTAAGGGGAACGCTGTGAATGGAATGCTGAAAACTATAAAGGACCAGAGACATCACCATAAGCATGAAACCTACAGATAACACAGATACTAAATCCATATCTTTCAATAATAACTCTGAATGTAAATGGACTAAACGTCCCAATCAAAAGACATAGGGTATCAGAATTGATAAAAACAAGACCCATCTATTTGCTCTCTATAAGAGACCCATTTTAGACCTGAGAACACCTTCAGATTGAATGTGAGGGGATGGAGAACCATCTATCATGCTACTGGAAGTCAAAAGAAAGCTGAAGTGTCCATACTTATATCAGACAAATTAGATTTTAAACTAAAGTCTGTAACAAGAGATGAAGAAGGGCATTATATCATAATTACGGGGTTTATCCATCAAGAAGAATTAACAATTGTAACTATTTATGCCCTCATTTTGAAAGAACCCAAATATATAAATCAATGAATCACAAACATAAGCAATTATATTGATAAGATAACCACAATTGCTGAATACTTAAACAAATGGACTGATCATCTGGGCAGAAAGTCAATAAAGAAACAATGGCCTTGAATGATACACTGGACCAGATGGACTTGACAGGTGTCTATTCAGAACTATTCATTCAAAAGCAGCAGAATAAACATTCTGCTCGAGTGCACATGAAACATTCTCCAAGATAGATCACATACTGGGTCACAAAAACCCCTTAATAAAAATAAAAGAATTGAGATCATATTATGTATATTTTTAGATCACAATGCTATGTAACTTGAAAGCAACCATAAGAAAAAATATGGAAAGCCTACAAATGCATGGGGGTTAAAGAATATCCTACTAAAGAGTGAATAGGTTAACCAGGCAATTAAAGAAGAAATTTAAAAATGAATGGAAGCAAATGAAAATGAAAATACAACAATCCAAACCCTTTGGGATGCAGCAAAGGCAGTCCTAAGAGGAAAATACATTGCAATCTAGGCCTATCTTAAGAAACAAGAAAAATCCCAAATACAAAATCTAACCACACACCTAAAGGAACTAGAAGCAGAACAGCAAAGAAACCCCAAGGCCAGCAGAAGAGAAATAATAATATTAAAGCAGAAATAATATAGAATCAAAAAAAAAAAAAAAGAAAAGAAAAGTTAGAACAGATCAATGAATCTAAGAGCTTGTCTTTTGAAAAAAATAAATAAAATTGATAAACCCCTACTCAGACTTCTCAAAAAGAAGAGAGAGAACTCAAATGGATAAAATCATGAGTGAAAGAGAGGAGATCACAACTAACACCACAGAAATACAAACAATTATCAAAGAATACTATAAAATGTATATGCCAGTAAATTAGACAACCTGGAAGAAATGGACAAATTCCTAGACACCCAAATACTACCAAAACTCAAATGGGAAGAAGTAGAAAATTTGAACACACCCATAACCAGTGAAAAATTCAATCAGTTATCAAAATCTCCCAACAAATAAGAGTCCTGCACCAGATGGCTTCCAGAGGAATTCTACCAGACATTTTTCTTTATTTTATTTCATTTTTTCATCAAAACATTGGTTATTAGTTTATTTTTTAAATATAATTTATTGTCAGATTGGTTTCCATACAACACCCAGTGCTCATCCCAACAGGTGCCCTTCTCAATGCACACCACCCACTTTCCCCTCTCTCTCACCCCCATCAACCCTTGGTTTGTTATCAGTATTTAAGAGTCTCTTATGGTTTGCCTCCCTCCCTCTCTGCAACTTTTTTTCCCCCTTTCCCTCCCCCATGGTTCTCTGTTAAGTTTCTCAGGATCCACATATGAGTGAAAACATATGGTATCCGTCTTTCTCTGACTGACTTATTTCACTTAGCATAATACCCTCCAGTTCCACCCACATTGCTGGAAAAGGCCAGATTTCATTCTTTCTCATTGCCAAGTAGTATTCCATTGTATATATAAACCACATCTTCTTTATCAATTCATCAATTGATGGACATTTAGGCTCTTTCCATAACTTGGCTACTGTTGAAAGTGCTGCTATAAACATTGGGGTACAAGTGCCCCTGCATCAGCACTCTTGTATCCCTTGGGTAAATTCACAGCAGTGCTATTGCAGGGTCATAGGGTAGATCTATTTTTAATTTTTTGAGGAAACTCCACACTGTTTTCCAGAGTGGCTGCAACAGTTTGCATTCTCACCAACAGTGCAAGAGAGTTCCCATTTCTCCACATCCTCGCCAGCATCTATAGTTTCCTGATTTGTTCATTTTAGCCACTCTGACCACTGTGAATTGGTATCTCAGTGTGGTTTTGATTTGTATTTCCCTGATGAGGAGTGATGTTGAGCATGTTTTCATGTGTCTGTTGGCCATTTTCCACAAGATATTTAAAGCAGAGTTAATACCTATCCTTCTCAAGCTGCTCCAAAAAATAGCAACAGAAGGGAAGCTTCCAGACTCATTCTATGAAGCCAGCATTACCTTGATTCCCAAAGCAGAGACCCCACTAAAAACGAGAATTACAGGCCAATATCCCTGATGAATGTGGATGCAAAAATTCTCAACAAGATACTAGCAAATTGAATTAAACAGTATATTAAAAGAATTATTCACCATGATCAAGTGGGATTCACTACTGGGCTGTAGGGCTGGTTCAATATTTGCAAACCAATCAATGTGATATATTACATTAATAGAAGAAAAGATAAGAACCGTATGATCCTGTCAATAGATGCAGAAAAAGCATTTGACAAAATGCAACATCCTTTCTTACTAAAAACCCTCAAGAAAGTCAGGATAGAAGGAACATAACTTAACATCATAAAAGCCATATATGATGAGCCCCCTGCTAATATCATCCTCAATGGGGAAAAACAGAGCTTTCCCCCTGAGATCAGAAACATGACAGGGATGTCCACTCTCACCACTGTTGTTTAACATAGTGTTGGAAGTGCTAGCATCAGCAATCAGACAACAAAATGAAATAAAAGGCATCCAATTTGCAAAGAAGAAGTCAAACTTTCAATCTTCACAGATGACATGATATTCTACCTGGAAAACCTGAAAGACTCCACCAAAAGCTGCTAGAGATGATACATGAATTTACCAAAGTCTCAGGGTACAAAGTCAATGTACAGAAATTGGCTGCATTTCTATACACTAATAATGAAGCAACAGAAAGAGAAATCAAGAAATTGATCCCATTTACAATTGCACCAAGCACCATAAAATATCTAGGAATAAACCTAACCAAAGATGTAAAAGATCTATATACTGAAAACTATAGAAAACTTATGAAAGTAATTGAAGAAGACATAAAAAAATGGAGAAACATTCCATGCTCATGGATTGGCAACGCAAATATTATTAAAATGTCAATACTACCCAGAGCAATCCACACATTCAATGCAATCCCAATCAAAATTGCACCAGCATTCTTCTCAAAGCTAGAACAAACAATCCTGAAATTTATATGGAACCACAGAAGACCCTGAATAGCCAAAGTAATGTTGAAAAAGAAAACCAAAATGGTAGCTATTACAATCCCGGACTTTAGCCTCTACTACAAAGCTGTAATCATCAAGACAGTATGGTATTAGCACAAAAACAGACACATAGACCAATGGAATGGAATAGAGAACCCAGAATTCGACCCACAAATGTATGGCCAACTAATTTTTGACAAAGCAGGAAAGAGCATCCAAGGGAAAAAAGACAGTCTCTTTAGCAAAGATGCTGGGAGAACTGGACAGCAACACTCAGAAGTTTGAAACTAGACCACTTTCTTACACCATACAAAAACATAAACTGAAAATGGATGAAAGACCTAAATGTGAGACAAGAAACTATCAAAACTCTGGGGGGAGAAAGCAGGTAACAACTTCTTTGACCTCAGCCACAGCACTTTCTTGCTCAACACATCTCCAAAGGCAAGGGAATTAAAAGCAAAAATGAACTATTGGGACCACATCAAGATAAAAAGCTTCTTCACTGCAAAAGACATTGTCAACAAAACTAAAAGACTGCCAATGGAATGGGAAAAGATGTTTGCAAAAGACATATCAGATAAATTGGTTAGTATCCAAAATCTATAAAAGAACTTACCAAAGTCAACACCCGAAAAAAACAAAAAATCCAGTGAAGAAAAGACATGCATAGACACTTTTCCAAAGAAGACACTCAGATGGTCAACAGAAACACGAAAAGATGCTCAACATCACTCCTCATCAGGGAAATACAAATCAAAACCACATTGTTCAGATATATTGCTTACATCTGTTTTGAGCAAATACCTGGCTGAGATTTCTTCTTGATCTTTTTTTTTTTTAAGTCTATTTATTTATTTTGAGAGAGAGAGAGACAGAAAGAGAGAACAAGTGAGGGAGGAATGGAAAGAGGAAGAGAGAATGAATCCCAAACAGGCTCCACAGTGTAACCACAGAGGCTGATATGGGTCTTCATCTCACAAACCATGAGATCATGATGTAAGTCAAATTCAAGAGTTGGACGCTTAGCCAACTGAACCACGCAGGAACCCCTATCTTTTGGGGGCGAATTCCTCCATCTTGTCATTTTTTTCTAGGTTTCTCTCTTGTGTGTGTGGTGAAAACTTGTTATGTTTTCTGCTCCTGAATATGATGTTATATTAAGAAGGGGTTATACACTGTTCAGGGCCTGATGCTTCAGGAAATGTTTCTGGTGTATGATATGTGCACTCTGTCTGCTGTTGTGACTTGGCTGCTCTTTCCCCCAACTTTAGTCCTCTGCAGATTTCCTCCCACTCCTTGCTTGCAGTGGGAGTGTTTGGACCTTTAACTAGATGTGCTTTGATTTGTTAAAATAAGCCTGATTAAAAAACAAAAACCGAAAAAACCCTGATTCAAACAAGAGAAATGGAAACAAAGCAAAAGAAAACAAAACAAAACAAAAAAACAAAGATAAAAAGCCTATAAGCCTGTTTCCAAAGGAAAAACAAACAAAACAAAACAAAAAGAAACTGAAAGCCTGGTCCTATTTCCATCAGAACCAAAGCTATTGCTTTGGAGCACTCTTTGATCAGTACATTTGGCGCTTGGTGCATGCTGGGGGCCTGTGTTGGTCTTCTGGGGCAGATGCCCACTGTGCTGGCTCACAGTCAGACCTGTCCTAGGAAAGATGCCCCTGCAGGGCACAGGGGAACGGGGCTTGTTGTAGGTGGCTCTAGCCTCCAGTGGGGGCACTATGTTGCCCACTGAAGTCCCGCCATGCTGGTGGGCATCACCCCAGTCTCTTGTCCCCAGAGGGGGAAGCTAGCACCTGCTGCTATTCAGGAAGACTTCACAGAAAAACAAACAACCTCTCCCTTGTGTCTCAGGCCCCTGTCAGATCCCTGCCCTCATTGTGTCTGTGCCTGGGCCATCACATCTGGTGCCACAGTTTTCCTGTGTTTTATCTCTGGCACATGGTTGGGATTCAAAAGTCCAAATCTTAAAGGACCTGGCAAGGCACAGACCCACTCCCCTCCTCTGTTTGTTTGTTTGTTTGTTTGTTTGTTTGTTTGTTTTTAACTTTTAAAATTTATTTTTGAGAGACAGAAAGAGACAGAGCATGAATGGGGGAGGAGCAGAGAAAGAGGGAGCCACAGAATCCGAAGCAGTCTCCAGGCTCTGAGCTGTCAGCACAGAGTCCAACACGGGGCTCGAACCCACGAACTGTGAGATCATGACTTGCGCCGAAATAGGACGCTCAACCGACTGAGCCACCCAGGCTCCCCTCCCCTCCTCTGTTTGAGAGCCTTGTGGCACTATGTCTGGTGCTGTTATGTCCCAGAAAAAATTCACATGGCCACACAGGTGCCTGGAGTTTCTGATCAAGTACAGTGAAAAGCAGCAACCAGGTTTTCTGCCCTCTGCTTAGACTTCTGTCCCTTGCTAATGAATAGCCACTCAATAGTGCTGGGTCTTTTGTCCTTGGAGAGATAATATACCCTTTCCAAATGTATTCCAGGAAGGGGAATATTCTCTCCCATTGCAACTCAGGAGATCCCTACACCCTGCTGTCCACTCCCGGGCCTCCACCATTCTTTTCCCCAGGAGTACTGCTGCCCACCCAGCTCCAGTCTGGAAAATAGCACAAACTTCCAAAACCTCAGAATTTGAGCTCCACTGTTTATAAAACTTACAATAGTTCATTCCTCTTGATTCCCCAGTAAGTGTTTTTGAAGAAGTGTTTTTCTTCTGTGAACCCAACACACCGCTCTTTTTCCTTCCCTTTCTCTGTCTCTCTCCTCTCTGTGAAGAGGGCTGCCTCCCCTCCATGGCACCGTGGCTTTTCTCCACCAATTCATGTCTCTAAACCTTATACCTGTCTTATTCTCACCCTTTAGTTGTGCAGATTGTTCTTTTAATCCTCAGATTGATTCCCTAGATGTTCAAAATGGTTTCATGTTAATCTAGCTGTGTTCAAGGGTTGAAGAAATTCCAAGGTCCCACTCCTCCTCTGCCATCATAACTCTCCCTTGAAAGTCTCTTTTTCTTTTTTTTTTTTTTTTTTTTTTTTTTTTATTTATTTTTGGGACAGAGAGAGACAGAGCATGAACGGGGGAGGGGCAGAGAGAGAGGGAGACACAGAATCGGAAACAGGCTCCAGGCTCCGAGCCATCAGCCCAGAGCCTGACGCGGGGCTCGAACTCACGGACCGCGAGATCGTGACCTGGCTGAAGTCGGACGCTTAACCGACTGCGCCACCCAGGCGCCCCTGAAAGTCTCTTTTTCTAATGTAAGGAAATATATCCATAAGTTCCTGGAATTAGGACAAAGGCATTCTTGTTGAGCCATTGTTCCACAATAACTTATGAAAAAATACTTTCTAAATTAAAAGCAAAATGTAAATGTTAAATTTTATTATTTTCATGTCAAGTAACCAAAGAATCACTAATAAGATATAGACACTAAAGGGTAATATTCATTGTCTTGTTTAACTTGATATTATGTTCACTGCTATTTTGGATTTCAGAGAAATCCTAATAATGAATGTGTGGGAAAATACCATGGTTCTCACTCTATAGAAGCGGAAATAGGTACAGTTTGTTCTAGTCACTTGCTTAGGTTGAATGTGTAATTAGAGACAGATTAGAGCTAAAACCCAGATTCCTAAAACCTAGTCAAGTGTATTATTCATTATTCTCCAATATTTTTCTTAAGAGAAAAAAAAAATACATCAACCATTAGAGCTAGAAAAGATGGTCTAAGAAGTCTGAGCCCAAAAACACTAGTTAACTCTTCAAGTCAGGACATATGGCATATTTATCTTTGCATCTGCAGGAGTAAACAGTGACTGGCTCATAGTAGGTGCTTAAGTAAAGTATGATAGGGAATAATGATGAACTGAAAATTTGGATTATACACATAAGTTTGTCTGTAATTTTTCCTATACATTTGATTTATTTAGTACTGATATGTGATGTTTAGTGCAACTGAAATATTAACTTAAAAGGGAATTATTAATACTTACAGATATTTTACTTCGCTTTCCTGATTGGACACCTTCCTATACATTTATTTCCTGCTGGCATCAAAACATGAAAAATCAAAGTCAGAGTAAAACCGAAAACAAAAACTAAATAATCCTTACTAGATATTTCATGTTTAGCTAAGATTCTGTAACATCACCACTTCCTCACCAGGTAGTTATGATGGAGAGTTACTTCAAAGATTCTCTATATTTACTTGTAATTTATTTGTGTTGAAAATAAGATCAATGCAAATTTTAGGATTTTAATAACAGACCAAATTGTTCAGTGAACCAATTTCTCTACCTTCTCTGTGATTTTCACTGCAGGCAACAAAGAGCTATTTAAGGGTGTGTTACATATTCCCCCATGAATTCTCTGTGCCAATCTGTAGTATATTGTATGTTGTATGACTTTGTTTCCTGCAGTCTTCCTATTTTTGAATGCCTTTAACACCTCTGATCGTTAAAGCACAGTATACTTTATTATTTCTCTGATTTGGACATTGGCCCCAAGACTTGCTTTGGCAAGTAGATTATGGGTGGTTGTAGTGTCTTCAGAAAGTATAAATGTGCTTGTATAGTATGACCTGGTCCTTTCACTTCTGCTATTCTAGAGAACATACCTTAGGTAGCCTCATAACCAAGCAAGATAAATACACATAACACAGACATGGGCCCCATCCACAGACTGGATCTAAGCTGAATGTAACCACTGACTGAGGCACATTTGCCCATTCAGTGGCCCAGCTGGTATTACCCAAGCTTCTTCCAATTCACATATCTGTGAACATGAAAAAACATGTTTGCTATAATAAACCACTGAATTTGGGTTGATTTTTAAAGAGCATTTTTGCTTTAAAAACTGACCGATGAATCAACCTTTCCAAATTAAATTCAAAGTTTACCCAGGCTGGCTAGTAAATTCCTATCCTCATTCCTCTCTCTCTTCCCATAGTCTATGACCCTAGCTTCTGTTAGAGCAAAGCTACACCTCATTTGCTTTTAAGATCTCTTCCTCAAAATGTTGAGGGAAAAAGCTGACATTTAGAGGTAATTTGAATGTTAACTGTAGTGAAAGAGCTATTATTTGCATTCTTTTTATTTTTCTTTTCATGAAAGTCTGAAAATTACCTAAATAATGAGTTATATTTCAGGTTATGACTGCGTGGTATGCAATATCTTGCTCAATATATTGCCTTTTTGCTATTTATGACAAAGTAAAGAGTGATCTCCGGATTTAGAATGTCAGTCTTCTCCTCATTGTTTGAATTTTCCAAAGTTCTATCTTCCTGCCTCATGAAGTGAGCCAAGGAAGAAAAATGACAAATGAGAAATATTGATCCAGCATGAATGTGTTATACATTTGCTTCACCATTTTTTAGTCCTTGTTCAGGCTTTACACTGTGTGGAGTATAAATAATGTAAAAATATCTCTATCATTTTAGGTCATAGATTATTTTATTATATTGAATACTGCTTTTTAATGATTAGAATAAAATTTCTACTAATTTGTCTGTATATTCACCATTATAAATCCACTGATTATATATGTTGACTATTGATCTGCAAAGACTTTTCTGTTTGCTGGGACACAATATGTCCATGTTTTGTTGGTGATTCTTCAATGTAGACTAACAAAGTCATATGCAAATCATTTGATTCCAAGGCAGCATTTGTATTTTTTTGTCATAAAAATATTAATCTTCTTCCCATATTATAGCTATTACTTTTCTCCTATGCCCTAAAAGGCCCATATCTAATGTATATCAAATGCTAGTTTGGAAGCCCTTAATCCTTAACTATCTGATTCAAAGATACTAATTCTCTCAAATATTTTTGGTAAATTACAGTAATATAACTTATTTTTGCAGTAGGTTCTATTTGCTTCTAGAAGATTCCAGGTAAAGGAAAGATCTTATATCTTATTGTTTATGTTCAGATTTCACACATAATCTCTGTGAAATGGTTGGATTATCATATGCTTTAAAACTCTCTCACTAATCAAGCATGAGAAGCCAAAAAAATTTATACTGCACAGATGGGCAGTTAATTTCTTTCCCATTGAGCTTGCAATGTGCTCCATGATGTTGCAGCAGCTGTGATGAGAATGGTGGATGTCCCCAATCTATGCTTCATTTAACTTCAGGAATTCTAAAAGATTGCATTGTGTAGAAAATAAAAATGTATTTTAAAGCAATGGGGCTTGGTGTCCTGAAGCAGCATTTCTTTTTTAACAACTGAAGTTTTAGCGCAAATGTTGGCACTTGTATATTTCTTTCTTTTGACAACTTTACCATCAAATTAGGTTGTATTTCATCACTAAATACATACTGTCGACCTAGTCCTAGACACTTTATGAAAATCAATGGGGTTTTGATGCAGGGAATGGAAGAATTGTATGGGAAATATTGTGTTTCTATTGTTTACCACTCGTTTATTTTTCACAGACACTGATAATACCACATTATATTTGTATAGTACTTTTTGTACTCAAAAGCATTCCACTGTCAAATGGGAATAAAAATGTTTGTCCTGCCTTCTTCACAGAGCTGATGATGTGATTACCTGATATAAAGGAAATGAAAAAAATGCTTTCTAAAGTAAAGAGTACTATGAGTGGGATTATCATTGTCATCATGCCTGAGGAGAATTTTATAGTCAGTAAAAAAATGTAGAGGCTTTCAAGTAAGACCTGACTTCAGTTCTGTTGCTATAATATGTGTAAAAGTTGGTAATTTCATTACTTTTACAGTGAACCTATGTTTTTTGTGTAAAAAAATTAAATTAGAAACCAACAAGGTGTGTGTCTGCATATGTGTATGTGAACACACTTTAAAATTATAGTTTATATGCGAAAAAAGTGCAAAGTTTGATGTTGGGTTAATATATGATAGTAATTTAAAAATTTAGACACCATAAAAGCCATTATTTAAAAGTATTAAGTCGGGGCACCTTGATGGCTCAGTTGGTTAAGCGTTCAACTTAGGCTCAGGTCATGATCTCATGGTCTTGAGTTTGAGCCCCACATTGGGTTCTGTGTTGACAACTCAGAGCCTTGAGCCTGCTTCGGATACTGTGTCTCCCTTTCTCTCTGCCCCTATCCTGCTAGCACTCTCACTCTCTCTCTCTCTCTCAAAAGTAAATAAATGTTTAAAAATAAAAAAGGAAATAATCTCTGTTAAATTTCAAATTTCTGGAGAACACTTAAGACTTGACCATATCATCCTCTTCCAGTCTTCAAGAATTGGTCAAGTCACTTCAACCCCAAGAAGAAAAAAGGTTATTCAGTCTTTATGATAGTGAAAGATTTGAACTACCATGACGATGGACATTGTTAGAATTTCGAATATACCTAGTTATGGTCCCTTTTGAGCCTTCCTCCAACGTAACCACAATGGTAAAATGTAGTTGTTATTTTCTTTGATTTCCTTTTTTTGAGACCTGTTTTGCCTTTAAACTTTTCTCTCCACATAATGGAGAGGAAATCAAGGGTTCATTTTTCCATAGAAGGTGCTCACTAATTTTTTATATTCCTTTAGTTGTAATCAATTCCCTTTCTTGTTTTCTCATTTCCACAAGTCTCAAGGGGACATAGACCAAGGTCTTCTTTTAGAAAACAAAAACAAAAACAAAAAAACCAGTCCTACTATCTTTTCTTTCATCTTCCCTTACATTCCAGGCTCAAAGGTCTGGAGTTGATGGATTAAACCCCTTTCTTCTGTGGTGTGGAGTATATGCTTAGATCAATCATTGTATCCTCTCCCTCTTCTCAGTTTTCTATTTACCAATCAAGCTTTAGGCTTTATTATTTCCTTACTCTCTGATGCAACTATTCTCTTATTTGTTTACATGCTTAATGTCTATCTCCCCTTTTCTTCCAACTAAAATGTAAAGTCCAGAAAGGCAGGGGTTTTCATATATTTTTTCCTATTTCTCAGAAGAGTGCTAGTAAGTGGCAGTTACAAAATAAGTAGTTGACGTAAAAATAAATCAGTTATTAAATGCAAATCTTGGATTTCAATTTAAAGAAAAGGCATATTTCCAGACTTTGGCCTGCCCATTATAGTCATTTTCATGTTCTGTCTAAGAACACTGGAACTCTACCATAGAGTTAAGCCAAATCTCAGCTAATAATAAATGACTGCTTTACTTTCTTTGTGATTTTCTCTTTCAGGATGCTTGCAGTTTATGCCAACTAAAAGTGGTAGGACAAAAGATCAAGATAATACCACATTGATATTACTACCTAATAGTACATCAATCCATTATTTTCAAAAATAACATAATTTTCCTGATGACAAAAGAAATTATAATCATTTTATAAAACAAATAAAAAAATTAAAGTGTAGGAAAAGTACACATAATCCCAATACAGGGGAAAGACAAAATACTTTTTATTTCAGGAATTTTTCCTAGGAATATTTTCAATGTCAAGTTAGGTTCATAATTTTTGTTTTTATAATTATTCACTCCATAATATCAGGAATGCTATGCCTTGTCATTTGCTTTAGATAAAATTAATTGTAAAGTTTGCATAGGGCACCAAATTACCAGCCTTACTGTATTTCAGTTAATTCCTTAATGTTAGAAAATTGTTTTTTTGTTTGTTTGTTTTATGCTCTCATTTTCATAGTTTGTTATCAATGTTTAATTAGAAATTATCTAGGAAAAACTCCTTGATCTTACAGAGAGTAAAGATTAGGTCCATGTAGATTGAAGTTAACTACCCAAGCATCATAGTTTCAGAAACTTGGAATTTGAACTCAAGCTTTTACATCTTATTCCAATAGTCTTTAAAAAAATGCACATAAGGGATGCTTGGGTGGCTCAGTTTGTTGAGCATCGGACTCTTGATTTCATCTCAGGTCATGATCCCAGGATGGTGATATCAAGCCCCGCATCATGCTCCACACTGAGCATGGAGTCTGCTTAAGATTCTCTTACTCTCTCTGCCTCTCTCTCTCACTTGCTTGCTCTCTGTCTCTAAAAAAAAAAAAAAGTGCACATCGTCATGAACAATAAGTGGCATACTTATTTTTAACATTAAGTTAAATTGTTCTCTGTGGGGTTTTTTTGTTTTTTGTTTTTGTTTTTTTATGTTGAAGAAACCAGTGAAGGTAATACTGGAAACCTCTTATAACTGTTGGGGAAGTTTTGAGTCAAATTTTTTCACATCAAGATTTTTATTTTTAATGAAAATATATAATAAAAATATATTTATAAAATTAATTGTGTTTAAAATAAGCCAATAAAAATATGACTACTCAGAGATTTTGAAGGGGGTGGCTTCTGTTCAGCCAGGTGGCCAAGCATGTTTGGGAATGTCAGGAGAGACCACCTTGTAAGAGAAGACAGAAAGGAGGGTTATAGGCACTGCAGTAAGCCTGTATTAGTTCCTCAGCCTATGTCTCATAGCCATGGATGAAGAATGGTATTATCCTGCTATATGGAATGCATAAGAATTCATGGATGAGGAAAAGAATAACCACATTCATTTTAAAATGAATATGTTCGGTTATATGTACATGTGTATGTGAGTGTATATAATGTTTGTATATATATAAGAAAGTTATGCATACATATTTATACATATTACCAACAACAACAACAACAACAAAACCCTTATGTTTAAAAATACTGATTTAGATAGAATAAATATGTATTTTGCTTTAATAGTGTTATACTATTTTAGTTCCACTGGATATTACTTAATAAATTTTGAAGGGAAATGAAAATGAAGAGAGATTCTAGAAAATCGATTGTAAATAATAATTTAAAAGAAAACACTAAATGTTGAGGTCTTCTTGTGTTCATTGTATTTGAAAATGAATACAGTTTAAACTAATAGTTCTTTAAATTAATTCTAAATTATAAGGAAACCCCATAGATATCATTAGGGCATACATATTATTGTTATGTGAGTTTCTCTAGATGGATGTTATAAGAATAATTACCAAAGGAACTGATGGCAATAAGGTCCTAATTTTTAAATGTTGCTGACATATTTTAATTTGTAACTTTACCTAAACTTGGGCAAGCCTGAAAGTAAATGTTGAAAGTAGTCTCCAAAGCCAAACAGGTGTTCTGGTCAATAGCTCAACTTTGTTGAAATTCAGTGAGAGTCTTGAAAACTAATTAAACATTTGAAAAAGAAACACTCCCTTATGAGAGCTTCACTTTTCCTGTGAAGCCTTTTTGGAACTGCCATATTCAGAGCCGGAAAAACTAAACACCTGCTTTTAAGGGACTCATGAATGTTTAATACTGATGAATAGATTACTCCAGTGGGATCCAGGCAAACACAGCAGATCAAGTAAACATGAAAACAAAATACTCCCTTCTCCAGAGGAATTTCCTTATGCAGCCTTCCTTCAGTCTATTTTTCTACTTAATACTTGTATTTTCTATTATTCGTGATTTCATATATATGTTATTGCATATTCTTGCAAAGCAATGAGCATATATATTAACCATAAATAAGACCATTTGAAAAGACTTTAATCACTTTCTTAATCTGTTAATAATTTACATATTATGCATTAATTAATATTTCATGTTTGAAAGTTAATTTCACGTTATTTTAGTAGCTGAAGTTAATCCTAAGGAAATCATTTTTTCCCAGTATAAAATATAATATTTTCTTTAAATAATGAATTCTTAAAAGTACCTTAAGTATGCCTAAGTAACTTTTGGAAGGGGAAGAACTATACACTCAATGGGTGATTTTATTTATGTATAAACTATGGATCCCACTTTATTTGAGCAGAATTAATGTGTATCATGTAAGCATTGTGAAAAGCTGACAAAATGCAGGATTGGAGGATTGAAAACTCCTGTATGAAATATTAGATAGATGATAGATAGATAAATAGGTAGATAGGTAGATACATACATACATCTTTACTTAGACTTACTTATAAACTTAGTACAATTTCAATCAATCAGATTATTTTGTGCTGTTTTATTTTACAATCCGTCCTCAATCTACTTACCAGCAATTTGTAATTTCAAAGGAGTAGGAGAAGGGCATTTTGAGGGTGATGGAATCACATATGTCCCAATTATAGTGGTGGTTACAGAAATCTACACATGATGGTAAAGATGCACACTAAAGAGTATTCAAATTTTCTATGTGTTCATTAGAAAATAATTAAATAATTATCATTTACAGTTTTTCAGTTGGCCAAATATGATTTTGTACCTTTGAATAAATTACTCAACTTCTCTAGCCAGAGTTTCTGAGTAACTGAGAATAATGGCATTATTTTTAAAGGACTGCTATTTCTAAAATACATCGTCTCCTTATCTCTCTCTTTCTGTCTTCTTTGGTTAGTCTTATTTATTTGGTAGGTATAGAGAGATGCATTGTTTATATTTCTCAGGAGAAATTCAATTGATCCACTCGTTTCTGTTAATGCAGTCTATATAGCTACCTTGTTTTTCTCAGGGAACCAATTTTGTTGGAATCCCCATGATTTTATATAGCAGAGTGGGTGCTTTGCAAATAATGCATACAGATTAGAAGTTAACATAATTGCTAAATCTCTTTCTATAAAAATATAATGATGACAGACTAAAATATTCTAATTATACCTTTCAATGTGGAATTGATATGCCTAAATAAGCAATTTTGAAATAAGTCAAGGAGCCGTCCTAAAATTTATTAGGCCATACTGAATCATATTTTCCTAATTCAAGTATAATAAAATGTCTTAACTTTTTTTATTGACAATGCAGACATAAAAATCCCTTTTCAAAACAATGGTCCTCAGGTGTCATATATCTAAATTTAGATAGATACCCAACATGTTTATTTAGCCTTCTCGCAATTACAAGGAACCATGTGCCTCTTACTGATTTAATATGAGAGGTGTAGAATATCTCTGCAGTGAAGGGTGATTATTATATTTCTTTCATGAGAATGAAAGTCTCATAACTCACAGACATCGCAAAGCGCCTACGGAGTTTGTGAGTTATTAAGGTCAGCCATGGGAATAAAGAAGATCATCACTTTTTACCAGTGAAATATTCAATTTATTTTATGAGAAAACCTTTTTTTTTATTGATTACCAGTTCAAGAATGGCAGAAACTAATAAAGCATCCATGGACTTTTCTGTCCATCTGTCCATCATTATTGACCATTATCAGACTATGCCCTTGATTGTTTTAGCGATGGTCACACACAAAGCCATAGCAGAGAAGAATAAAGATTTCTTTCATTTAAATTTGTGAATTAAAAAAAAATTAAGTATAAAATGACTGTTCTCTGCTTTACTCATTTAATTTATCTTCAGGGAATAGGTAAGAAACAATACTGGCCTACTATGTCAGGGACATAAGGATGTAGTTTCTGGCTTTCTAATAGGCTTTCCTTCAACAGTAAAGGCAGTAAAACAAATAAATATCAAGGACCAATGAGGAATTCTTGACTCCAACATCTAAAGTACTTTGTTTAAAATATGAAATTCATCTTGATAAGCTTCTGTTTGTAAAACCCCCCAATAGAATTCTAATGCTGTGAATTCACAAAAAAAAAAAAAAAAAAAAAAAAAAAAAAAAAAAAAAGAAAAAGAAAAAGAAAAGAAAAGAAAAGAAACAAAATGAGCATGATAAAAGAACCTTACATTTCCTGAATAGCAAATGACATTGTATGGGTGAGAAAGTGTGTGTATATGTTTGTGCTCCACTCACTTAAAATGCTAAGACTATATAAAATTTAGAAAAGCATGATACCAAAGAAAATTTATGTAATCTCAGAAATCAGTGCTATTTTTTCACCAATATGCACTTATTACTTATGATAACTATTTTGTTTTTCTTGTATTCATTTATTAATTGTTGATTCATTCAACTTTTATTCATTCATTTCTTAGATAGGTCTTTATTTCATTGAGAAAAATTTCTCTCCGAGAAGTTTTTATTCCCTAGAAATAGTTCTATTCCTTATCAGTATTTCAACAATTCTTATTTTATCTTCTCAAATATTAGAATAATAATATCATTTTCTCAAATTTATCCTTTTCATAATAAAAAGTTACAAGGTCAAGATTTCCTTATTTAACTTAGTTTGAAGTTCCCTCATTGTTCTGCTTATTTCTCTTATTCAGTTTAGTTCTTGCAATGATATTCTAAAGTTGAAGTTTCTGTGTGGGGCACAGACATATGATACATGTGAATTTCAAAAGGAAATGCAATATGTAGATTGTCAAAACAAATTGAAGAGAGTTTGTTCCAGGGTTCTTGTCAACTCTTAGTTTCCCTTACATGAAGAATAATTAAAACTCAAGAGAGTAGCAGAAGGGAAGGTTGTGAAGACACTTATTTGTTAACAGGGAATAGGTTTGTTTTAGATTTTGCTTACTGCAGTCACCTGGAGGGGAGAAGCGAGGTCAGTGGAAGGAAATTTAGCAAACCAAGGGAAGTCCTGGGGCTAGGAAGAGAGATGTTCACAGCCACAAAGACTCACTCTCTTGGGTAAGAACTGTTCATGGATGTGCCAGTGATGGAGATCTCCATCTCTAAAAGCTCTCAAAAACACCGTGAAGAAAAACCTAGCTTTAAGCCTCTGACATCTTAGAACCCTCTAAGCCAGATTTTGAAGATGCTAATTCAAACAAGAATTTATTGATCCTTTTCATTCTTCCCTTCGCATATTCCTGCTCCAACAAGGGGAAGTGTTGTACTCCAGATGGTCCTAGTTGTGACTTCATTTTGATATATTACTTTAATTACAACTCATATTTTCCCTCCTGAAGGGACGTCATATTTTCTGAATGCTAGACTACATGTTTATTTTAGTTATTGTTTTCTTTGTTGTCATTATAAGTATTTCTAAACTATCTGGGTTTGAAAAAGTTAGGGGTTCACAATTTTAGTCCCCTCTATCTTTTGAAATCTACTGTTAAGGAAAATAGACCTAAAATAGCTTCTATATATATTTTTGGTTATGTTTTAGGTCATCCGTTTCTTTTACTTGATAAATTTTTTTGAACTAAAACTAATCAAAATTGCATAAACAAGGTATTCTAGCAAATTCCACTTCTCTTATACTTAATTTGTTCTCTTCTTCATGATAGTCCCTTTCTTTTTTACGTTTATCTTGTTAGTAACTCTGTGACTCCTAAAGCCTATTACTATGCTCAAGAGTTTTTAAAAGTAGTGCCACTTCTGTATTTTAGGTGTTTATAATTTATTTTTAAATCTGTGAAATCACTGTTCCTATCAACTAAATATCTCTCCTAGGTATTATCAGATATATTTTTATTCCATTCTGTTATCTTAATATCTTAACTTCCATTCTTTAAACAATGGATTCTTTTTAATCTGATGCAATTATGAAGTAGTTTTTACCTGAAGTTAAATATGTTCTTACATCTATTGTATCTTTCATCTGTTCTTCCCTATATAGGTATTTCCTATATCATTTAGAATTTTTCCAAAACATCTGTGTCATTTTTAAACTTTTGTTTATTTCCCTGTTTATCTTTTAATGACAGCAATAATATCATGGATCCCTATAAGTATAGATATGTACAGGAGTTTTCTTTTAAAGAACTTATTGCACTGATTAGGGAAAAACATATAATAAAAAATATCAAATGTATTTATTGGTTAATAGTGAAACTTTGAAAAAGCTAAAGCATCTTTTAAATTTTCAGAAATTTTTGCAGTAATATCATGCTATTCTCTAATGTTAATATTTCCAAACATATAAGAAAATATGCCAGTAAAAAGTAAGACCTTTTTTTTTTTAACCAAAAACTCAGGGACATATGTTCCTCTTGAAAATCTTCTACTTTTGACAACAAAAGTAAGAACTAACTTTGGTAAACAGTGGCCAAAGTATCCTATTCCTTTAGGTGATATCTTGAAAATTGAATGATTCTACAGTTTCTCTACAACAATCAATTAAGGTGAGCATTTCCTATTAAGAAAGTTGAATTTCAAGGGGAATTCATCACAAGCCACACTTACTTCTAAGTGTTTTGGCTGGTATATGAATGGTTCTCAGGAATGAAGAAATAAAAGAGTATGGCTACAGTTGTTGTCAAGTGTCTATTCTTGGCTTCTATGGTCTCAGTTAAGGTATCTCGTATGTATTTAGGCTTAAATTTGTTATTCTACAAAGTTTCAGAAATTACATAAAGTCTTAAATGGAGGATTTGAGTTATATATTCGTATCAGATATGATACTTATCTTTTACAATATGTCTAGGACAGTGGCTTTAAATTTTTAACTTTGTCACATAAAAAAATATACTTTTTACATCTTGACACCACACACACACACACATACACACCTGAAATGTATGTTTATGCATATAATCTTTGATACACTCTGTTAATTCTCTTTTTGTCTATTTCATTATAAATTATAATAATGGTTTTTACCAATTAAATTTATTTTGTATCCCATAATTAGTGGCAAACAACAAATTTAAAACAGTACCCCAAAAAGCCAAGGCCACAATATTTTGAGTTTGAAACCAATTTAGAAAGATAGAAGCCTATGAAGCCAAAGATAATTATACAAAAGTATAAGTTTTGTTATTAGATTCAGACAAGACCTAGAAAAGATGAAACACAGGTTTATTCAAGAATATTTCTATTGCCTTTGTCTCATCAGAACCTAGAACTCTGCATCCAACAGACTCAGCTAGGTTTCTCTGTGTAGAATTCATCCCCTAAATGAGTCCATCTGAGACTAGGCTCTTTTCTTTAGGAACTGTTAAACAATGATGTATATTGATAATATATATTATCTGTTTTGTCATTAAGCTGTCTGGTATCGAGGTGATAGTACAGTTTGGAAGTTTGGTTTCTGGAAGCTTTTTCTCTGAATGTGCTTAACCAGAAATACCTTATTAAGATGAGAGATGGGTTACTCATGATTCTCGATATTTTGACTCACCAGAACAAGTTAGAAAATTTCTTTAAAAATTGGGCTAGAGAAAAGTTACTCTTTATTTGTTAGTTTAGTTAATATTTCTACATAGTCCCTGTTTCAAAATTTTGTGAAGGATGTTTCCTTTCTGTTAAGTGGCCTTCCCAACCTACCCATGGCTAAGAACATCTTCCTTCACAACTATTTTGGGTATAAAATAAATAACTCATTCATTTGCTGTCTATCTTTTAATAATATTTTTGAATGTTTATTTTTGAGAGTGAGAGAAAGAGACAGAACATAACGGGGAGGGGCAGAGAGAGAAGGACACACAGAATCTGAAGCAGCCTCCAGGCTCTGAGCTGTCAGCACAGAGCCCAAGGCAGGGCTCAAACTGATGAACCACAGGGTCATGACCTGAGCCAAATGCTTAACTGACTGACCCACCCAGGTGCCCATTTACTGTCTGTCTTCTAGACTTATCTTCACCAGCATGAGTTTGGGGATCACCATGTTCAAAAGAGCCAGCCACATCTCTACCCTTATCAGTAAGTCTGCAGATAATAGAAATTTTTTACAAGTTTTTAATCTAATTACTGTAACAGTTCAATTGAATGGTAAGTATAAAGGTAGACTACTGACATTCTTTTTCTATGTGTTCCATGGTATTCACACACAGATATAGTAAAAAAGTATTTAAAAATTATGGAATGTGGTGTAAGTATTCCTTAGTTTTAGAATATATTTTTCAAATCAATTTTGGATCTTTGTTCTATTAAGTGGTGTAGTGTTCTGGCATTATGAAAACATACACATTTTCTCTCTTTCAGGAAGTCTTGGTTACTCAACTTTGTCTGAAATTTTTATTGTATTGTCAATGACAAATATAACCACTATTTTAATTATTTTTATTGTTTAATTCATATGTAGATATATTCTTTTTTGGAGTTTAATATACATCTACCCAAACAAGTTGAGTAAAAACTATTTTATTTAAAATTTTCTAAAAAATGTATATCCATCTTTTTAAATATATAGCATATGAATTGCACTTTAATGATTATGAAATATTACTTAATTTTTATATATCTCTGTACTCTTAATTATATTCTAATTATAAGATTATAGCTTCCAATTTAACCTTAATACAAATAGTCTAAATATACATTGGTGTCCTTTATTTTCTTCAGTTATCTCCTTGAGATAATAAAAAATGACATTAATATTACAAACACTTTTATACATTTTCCAGATTGATTTCCTGAATTTTTAAGAGTATTAAAGCAAAAAAAAAAATGTAATATCATTATTATATCATAAATTCACATAATTTTAGAGCAAATATGGCAGAAGAATGTAGAACAGCTTGGAGCTGGTAAATAATGTCTAGGTCACTAGTAGTAGGTGATAATTTCAGTAATTGAAAGGAAAAATGAATGTAGCCTGGCGTAAATTAATGTGACTGGACAGGAGAAGAGTTAAGGACACTGGCCTTCCACTAACCCTCTTTTTATTAAAAAACAGTAAACATGTTAGTCTCAGAGATTTTTTTTTTCATAAATCATAAAGTCTTGATACATTTATGTTTAAAAATAGTTCTGGTGAGATAAACTTAATTTGGAAAATTACAAGAAAGTATGCCTTAAAGAGGTACCTGTTTTAGTTATTTCATTTATAAAGTAAGTGGCCAGATGCCTGAAATAAAGTGCTCAGAGATTGAAAACCATTGTTTCCATGTGTCCAAAGCAGCAGAGAAGGGAAGTAAAGGAGAATTGAACAAACTGTTGGAGAATTCTTTGACTGGAGAAGAAAATCCACATGAAGATAAAAAGGACTTTATGATCTTTGTTTCTTCTGACCGCAGTGGGCACAGAAATAGTTGAAATTGATATTTCCCTTATTTTCCATTGATAAAAGCTACTTAATCAATGGGGTAAAAGGCCGTCTGGGTAGGAAGTTCACAAAGAGAAAATAATGTGCTAACAAGGTTCTTAACTTCTTGAAAGTTTTACAGAAAATTAAAGATTTCCCCTAACAGAGAAGAGGGGCAGGAGAAGTACTTGTAAAAGCCTTTTATTGTCAAGCCCTAAAATAATCTGGGACTAACATTCAGAAAGCATTAGTTACAGAGAAATACTTCAAAGCATATTCATTTTTAGACTTGGTTAAGACTAGAGTTTCACTTAGCAGTGATTAACAACCTAATTTAAATTTGGTATTAGAAAGGTAACCAGGCATTAGCATTTTATCAAACTATCTTCTAATGTATCCATTCTTTAAAGAGGCACAGAAAATCAGTGTTGAGTGATGATCAGTTCTAGTAATTTATTAATATTGTGTTAGAGACTAAATTACGTCTCACCCAAATTCATATGTGTAGACTCTAAACCCCAGTTCTTTAGACTTTGACTTTATTTGAAGATGAAGCCTTTAATGTGGTACTGAAAGCTTTTAAATGAGACCATTAGGGTAGGCTTTTAATCCAATCTGACTGGTGTCCTTATAAGAAGAGGAAATGTGGGTACTCAGAGAGATCCTAGAGGTGCACAAGAACAGAGGAAAGACCATGCATGGACACAAAGAGAAGGCAGAAATCTGCAAGCCAAGGACAGAGGCCTCAGAAGAAACTAAACCAACAAACTCCTGATCTTGGACTTCTAACCTTCAGAACTGTGAGAAAATAAATTTCTGTTGTTTAAGCCACCTAGTCTATGGTACTCTTTGTGGCAGCTCTAGCAAACTAATACAATATGTTTCTTGAAGGAAAAAAGAAAAAATGAGCAGTGCTAAGTAAGTGTTCTCTCTCTTATTGTTTCACAGTAGCAGAAAATCAAATGTTAGATCCATTAAACCGAAATTTCAGTCACTTTGTTTCACTTAGTATCAAATTTCTAAAGTGTCATTGTGGTGACTAGAAGATAATTAGGAAATAGTGACTTAAGAATAAGTAGTTTTACAGGACAAAGTCAAGATGGTGATAAATTCACTAGGTATATATGAGGAGGAAAACGAAACAAAACCATAAATAAACCAACAGTCTAGATTCTCTAATGGTCTCAGCTCAGTAATATTAAAAAAAATATCTTTAAATATCAGAGTTCTTAAGGAATCAGCTGGAATTTCATACAGGTGTGGCCTTAGGTAGGTTTCTTAACTGTAGTGATTCATTTTTCTTGTGCTTAAAACGTGGTATAAGAATACGCACCTCATAACATTGTCTTGTGCATGAAATGTTAGTGTACATAAGGCACTTAGAACAGTATTTGCCACAAAGTACATGATAAAAAGTGTTAAGAAATACTGATTCTGACCTGAATATTTTTCAATATTCAGTGCACATAACAGAATATTTTTCAGTGAATTAAATATTCCCTGCAGGCTAACAAATAAAATTAATAAAAATATTATTACTAATATTAACAAAAATAATAAAATAAAGTAAAGGCAATGAGATAAAAGGAACCCAGAAAGAAACAAAATAGAAAAAGTAAGAATTAGCAAGAATATATATGAAGAAGCATGAAAAAGCAGAGAACATTTCCTTCTATGAATCTGTAAATATTTCAAATGCAGAATGGCAATAAGTGCTTGCATTTTAGGCAGGGAAAATAAAAGCCATCTTAGAGTTGTGAATTTTATGATAAGATATATGGTTTTAAATATTCAAATTAATTATAACAATATCAAACCATTGTCACAATTTATCAAATAAAATATTTTTTTGCCAATCATATTGAATATTCAAACTCAGTTTCACAGACAGCCCACGTTCAATTTACATGTACTATGTGATATGTAGGACATGAGCTAGGAGAGGAAAGGCATGTTCGCTAATTAAGATGTCAACTTTTGTTTTTGATGAAGTGACATTTCTTTCTTTTTTTAACATAAATTTTATTCTGTCACTTTAAAAACTCTGCTTACCCATAAGAATGTGTCATTTTGGGGGCTATCAATATTGACATTTCATTAGTTCTTATATAGACCACATTTCATAGGTAATTTAGTTTCTTCTCTGACTTGCCTTCTCTTCTCTTGATGATCTGGACAATACCCTGAAATTTGGAATACAGAGCAACCAAAAACAGTTGAGAATGAAAGAGGAGGACAGTAAGACTTAATGACTGCTTGCATGTGTCAGTAAGGGAAATGAAAAACTCACGTGTAACACTGACTAAGTAATTACAAATAGTGGCCCCATTCATTGAAATGGATTAATACTGAAGGGAAAGCAGATTTTAGAATTGTTGAATTTGCTTGTAGAGATGTTCAACATTGATGTGGTAAGTATCCATGGGAACTGGTAGGTACATCTGTGTTGATGTGTAGGTTTCTGGATATTTAATATATCATAATGCTAGTAAATATGGTAATGGTTACTGAAGAAGAAAGGTTACCCTTTCTGAATATTATATATATATAGGTATATATACATGTATACATGTATACATGTATATATATACACTGGTAAATATGGTTACCCAAGGAAAGGTTACCCTTTCCTTGTCCAGCAAAGAACAAGGTTAAAACCGCAAGGAAATCAGTTTTAAGAGAGAAGGCAATGAACAAGTATTTTCTAAGGTGACTAAAAAGGAGCAGCCACAGAAAGGGGATTGAAGCCAGCAGTCTAGAAGAACAGAAACCAAACAAAGTGTTTCGGAGGTCAAATGTATTTCCCCTGGAGAAAAACAGAAAGCATTTGGTTGATTTGGTAAGGTTAACTAGATGTGTCTTCTCTATTTCATATCATCTTATATAGGAGAAATTCAAGTGTATTTTTGCTGCTATATTAAAGAAAAAACAGAGTGCTTTTTGTTTTATTGTAGCAATTGTTTTTTGCTCTAGTATCTGATAATTCCTTTATGATTTAATATATATCCTTTCTTTCAAATATGGGACCAAAATTGCAAATTTTTGGCTGAGCATCATCACCTAAAGGAAGTTGTCCTTGAACTCTCAAGTTTGGCTGAGTTTCCAACTCCAACTCTTCCACAGCAATTTGTCCTGCAATCATTTAAAATCATCTTCAATTTTTTGCTATGTTCAATAGACTTTAAAGAAGTAAAACATGGAACCTCAGTATACACAGAACTAAATTTTCATTTATATGCTTTCTAAAATTGAGGTTAGCTATGTCCCCCTTCTGATCTGTAAGAAAAAATATTTTTGCTCAACAAGAATTCTGCTATGAACAAACAAGTTGAATGAAATAATATGAGAATTTTCTTCATTCTTTGCATACGGAATAATAGGGCAAGAAGCAAAGCCATATAGGCTACATCTGGTGAGTCCTTTTCATTTCTTTGCTGTACTATCAGGGATCATTAGGGGCTTGATCCTCTTGGTGGTAAAAAAAAAAAAAAATCACTCCTTTAACTGCAATTCTTGATTTTGTTTTTTAATCCAAATGTACAGAATTCTTGTGAGTTTCTCTATAAAGAAAGTTTCTGACAGATCTAACATTTTTTATCTCTTTGTCTCCTATGCCAGAGTAGATTTTCTCATCTAGTCAGTAGTATTTGAAGGTCATGAGAGCTCCAAGACAGAAAACTGCATGATTCTTCCTTTCTAAACTGCTGTTGTCATCATTACTTCTCTCTAAACTGTCCATCCATTCATTTATTCATGTATTCATTTTTTTCAGAACTGCTCTATGACTTTTTACATAAGGAAAGTGGGAACAATCATATGTCAGAGTTTAAGTGATTACTAAGAATGTTTATTAAGGGAATTTAGCTAACAGAGCAGTATAGATTGCAAATATTCCAAATCATTTATATGGGTTAAATTCAATGATCTTTTCTAATCTGGCCCAGATAGGCTACACTTGTTATATATGTAACTATTTAATCACAGTGGGGAAAAACTACTTAGTTTGACCTTCATTTGAAGAGTTTGTAATTATAGAGTTGTATCATACTGTAATACGTATTTTATTTTAATGAGTTTTAAATACATATATGTATATATATATTTAAAACCATAAAAGATAAAACTAATTTTTATTAAAACTTGACTAGTATTTACCCACAGTTTCTTGAAATCAGTAACCCACCCACAGACTTGAAAAAAATCAACCTCAACCCCCTGGTATTTGGAAATGAATACAAGGAAAAAAATGTGCCAAAATATTTATAAGAAATAGTAAAACAATGGAAAAATATATAGGGGTGCCTGGGTGGCTCAGAGCACCTGACTCTTGATTTCTATTCAGGTCATGATCTCATGGTTAGTGAGTTTGAGCTTTGCATCTGGCTGTGCACTGACAGCACTGAGCCTGATTGGGATTCTCTCTTCCTCCATCTCTCTGCCCCACCCCCCACTTGCATTTTCTCTCTCATTCTCTCTCTCTATTTCTATAAATGAATGAATGAATGAATGAATGAATGAATGAATGAATAAATAAATAAAGTAAGTCACTCCTCGTTGTGACTTTCCTCTTTCCATCAATGCCCCATTCCACAGAGGTAGTCACTTAATTAATACATATCTCTTCTGGTATTGTCCTAGATATTTCTACCAAAACTATCCACAAATTGTTCCATTTTATCAATTTTAGACTGACTTCCAATTATAGCAGTTGAAATGTTTATTTCCTTACATCACTGTGTCTACCCTCTAACCATAATCGCAAAATAGTCAATCACAATCTCTTGGCCTAGTACTTGTATATTTTTTGTAAATGTTGTATATTGCATATCTTTATGAATAATTTCTTGTTGCATATCCAAGCTGTGTTCTATGATTATTTTTTTTTCTTATGCCCCTTTCTGTTATCCTTGACACTGATAATTCCTTTTCTGTGTGCTTAGTTTACTTTAAATCCCCTATAAGCTATCCCTGTCTAATAATATTGCAAAATCTACCATTATATCTGATTTCATCCAAAGCTATTTAGGAAGTTTGTCCATAACATTTACTCTTTTCTGCGGCACTGGTATCCTACCTGTGTTTGTTGCAGTTTGGAATGTTCCCCATAGGTTTGCTATTGGCTGTCATCTGGGCCTTCCCTTTCTTTTACTCTGGAAATCAATCTGTTATATTCCTTTAATTTTAACTTCTAACACCTTTATTGATTTTTTTTACTTTAGCATATAAATAATGTACTGTAAATATTGTGTGTGCACACATGTGTCTCATTCTGTTTTCTCTACTATGTAACATTCTACCCTTGTTTCCCCATTAAATAGAGCTCTTTTGGAGTTTTCTTCTGCTGATCACATTTTCTCTGTTCCTTTAATACTCTTTGTTTGGGCTCTGTGTTTTTCATATTGGAAGCTCTCTGCAAATGTCTGATGATCCTTCTGTATGCATTATATTTGAATGAAGCCCTGAAGAGTTGACTAGAATGTCTTTTTGGAAGACTCCACTCAGCTAACCTTCACCTGCCAGAGACTAGAGACATCATTAATCTGATTGTTTGTTTATATTACTAGGCAGTCAGCATAATTGTTTCAAAATAAAGGTGAGAAGAAAAAAGGAAAGGAAAGGAACAGAAAGAAAAGGAAATGAAAGGAAAGAAAAGGAAAGGAAAAAGGGAAAGGGAAAGAGAAGAAAAGAAAAGGTCAGGCGATGGACACTGACCAGGGAATTAAGTTGTGTGATTGCAACCCCCACCCTTTTTTTTTTTTTTTTTGACAGACCAACTCCAGTAGTTGGCAGAAACTTAATCTAAAATTGAATTTGTGGTTTCAATTTCTAAAGCAGTGTGAATGGGCTTTATTAATTTTGGGGTTTTCCTACGGAATTTTGAATAATTGGAAGCCCTGAGTTTTACATTCAAAAAGGATTGTGGTCTTTCCTCTGGGGTGAATAATCTCTAGACCAGTTGTTTTTTTCCAAAGCATAATGCCATAATCACTTGCCTGGAGTATAAGTGCCCGATGCCTAAATTTCTGAGATCAAGTGGAGCACATTAACAATGTGAGGGTATTTTCATTTTGGAATATTATTTCAGTCCTTCTCTGGAACAGGATTCCAAAGCTTTCTGTCCTGGAGAAATGCTTGTTTTTTTTAGAATTGGATTGAATTGGTCTTTAGGCCCAAGTACTCTTTAAACAGATGGTCACATAATTCCCCTGTTTTGGGGGGTTTTCTTCTTTCCTGCCACACCCACCTTTTGTTACATGTTTTTCCAACTTCTGAGACTGTAGAGCTACATGAGTTTTATTAATCCACTGGCTCAGGATATTTTCTTCTGTATGCACAAATTTCACCCTCCTCATTTCTACAAAATCATCTAGTCTTACAATTATTTTTAGTCTTCATGCACAGTAATGTAGTCTTACAATTATCTCCCAGTTTCATCAAAGTTGCTATTTGTGTTCTTTTTCCCCTGTTTTTAAAGTAACTTTTCAAAGAAGAAGGAGTATAATGTCTATACCTCACCATCAAATCAGGAAAGTCGTATTGCTTTTAAATTAACCAACAAGCTTTGGAGGAATTGTAGGCTGTTAAGACAAAGATATAGGAGAGTTTAGATCATTGGAATAATCAAAACTCTTTCCTCCAAGAGTGGAGAATGGTAAGAAATAATGTTTCAGATTGAAAGAATTCAGTAAAGGAACCAAAAATGATCTTCTGCCTCATACACAAAACAAAGTTCAAAAGAAAGAAAAAATAAGATTGGAGGGTGATTTAAGGTGATTTAAAATAAGGAAAGTTTTTGCATTTGATTTTGAAGTTTGGATTGCAAATCATAAAGATTTCAGGAAGTCTTTTGATCACTGAAGTGTGAAAGAGAAATATATATGTATACACATATGCATATATGCATTCATAGCCACGTAGAAACACATTTTATATGTTTAAGGTAAGATGACTATGATGGGTAATTTTATGCATCAACTTGGTTAGGCCATTGTACCTAGTTTTTGGTCAAACACCAGTCTAGACATTGCTATGATGGTTTAGTTTAGTTTAGTTTAGTTTAGTTTAGTTTAGTTTAGTTTTGAGATGTGATTAACATTTAGGTCAGTAGACTTTGAATTAAGCAGATTACTCTCCACAATGTGTATGGGCCTCATCTGATTGGTTGAAGGCCTTAAGAGAAAAGACCAAGGTCCTCAGAAGAAGAAGAAATTCTGCCAGCACTCTGCCTTTGGACTCCAGCTGCAACAACAACTCTTCCCTGGGTCTCCAGCCTACCATCAAGATTTGGGATTTGCCTTTCCCCACAATTGTGTGAGCCAAAATAAAATAAATTTTCTTTTATTATATATACACATTCAATTGGTTATGTTTCTCTGGAGAAAGTTAACTAATACAGTAACCATTGTGCTATTTATCAGAGACATGAAACATTTGTCACTATAGTAGGAGAAGTTTGGATCTCTACAGATATCAGTACATGTGCTACTCTAGATTTTAATATGGGTCTAGCATAAGTTTACAGAGCTAGAAAACTTCTCCATCTTTCCCTACAGATCCCTAAGCCCTTTGGGCAGCGCAAACTGACAAGGGGATATAATAGTGTGATGTCTCTGCATTATGCCCAATTGGCTCTTACTTGTACATCAGTCACCTGGACGGGATTTTCACTTTGTGGAAGAGTAAGGGAGTTAACCCCAACTTTAATCAAAGGGGATGGAAGGGGTGAAGGGAAGGAGAAGCATGAGTATGTTGTGGTCAGAAAGAAGACAAATGCTTCTCTACCACTCATGGCCTGCTATGGGCTGATCTCAGACACAATAATTCCTGGGTTCACTATGAAGATGCCCCATGAAACTGAGCAATTAACTGAACTTGTTTGGAAAGTGTGGATAGCCTAGAAAACATACCCTTGTATTTGTTCTACTTCCTTCCTTGCTTTACATCCCTTTTATCCCTCATCCCTGCCTTCTTGGGATTGTACTACTCAATTAACTGCTAGCACATACACTTTTGCCTCGCATTTATTTTATATGGGACTCAGGCTAAGATAGAACCCCTGGAAATTGTATAATATTTTGTCTGGGTAAACTCACAATTCTGCTCTTTAGTAAGAAATGAAGATGTATCTGTGCTGCATCTGAGATGAATACGATAAACAGTAAAATGTATAAACTTCAATTACACCCAATTGGTAGGCTTCATTGAATATAATGAATTGATGAATAAAATATGTCATTTATTGTAGGAAAACATGAATAATAAGAATGTTGTTTGAACTATGATTTTTTTTAACTGAAAGTATCAATAGATTTTGAGAAATGCATCTTTATTTTTTTTTATTTTTTTTTTAACATTTATTTATTTTTGAGACAGAGAGAGACAGAGCATGAACGGGGGAGGGTCAGGGAGAGGGAGACACAGAATCTGAAACAGGCTCCAGGCTCCGAGCTGTCAGCACAGAGCCGGACGCAGGGCTCGAACTCACGGACCGCGAGATCATGACCTGAGCCGAAGTTGGCCGCTTAAGCGACTGAGCCACCCAGGCGCCCCAAGCAATGCATCTTTAAAGGTAATAAAATTTGCAGTAGTGGAAGAATAGATCAATTTCAAAGGGTATCTCCTGCATGTTTTTCTTACATTTTGTTATTCTAGCTGAGAGTTAAATATAAAGATGGAATTCAAATTCCAATATCTCATTCTCCAGAAAAAAAGCATAATTCTGTGAGTGTATAGTCTATAGTGCTAATAACCATTTAATTCATAGGCACTCACTATGCTAGAAGACAATTGCTTTTTTTCCCAGATATTAGTGACAATTCCCAGAATAATAATGTTATCCCTGGGAGTTAAATAATTCCAATTTTTAGATCCATGCTTATGAAAAGATTTATAAGGGTTATTTACATTAACATAAAAATGTGGAGAAATAAATTTTGATTTTGGTGACTAAAGTCAATCTCAGAATTAAATCTTTGATGATATATGTTATGGGTACCAATACTAGCTCACACCTTTAGCTTCTCAATCTCACTATATCCATCTATACGTAATATTTTTCTGAATATCTTGAGTCTTTTTATTTTTAAAAACAAAATCTACTTTCTAGAACCACTTCTTTTCCCTGCCTTTAACCCAAATTGAAGTTTCCCCACTTAGTCCTTTGGTTCAAGGTGGCTAAGTTCTATGTACTTTAGCTAAAGTGTCTCAATTTTTAAATTTACTTGCTGAACAAACAGGGTATCAATGAGTAAGTGTGCCTGCCTTCTGCGGTGAGATTAAAAGTAAATGTGTGAAATTGAAATATTTTTGTAATTCCATAATTGAATTTTAATTTCAATCTGTGAAACATTTTATTCTAACATGATTATACATCTACATTGAATCTACAACACAATATATGACTCTACAGAACACATGTTTGTTATGCAAAGGTCATTTTATATTACATATAATTAGCAGTGATGCTTCCAGTTGCTCACCATCTTATTTTTTAAGAAAGGGAGAGAGGGTGTGAATAGGGGAGGCGCAGAGGAAGAGGGAGAGAGAGAATCTTAATCAGGCTCCAATCCCAACACAGAGTCCAACATGGGGCTTGATCTCATGATGGTGAGATCAGTACCTGAGCTGAAATTGAGAGTTAGACACTTAACCAACTGAGTCACCCAGGTGCCTCACTCACCAACTTTTGTATAATTTTTCTTTCCCTTTATTATTTCTCTGAACCATATACCTCCTTAATAGGATCACTTTTGTTCAATAAAGCAATTATTTCCAAAGATTTTCCTGAAAATATGTTTAAAGAACATGTTTTTTTTTGTTTGTTTTGTGTGTGTGTGTGTGTTTTTTTTTTAGGTTACATAAAGACAAATGTAGTACAACACGTAAAAAGGAAAAATGCATAGGCATTGGGGAGTATCTTAACAAGCAATTTGAAATTTTGATATTTTCTTTTCTATAGATAATAGGAGAGGCAATATAGGCTTTTGATGGAAATGTGACATAATTTCATCTGAACTTGAGAAAGCTAACCCGGTATCCATTCAATGAGTGAGTAGACAGCATAGCAATGGGGTGATCAAATGATAAACTAAAGAAATTGTTCAGGTAATGGGGAGTTTTTGAACTGGGAAGCAGGAGATAAGGATGTCCGATAGGATATGACCTCCACATTTCCTGCTCATAGAAATCAGTTCAGCGTTTGGAGAACCTCTACTCCCACGGTTGCGTTTATTATGCCAATTTTAAAGTTGGTAGCATTTGTTTTTTGAGTTTTCCATGAGGCTGCCCATCACTCCTCATCATTTTGGTGATAAGATCCCTTATTTTCCCATAGTATTAAATCCTGATCTAAGAAAATATGTGATAAACTTAATTCATAAATAATAGGTGAATAACAAATAATGTTTACTGTATCATCTTTCTTTAATATAAGAAGGAATATTTATAATTGTTAATGACGTGTGGACCTCTTAGGTGTCATCTAGCATATGAGATGATTTTTAAGGGTGTAGTCCTAACGTTTCCCCTTAAAATAGCACCACATAGGTGACAGCCTATTTTAGCTATGTGTAATGTGTATCATATCAACACAATAAATTTAAACAAATAATGAAATGGGAAATAAGAAATCTGACTTTTCAAGTCACCTTAGATTTTGAGAACTTTAGTTCACTTCTTTAGGTCTATGGGGCCATGATCAGCAAAATATGACTCTTTAATACCCTTCCTACTTTGGAATTCTATATTTAGATCCCTTCTTAGTTTTAAGGTGGTAGGCTAGATTTAGACTAAAAAATAAAGACCATTAATATTAAGGACAGCAGTATAAGTTATATATTAAAAGGAAACTTGGTAGTTTACAAAATAAGAACAGCCAATTCAGTCATTAAGTTACCTAGAACAGAGGTAGAATTTTACATATAAAGGTATTGATAATTTAGTCAATGATTGGACAGATTTTCAAAATTATAAACAATATCACCTCCCAAATTCTAGTGATCATTTATGTCATGTTACTTTGTATCATAATAAAATACTCTATTATTTCACTCTTTACTTTTTACAGATCACATATCACTTAAAATATATTGTATTTCACCTCTTTAATTATTACTTGCTTTTCCAGTTCTTCCTGAGTTCCATAAAAGAAAGAATTAGTCTTTACTATCCAGTGTATCACCTGTCCCTGCAGTAAAGTCTAGCACTTAGTCAGCATTTGATATTTGATGGATGACTATTACAAAACTGTAAAAATGGGGAAGTATTCAAATACTTTAGTTATTGAAAACTCACAGTCCCTGAAAATTATTATGACAGATATATCAGAGATTAGTATATTTAAAGTAGAAATCATATATTAACATTTTTTCATATGAAATCTGCAAACATGACACTCTCATTATGTTACAACTACTAGGGGAAAAAGAAGATACCTGCTGGGTTCACAGAGCTAAATTATATTCATAAATGAAATCAGAATGAATTTTGTTAATGTAAAGGAAGCATGGTTATGTCACTAATGATAGGAAGATCACTTCCCTACAACCTCTAGCAGCTACCTGCTGTGTGTACCAAAATTATAATTTAAGGCTTTCTAAGTCTCAGTTTTCTTAAGAAACAGATCAAAACTCCTGGTTTGTCAAACACAGGATCAGGAGACTACAATATTAAAATGTCAGGATAAAAAGGCCTTTGACAAAATTCAGCACCCTTTCTTAATAAAAACCCTTGAGAAAGTCGGTATAGAAGGAACATACTTAAAGATCATAAAAGCCATTTATGAAAAGCCCACAGCTAACATCATCCTCAATGGGGAAAAACTGAGAGCTTTTTCCCTGAAATCAGGAACACGACAGGGATGCCCACTCTCACCGCTGTTGTTTAACATAGTGCTGGAAGTTCTAGCATCAGCAATCAGACAACAAAAGGAAATCAAAGGCATCCAAATTGGCAACGATGAAGTCAAGCTTTCACTTTTTGCACATGACATGATATTAAACATAGAAAATCCGATAGACTCCACCAAAAGTCTGCTAGAACTGATACATGAATTCAGCAAAGTTGCAGGATACAAAATCAATGTGCAGAAATCAGTTGCATTCTTATACACTAACAATGAAGCAACAGAAAGACAAATGAAGAAACTGATCCCATTCACAATAGCACCAAGAAGCATAAAATACCTAGGAATAAATCTAACCAAAGATGTAAAAGATCTGTATGCTGAAAACTATAGAAAGCTTATGCAGGTAATTGAAGAAGATATAAAGAAATGGAAAGACATTCCCTGCTCATGGATTGGAAGAATAAATATTGTCAAAATGTCAATACTACCCAAAGCTATCTACACATTTAATGCAATCCCAATCAAAATTGCACCAGCATTCTTCTCGAAACTAGAACAAGCAATCCTAAAATTCATATGGAACCACAAAAGGCCCATAGCCAAAGTAATTTTGAAGAAGAAGACCAAAGCAGGAGGCATCACAATCCCAGACTTTAGCCTCTACTACAAAGCTGTCATCATCAAGTCAGCATGGTATTGGCACAAAAACAGACACATAGACCAATGGAATAGAATAGAAACCCCAGAACTAGACCCACAAACGTATGGCCAACTCATCTTTGACAAAGCAGGAAAGAACATCCAATGGAAAAAAGACAGTCTCTTTAACAAATGGTGCTGGGAGAACTGGACAGCAACATGCAGAAGGTTGAAACTAGACCATTTTCTCACACCATTCACAAAAATAAACTCAAAATGGATAAAGGACCTGAATGTGAGACAGGAAACCATCAAAACCTTAGAGGAGAAAGCAGGAAAAGACTTCTCTGACCTCAGCCGTAGCAATCTCTTACTCGACACATCCCCAAAGGCAAGGGAATTAAAAGCAAAAGTGAATTACTGGGACCTTATGAAGATAAAAAGCTTCTGCACAGCAAAGGAAACAACCAACAAAACTAAAAGGCAACCAACGGAATGGGAAAAGATATTTGCAAATGACATATCGGACAAAGGGCTAGTATCCAAAATCTATAAAGAGCTCATCAAACTCCACACCCGAAAAACAAATAACCCAGTGAAGAAATGGGCAGAAAACATGAATAGACACTTCTCTAAAGAAGACATCCGGATGGCCAACAGGCACATGAAAAGATGTTCAACGTCGCTCCTTATCAGGGAAATACAAATCAAAACCATACTCAGATATCACCTCATGCCAGTCAGAGTGGCCAAAATGAACAAATCAGGAGACTATAGATGCTGGAGAGGATGTGGAGAAACAGGAACCCTCTTGCACTGTTGGTGGGAATGCAAATTGGTGCAGCCGCTCTGGAAAGCAGTGTGGAGGTTCCTCAGAAAACTAAAAATATGACCTATGACCCAGCAATAGCACTGCTAGGAATTTACCCAAGGGATACAGGAGTACTGATGCATAGGGGCACTTGTACCCCGATGTTTATAGCAGCACTCTCAACAATAGCCAAATTATGGAAAGAGCCTAAATGTCCATCAACTGATGAATGGATAAAGAAATTGTGGTTTATATACACAATGGAATACTACGTGGCAATGAGAAAGAACGAAATATGGCCCTTTGTAGCAACGTGGATGGAACTGGAGAGTGTGATGCTAAGTGAAATAAGCCATACAGAGAAAGACAGATACCATATGGTTTCACTCTTATGTGGATCCTGAGAGACTTAACAGAAACCCATGGGGGAGGGGAAGAAAAAAAAAAAAAGAGGTTAGAGTGGGAGAGAGCCAAAGCAAAAGAGACTGTTAAAAACTGAGAACAGACTGAGGGTTGATGGGGGGTGGGAGGGAGGGGAGGGTGGGTGATGGGTATTGAGGAGGGCACCTTTTGGGATGAGCACTGGGTGTTGTATGGAAACCAATTTGACAATAAATTTCATATATTAAAAAAAATAAAATGTCAGAATATGTTAGAAAGGTAGGAAAGACTACACCAAATATATTTGAAATTTTTCATCTTAAAATGAGCTAAAAATGTTTTGTTAAAATATTCAAAAACAGAGTTTGAAATCATCTTGAAATTCTAAGTTTAATAGAGATAATATCAGTAAATCAGAGGTAGGAGGAGAATGAGAACTTTTAAAGGCAACTTCTTTTTATAATTTTTTTATCATTTATTTATTTTTGAGACAGAGAGAGACAGAGCATGAACGGGGGAGGGTCAGAGAGAGAGGGAGACACGGAATCTGAAACAGGCTCCAGGCTCTGAGCTGTCAGCACAGAGCCCAACGCAGGGCTCGAACTCAGGGACCGTGAGATCATGACCTGAGCCGAAGTCGGACGCTCAACCAACTGAGCCACCCAGGCGCCCCAAAAGGCAAGTCTTTACAGTATTATTTTGCAGCTGGACTTGGTACTTTTAATCCAATTTCTCCATAACTTCATTGGAAATTAGAGAGCATCTTTATCAATCAAGGCACAATAGATATTTTTAAAAGAAAAAAAAAACTAAAAGGTACATATAAAACAACGTTGTACATACTAAGAATCTTTTAGAGTTTTTCTACTGACAGTTAAATCATGTTGGAATAACTTTGTAAGTTGATGCCCTTGCTCATTGTTCTTTAGAATTATAGGGATTTTGTTACTGACTTGTAAACATACTCCAAAGAAATTTTTTTGATATTTTGAAAAACAATGAAACTGACATAAACAAGTTTCCCAAATCATTTTTTTCCTCTTCTTCCATTATGTCTTATAAGATTACATTGATTATATGTCATTTTATAAGATTATGTTGACATATGCCATAACATTTTCTTATAACATGTATGATGTGAGGGGCGCTGCGTGGCTCAGTCGGTTAAGCGGCCAACTTCGGCTCAGGTCATGATCTCGCGGTCCGTGAGTTCGAGCCCCGCGTCAGGCTCTGTGCTGACAGCTCAGAGCCTGGAGCCTGCTTCAGATTCTGTGTCTCCCTCTCTCTGACCCTCCCCCGTTCATGCTTTGTCTCTCTCTGTCTCAAAAATAAATAAACGTTAAAAAAAAATTAAAAAAAAAATAACATGTATGATGTGGTTATACAAGGTCTTGTTGCTTGTCTTCTAGATCTAGAATTTCTATGATTCTCCAAATTTGTGTCTAGAACTATTGTAACATCGGATAAAAGTAAAAATATGTAAAACACTGTCACACTTTGATAGTAACTCTTTTCATCATTTTTATTTGTTTGTTTATTTAAACTAAGACTTATTCATGGGTAATTATATTTTCAGGCATTGTTTTAAACAGAGTATTCTATTAATTAATACACATAAAAATGCTTGTTTCCTGCTTTATTGAGATATAATTGACATAATATTGTGTAAATTTAGGTGTACAACCTGTTGATTTGATATACTTATACATTGAAAAATAATTACCACTATAGTGTTTACTAACACTGCATCACATGACAATATTACCCTTTCTTTTGTTGTGAGAACATTAAGATCTACTCTCTTAGCAGACACTTGTTGTGATGAGTACTGTTATATATGTGATGAATCACTGAATTCTACTCCTGAAATCAATATTACACTACACGTTAACTAACTAGATTTTAAATAAAACTGTGAAACAACAATAATGACAATAATAATAATTAATAGTAATAATATTGATGCCCATTTATGTTCTAGATGCTGTTCAAAGTGTTGAGATACAATAATGGGGAAAAAAAACAACCAGACATTATTGCCTTCATAGCACTTATGTACTAATGTTTTATACAGAGCTGGATTGAGTTTGCTAAATTTGTTTATAATTTCTACATCTACGCTTTTGAATAAAATTGGCCTGTAATTTAAGAATAAATATCTACTATCTCAGCAACTTTCAAATACATAATACAGTCTTATTAACTACAGTCACTATGCTGTCCATTAGATCCCCCAAATTTACTCACCTTATAACTAAACCTTCATACTCTTTATCCAGAATCTCCCCTTTTCCCCTAACCACCAGCCTCTGGTAACCACCACTCTAGTCTCTGTTTCTATGAGTTCAGCTTTTTTAGATTCCACTTATAAGTGATATTATACAGTATTTGTTTTTCTGTCTGACTTACTTTATTTTTTTTTGCATAATAATTCTTGAGGTAGATATATTATTTTCCCATTTTATACAAAGAAAAAACTGAGTCACAGAGATACAGACTATAGGCAAGGAAAAGGAAAAAAAAAGACTTTAGTGATATGAAAAATGTACTATAATCAAAACAAAACTTTATCTTAAAATATTGTTAATTATTTCATAATTTTAATACATTTAATCTTCTAATACTCAAGGGGAAACTATTAAGCCAAGGATGAAATTCCTGGCCATACAAAATGGTGACCAGGGTAGTATGAAACCCAATGATTATAGCATGAGATTATATATCTATGTCTCCATCATCTGTATCTGTATACCTATCTCTATCTCTGTTATCTCCATCTGAGTCTTCTTTGGAGTCAGATGATCTATGTTTATATACTGAATCTGCCAATTAATAAGTATGTGATTTTCTAAGTTTCAATTTCTTCATTGGCAAAAATAAAAAGAAGTAAAAGATAAAGAATTAGGAAGATGAGGAAGATGAGAAGAAGGAAAAGAAGAATAAAAATGTAGGATATGCCTTAAAGCAATGAATCTTAATTGGAGTTGATTTTTCCCCCAAAAAACATTTGACAATGACTGACGACATTTTGGTTGTCACAACTGGTGTGGTGGGTGTATTACTGGCATCCAGGGGATAGAAGCTAGGGATGATCCTAAACATTCTATAATTCACAAGACAGCATCTCACAACAAATAATTATCTGGTTCAAACTGTGAATAGTATCGAGGTTATGAAATCATGATTTAAAGGGACATCTTATGAGGATCAAATGCAGTTAACATATGTAAAAAAATTCTAGTGACGTACTTAAGATTATTCATGTCTCTGCCCAATTTCTATTGAATGACATTTCATTGGCAGGTTGAAGTTGGCAATACTGAGAGTATTTATACTACAAAAATTGACAAAATACAAATCAGAGCTCTTTCCCACTCCGCTGCTAGTCCCAGTTTGTTGTTAAATATTTACTGACCATCATTGTCTGGCCACTGGTTAACATATTGTAACCATTGCATAAACGTTAGCTATTATTATGATCATTATGAAGCCTTCTCAATTCATCTGGGTAAACCAGTCTATATTTTATTCTTTCCTTTGCCTATTGTATACCAATTGTTCAGGTTCATAAGCGCTGGCAATAAACTGCTAAGTGCCCCAATTTGTAACCACTTCCTTATCTACCTTTCACCCTTCAGTCATAATGTTATGGAATACAAATAATTTAATCCTGCTACTCTTATATTTAAGGTTCTCCAATGCCTTGCTATTTCTTATGGTATAAATCTGAACTCCTAAAACAAAAACAAAAACCCTGAACTCCAACGTGTAGCATTGTGGGTCCTTCAGCATCACTCCAGAGTGCCCTGCAAGTCACAGACCTTCTATTCAGATATCTGTACTGTTGTCTATTCCACTGTTTTTCTTATATCATACTCTCCCTCTTCCCAGTCAAACTAATCTGATATATTATTCAAAGTTAGGAAAAGCTAACTTTGTCATCGAATACTGATCCAGTATTTTTTACATATGCCTAGACCTTAGCTTTCATAATTCAAAAGCCAATGATTTGACTTTTTTTTTTATTGTTGTTCTGAGGAGTCATACTTTATCTGAGAGACATGACCATATGATGTTCCAAATACTTCCCCAAAAAAGAGAAAGGCCAAAAGAGGTAATATATCAAAATTCAGTTGCCTTGTTTGTAACAATTTGAACATCTTTACATTCTAAATTCTACAATGTAAATATCTCTATTATATGTTTTGTATAATTTATATTATTCAAACTGTCCATTACATTCCAGAAACCTGATAAATGTTAAGTATAATAGTTGGCTATTTTAGTAAGAACAACACTGGACAGTTTGTTCATATGAAGCTCAAAATTGTTTGGAACAAATTTCATGTAAACTATAGCATTATTATAAAATCTAGAAATAAGTACCTGTTAACATAAAATTTACTTTGAGCAACATTTAACAGAAAACAAAGGAAAACATGTCCACTAAGACATTTATAAATGTTATGCCTTATGAATTCCCACCCATATATGTAAGAAAACAAAAAGAAAGATAGACTCAGGAAGTATTTTCCACAGCAAGATTCCACTACTTCCAATTGTTAATATTAAGCTAAGCAGAGGAAGCCATGCACACCATTTCTAGTAACTATATAATGCTTCTCCTTTGTAGAATATCTTTAGATTTAACTTTTTAAACCAAGCATATCACAATCAGAGACTCAATGGGGATCCAGGCTCTGACTGGTAACATAATTGTAAGAACTTAATGTAGTGGTTATCACATGAGAAAGATATACCAAAAACCTGCACTAGCACCTACTGCACTAGCTCATGACTTTCAATTATCAAACATTTATGGAGCATCGTAAAATCCCAGGGTAGAAAAATGAATAATACATGGCTTCTGCCCTTGAGGATATCACAGGCTACAGAAAAGATGGTCTTGTAAACGAATTACAGGAACTTTGCATGATGAACGTGAGTAAAAGGAGGTAAAATACGTGGCACCTTAGGGTAGGGAAAGACTTCTTCAACAGAAAATCCTAAACTAGAAGGTAAATGATTAACAGATTAATACATTTGATTATAATATTTTTAAAAAATATGGGTATCAAAAGACAACATTTAAGAACAAAATGATAGTCAATGGCTTGGAGTAAATACTTGCAGAGAATGTACAATTTTTTTTAATGTTTGTTTATTTAATTAATTAATTAACTATTTATTTTTGAGAGAGATACACACAGAAGACAAGTGGGGGAGGGGCGGAGAGAGAGAGGGAGATCTAGAATCTGAAGCAGGCTCCAGACTTGTAGCTGTCAGCATAGAGTCCGATGCAGGGCTGGAACTCACAAAGTGCTCATGACCTGAGCTGAAGTCGGACGCTTAACTGACTGGGCCACCCAGGCGCCTCTGAGAATGTACAATATTAATGTAAAAATATATTTTAAAATGTTTTTTAAAACTAAGAAACAGAAAATTAATACAGTAAAAACTGGAGGATAAAATGAATGGGCAGGTTACAGAAGAAAAAACACAAAATGACCAAGAGGATATGATGTTAGTGAAAATTAAATGAAAAGCACAGTGAGATACTGTCACATCCCATTGAATTATGAAAACATAAAATATCTAGCAACGTCAAATGATGATAAACATGTAAAGCCATGGGAACTTTTATGAACTATTAGGTATAATTGGAATACCACCCTGGAAAATAATTCAGCACTATTCAAAAATTAAGGTAAAACATGTACATCCTAGAACCTAGCAATTCCCTTTCTTGGTACGGAGCCTACAGAAAATATTTCACATTTATGTACAAGCATATTGGAGTAATATTTTCCATAACATCAAAAAAAATCAGAAATACCCAAAATGTTATCAGGATAAAAATGGAATAAATTATATGTGTGCCATGCAAGGATATTGTGTTTCCTCATGAATACCACAAATATATTGAACCCCTTCCACAAAAAAGTCAGTTATAGAAGAAAGAACACATATGTACATAGTACATAAAAGCTTTCTCTTTTATGGGGAAATGAAAAAATATATTTTTTAGTTCCAGTATAATTAATGTAACAGTGTTATATTAGTTCCAGGTGTACAATATAGTGATTCTACAATTCTATACATTACTCAGTGCTCATAATAACTAACTGTACTCTTAACTCCCTTCACCTATTTCATCCATCCCCTCACTCACCTCCCCTCAGGTAACCATCAGTGTGTCTCTGTAGGTAAGAGTCTGTTTTTTTGGTTTGTCTCTTTTTTTCTTTGTTTGTTTGCTTGGTTTGATTCTTAAATTCCACAAATTAGTGAGATCATATGGTATTTGTCTTTCTCTGACTGACTCATTTCACTTAGCATTTATCATTCATCTATCAATGAGCATGTGGGTTGTTCCCATAATTTGGCTATTATAAATAATGCTGCAATAAACAAAGGGGTGCATCTAGTTTTTTGAATTAGTGTTTTTATATTCTTTGGATGAATAACCAGTAGTAGAATTACTGGATCATGATAGTTCTACTTTTAATTTTTGAAGCATCTCCCTACTGTTTTCCAGAGTGGCTGTACCAGTTTGCATTCCCAACAGTGCACAAGGGTTCCTTTCTCTCCACATTCTCATGAACACTTGTTGCTTCTTTTAATTTTGACTTTAGCCATTCTGACAAGTGTGAGGTGATCCCATTGTAATTTTGATCTGTATTTCCCTGATGAGTGATGTTGAACATCTTTTCATGTATCTGTTGGCCATTTGTATGTCTTTGGAGAAATGTCTGTTCTTGTCTTCTGCCCATTTTTGATTGGATTATTTGTTTTGAGGTTGTTGAGATGTATAAGTTCTTTATACATTTTGGATACTAACTGTCAGATTTGTCATTTGCAAATATCTTCTATTCAGTAGGTCTTCTGTATGTTTGTTGACTCTTTCCTTTGATGTGCAGAATTTTTTTTTTATTTTGACGTCATCCCAATAGTTTAATTTACTTTTATGTCCTTTACCTCAAGAGACATATCTAGAAAAATGTTGCTATGGCCAATGTCAGAGATTACTGGCTGTGCTCTCTTTTAGGATTTTTTTATGGTTTCATATCTCACATTTAAGTCTCTAATCCATTTTCAGTTTATTTCCATATCTACTATAAGAAAGGAATCCAGTTTCAACCTTTTGCATGTAGCTGTCCAGTTTTCCCAGCACCATTTGTTGAAAAAAAATCTTTTTTACACATTGCATATTCTTGCTTCCTTTGTCAAAGATTAATTGACCCATATGATCATGGGTTAGTTTCTGGGGTCTCTATTCTGTTCTCTTGATCTATGTGTCTATTTTTATGCCAGTACCATACTGTTTAGATTACTACAACTTTTTAGTATATTTTGAAATCTGGGATTGTGGCATCTTCAATTTTGTTCTTTTTCATGATTGCTTTGGTTCTTCAAGGTCTTTTGTGGTTCCATACACATTTTAGGATTATTTGTTTCCGTGAAAAATGCTGTTGGTATTTTGATAGAGATTATCTTAAACCAGTAGATTTTGAGTAGTATGGACATTTTAGTAATATTAGTGCATGCAAAATCTTTCCGTTTGTTTATGTCATCTTCAATTTCTGTCATCAGTGTTTTACAGTTTTCAGAGTACAGGTCTTTCACCTCCTTGGTTGAGTTTATTCATAGGTAACTTATTATTTTTTTCCAGTTGTAAATGGGATTTTTTGTTAATTTCTCTTTTTATTTTTTAATTATTAGTGTACACAAATGTAGTGTATTTCTGTATAGTGATTTTGTATCCTGCAACCTTACTGAATTCACTTACCAATTCTAGTAGTTTTTTGGTTGAGGTTTTAAGGTTTTCTGTATATAGTGTTATTTCATTTGCAAATGGTGAAAAGTTTTACTTCTTCCTTACCAACTTAGTTGCCTTTTATTTTGAAAAGCTAATACTTTAAGTTTAGTGTCAGGGTGCTTAGAAAGTATAAGAGAGAGACTGTGAATTTGATAGCACAATTGTCTGTATCTGTTGTTATACACTTAATTGTACAAGGACATTATAATTTGGCAATTAAGATGATGAACTCTAAAGTCATAAATCCTGGCTTTGAATTCTAACTCTGCAATTTACTACAAATAATCTTAGACAAAACACTTAATCTCAGTGTCCTGACTTATTTATCTGTAAAATGAGGATGATAACATTGTCTAATGTATAGATTTGTGAAGAGAATTAAATGAGTTAATGCGTGCAAAGTGGTGAAACTTTTTTCTAGGAAATGATAAATACCAAAACAAAATTATCTGTAATGTATGTGCCTGTAATACTGTAATATCTGTAGGAGATACAGTTCCATGGATGCTGTTTCGGGATTTCGGAAAAATTATTCTTTATTGTTACCAGCTGGGAAAACGAATAATAGATGCCTTTGATTATAGGGCCTATAGAATGAGCTTTCTCTAAATTCAAACAGGGACTTTTTACCAGCCAGCTTTTTAAAAATGAATTGGTTTGATGGTTTGTGTTTGTTTTTGTTTTGTTTTACATTTCTTTTTACCATATATTTTGAGTTCAGACCCACTGTTTGACTTATTTCTCCTATGTATTTTTTAACAAACTATTTTAGAAGAATTTTATTTATTATTATTTTTTAAATTTTTTGTTTATTTATTTTTGAGAGAGACAGAGAGCATGAGCAGGGGAGGGGCAGAGAGAGAGAGGAAGGCACAGAATCCAAAGTAGGCTGCAGGCTCTGAGCTGTTAGCACAAAGTCCAATGCAGGCCTCGAGCTCACAAACCATGAGATCATGAACTGCACCAAAGTCAGATGCTTAACCAACTGAGCCATTCAGGCACCACTAAAATAATATTTTTAAATGTTTAGTTATTTTTTAGAGAGAGAGACACACAAAGACAGACAGAGAGAGACAGAGACCCATAATCCGAAGCAGGCTCCAGGCTCTCAGCTGTCAGCACAGAGCCCAACGCAGGGCTCGAACTCATGAACTGCGAGATAATGATCTGAGCCGAAGTTGGACTTTTAACTGAGCTGAGCCACCCAAGGGCCCCTAGACTAAATATATTTTTGAGTTGCATTTCTCTGATGATTAGTTTTTGGCAAAAATAAAATTGGCCACCCTATTTTATTTTTATAAAAATACTGCAAAGACAGTACAGAGGGTTCCCCTACACCCCATACCCAGTTTCTTTGATGTTAATTTCTTACATTACCATAATACAGTTTTCAGAATGAAGAAACCAATATTGATACTATTCACCTAGCTTAGGACTTTATTTACATTTCAATAGTTTTTCCATTAGTATCTTATTTCTCTTCCAGCTTCCTATCCAGGTTACTACACTGCATTAAGTTGGCATCTCACTTTTGTTGTCTGTAATCCATGATAATTTCTGTTTTTCATTACTTATCATGACATTGACATTTTTTTGACCTTGACATTTTTAAAGAGTCACAATATTTTCCCTTTGCATCTTGCTTATTTAATTTAATGTAATGTTTTCAAGATTCAGCCATGTATCAGAACTTTATTCCTTTTTATGGCTGAATAAGATTCCATGGTATGTATAAACCATATTTTGTTTTTTCACTCATTTCTTAATTGGTATTTGCATTATTTCCAGCTTTTGACTATTTTTGGAAATACTGTAATGAGTATTGGCATGCAAGCAAGCATCTATTTAAATTCCTGTTTTTAGTTCTTTGGGGTATATATTTAGGAATAGAATTTCTGGGTTATTTGGTAATTCTGAGAGAGAGAATTAGAGAGAGAGATACATTATAAGGAATTGGCTTACAGGACTATAGAAGGTGAAAAGTCCAAAATCTGCAGGATAGGCTGGCAAGATGGAAACACAGGGAAAAGTTGATGTCTCAGTTCAAACCCAAAGGCAGTCTGCTGGCAGAATTCCTTCTTCCTCAAGTGAGGTCAGTCTCTTTTCTGTTAAGGCCTTTAACCAATTGGATGGAGCCCAATCAAATTACTTAAAGGCTACCTATTTAAATGTCAATCTCACCTAAAAAATATCTTCACAGAAACATCTAGACTAATGTTTGACCAAATATCTGGGTAGCATGACCTAGCCAACTGACACAGAAAATTAGTCATCACACCCAATAATTCAGCTTTTGGACCAGTAATTACAACATAGCTCATTTAAATTTATTTTAGTACTGTATAAATTTGGTTGACTACTCAGATGTTTTCCAAGACATAGTAATGTAGAATTTATCTGTGATCAACTATAAACATGAATTTGAAAGACCAAATGCGAGTTTTAGCTGCTACCCAAAAGTAGATCATTCCTAGAAAATGCTTTGTAAGCCATAATTGTGTAAAGTGAAGAAGCAATCACCATTAATCTATGTGGAGAATTTTTTGAGCATTTCCAGACCCCAAAAATAACTTCTCTTGGGCTTTTCTGACAGCTCAAGACACATCTTGCTAAAAGATGCACAAAGTAAATTGAGCTAAAGGACAGATTCTCACCAACACAATTCAAAACTATGGTAGCTTGATGCTGAGGTGCTGAGTGGAGCTCCTGGGGAAGGAGCTTGGCGGGGCCATTCCTACTGCTCAGGGTGCATGCTGCAAGTGTTGAATGCTATTTTTGCTTTTTGACTTTTTTCATGAAAGCAAAAACGCTCTTCAGATTTCTTTCAGTTAGCAAAAACAGCTACTAATATAGGTCTAATATAAAAGTAAAGTGGCATAAAGCAGACTCTCAAAAAGCAGGGATACTATAGACTTTTGTTTGGGTACTTTAATCAGACAAGTTTCAAGTTTGAAATATTTCATCTTTAGTTTCTATGGAAATCCAATTTATAAAAGTGAGATGGTAATTATACAACATATTTTAATTTAGAGCTTTTGGAATACAGTTAAAATGATCAATCTTCTGACTTTTAACATTAACCCAATATAGGTAAGCACAATGTAGTGCACCGAGAATGAGTTCATTCTTTAAAAGGTATCATTTTTGTAGGTATTTTTCTAATATACCCCAGTGTCATGTTGAAACTTAGAGGAAACAGTGTGGCCAATTTTTGTTGGCTTACTTATTAATCATACTGCTTCAAATCAGTAATCTAATCTATATGGTCAGTTTTCATGATAGAAAGAAAACTGCATCAGAGAGTGAGATGTAGATTCTAGGTATGGCTTAGCAACCAAAGCAAGTGGAATTTTAGGAGAGTGGTTTAATATCTTGGAGCTTAGATATCCTTCTTTGCCCAGTTAGAGAAAAGATTAGCCTAAATTTTGATAAACATATAAATATCAAACTTTATATAAATATTTTTAAATCAATTAAAAATGAGATCATAGAAATCAAAGGAATTATTATTGCAGTAGTAAAAGGTACTTTGGTGTATTAACACAATGTGTTTTATGCTTTTGGTAATTCCCTTCTGCCCCATAGCCCTTTCCCCAGCCAGCTTATTGTGTGCAGGATGAAATGCTGCCTTAGGAAAGCAGAAAAAATAATTCTGAGTATAAAATGTATGTGCTTTCATGTTGTTACATCCTGCAATTTTGGGTTTTAATCCCTGAGGGAAACTGAACATAAATTATATTTCATAAAATACCATGAATTTGCAAGAATGCATGATTAAGTAAGAGCCTGGCTTTTACCTTTTTCTAACACCATGCTGGATATTCTGTTCTTTCCTCTCCAGATATATTCTTCGCCTACACATGTGCTCTGTGTCCCAGGAGTCTGCATAGTATTGACTGTATGAGTGACTTCCTTGCCCTCTGGCAGAATATCAGAGTTGAAACAGAGAATACAGTCAGGGTATGTATTCCCCACCTCCCTAGACCTCTCTTGCCATTTATCACCATTGGTTATCTGTGTCCCTTTTCTGGGGGACTTTCTACTAGTTACCCTTTACATGCAATTACTTTTTCCTATTTCCAAATCTATTTCCTTCCTGGCTCCTCTGAGCTAGGGCTGCTAATATTTTATTGTTGTTTCTAGTTCTGGGGAGTCCAACATCCTGTATTAGTTGAACAATCCATCATTTGAAAATAGTCTCTTCTTTAAACCCTCCTTAATTGCTCTATTTGAATGTGCCATCTTTTCCTGCCAGAACACTGACACAGTCCCAAGTGATTTAAATATTTGTAGATTATTGTTGGAAGATAGAAGAGCTCACACATCTAGGTGTGAGTATATGTTGGAGTTTACCCCAATAAATCCAACCTCTGCCTTTGTGCTGAATTTAATTGCAGCACCCGGAAATTGGCCTCTACTGTTGGCTAAATTATCTAAAGGACACTGAACCCTGATCAAGGCAAGAAGCACACTGATGAATGATGTTGCTTGATAGCCACGGGTCTATAGAGTTTGGAGATGGTTTGTATCGGATAGTTAGCATGTTTTACTGATAAGAGTGAGATTGATGATTTGCACCTGGTCTCAATGAGATCTCTGGAGTCATTTGCCTTTGGGGCTGACTAGGTAGAATATGTCTACATGACCATTAGGAGCCTCAGCTGAGTTCCTATTATGGGCTCTATTTCTGAGGTATTTTGTGCACATATAATGGCCCAGATCTTAGAGCAAAAGTGTGTCTGGTACAGCCCTAAAGAAAGAGGACAATTGTAGCTCACACCTGGCTTCTTTAATTCTATAATTATGTATATAATTATACATGTGTGTATTTTTATTTGAGGTATATGACTGTCTTTTAGCAATCAAACCCTTCTAACCAACACTGTTAATGTAGCCTCACTTTCCATATGTAGCCTGAGGAGTTGGCAAGCCTCACTGTATTCACTGGCATCTGGCATGGTTCACAAGTGGTAGATCAGAGATAGTAGCAAGAGCTCTTTAGTCACAGGGGCCTATGAAAGCTTCATTAGGATTTATGTGGCCATCTGTGAATGAATTTTGTTTCAGGTTTGCCCAAGAAAGGTGTGGACATGGTGTTGACAGCCAAGTCTAGAAAAGTCTTGTGATGAGGAGAAGGAGGCCCAGCCATACTGCAAGGCCTGTGACACTCGATAGGGACAGAGATGACTCAACCAGGGCCAGTGGGGTGACATGATTCCCACCAAGTAAACTAGAAGCTCACCCTCACTGTGGGTTACTGCCTAAGCTCCAGATCATGGGATCTACTGGGGATGAAGGAGACCTATTTGGAATGGGAAAAACACATAATGGATTAAGTTTTTCATTATTGATTGGGTAATATTTTTCTATCATAGAATGTAATAAAGCTCATTTTATAAATTAAGTTCATTAATAGAAAAGTAAAGTTACATTGGAAATACCTGAGGTTCTAGCCTAAGATTGATATCCATTTAAAAAATTGACTTCTTTACTTCTAGGCCACACAGAAGTCTCATAAATTTAATACCTGTAGAGAATCTTACCCAGTAAACCACATTTAACAAATATTTATTGAATATGTGGTAGGGAACAAATAACATTATGAACAAAGTAAGAGTCTTGTTGAAAATAGCCTGACAAATAATCACAGATAAATGTTTAATTTATTAGTTAATAAAACTTCTGAATTATGAATACAAAGAGCATGGTCCTAGGTATCTGTTTAAAGTATGGTCAGGCCTAATACTGGAAGGATGGGGCAATGAAGGTATATCTCTTGATAAGTAATTTGCATAAAATGTGAATGATCAAAAAGAGATAAATAGGGAAATTTGAGTATAGTGAGACAGGAGGGAGATCTGAGGAGGAAAAAGCAGGATGAATATTTAGTAAGTTAAAACAAGGGTATTGCCAAGTATCTCCGAGAAATCCTCCTGCTATCTCACCTGTCTCTGATAATCTCTGCCCTGAGGAGGGTGCCTGTGTGGGTGGGTGGGTGGGTGGGTGGGTGGGTGTGAATGTGTGTTTCAAAAGCAACTGTAATAACAATTGGATTTATTATCAAGAATGAAAGAGGCTTTTTTTTTAATTTTTTTAAGACTTTGACTTTAGCCAAAGATCATAAACTCAAGTTGCTCTATGGCCAAAGAAAACTTCAATCATACCAGGAAAAGATAGACTGGAGAGCTCATGCTCATTCAGAGTGGGTAGTTACCAATATTAATAATAGTGTTATTGAGTATTCATCTCAGGTTGAGAATGATACCAAGTATTATGTGCTAATAACTATGATAAAAATTATAGCTGCACAAGAAGGCAGACAATATTATTGTCCCTTCTTTACTTTCAAGAAATTAAATCTAATAAAGTTACCCTTTAATATTCATTCAGTTTTTAGAAGTGCTGATCTTCCATAGTGATAGCTACACATATATTTATATTTTTGTGCTATGAAAGCTCTGAATTAGGAACTTATATTTACTTTTCCTAAAGAAGGTATGGAGCGAATCTTTGTGGTATCCATGTTGTTCCATCCCAGTGTGCAAATGCTGCTTTTTCTTTTTGTAATAGAAACCTGACTCTTTCCTATATGCTTCCCTCATGATCTTATCTCATGTGCCTCAAGGAAAACTTATGGGTGCGGGACAGTCTATTCAAATCCTGGTAAACCCATTTTCCCTTGCCAGTAACTGACTTACAAAAGGGCAGGCCTAAGCAAATTTGGTCAGTTAACCTATCAACAATTTGATAGAGTGTTCCTGGAAAGAAGCTTCCTTTTATTAAAATACAGCCTGAGGAAGACAGGCTTCCCTGATCACAACAGTGCTTAAGGAAGTACAGTCCAAGTGGTTGTCATAGTCTCAGGATGAGACTGCTGGGGGCAGTGCAAAGTCAAGGACATTACTTAGTCATTTGAGCAAAAAGTTTTGTCTTTGAATCAACCATCTATCCACATTCTTTTTAAGACTCTGTTTCTGTAAATTGGTGGGAGTATGTGTGTATGTTTTAAGCAAATTTTAACTTAAATTTATTTCATTTGTTTAATTAATATACTAATAATATATGCAGCCTTAAATGATAAAGAAGCAGTGCTTATTTTTTAAACAGTTTTTTAATGTTTATTTGAGAGAGAGAGAGAGAATGCAAATGGGGGAGAGCAGAGAGAGAGGAAGACAGAGCATCCAAAGGCTCAGTGCTGTCAGTGCAAAGCCTGACATGGGGCTGGAACCCATGAACCTTGAGATCACGAGATCATGACATGAGCTGAAGTCAGACTCTCAACTGACTGAGTCACCCAAGGTGCCCCAAGAAGCAGTGTTTAGAGGAAGAGTTTTCAAACACACAGAAAAGGAAGGAGGATTTTTAGGAAGACGGAAACGATGGAATGGAAAGAAAAGCATGACAAGTGGTCTGGAACCAAAGAAATTTCAGTATTATTGAAGCAGAAGTTAAAGTTAGGGTAAAGATAGTTTAAAATTTCAGAAAAGAAGTTCTATTTCAACTGATTGCTCAGTTAGGGAATCCTAAGGCAAATTATTATATTTATAATTATAAATATACACATGCTTAAGTGACTATGTAGATTTTCTAACATGGAGTTTGATAAGATGAGTAAGGAACACAGTGAAATCTAAAGAGTCACAGCAGTTATGAAAATAAAAATGGAACTATGCATACATGCCAATAAACAAGCATAGCACTAAATATTTTATGAAGGTACATATATATCCAAGGATAGAATTCAAATATACTAGACTATGTGTGTGGTGAGAGAGAAAAATGGTACCACGGATAATGTGGAAAAAATAAAATGATTTACATTTCCATGAATTTATGCTGAGTTAAGGAACATGGTTAACTTAAGTCCCTGTATCTAAGGTTTAAAACAAAACAAAACCAAACCTGTGTTTGTGTACATATATGAATAACAATACAAAAGAAAATTAAACATAATAGGAAGAAAATTTTATAGTCTCAGTCCTTGTCAAATAGTCAAATTGATATAAATATAAGGTATAAGTTAGTATACTGAACAAAACATATATATAATTAATAAGACTGACTTAAGTTTTTCCCCCAAAATTCAGTAGTAGTTTAGAGAAAATACTCCCACTAGAAAAAAAAAAAAAAGAAAAAAAAACTGAATTCAAAATCCTTTGAATATCGGAGTTGGACATTAAGTGGGAAAATTCCAGGTACCCTAGAAAACTGGTCAATATAGGACAAAATGAAAGGTCCTGTGTTAATTCTCCATCCCTCTGGCACCAGAAGTGCAAAAAGAGTTGGATTCCAGTATTTTCCTGATAACATTAGGGTAGGGATAGTAGCCTATTCACATGGTGACATTGAAATATTTTTAGTATTTGTCTCCATACTAATTACTTTATTCTTTTCATTGTTTCATATTTCATAGAAAAAAAAAAACAGAGAATGTATAAGCCACTTTGTGTCAACTAAGAAAACTATGGAATAATCAAACTGCCACAATAATCCCATAGTAGTTAATTTAATTGACATGTTCATTTTCTAAAATTTCTCAGTGATGTTTCCAGAACTATTAGGTTTCCTTGATATTTTCCATTGCATTAGTCTTAGTTATACTTCTCTTCCTCCCAGCTTTACTGAAATATAATTCACAAATAAAAATTGTATAGTGAAATGTTTGCCATAATTAATCTAATTAACATATCTATCAACTTACATCGTTAACCGGTCTTTTCATGTGTTTGTAGCAAGAACACTTCAGATCTATACTCTTAGCAAATTTCAAGCATACAGTACAATTATTAACTATAGTCACTGTTCTGTACATTAGGTCTTTAGAATGTATTCATCTTATAACTGAAAGTTTGTACCCTCTGAACAACAGCTCCTGTTTTCTCCCACTTACAGCCCCAGTAACCACCATTCTATTCATATGAGTTGAAATCATGTAGTATTTGTCTTTATAAGTGAGATCATGTACTATTTTCTATTTGTGGCTAGGTTATTTAACTTAGCATAATGTCTTCCAGGTTCATCCATGTTGTTAAAGCTAAGTGATATTCCATTGTGTGTGTATATATGTATGGGTATATGTATATGTATATGTATTTGTATACATACATACAAATATTTATATGCACATACATACACATCACATTTCCTCTACCCATTCATCTATTGATGGACACGTGGGTTATTTCTGTATCTTGGCTACTGTAAATAATGCTGAGATGTGCATGGGAGTGCAGTATCACTTTGGGATCGTGATTATATTTCTTTTGGATGTATTCCCAGAAGTGGAATTGTTGGATCTAATGACAGTTCTATTTTTGCTTTTGAGAACCCTCTATACTGTTTTCCATATAGCTAGATAAATTTATATTGCCTGAAACAGTATAAAACAGTCCCTTTTTTTTTTTGCCAATACTTATCCTTCATTTTTTTGGCAATCACTCTCTGCCAGATGGAGGTGATCTCACATTGTGGTTTGACTTGTATCTCCATGATGAATGGCAATATGGGGAGCATCTTTCACACCTATTGGCCCTTTGTATATGTTTTTTGGAAAAACGTCTATTTAGGTTCTTACCTATTTTTTAAATGGATTATTTCTCTTGTTGAGTTGTATGAGTTCCTTATATATTTTGGATATTAACCCCATAGTCAGTATATGGTTTGCAAATATTTTCTCCCATTACACAGGTCACACTTTCATCTTTTTTATTGTTTCCTTTCCTAAAAAGCAGAAACGTTTTAGTTTGATGTAGTCCCACTTGTCTGCTTTTGCTTTTGTTACTTGTCCTTTTGGTGCCAAATCCAAAAAATTACCCTGTCCAATGTCAAGGACAGTGTCCTCTATGTTTTCTTCTAGAAAATTTATGACTTCAGCTCTTAATTCAATCAATTTTGAGTTGAGTTTTTGTGTATGATATAAGATAAGGAGAAAATGTCATTCTTTTGCATGTGGATATCCAGTTTTCCCAACATCATTAAGTGAAGAGATACTATTCTTTCCCATTGAGTATTCTTGATCTCTTTACTGAAGATTAGTTGACTTTATATATATGGTTATTTCTGAGCTCTTTATTCTGTTCCATTGATTTTTGTGTCATTTTTTTTGCCAACACCATACTATTTTGATTACTATAGCTTTCTAATATAGTTTGAAATCAGAAAGCATGATACTTCCAGATTTGCATTTCTTTCTTAACATTACTTTGGCTATTTGGAGTCTTTTATGCTTCCATATGCATTTTAGGATTTTTTTCTAGTTCTGTGAAAAATGCCATTGGGATTTTGATAGACATTGACTTGAATTTATAGATTGCTTTGGGTAGTATGGGTAATTTCAAATAATTTATCTACTCTACATAGCATTTAAAATTTTTTTTTAATATTTATTTTTGAAAGAGAAAGAGAGAGAGCAGGGGAGGGGCAGAGAGACAGGGAGACACAGGATCTGAAGCAGGCTCCAGGCACTGAGCTGTCAGCACAAAGCCACATCTGAGGCTTGAACTCACGAACCACGAGATCATGACCTGAGCCGAAGTCGGATGCTTAACCTACTGAGCCACCCAGGAGCCCCTCTACATACCATTTTTAATTTTATTCATTGTATCCCTGAGCTCCAGAGTTTCTGTTTGGTTCTTTGTTATGATATTAATTGTACTTCTTTTAACAATTGTAAATGACTTATATATCTCCCTCTTTAAAATGCAGTTCTCTACAATTTTATCATTATCCACACTAATATCCCTGGTTAAAAATGCTATTTTTGAAATAAGATAGTGCTCATAAAATAGATGCATTTAGTTCATAATCATTTATGTGTGGATTTCATTTCTTTTTTCTAAGTTTATTTTGTATTTAGAGAGAGAGACAGGGAAAGAGTACAAGCAGGGGGGAGGGCAGAGAGAGAGGGAGAGGAAGAATCCCAAGCTGACTCTGCACTGTCAGTGCAGAGCCTGAAGCAGGGCTCAAACTCAGCAACCATGATGAGAAGATGACCTGAGCTAAAATCAAGAGTTGGACACTTAATAAACCATGCCATCCTGGTGACCCTGGATTTTATATTTATATGAAGTGTGACTATCCATGTGTTTTCAAATTAAAGGATATTCTCTGAATGTAACAAGAAATTATGAAATAGATATCTATTTTGTATTTTTTCAAAAGATGAAACTATGACAAAGCATTTGATCTTAGTAATCTAATGAAGGAAAATAAATGGAATTGTATTCAGAAAATATTACATTTGTGGGGGAACAACAAACATGTAAAATAAATAATGTAATGTAATGTAAATAATGTAATGTAATTCTCTACATGGTACATTAAAAGCTGAGAACTTATATAGGAAGTAGTTAATAAATACATTCATGTATTTAGACATTCTTCCACAGGTTTTATTGCTTGCCAATCTTAGTTCTTCCTTACAATGTGGGAAGTTGCAGTCATCAGGTCAATTTACCTAGTTGGTGAAGCAGTTTCATTCATAACAACACTCAATGAGCCATAAAAGTAATTTTGAAATATAGAATTGGGTGACTATTTTATTATAAACATAACCTAAAGTATGCATAAAAATAGGTTATATATTATAGAATATACAGTTTTAGTCAATTATAATATGTAGTCATCAACTTAATATTTTCAGAAGAAAGAGGAAAAGAGTAAGGATGTTATGGTTGTTGGGGTATTACCATTTTCTCTTACAACTAACACAAATCCTAATTATATGCCACTTCTGGAAAGCAAAACTATGTTCTAAATTCATGATTTTCAGTCTAATGTTTCTCAACTTCACTGCTTCTGCTTAGACTCCTTTCCCCTCATTTGTCCCTACATTTATGTGTTGGAGTTGTATTAACCTATCAAGTCCTTCTTCTCTTACAAGATTTGCTAGAAGACGCAAGTTAAAATTAATTACTCACTTGTAGCATTTATAAGGCCCAACTATGCATTAATACTATTTATTACATTCTGCAATATCATTATTTTTTCAGGGATCTTTTTCACATTCATGTTTGTAGTAAATGTTCACTATAAATAGCTGTGACTGGTTTCAAGAACTCATTTTGCCCATGGTAAGAGATGATGAGTAATTGTGATTAAGCTTCAGATAGTTTAAAAATATTTTTAAAATAAAAATAAAATTAAATAAGCCTCAGATAGCATAACATAATATAAAAAATAACATGCTTTGGAACCATGCACACTTGCATTACAATCCCAGCTCAGTAACTTGGTAGTTCTATAATATAGGTCAAGCTATTACCCTTGAACTGCATGTCCTTCTCCTTTATATAGTAAGGATAATATTACATAGCATTCACAACATGTCTGAGAATTATAAATCATAAATGTGAACACCTAGAGTAGCATCTCTTATAGTGTAGATGTTCAAAAATTGGTAGCTGGTACCAGGAGAAGTATTACCAGTCAAAATTTCAGTCATCTAAAGACTGGCTAGAACACCAATCAACCTATCATATTGGAATTAAGATAATGAATAATTTTGCTAAGACATATACATATAATGTTTTTAATTGGGTACTTATGAACCTAAATTGAGTGTCCCAAAACCTTATGATAATATTTATCAAAGATTAGATCTTCCCATCAGAGCAAAAGCTAGAAATAATAGACAAATTTAGCTTCATCAGGTATTTCATAGTTGGTCGTGGGGTAATGAAAACTTTAAAATATGTAATAATAGGGGCGCCTGGGTGGCGCAGTCGGTTAAGCGTCCGACTTCAGCCAGGTCACGATCTCGCGGTCCGTGAGTTCGAGCCCCGCGTCAGGCTCTGGGCTGATGGCTCGGAGCCTGGAGCCTGTTTCCGATTCTGTGTCTCCCTCTCTCTCTGCCCCTCCCCCGTTCATGCTCTGTCTCTCTCTGTCCCAAAAATAAAATAAAAAACGTTGAAAAAAAAAATTTTAAAAAAAAATATGTAATAATAGCTGATATGAAAATGTATGCTATTAGTTGACAAAATAAACTTGTTTCTCTTAATTGAGCTAAAATACTTATTTGACTTTGATGCATACAGATCTTTCTTTTTATAACTTGAAATGCAATTGCATAAATATCCCAAGTATCAGAGACAGCATATGTGTACGCCTCTTTGAGTTCTACCTTATTTGGCAAAAAATGTTGTATATTTTCCAGGCAGTGTAGGGGGAGAGATGGGAAGAAAGACACTGCTATCTTTCAATGGGATTTAAATTTGGGAGGAATTTTGTATGTTCCCCTAATTGTAGTTATCAAGGATAGCATATACTTACATTAAAAAAAATACCACTCTGATTTTCAGAAATCATTTTTAAAATAATTATTTTCTAAGAACTCGTTTTGTGCTGTCAAATGGAGTTATCATTCACAGTCTTATTCAATTCCTCAGAGGCACAAATCCTTTCAAACACAAGAGGATCCTAAAAATAGTCACTGGCCAGTAAGGATTAATCAGACTCCCCTCATGTTATCAGTTATTTATATACCATTTTCCCAACTGAGCATCCCTACTGCCATAATGGCCTGAATGCATGCAGTGCTCATCTGCCAAGGCAATGCTTACAAGCTGATTTTATTGCTTTAGACACATTGAACAACAGAAGAGCCCATCAGTACAGGAACATTAGGATGCCAGAAGTGTGTTCCAATCATTTGTGATAGGAAATCACTCTACAGTGTGAGTATGTAGAGGCATACGTATGCCTTTTCCCCCCAAAGTCTACAACACCTGACAAACTATACTTTAGTAGTAGTGATAAATTGATTTGCTTAACTGAAATATAAATTATATCTTTATGATATCTTTATTTGATATTTAAGTTAAATGATCACCATCCCATTAATGGTTCTATGGCTATCCTCCTTGCTTTCTTGGCTCTACTAAAATTTGGAGTATATTGAATAATCTTCTATTGACTGAGAATAATAACTTATATCAAATAATTCATTTCCATGATACAGAATAGTACTTTTATTTTTTGGGTTGAGTCACAGACCTCGCATAGAATATTCCTATGCTTATACCATAGTAAGTGAATTTTTGTTCCCTTTGAGTCATTGAGTTGGATAGTTATTTATATCTTATTCATCTGTCATTGAAAATAAAAGGGATTTTGCATGTGAATATATACATATAACTGTAATATATCCATTCCAGAAGCCAAAGAAAAGAAGGCATAATTGTCTCTAGTTTGCAAATTTGAGTCTAAAGCTTTTTCTCCTTAGAAATTTCACATATGTCAATTTATACTCAGTATGGTTGATGATTTCATATTGTGATATTCTTATCTTATGCAAAATAAACATATGCTTAAAGCCATACTATGCTAGTAGGTTGACAGAATTAGAAATTGTTGTAAAAAGTATCTCTGTAAGCACTTATTTTGATATCACAATTTCTTTTCTTGCCATATAAAATCTCAGACTGGTAAAAACGTCCAAAATACTTATTCACTGTCACAGTTCCATTATGGAGAATAATAATATAATAGAATTGTAGTTTTTTTTAAATCCTATTTTGTTTAATCTTAGTTGATGGCTTCAGTAAGAATCAAAAGCTTTTAAATATTTGACAAAACATTTGCAAAATGAGTAAATCTAAAAGTAAATTTTTAAAATGCCACCATTCTTCCATTTCTGTATTCTGTTGTGATAGTAATATACCTATGTATTTAATTCACTAAACTTGTCATTGTTCATGGATATTTTTAAAGATAATATTGTTGAAGTTGTCTATTTGAGCCTATCACCATAACTTGATCAATTTACCAATATAGATGTGAATAAAATCTCGCTTCTATCTTAATTATTTAACAATACATTGCAAAAAATAGCTGATAGAAATAAATACAGGGTAAAATGTGTGGCCTGTGGAAGTGCTCACTTTCCTAATAATGAGTACAGCTCACACAAATACATTAAGCATGAATCTGAATGATTGTGAATAATAGAGCCATACTTAAATTGTGAAATACTCTGTGGCATGAATTAAGTTGTCAGGTCATCTAGCAAAGTTCATGGCTTGTAGCATGTGCTTAATAATATTCATTTTCTGAATTAGTTATAAAGCAATATTTAGAAACACTAGAGAAAATACTAGATGAATACATTTGAGAATCCTGTGGCCTTGTTGAACAATTAGAATTTTTGATAGTTAAACATTTAAATATTAGAATGTATTTTGTCTTGTCTTGGACCTTCAAAGCATTGAACTGATTAAAAATAATTCAAAATAATTCAGAGTAAAATAGTATTTGGAAATATTCTCTTAGATATTAAAATCGTACTAGATGTAAAGATGGAAGTGATGGTATGACTTCGGTCATGGTCAAGGTGTGTCAGTAAAGGTGGATTATGGGTGAAGGATATAGAAATCAGTAGGACTAAAGCACCAAAGAGTAAAATTGTGAACTTTAATATGCTATTGATTTTAATATTCAGTTCAAAGATGGTGTGACCATACATGGATGATAGTTAAATATATCCTTGCACTATGATCTTATGTTGACCAGGACTCTTGGGCATTTTCTTTTAAAGTTCTTGGGTGATCCAGAAGAAAGATTCTGACTGATCTATAATTATAGAAAATATCAGCTGTTAATTGGATAAGTAGTGGAATAACTACAATTAAAAAGGACTTGAGGATTTTGTCTACGGAAGTAAAGTTTATTATATTAAAAACATGTAAGGGTGAAAACTGGCAAAACAACTATATTATTCCTCTATGGAAACATAAATGTATGTTATTTTAAACATTAATGTATGCTACTTTACAAAAATATCAGAAAAATAGGAAAGGGGAAAATCATATGGGACAAGTAAAATGCAAAGCAAAATAGCAATCCTAAACTAAATCATAAATAGCATATACATAATAACATTAAATACACATTGTCTGAACAACTCAATACATAGCAGAGATTATCAGATTGGAGCAAAAATCAAGCCGCAGCTCTATGATACCTATTAGAAACCCATTTTGAATATTGATATACATGCTTACACTAACAAAAAAAATTGGAGTGATTATATTAATATTAAACAAAGATTTTAAAGAAAATAACAAAAGCCATAAAGAAAGGTATTCCATAATGATTTGGTGTTCAATTTATCAAAATAATGTTGTTGAAGGAGGGAAAGATGGTGGTAGTGTAGGAGGACCCTAGGCTTATCACATCCCACAAATACAACTAGATAATTAGCAAGTCACCCTAAATATCCCATAAATTGACCTGAAGGATGGCAGAAAAAAAACTCCTCAACTAAAGGTAGAGAATAGGTCACATCAAAGAAGGTAAGAAGTGAGGAGATGTAGCTTGGGAAAGAAACAGATCTTGGCCATTATGGTATGCGGGACCCTCAGTCACAAAGAAAGGTGAGAGACCAACTAGCACAGAGGGGAGCACATGGATCAGTATCGCTTGGAAAACAAAAAAAAAAAAAGCCAAATTTCATGAGATCTTGCAACCAGCGGGGCTTAAGCCTGCAAATCTAAAGGTCACCAGGCTTGGTTCAGGGAGAGACCAGAGGGCATTAGGGCTGTTCTTGGAGAAAAGGCAGGGCAAACAGCCCGTTGACATATAGCATGGAAACAGCAACCTAAAGAGCACCTGGGCATACACTGGGGAAGTTATCCACTCATTTCAGAGTGTGTCCCAGAGAGATAGCATTCACAGAGAAGAAAGAAACTGGCAGGTGCCATTTCCCTCCCTTACAACTCAGCATAAACACAGAGCCACCTGTGGGAACCAGCATAGCACCAACACTCACTACCTAACCTGCTTACCTCCAGCCCCACTCCCACGTGCTTGAGTGGAACCACCCTTCCCAGTTACCCTTGCATCAGTCCTAGTGTGGTGGGCCCCCACCCCTAGAAGACCAGTCCAAACCCCTGCCCACACTGCATCTCATAACCTGGGAGTTTCTGTACGACTTGATTCTGGTGGCAGTGGCAACAGGTCGAATTTCACAAGCAGACCAGAACACACCTAGTTAAGACTCACCATATTCAGGCTAGGGACCAAACACTGCACAATAGGCAAAGAGAGCCTCTGCCGATGACTAGCCTGAAGGGTAAAGTGGCCAAGACACAAGAGCAAAGCACATGCAGCACAAATTGGAGACACTCTTAAGAGCCAGGCCCTGGGAGTACAGGGGACACTACACTGCAGGGCACTACAGGACCTCTTCTTTATAAAGCCATTACCCATAAACACAGGAAAAGTGGCTCACTTTCCTCATACCCAGAAGAAGGCACAGGGACTTAGACAAAATGAGAAGATAGAGGAATTTGTCCAAAATGAAAGAACAAGACAAGGCCACAACCAAAGTTCTAAGTGAAACAGATATAAGTAACATTCCAGATAGAGAATTTAGAGTAATGATCATAAAGATACTCACTGGACTTGAAAAAAGAGTGGAAGACATGAATGAGACCCTTAACACAGAGATAAATAACATAGCAGAGGCAAAGGGCTCAATAAACAAAAAGAGAAGCTTGCTTGATGGAATGAACAACAAGATGATAGAAACAGAGGAATGAATTCTATCCATGTGACATTTGGAAAAAAAAAAAAAAAACTATGGAGACAGTAAAAAGATCAATGGTTACCAGTGGCTGGGGAAAGGGACAGATGACTAGGTAGAGCACAGAGGATTTTTAGGGCAGTGAAAATATTTCATATGATACTATAATGGTAGATATATGTTGTTATGCATTTGTCCAAACCCATAGATTGTACAACACAAAGAGTGAACCATAAGCTGTGGGATTTTGGTGATGATGTGTCAATGTAAGTTTATTGGGAATATGGGAAATCTCTACCTTCTGCTCAGTTTTGCTGTGAATCTAAAATTGTTCTAAAAATGACCAAAAAAAGCACTTTATCATTTTTTCCTTTATAAAATTCAATAAATGATAATTGAAAAAATAGTCATTGGTGAGGTAAAATATAAGGATCAGCAATCATCTTTTCTCATGGGGAAAAAAAAAAAAGACTTTGACAAGTATTTACCTGAAACTATAGAAGAGAGAGATCAGTGGTTCACAGAATCTTGCAATTCACCCATTTACACAGGAAACAACCACTCAGGAAAAAAAAATACAGTAAAAAAAATTTCATACTATGTATATTCTGTGTCTTTAATACCTTGGTAGTATTCTGGTCTTATACTTCATAAAGCATTGGAAACACTGAAATTTGTAGCCACTTTAACATAAGTGTGAAGTCTTAAAATTCTATCCATTGATCCAGGCCTGGAAGACATTAGAGCAATCCACCTCCTAAGTCATACATATCAATTCATAGAGGAACATATTTCTCAAGCCAAGTCAATGAAATTGTTGTCAGGAAGTACACTAGAAATATTTTCTGTTAAATTGTTTGAGTTTGATGGGATAACTGTATGGCTCATGGAATCCAGAGCTCTTTAGGGCTATTTTTGTACCACAGAGATTCTGGTTGAAAACAAATTAAACAAAAAGAAGACTACAGTTGAGAGACAGAATGAGGGATTCTTAAAATAGTGTTTGCACATTTGAGTCTAGCTATATCTTAAGCCTTTATGTCCCTGGAATTCCAGCTCTATGAATTGATAAATTCAATTTTAATTTCAGTTTGAGAAAATTATTTGAAAATAATAGTCCTGAATGATACCAATATCATATTTAAAAAATGAAGAACTCATTCAAACTGATGAATGAAAATCCCTTTAATGAACAAATGATGAACAGATTATACACACACTCACATGCACACACCTCTATGTATCAATCAATTGAAAAACTACTGAAATTTATTTGTAATTGAAACTAGAAAACTACGTCTTTTTTATTGAGGTAAAATTGACATAATGCTATATTATTCTCAGGTGTATAACATAATGATTTGTCATTTGTATGCACTGTAAAATGATCACCACAATAAATCTAATTAATGTCGATTAGTTATAATTTTTTGTGATAAGGACCTTTAAGGTTTATTCTTGGCAATATTAAAAAAATTATTCTGTTAGCAATTTTAAAAAATACAATATAATATTATTTTAACTATAGTCACCATGCCGTGCATTATATTCCCAGGACTTATTTTATTTATAACTGAAAGTTTGTACCTTTTGACATTATTTTATACATCAAATCTTAATGGTTTAAAATGATGTTTATTTTAGTAATGATTCTTCAATTTGGAAAGTCCTTGAAAAAGAAAGCTAGTCTCTGCCATCCCTGAGGCAGCTGGAAGGCTGCTTACTGGAGTCATCTGATGGCTTGCTCACTCACACATGTGGGACCCACGATAGGAAGCCTCAAACAGCTGGGACTCCTTGGGCATTTCTCTCTGTCTCTAATTAGTATCTCCTTGTGTCTTTCCAACATGGAGTCTTTAAGGTAGCAGAATTTCTGACATGTTGGCTGTTCGCTCATAAGAGCCTCAGGAGCTTCCCAGTTGTAATCTGAAACTGGCCCCCAAATGCAGAGGTCAGGGAGACAGCAAAGAAAGAGGCAGGCCACTCCAGGTTGGTAGGTAGCTGTTGTAAAATGCAAAGCATACTTTCATATGAGTCTTGTCTTGGGCAGCAGCAAGACTGCCAAGCTTTAAAAGTTTATATATGGAGAGGGCTTAACTGGGTTTAATCAAGTATACTATGCAGGTGTCCTCAATATCACTAACTCAAGGCTATGTCCCTGGAACACCTCTGAGAGCAACAGGAAAAGCAAGCAGAATCCACATTCCAAAGACAGGGAAGCGGATGAGGAGCCTCTGATTACCCAGATCCAGCTCATGGGTCACTGGTGGTAACATCATCTTCCCCGTCATTTCTTCCCCGTCTTTGGTTCATCTATTCTTAGGTGAAAACTTCATTGTCTTTTATGACCTAGATCTCAGAAGCAATACAGTATTATTTTTACTGTATTATCTTCATTGTGGTAGTTTCAAAGACATGGTAGCAGTTCTGAGGGAGAGAAAACAGATTCTTGATTGAAGCAAGCTTCTGAAAGATCAGGTGAGAATAAAATTACTCTTATGGCTATTTTTAGAAAATACTGTGTACCGCAAGTAGATCAGAGCTAGAAGTTTTCACTAGGAAATTCCCCCAGAGATTCCCAGTCACAACTATTTTAAGCTTCTCTCCACCCGAATCACTTCAATACCTTTCCTTTAAGACAGTCTGATCACTGCATGAGTGGGATTATAGTTACTTTGCATATGTGTGTTCTTCATATAGACTGTTTCTTGAATATAGGGACCATATCTCATTCATTTGTGTGTGTGTGTGTGTGTGTGTGTGTGTGTATGAAATGGTCAGTGATATATGTCACATAGTAAATGTACCTTGAAATATATTGACTAAAATTGAATTACCGTACTATTGGTCTAATTTCATCCCCTGTGAGTGCAAGAGTCAGTAGACTGGTAGAGTTAGTATACCATGTTGGGTCCCCCAGAAAGCGGAAGCATAGAGAATTGAACATGAACAGAATTTATTGAAGGTAATATCTAGGAAAGTTGAAGGGGAGGGGGATCAGAGGTTGGCAAAGAAAACTTTCAATGCAGATCTGATAGCTGTAGAAGAAGGGGAAGAAAGAGAGTAGATAGTAGGAAGGACCTCAGACTACAGTTATAGTATCTCTAGTTCCTCTGCCATGCTCAGGCATTAGCGGGGAAAGCCCAGAGAGAGAGTACGGCCTCAGTGCTACAATGAACTCAGAAGGAATAGAAGGCAGAGGCTGTCATCTCTAATTCTCAGAGCAGGGTTCTATATCTGAAAAGTGGTTCATGTCTGGGAAATGAGAAAGGGATAAGTTTTTATTGGGGAAACCACCTTCAGATTCCTGCTCCTCCATTCATGCTTTCTTCTGATGATTGTTAATGAACAGCAACTTCATTTGCTGTCATTTTGCCTCAGCAATGTCACGTTCTATTAATTAAGTCACTAATTCCCTCTCTGTAAAGCCCCTTTTACCACTCTCTGACCTTGCTGGTGTTTACAGCAATTTGTGACCCTCTGGTTTCAGATTTGTTAAGCAACAACACCTGACCTTTGTTACTCTGGGGACCCATTATTTCCTTTCTGTTAACAATATCCGTGGCTATATCTTCTACCATCAGCTTTGACTTGTGGAGGAGAACCTTCTCTTAGTAAAGCTAGTGTCCCTCTCATCACTGCAGTTATCATGTCTTTAGCTAAAGGTAAGTCCTCTGGGCCTTCCCCTGGAACAGTGTTCTCTTGTTATTCATTAATGGTTATTCATTAAATAACCATTTTATGTACATGCCCCTGAACATTTTTATCCGTTTATCTACCATTTGCCAAGGTAACTCAGGCATTTCAACCTCACTCAGCTATCAGTTCAGTCTCAGCTACCAGTTTCTCCAGGTTTTAAAGAGCCACCTAGCCACTAGTTTGCATAATCCCTAGGGTCCTGGCCAGGGAGTTAAATTTTCTTTTCTATAAAAGTGCCCCTAAATCAATGAATTCTTGTTTACTTAGTTTATATTCCAGGTCCCTTGAAATACAGCAGTAGAGGCCAGGTGGTGCTGCTTAACCACTGTAAAAATCAGCAAGGTCAGAGAAGCAGCCAAGGGGGCTTTACTGACAGGAAGTTGATGAGTTAGTTAATAAAACATGGTGTTGCCAGGGACAAAATCCAATATCAGGAGTACTCCCTTGGATCCTGTTGTTACATGCTAGCTAATTTTTGCAGCTCCTTTGGGTTGTAATCTTTTTCCTCCTCTATCAAACTTAGCATATTGCCAACCTGGTTATGCTGAAATTTAACTATAATTATCAGCCTGGGACATCACCTGAGGGGGTTGCCTATTAGTCTGCAGTATCTCCCCAAGAAAAGGAAATACTAGTTCTTAATGTATCAGGTGGGCCATCTCTATAGGCTCCAAGTGTTCAGAGAAGTCTGAGGAGCCCCAATGATCACAACTCACTCTGATGTCTTCATTCCTGGTTTCCCTGTCTTAGGTAAGAGACTATCTTGGCTGAGAATTTAATCATCTCTGGATCTCTGTAGAGACAATTAAAGTTCTGAGTAGGACACCTCCATGTCTACTATCCTGGATTATATAATAAGTGGTTTTTTTGGGGGGGGGGTTCAAATGCATTAATCTTGAGGAACTAATATTATTTATCTTAAAAATTTACAAATACACAAAAAATGCAGTATCCCTGTTTCTAGGGTTGATGCAAAAAAAAAAATCAGAACTGATAAGGATGAATTTAAATTTGTAAATTATTAAATCTGGTAGACTTTTCCCTCCTTCTCCCAAAGAAGACTTTGATTTCTCAAGACATATTTTTAAATAAATCTACTGACTTTTGATTAGAGAGCAAAGGGAGTTTATACTATAAGTTTAATTATCCAGAATAATTTCTAAGACCAGATTAATAGATGAAGTTAAATAATATCTCCATTTTTGTACTTTTTGAAATAGTTTTTTTGTTTTTATCTTCCAGTGATGTAAGTTTAATTTATTGAAAATAATTTATATGAACTGGTTAGTCACTGCTTGGTAAAAAAAAAATTAGGAGTTATCTTGAGAGTTGAAACACGGAATGCCTACTGGTATTATGTATGTCAAACTTTTTATGAGATTAAAGTTTCTATACTGTTCTCCTTTCTTTGGCAAAAAATGAATTCCCTTTAGTAAAAGAGGTTCCCATTGGTTTATTCTTTAATAATCTATAATATTTATTGAGAAATCATGTAAATTATTAATATACTTGGATGACACATTTTAGATAAAATAAACAAATTTCAAATAGTAGAGTTAACAGAAAATAATACTGTTAAATGAATTCTTTGATGTTTACTGTATTATAAATATACTCAGTTTTATGGATTCAAAAATGATGTTTATTATTTTTTTAGTTTTTTAATGTTTATTTTGAGAGAGAAAGAGAGGGCTGAGAGAGAGAGGAAGAGAGAGAGAGAATCCCAAGCAGGCTCAATGCCATCAGCACATCCTGCAAACTGCGAGATCAGGACCTGAGCCAAAATCAGGAGTCAGATGCTTAACTGACTGAGCCATCCAGGTGTCTCAAAAAATAACGTGTTTCAGGGCACCTTGGATGGCTGAGTCAGTTAAGCATCGGACTTCAGCTTGGGTCATGATCTCACGGTTCATGAGTTCTCGTGCAGCTCTGTGCTGATGCTCAGAGCCTGGAGGCTGCTGAGGCTGGAGCCTGGATTCTGTGTCTCCCCCTCTCTCTGCCCCTCCCCCACTCATACTCTGTTCTCTCTCTCTCTCTCTCTCAAAAATAAATAAACATTAAAAAAAACCTTAAAAATAACGTTTTTCAAATAAGATGGTGTAAAATAAAAAATGTAGACACCAAGTGAAAAAACATCATAAAACCTGAATGAATTGGACTCCATTGATCCATCAATTTGATAGCTTCCTCTGGGTGCCTTGGAATTCATTCTCTTATTTGATTACCCAAGAGATGGCTTGCAATTATATATTAGTAGAGAAAATCCATAAATATTATATTAAATAAAATAAAATATTTTATTTCTAAAAATATTCATTTTTTTAAAAAAATGATTTTATATGTGGTACAAAATGTGATAGGTAGTGGGAAAAACAGATTTTTACAAGTTAAGTAATAACTCATCAAATAATATGAAGTTTAAAATATTTTTCTGCTTCGTCAATGACATAAAACCAATCCTCCCCATCTCCATAGAGTAAACAATGTTTCTTTATGGGAGTGAGATGACTTTCTATAATATCAATCAGTTTCTGACTAAAGTGAAAAGACACAATTTAGATGGATAGAAAATAGGACCTATACATAAATTTATCTCTAGGATTGTTTTGTTTTCATGTGTCATAGTGTTCAGTTTTTATTCTATATTGAAATGTTCTATCATTTAAGTTGAGAACAATAAAAGGTTATAATCAAAATAATTGTTATATTTTAAGCTAATGTCCATGTTGATAACACAGCTAAATACAGAATTTGGTTAACCATTAGATTGTTCACCTATTATCATTTACCATTAGATTGTTCAGCTAATATCAATCTATGATCAAAAAAAGATCATGAGGAATAATAATTTTTGTCATTATGCAAATGTCAAATGCATATACAATTACTTTACTTTTTAGAACCTTCTAAATTGTTAGCAGAGTCTCCCATTAAGAAGCTGATTTGTATTTCTTTTTTTTTTTTTTTTTTTATTTTATTTTTTAATATATGAAATTTACTGTCAAATTGGTTTCCATACAACACCCAGTGCTCATCCCAAAAGGTGCCCTCCTCAATACCCATCACCCACCCTGCCCTCCCTCCCACCCTGCCCTCCCTCCCACCCCCCATCAACCCTCAGTTTGTTCTCAGTTTTTAACAGTCTCTAATGCTTTGGCTCTCTCCCACTCTAACCTCTTTTTTTTTTTTTTTTTTTTCCTTCCCCTCCCCCATGGGTTTCTGTTATGTTTCTCAGGATCCACATAAGAGTGAAACCATATGGTATCTGTCTTTCTCTGTATGGCTTATTTCACTTAGCATCACACTCTCCAGTTCCATCCATGTTGCTACAAAAGGCCATATTTCATTTTTTCTCATTGCCACGTAGTATTCCATTGTGTATATAAACCACAATTTCTTTATCCATTCATCAGTTGATGGACATTTAGGCTCTTTCCATAATTTGGCTATTGTTGAGAGTGCCGCTATAAACATTGGGGTACAGGTGCCCCTATGCATCAGTACTCCTGTATCCCTTGGATAAATTCCTAGCAGTGCTATTGCTGGGTCATAGGGTAGGTCTATTTTTAATTTTCTGAGGAACCTCCACACTGCTTTCCAGAGCGGCTGCACCAATTTGCATTCCCACCAACAGTGCAAGAGGGTTCCTGTTTCTCCACATCCTCTCCAGCATCTATAGTCTCCTGATTTCTTCATTTTGGCCACTCTGACTGGCGTGAGGTGGTATCTGAGTGTGGTTTTGATTTGTATTTCCCTGATAAGGAGCGACGTTGAACATCTTTTCATGTGCCTGTTGGCCATCCGGATGTCTTCTTTAGAGAAGTGTCTATTCATGTTTTCTGCCCATTTCTTCACTGGGTTATTTGTTTTTCGGGTGTGGAGTTTGATGAGCTCTTTATAGATTTTGGATACTAGCCCTTTGTCCGATGTGTCATTTGCAAATATCTTTTTCCATTCCGTTGGTTGCCTTTTAGTTTTGTTGGTTGTTTCCTTTGCTGTGCAGAAGCTTTTTATCTTCATAAGGTCCCAGTAATTCACTTTTGCTTTTAATTCCCTTGCCTTTGGGGATGTGCCGAGTAAGAGATTGCTACGGCTGAGGTCAGAGAGGTCTTTTCCTGCTTTCTCCTCTAAGGTTTTGATGGTTTCCTGTTTCACATTCAGGTCCTTTATCCATTTTGAGTTTATTTTTGTGAATGGTGTGAGAAAGTGGTCTAGTTTCAACCTTCTGCATGTTGCTGTCCAGTTCTCCCAGCACCATTTGTTAAAGAGACTGTCTTTTTTCCATTGGATGTTCTTTCCTGCTTTGTCAAAGATGAGTTGGCCATACGTTTGTGGGTCTAGTTCTGGGGTTTCTATTCTATTCCATTGGTCTATGTGTCTGTTTTTATGCCAATACCATGCTGTCTTGATGATGACAGCTTTGTAGTAGAGGCTAAAGTCTGGGATTGTGATGCCTCCTGCTTTGGTCTTCTTCTTCAAAATTACTTTGGCTATTCGGGGCCTTTTGTGGTTCCATATGAATTTTAGGATTGCTTGTTCTAGTTTCGAGAAGAATGCTGGTGCAATTTTGATTGGGATTGCATTGAATGTGTAGATAGCTTTGGGTAGTATTGACATTTTGACAATATTTATTCTTCCAATCCATGAGCAGGGAATGTCTTTCCATTTCTTTATATCTTCTTCAATTACCTGCATAAGCTTTCTATAGTTTTCAGCATACAGATCTTTTACATCTTTGGTTAGATTTATTCCTAGGTATTTTATGCTTCTTGGTGCAATTGTGAATGGGATCAGTTTCTTCATTTGTCTTTCTGTTGCTTCATTGTTAGTGTATAAGAATGCAACTGATTTCTGCACATTGATTTTGTATCCTGCAACTTTGCTGAATTCATGTATCAGTTCTAGCAGACTTTTGGTGGAGTCTATCGGATTTTCCATGTATAATATCATGTCATCTGCAAAAAGCGAAAGCTTGACTTCATCTTTGCCAATTTTGATGCCTTTGATTTCCTTTTGTTGTCTGATTGCTGATGCTAGAACTTCCAGCACTATATTAAACAGCAGCGGTGACAGTGGGCATCCCTGTCGTGTTCCTGATCTCAGGGAAAAAGCTCTCAGTTTTTCCCCGTTGAGGATGATGTTAGCTGTGGGCTTTTCATAAATGGCCTTTATGATCTTTAAGTATGTTCCTTCTATCCCGACTTTCTCAAGGGTTTTTATTAAGAAAGGGTGCTGGATTTTGTCAAAGGCCTTTTCTGCATCGATTGACAGGATCATATGGTTCTTCTCTTTTTTTTTGTTAATGTGATGTATCGCGTTTATCGATTTGCGAATGTTGAACCAGCCCTGCATCCCAGGAATGAATCCCACTTGATCATGGTGAATAATTCTTTTTATATGCTGTTGAATTCGATTTGCTAGTATCTTATTAAGAATTTTTGCATCCATATTCATCAGGGATATTGGCCTGTAGTTCTCTTTTTTTACTGGGTCTCTGTCTGGTTTAGGAATCAAAGTAATACTGGCTTCATAGAATGAGTCTGGAAGTTTTCCTTCCCTTTCTATTTCTTGGAATAGCTTGAGAAGGATAGGTATTATCTCTGCTTTAAATGTCTGGTAGAACTCCCCTGGGAAGCCATCTGGTCCTGGACTCTTATTTGTTGGGAGATTTTTGATAACCGATTCAATTTCTTCGCTGGTTATGGGTCTGTTCAAGCTTTCTATTTCCTCCTGATTGAGTTTTGGAAGAGTGTGGGTGTTTAGAAATTTGTCCATTTCTTCCAGGTTGTCCAATTTGCTGGCATATAATTTTTCATAGTATTCCCTGATACTTGTTTGTATCTCTGAGGGATTGGTTGTAATCATTCCATTTTCATTCATGATTTTATCTATTTGGGCCATCTCCCTTTTCTTTTTGAGAAGCCTGGCTAGAGGTTTGTCAATTTTGTTTATTTTTTCAAAAAACCAACTCTTGGTTTCGTTGATCTGCTCTACAGTTTTTTTAGATTCTATATTGTTTATTTCTGCTCTGATCTTTATTATTTCTCTTCTTCTGCTGGGTTTAGGCTGCCTTTGCTGTTCTGCTTCTATTTCCTTTAGGTGTGCTGTTAGATTTTGTATTTGGGATTTTTCTTGTTTTTTGAGATAGGCCTGGATTGCAATGTATTTTCCTCTCAGGACTGCCTTCGCTGCATCCCAGAGCGTTTGGATTGTTGTATTTTCATTTTCGTTTGTTTCCATATATGTTTTAATTTCTTCTCTAATTGCCTGGTTGACCCACTCATTCGTTAGTAGGGTGTTCTTTAACCTCCATGCTTTTGGAGGTTTTCCAGACTTTTTCCTGTGGTTGATTTCAAGCTTCATAGCATTGTGGTCTGAAAGTATGCATGGTATAATTTCAATTCTTGTAAACTTATGAAGGGCTGTTTTGTGACCCAGTATATGATCTATCTTGGAGAATGTTCCATGTGCACTCGAGAAGAAAGTATATTCTGTTGCTTTGGGATGCAGAGTTCTAAATATATCTGTCAAGTCCATCTGATCCAATGTATCATTCAGGGCCCTTGTTTCTTTATTGACTGTGTGTCTAGATGATCTATCCATTTCTGTAAGTGGGGTGTTAAAGTCCCCTGCAATGACCACATTCTTATCAATGAGGTTGCTTATGTTTATGAGTAATTGTTTTATATATCTGGGGGCTCGGGTATTTGGCGCATAGACATTTATAATAGTTAGCTCTTCCTGGTGGATAGACCCTGTGATTATTATATAATGCCCTTCTTCATCTCTTGTTACAGCCTTTAATTTAAAGTCTAGTTTGTCTGATATAAGTATGGCTACTCCAGCTTTCTTTTGGCTTCCAGGAGCATGATAAATAGTTCTCCATCCCCTCACTCTCAATCTAAAGGTGTCCTCAGATCTAAAATGAGTCTCTTGTAGACAGCAAATAGATGGGTCTTGTTTTTTTATCCATTCTGATACCCTATGTCTTTTAGTTGGCGCATTTAATCCATTTACATTCAGTGTTATTATAGAAAGATATGGGTTTAGAGTCATTGTGATGTCTGTATGTTTTATGCTTGTAGTGATGTCTCTGGTACTTTGTCTCACAGGATCCCCCTTAAGATCTCTTGTAGGGCTGGTTTCGTGGTGACAAATTCCTTCAGTTTTTGTTTGTTTGGGAAGACCTTTATCTCTCCTTCTATTCTAAATGACAGACTTGCTGGATAAAGGATTCTCGGCTGCATATTTTTTCTGTTTAGCACACTGTAGATATCGTGCCAAGCCTTTCTGGCCTGCCAAGTTTCAAAGGAGAGATCAGTCACGAGTCTTATAGGTCTCTCTTTATATGTGAGGGCACGTTTATCCCTTGCTGCTTTCAGAATTTTCTCTTTATCCTTGTATTTTGCCAGTTTCACTATGATATGTCGTGCAGAAGATCGATTCAAGTTACGTCTGAAGGGAGTTCTCTGTGCCTCTTGGATTTCAATGCCTTTTTCCTTCCCCAGTTCAGGGAAGTTCTCAGCTATAATTTGTTCAAGTACCCCTTCAGCACCCTTCCCTCTCTCTTCCTCCTCTGGGATACCAATTATGCGTATATTATTTTTTTTTAGTGTATCACTTAGTTCTCTAATTTTCCCCTCATACTCCTGGATTTTTTTATCCCTCTTGATTTGTATTTCTACAGTTGACCTTTGAGTAAATGGGTTTGAATTACACAGATTCACTTATATAGGGTGTGGGGTTTTTTTATAAATACAGTACCATAAATGTATTTTCTCTTCCTCATTTTCTTAATAACATTTTTCTCTATCATACTTTATTATAAGAATACAATACATGATACATATGCAAAATATGTATTAATTGACCATTTATGTTATCAGTAAGGCTGTTGGTCAACAGGAGGATATTAGTAGTTAGGTTTTGAGGGAATCCAAAGTTACACATGGATTGTCCATTGACTGGGAGCTAAGCACCCCTAGCCCTATATTGTTCAAGAATCAACTATATATTTTTTTTCTCTGTTTCTGCAAAAGTTTCAAAGCTGACAGCTTGCCATAAACTCTTAGAAAATGAAATGGTAAAACAAAAAATAGAAAATCATAGTCAAAGAAGATAACAAATGCACCGAAGGCATTTGAATGCCTTTTTTATGTATGAGCTTCAAGTCTGTATCAGAGTTTCACAGAGAACAAGGCACAAAGGAAAACATAAGCAGTTATCCAGTTTTCATTGTCGGAAAAGATGATGAATACAAGTTCTTTAGGAGAAAAGCTCTCTTTCACTAAAATTCTGAAAGATCTCTCTCTGCAGCTTTATAAAAAGGAAGAATTATATAAGAACATGATATATCCTTAATAATCCCAGAAATGTTAAGTCATTTTCACTTAGTGTTTTTTTGTCTTCTAATAATATTAGATTAGTGTTCAGGGGATGATATTGATATGTAAATAGATAAGGATTTGCCTTATGATAAACTTTATTGATCTATCATTGGAACTTTTAATTCCATAAATATCAGTTTCCTAATTTTTATTGACTGAAGGACCTAGAATGCTAAGATGAGTTATTTATTTCAAGATATGGGGAAAGTCAATGATAGACTATAATGACTGCTAGAAAGACCCCTTCACTTTATTCATTTAGTATCACTGAGTTATATACCCTTCTAACAACTTGAGACCTGTAAGTTATTTATATGATTCATTTTGAACATTTTGTGATTTGTCCTTAAATCACAGGTACAAACAAATGGAAGGAGGTGATGGTTCTAATGAAGAGACAGGTAAGGCATGACAAATGAGATGGTGGAAGATGCAAGGGGTAAGAAAAGAAAAGAAAAGAAAAACAACAACAACAAGAAGAACAAAATAAATGAAGTTTCAAAATGAGTAAGATCCAAGGAAAAAGAAGTAGATCTTGACAGGAGAAGATACAAACAGTAAAACCAAAGAAAGGACAATATGATGCAGATTTCACTTACAACTATACTTACAGCATGTTGGACAAACTTAAGTAAATTTTATATCCTAAACCTTTTAGAGAACCAATTCACTGAAACAGCAGAAACAGACCCAAAATAACTTCAGATACTGAAATTATCAGACAAAATTACAAAATGTGTTTAGTGTATTTGATACATTAGAAGATAAAATTGTGAGCTTGGGACAAGAATATTTGAAACAAAGCATATGATATAAAAATACAATGAGGCAGTTCAAATTTAAATCCCATTGATGAATTAGCTAGCAGATTAAACACAGCTACAGAAATAGTAAACAAACGGTAAGGTAAAATGAGTTATATAGAATGCAGTTTAGGGAGAGAGATAAAAAATATGAAAGAAGGTTAAATCATATGAAGAATAGCATGAGAGTGTTGAATATATATCTAATAAAATTTAAACAGCAGTATAGAATGGAAAAGAAGAAATGTCAACAATATAATGGCTGGAAATTTTAAACTTTTTGTTAAAAGACAAAAATCCGCAAATACACAGACTTCCTGAGAACCTAAGGCATACCACATTGGCATCTAGGAATAAAGGAAAGTGTATATATCCTCATGATGGAAAGAGTGATAAATCATTTGTACAGTCCTTTTCTGTTGCTTGCTCACTCCACTGTGAAGTAACTCCTTTTTCCTGAACTCCTGTCAATGTTTTCTATCATTGTTTCTTCTAATGAAAGTTGCTTACATCTCATTTATGGTCTCACATCTGGATGTAGTCAAGGCCCACTATCATCCAATCTGTCCCCTCCATTTCTCTCTGGTTCTGTAAATACGGAATTCTTATCTAAGCCCTCTATATGATCCTTGGCTAAATTATACACTCCAAAGATTCCAATTCAAGTTCTTTTCACTGTACTACGCCTTATTCTTTGAAAGTCAGCTCTCATTCCCACATCTCCACTATGTTTACTTTCTGCTCAAGAACCTCTGGATCTCTTACATGCCACATAAGAAATGAGGAAAGCTGAGGTGCCATAATCTGAACCAATCTATGCCTACTTGTACCCTCCTTTCATCTTTACAATACCAAAACACCATGATGTTGGTGAGTTTCTAGAATTATAACAGGAACTCTAGCCCAGGTGTCCCTTGTTTTGGCTTTATGCTCCTCCTATTTGGCTTCTATTCTCTCACACTCCCCCTTTCCACATAGCTAAAGGTCTAGAGTGGCAGAGAAGCTGTGTATATTAAGTCTTGGGCTATACAGCTTGCATGATTTAGTCCTATTGTTTGTTTGGGTTTTTTCTTCAAAATTTTCTTTAAATTCTAGTTAGATAACATATAGTGTAATATTGTTTTTGGTCGTAGGATTCAGTGATTCATCACTTACGTATAACACTCAGTGCTTAACAGTGAGTGCCGTTCTTAATACCCATCCCCCCTTTAGAACATCACCCCCCACTAGGCTTCAGTTTGGTCTCTGTAATAAAGTCTCTTATGGTTTGTTTTCCCCTTTTTCTCCCTTCCCTTATGTTCATCTTTTTGTTTCTAAAAATCCACATATTAAATAATATGGTATTTGTGTATTTCTATGCCTGACTTATTTTGCTCAGCATAATGCACTCTAGATCCATCCACATTGTGGAAAATGGCAAGATTTCATTTTTTGATGACTGAGTAATATTCCATTGTGTGTATACGTGTGTATACATACATACATACATACATACATACATACCACATCTTCTTTATCCATTCATTAGTCAATGGACATTTGGGCTCTTTCCATAGTTTGTCTATTGTTGATAATGCTATAAACTTTGGGGTACATGTACCCCTTTGAATCTGTATTTTGTATCCTTTGGGTAAGTACCTACTAGTGCAATTGCTGGCTCATAGAACAGTTCTATTTTTAATTTTTTTGAGGAACCTCCATATTATTCTCCAGAGTGGCTGCACAAGTTTGTATTCCCACCAACAGTGTAAGAGAGTTCCCTTTTCTCCACATCCTCACCAAAACTTACTGTTTTTTTGTGTTTTGTGTGTGTGTTTTTAATTTTAGCCATGCTGTTAGTTGTGAGGTGATATCTCATCATGATTTTGATTTGCATTTCCCTAATGATGAGTAATGTTGAGCATATTTTCATATGTCTACTAGCCATCTGGATGTCTTTTGAAAAATGTCTATTCATCTATTCTGCCTGTTTCTTAACTGGATTATTTATTTTTGGGGTGTTGAATTTGATAAGTTCTTTATAGATTTTTAGATACTAACCTTTTATCAGATATGTCATTTGCAAATATTCCATTCCATAAGCTGCCTTTTAGTTTTATTGATTGTTTCCTTCACTGTGTGGAAGCTTTTTATTTTGATGAAGTCCCAATAATTCATTTTTGCTTTTGTTTCCCTTCTCTCTGGACATGTGTTTAGTAAGAAGTTGCTAAGGCTGAGGTCAAAGAGGTTGCTGTCTGTGTTATCCTCTAGAATTGTGATAGTTTCCTGTCTCACATTTATGTCTTTAATCCATTTTGAATTTATTTTTATGTATGGTATAAGAAAGTGGTCCAGTTTCATTCTTCTGCATGTTACTGTTCAGTTTTCCCAACACTATTTATTGAGTAGACTTTCTTTTCTCCAGTGGATATTCGTTCCTGCTTCATCAAAGTTTAGTAGACCATAAAGTTGTGGGTCCATTTCTGGGCTTTCTATTTTGTTCCATTGATCTATGTGTCAATGTTTATGCTAGTACCATACTGTCTTGATGAGTACAACTCTGTATTGGAGGTTGAAGTCTGGAATTGTGATGCCTCCAGCTTTTCTTTTCTTTTTCAGGATTGCTTTGGCTCTTCAGCATCTTTTGTGGTTCCATACAAATTTTGGGATTGTTTGCTCTAATTCTATGAAAAATGCCAGTGGCATTTTGATAGGGATTACATTAAATGTATAGATTGCTTTGGGTAGTATACACATTTTATCAATGTTTATTCTTCCAGTCCATGAGCATGAAATATTTTTCAACTTGTTTTTTGTCATCTTCAATTTGTTTCATAAGTATTCTACTGTTTTCAGAGTATAGATCTTTTACATCTTTGGTTAGGTTTATTCCTAGGTACAATTGTAAATGGAATAGATTCCTTGATTTCTTTTTCTTCAGCTTCATTATTGGTGTATAGAAATGCAACAGATTTTTGCATGTTGATTTTATACCTTGTGACTTTACTGAATTCATGTATTAGTTCTACTAATTTTTGGTGAAGTCTCCAGGTTTTCTACATAGAATATTTTGTTGTCTGCAAATAGTGAAAGTTTGACTTCTTCTTTACCAACTTGGATGTCTTTTATTTCTTTTTGTTGTCTGATTGATGAGAGGCTAAGATTTCCAGTACTAAGTTAAATAGTAATGGTGAGGGTGGAGATCCCTGTCTTGTTCCTTACCACAGAGGAAAAGCTGTCAGTTTTTCCCCATTGAGGGTGATATTAGCTGTGGGTCTTTCATATATGGCATTTATGATGTTGAGGTATATTCCATATATCCCTACTTTGTTGAGGGTTTTTATCAAGAAAGGATGCTGTATTTTGTCAAACGCTTTTTCTGCATCTATTGAGAGAATAAGGTTCTTATCTTTTTTTATATTAATGTGGTGTATGATGTTGATTGATTTGTGAATATTGGACAAAATTGAAGCCCAGGAATAAGTCCCACCTTATCATGGTGAATAATTATTTTTATGTACTGTTTTATTTGCATTGCTGACACCTTGCTGACAATTTTTGCAGCCATGATCATCAGGGATATTGGAGAGTAATTCTTTTTAGTGAGGTTTTTGTCTGGTTTGGTTTTTATTTTTTATTTGTTTGGGATTTTAATGCTTGCTTATTTATTTATTTATTTATTTATTTATTTATTTTAAATATTTTAAATGTTTATTTTTTGAGAGAGAAAGACAGAGCATGAGCAGGGGAGGGGCAGAGAGAGAGGGAGACACAGAATCTGAAGAAGGCTCCAGGCTCTGAGCTGTAAGCACAGAGCCTGACATAGGGCTCAAACTCACAGGTCATGAGATCATGACCTGAGCCAAAGTTGGACATTCAACCAACTGAGCCACCCAGGCGCCCCAATGCTTATTTATTTTTGAGAGGGAGAAAGAGAGAGAGAGAGAGAGAGAGAGAGAGAGAGAGAGCGCACACGTGAGTGGAGGAGGGGCAGAGAAAAAGGGGTCATAGGATCCAAAGAGGGCTCAATGCCTACAGCAGTGAGTCCAATGCAAGGCTTGAATCAGAAACTGTGAGATCATGACTTGAGTCACCCAGGTACTCCTTTTTAAAATTATTTTTTAATGTGTATTTATTTTTGAAAGTGAGAGAGAGCATGAGCAGGGGAAGGGCGCGTGGGGGGGGGGGCGGTCAAAGATCTGAAGTGTTTATCTGGTTTTGGAATCAAGTTAATGCCAGCCTCATAGAATGAGTTTGGAAGTTTTTCTTCCATTTCTATTTTGTGGAACCATTTCAGAAGAATAGGTATTAACTCTTCTTTAAATTTCTACTAGAATTCCCCTGGGAAGCCATCTGGCTCTGGACTTTTGTTTGTTGGGAGATTTTTGATTACTGGTTCATTTTCTTTGCTGGTTATGGGTCTGTTCAAATTCTCTATTTCTTATTTCTTCCTGTTTGTTGCCATATAATTTTTCATAATAGTCTCAGAATTGTTTGTATTTCTGTGGTGTTGGTTGTGATTTCTCCTCGTTCATTCATGATTTTATCTATTTGGTTCCTTTCTCTTTTCTTTTTGATAAGTCTAGCTAAGGGTTTATCAATTTTATTAATTCTTTCAAAGAACCAGTTCTTAGTTTCATTGATCTATTTTATTTGTTCTTGTTTCCCTATCATTTATTTCTGCTCTAATCTTTATTATTTCCCTTCTTCTACTGGCTTTAGGCTTTATTTGCTGTTCCTTTTCTAGGTCCTTTAGGTGTCAGGTTAGGCCTACTTGATTTAGGCCTGCATTGCAATATACATCCATCTTGGGACTGCCTTTGCTGCATCCCAAAGCTTTTGGACTGTTGTGTTTTTATTTTCATTTGCTTCCATGTATTTTTAATTTTGTATTTACATTCCTGGCTAATATATGCATTATTTAGTAGGATATTCTTTACCCTCCATGTATTTGTGATCTTTCCAAATTTTCTTGTGGTTGACATCAAGCTTCAGAGCATTGTGGTCTAAAAATATGCATGGTATAATCTCAGTCTTTTTGTACTGGTCGAGGGCTGATTTGTGAACCAGTATGTAATCTATTCTGGAAAATGTTCCATGTGCACTTGAAAAGAATGTATATTCTGCTTTAGGATGAAATGTTCTGAATATATATTTTAAGTCCATCTGGTCCAGTGTGTCATTCAAAGCCATCATTTTCTTGTTGATTGTCTGCTTAGAGGGTCTGTCCTTTGTTGTAAGTGGGTTGTTAATGTCCCATACTACTATTTTATTATTAGCACTGAGTTTTTTATATTTGGTATTAATTGATTTCTATATTTCAGTTCTTTCAAGTTGGGGCATACATATTTAAAATTGTTAGATCTTGAGGGATATACCCTTTAATTATCATATAATGCCTTTCTCCATCTCTTGATACAGTCTTTGATTTAAAATCTATGTCTTATATAAGCATGGCTATTCTGGCTTTGTTTTCATGTCCAGTAGCATGATAGATCATTTTCCTTCCCTTCACTTTCCCTCTGCAGATTTCTTTAAGTCTAAAATGAGTCTCTTGTAGGCGACATATAGATGGGTCTTGTTTTTTTTTGTTTTTTTTTTGTTTTTTTTCTTTTACTCCATTCTGGTACCCTATGTCTTTTGATTGGAGCATTTAGCCCATTTACATTCAGAGTGATTATTGATAAGATATCAATTTAGTGCCATTGTGTTACCTATAATGTTGGTGTTTCTGGTGACGTTTTCTGAGTTGTTGTGTTTTTTTTCCTAGACTTTGTTGCTTTTGGTCCTTTTTCCCCACTCAAAGAGTCTCCATTAATATATCTTGCAGAGCTGGTTTAGTGTTACAAACTCCATTAGTTTTTGTTTGTCTGGGAAACTCTTTATCTCTCCTATTTTGAATGTCAGCCTTGTTGGATAAAGTATTCTTGGCTCCATATTTTTCCCATTTAGCACAGAATATATCATGCCACTCTCTTCTGGTCTGTCATGTTTCTGTGGATAGATCTGCTGCAAACCTGATCTGACTTCCTTAAGGACTTTTTTCCCTTGGTGCTTTCAAGATTCTGTCCTTGTCTGTGTATTTTGTGAATTTGACTATAATATGTCTTGGTAATATCTGGCTTTTGTTGAATTTAACGGGAGTTCTCTGTGCTTCTTAGATTTTGATGTTGGTTTTCTTCTTCAGGTTAAGGAAGTTTTCAGTTATAATTTGCTCAAATAAAAGTTCTACCCCTTTTCCTCTGTCTTCATCTTCTGGGACTTCTAGGAATGAATGTTATGATGTTTTAAGGCTTCCCTGAATTCCCTAAACTACATTTGTGATCCAAAACCTTTTTTCCCCCTACTTTTCAGCTTCATTAGTTTCCATAATTTTATTTTCTACATCACTGATTCATTCCTCTGCTTCATCCATACTGCTTGTCATGGCATTATTTGGATTTGCATCTCAGTTATACCATTTTTAATTTTGGCCTGACTAGTTTTTAGTTCTTTTATTTCTACAATAAGATTCTGTAGTGTCCTCTATGCTTTTTTTAAGCCTAGCTAGTACCCTTATAATTGTTGTTCCAAATTCTAGTTTAGACATCTTACTTATATTTGTATTGATTTAAATCCCTGGCTGTCATTTCTTCCTGTTCTTTCTTTTGGGGTGAACTCCTTCATCTTGTCCTATTGTCAAGGCCAAAAAAATAATAAAATAAATTAGCATTGTTTTAATGTTTACAAACTTTTTTCTGTATCCTAAGTGGAAAAAGGAAAACAAAGGAAGCTAGATTCTATTTCTCCTACAGCTGAAGCTTTGTACCACTCTATGTTCAGTAAACTTGGTGTGTGCGAGAGGTTTGTGCTGGTCTTTTGGGGGTGGGACCTGCTGCACTGATTCTCAGGTAGACTTGCCCTAGTGTCGATGCACATGCAGGGTTCAGGGTGGTGGGGTTTGGTGTAAGCAGCTCTGACCTCCACTTGGTGGTACTATTTTCCTCACTAGAGGCAATCAGTGCTGATGGAGAGTGTTGCCCCACTCTCTTGTTCCTGGAATGGGGAGCTTATCTCTGCCACTCTTCAGGAAGCCCTTACAGAAGAGCAAACAATCACCTCTCTTATGCCCCTGGCTTCTGCCAGAAACTCGCCTTCACTGTGCCTATATCTGTGCTGTACACCTTCTAGGCAGCACAGCATTCCTGTGTTTTATCTCAAGTACACAGCTTGGTTTCAGAACTCTAAGTTTTAGAGATATGTGTTGTGTGGATCTGCACTGTTTCTCTGGGGGAGGGTCTCACTGCACTGTGGCCTTTGCTGGCTTGCTCCAGAACTCGGTTGTGTGACCACACAGCATTTCAGAGTTTATGGTAAAGCACAGCAGAAAACTGGCACCAAGACTCACTGGCAGTATACCTGTTGCTGTTTTAGTGAGTGGGGCAGCTAAATGGTGCCTACCAGGTCTTTTGCCCCTGGAGAGGCCATGTCACCTCCAAGCAGAGGAACTGCTTCTTCCTGTGTGACCCGGTGCATGCTGCCTGCTCCCGCACCTCAGCCTTCCTTTCCCAAAGGAGTACTGATAAGCCCTCCAGATGCAACCCTGGTGATTATATGGACCTCCAAAATTTCAGACCCTGTGCTCCACCATTTATAAAACCTTGTGGAATTCAGGACCTCTATTTTACCCAGTCAGTGATTTGGGGGAAGATTTTTTCTTGTGAAATCCCCAATGAGCACTTTCACTCTTTTTCTTTTTCTCTCACTCTTCCCTGTGTGTTCAGGGCTCCCTGACTATCACAAGTACCTTCAGCTCTTCTCTCATCAAATCAACTCTCCATAGCTCCTACCTTCCATAATGTGGCATTTTTTTTTTTCACCTCTAGTTGTGAACTTTTGCTCTCTTGGTCCTCAGATCAATTTCTTGGGTGTTTGAAATGATTTGATATTTATCTAGCTGTGTTCAAGGGACAAGGCAAGCCTACAGTCTCCCAACTCCTCTGCCATTTTAACTCTTCCTCTGATTAACCTTTTTGTTAAGGTGGCATAGAAGAGGAAAATGAAGGTGAATTCCAAAAGAGGAAAATGTAAGGAAGCTTGGGTCAAATCCTATGACAAAAAAATATTAGTGAGCTCACACTTCTTTCTCTCTTATTTAAATGTACACCTTCAAGCTGGCTTTTAATTGAAAGTCAATGTAAATACATTTCAAATTACCAGAATTTTATAAAGTAGATGTACAATAATTATTTCCTTATAAATTATTCATTAATATGACATGAATTAAGACAAATCTTGGGGAAAAAAAGAACAAATGTTTTACTTCATTTAATATTTTTTACTATGTAATCATTATACTTTATTGGGTTCTTAATAAGTAAGCAATGTTCATGTATATTTTATGTTATGTATTATGCCATAATTCATGAAATGGCATCTTATTTATTTGATATAAAATTTAATGATCCATTATTGATCTCAAAAGGACAAGGAAATAATATTTATGCTATCTCAAGATTATAATATTTTACATATAATAATTTACATATTAAATAAATATGAGGTCTATCCATTATGGTAAAGAATCAAGTTGTATTGAATTTATAAGATTATTTTATCAGAAAACTATGATATAAGTAATAGGGAAATTTGCTTAAATAATGACTTAAAGATATTATAAATTAACCCTTAGAAAACCTATGAAATTTATAATTATATAAACTGTTAATTTTTAACTTTCATAAGCAACAACTTTTTTGCATATGTCAACATATCTTCATTTTTCAAAAAAGTTAAGGTCATTATCGGGCCAAGGGCATGCCAAACCCAAACAAATTTATCAGTCTCATACTACATACTTTGGTTATTCAAGTCATATTCCCAGAATACTGACTTGGCTCTGAGACTAATATCCATCATTTTCCCAGTTAGCATTTCATTTTAATGAAAAATTACTGTGATGTCCAAAATATAATTTACCAAATTCCAAACTGTAGGAAGGAGATATAATACAAATTATAAAAAATGTTTGAAAAATTGTCACTGAAAATATGTAATAAAATTTAATCAGATTTCCAGCAAAATATAATTATTCTAGAGAATCCTATAATTTCAGATATTACCCCCTTCCAACAACAAAAATAAATCTCATTAATATTTTATAACTACTCAATAAATAGATATTTTAAAAAGAAGCTTATGTGTACTACAAATTATGGTTACTTTTAATTGGGAGTGGGGCATTATGAGCACAGAGTAAGAAAGGGGAAGGGACAGATTGGAAAAGAGAATATGGGGGGGTAAGGAGCATAATATAATTTTGGGAGTAATATTTTAAAATTAATATCTCCATAAATCAAAGGGTCTTGAAACTTTTTTCATTACAGTAATGTAACGATAGACTAGAATTCTTTTACAGAGTTGCACAACAGTTGTGATTCTCAGTCTGAGCAGTCTCCTGCTTTAAGTGGGAACAAATTTTTGTAATCAGAATAATTGCATTGGGGGGCTATACCATGAAATCAACCTCTATATACAATAGCCTCAGTTTCTCGCTTGCTTGCTTGCTTGCTTCTTTTCACTCACAAAAATGCCAAAAATATTCTACTTTAAAATGACCAAATGTTGATTTCTCAGCATGTAAAACTAGAGGACCATATCAATTATCTGATATATTTGAAAATTATAAAAATAAAAATCTTTGCATTTATGACCATAAATTTTCATGAGACTCTATATATGATCTTATTATTTAATTCTCAATGATATAATTTTATTCAGAGAGAGAAAGGTAGCCATAATTACATATATATATATGCTACAGAAGAAAATAAATTTAATATAAGAATGTAGCTATATTGAAAACTATGCAGATAAAAGCAATAGCTTAAAAATAAAAGTTTTTTTGGGAGAGAAGAAATTTTGTATTAAGCTACTAGAATATAAGCATCAAAATAAACAAAACATAGATTATAATGGCATCCACATTGCCTGATGACTCATGTGAGAAAAATGGTGACACTGAAGATGAAGTGCATATTTTTTCTAATATCATTCATTTTCTCTTCCCTTTCTCTTCTCTCCACTCCCCTCCCCTCATTCTGTCTCTCTCTGCCTATAGAATTAAAGATTTGTGCTCAACATAACTTTTAATTTCTAATTTTAAATTTAAAGCTTCATGAATTAATTGTATATGTATGTATGTAAAATGAACCATATTTAATATATAATTTGCTTCTGTTTATATGCATTTGGTACATTTTCAATAGGTAGATGATAGATATGTTTAATTGAATGGGTACTCTGTGATTAGTGCTTTATAGTATCAAAGTCTGGAAACTGAAACTCAGAATTAAAACTCTGTTATCAGTCACCTTATACTTAAGCAGTAATTCAAAGACTTCTCCTCCAGGAATATATCTGACTATATAACAAATACCTGCATTTAACATTAAATTACAATATCTAGGTCCTCCCTCCCACAAATTCTGACAATAAATATGAAAGTTTCTCTAAATTTGTTATTATTTTGTTCCTCAAATCCAAGGGATTCTGATGTATATTTCAGTTTTGGAACATAAAAAAAAAATCGGCCAACCAGAGTTAGCACTTGCTGTCCCTCTAAAAATATGGAACTATTTTATCTTTGTCTTGCTGACCAGGATACAGTATCTTTTTTGTTGTTTTGTTTTGTCTTGTTTTTTGTTTTGTTTTGTTTTGTTTTGTGGTACCAAGCCACAGGAATGGACTCTTGATAACTGAATCAGAAATAAATATATGTATATATTTTTCACATGACATGACAAGGATTGACTGCAAATATGTGCATGTGATATTTGTACATGCACACACACATATTGTTCATAACATTTCCATATAATCCTTTTTATTTTTGTAACATCAGTAATACCATACCCTTTTTTGGTCCAGATTTTAACTATTTGAGGCTACTCTTTTTTTTCCTGGTTAGTTAAGCTAATGGTTTGTTATTTTTTAAATTTCTTCAAATAGTAACTTTATTTAGATAAATAGAAAGAGACATACATTTATTAAGCATACATACATAATTATCTATCTATCTATCTATCCATCGTCTATCTATCTATCATCTATCATCTATCTATCTTAAACATTGGGGATTTGGAATCACTAACAGAACCTACCAGAAGGATGCAGATTGAGGTTCAGGCAGTTTATGAAACAAGATAACATTTGGTATCAGGTGATTTGAACCAAGAATGCATGTTGATGAATCTCCCAAACTTGGACTGAAACCACATTAATACCAAAAAAGTATTCGTGACTGTATCATGGTCTATGAAAACCATCATTCATTAATTTTTTCCAATTAAATGTTTTATTTGCTAGTTTACTGATTGAACATATTCCAAGCTTCATAATAGAGTTGTCATACATATCCATTGCTTTAAAAAGATATCTCAGAAGGTGCTAGAATTAGAAAGAATCTAGAAATCAATAAAATATTCTATCACTCTCATTTTTACCAATAAGGGTACTCAGAGAGACTCAAAGAGGAAAATTACTTGCACAAGGTCACAGGAGCTAGTCAGTGGCACAGCTAGAACCCAGCTTCATGATTTCAAGTCTTATTTTACAATTTGAATACCAAAGAGTAAGCTCTATCTAACCTGCAACTGTATTGTAACCTGAATAAATCTTACAAGGTAAATAAAGAAACTAAATGGAATTTTAAAATGGAGTTTCTCTTAATAGACTTGTAAAATATTTAGCAGTACTCAAAATTAACACTAGCTGTCCGATCATCAGATTTGAAAAGTTAAACCTGAACAGAATTTTTATGTATTTGATCAAAAATTATCTTCCAAAATTTATTACAAAATTCTATAATTCATTAATATTTTTAAAAACCCAGATGAAATAATAATGGCAGCATCACATTGTCAAGACATTTAACTTATGCACTAAAATTTGATTTAAAAACACCCATATTGATCAGCATAAACTTTTACTTGACAAGGCTTGACTGCAAATATCACAAACCACTTTAGTAAAGTTAAGAGAATAAAGCTATAAACTTTTCTGAAATCCAATATTGTAATTTAACCTTTCTCTAACAGACTCTCATCTTTTTGACATTTGAAGCTCCCTTTAGGAAATAAAATGCCCTCCATCGAGAATCTTTAATTGGAGGATTTTTATAATATCTATTGTCTAAAAGTATATTTTATTAATAGATTCCGTAATATAATTTAAACTTATGTTCAGAAAAAAATTACTGTTACTGATGTATTCACTGACTGAATAAAATTCACATTTTGAAAATATAGCTTCTTAATTTTAACCTACTAAACAATTCCATACTGTTCTAGTTATTTATGACAAAAACTGACTTTTGGCAGTAGTGGTCATCATTGACTTTAATGACCAAAAGTCAAAACCTATTGCCATATAAATTCCAATTTGAAAATCTATCAGGCACCAAGACACTGGAAAAAACTGGGGGGAAATGCAAGTAAATAAGCTAATATAATAATGGAAATTAATAGATATAACATTGTTTCTTTTTACATTCATTAAAGAATCTAAAAACATTCATTAGAATAACCCATATTTTTTCTCTGTTTTAAATAATGCCTGTCATTTCCTTAAGTCTTTTTAAGCCTTAAGTCATGTTATGCCTCTTTATTGGCTTGCCTTATTTTATTCTTATCTTCCATTGTGGGAGTTCTAACATTAACAAATAGAAGATCTCAAATGAATCTTATTAATACTAGATTAATAGAGAGTACTGGCTCATTGGAAACATTAATTTTGTGTTCTATGTTCAAATAAATACTTCTTGGAGTCAAATTATTATATCCAGAAAACAATCTTACCATCCTTTTTACACAGCTTAGGTTGATATGTGAAATGTTTAAGTATATCAGATAAAGTCGATGAAGATGGATTTTCTTTTCAAAATAGAGTAACTTTTTTCTTACTTGAAAGTATTCCTTTCATTTTTTAGCTAAGTATGTCAAACCTGGGAATATTAAAAATGTGCTTATAGTTGAATTAAGACATCTGATTCTAAGACTTGTAAAATTCCTATTTGGGGTCTAATATTTCTATTCCCTCTCACCCACCCAGCAAGTGTCACTGATGATACAATTTACTGAATTTATCTCTAACACAGATTATAGAGGTCATTAATTTTCTTCTACACCTGTTATATGCATACGTGCCATGCAGAATATGTATCTGTCTTGCTTTTAGGTCCAACACTGCATACTCACTATGATTAATATGCATTGACAAATACTCCTCATTTTGTGGTGAATATATGCATTTCTGAATACATTTTCTATTGCACATATAAGATTTTAATAATTATGTTACACACATAACCATATAAAAATATTGTTTCTAATATCTATGCAGTCAATTCTTACTATTTTCTTAGGCACAAATTAACTAGCATATTCAGAAAAAAGTTTGCCTTTTCTTCTGGTCTCCCTTGAGCTTAGTTATAGCCAAATGATTAAACTTTGGCCAGTGAATTATGAAGGGAATAATGTATGCCTTTCCCATGCCAATTCTAACAAAATTGCCTTATTACCTCATCCCCACTTTCTTTGTAGTGCCTGCTCCTTGTTGAACTGAGTGTTGCTCTCAGGTAAATCTTAGTAGCCAGATATAAAACAAGCAGTCTCTATCTCCTGAGTTAGCAAATTCCTAAAAGACTATGAAGCATAGTGCCAACTCTCTAACCACTGACAGTTGGAATAGTGAAAAAGAAATAAACTTCTGTTGTGTTAAACTGTTATTTTGGGGGTACCTGCCATAGCGACTTCTGTTAACATAACTAGTACAAATTCTAGTTAGTGTTACCTTGTTTGTATCTGTGTTCCTTTGGTATTTTATGGTTTAATGGACATTATTTTATTAAGTTATTATGACCTATTCTAAAAATAGAGATAGAAGAAACAGAGTTGACTGTGAAGATAATCATTGTTGGAGAGGTAGGTGTAGTTATGATTTTTATTTTCCTCAAATTTTGAAAAAATGGATTATAATACAGAAACACAAGAAAAGCAAACCAATATTCACTGAGCACCTATTATATGTAGCTACAATGTGCCATTTGATTTGCTTGTTATTTTACATTGATTACTTCATTTCATTCTCATAGGAATCCTCTTATATATGAAGAAACTGAGGTTCAGACACATAAAGTGAATTGTAAATGGATGTGTTGGAACTGGAATTAGTCCTATATACTATTATTATTCTAATCTTTAAAAATGCAAAATTGGGGCACCTGGGTGGCTCAGTCAGTTAAGCATCTGACTCTTGATTTTGTCTCAGGTGGTGATCTCACAGTTCGTGAAATCTAGCCCTGCTTGGAATTCTCTCTCTCCCTCTCTCTCTACCCTTCCCTGGCTCATGCACACATTCTCTCTCTAAAAATAATAAATAAAGTAATATAAAATAATAAAATAAAATGCAAAATTTAAGGATGCATTATACTACTTTACTGTTATGAAATTTAAAATGTGTTGTGATATTTTTACTTTAAAATTTTTATTTTCTTATTCTTCCATTCTAACAAATATAGAAGAGTCATAGACATTTTCCTCTTATAATATTTGTAAAGTACTTTTCATTTAAATATCTGGTTGCTTTCTGCAAAGCTTAACTGTTCCTAACTGCTGAATGACATCATTCAGCTGATAAACTGTTTCAGCATCATTCAGCTTGGTAAGCATTTGTTTTTGTTTTTGTTTTTGTTTTGGGGGGGTTGCATAAAATATGGAATTTGTAAAGCTCATTTTGCAAAATGATGCATTCATAGGAATTTCAATGTGTATTTCTCATATTTAATTTGCATCTGCCACAAGGACCTAAGAACATACATTTGATATATTCTGTAGGTCAGGAGATACAGTTTCAGTGATCATTTAAAAAGTTTTAATTAATATGTGCAGAAAAATACATTTTATGCACAGAATAATATCCCAGGGGAGATTTACTAAGGAGAATATTGGTACTCAGTTTCAATATCTAATTCTAGCTTAACACTTAATTTTTAGCCAGTCATCTATATTTATAGTTAGTGTCTACATATAGAGAAAGGACACTAATAAATATTTATTTGACAGTAATCCTGAAATTCAGATAGAAGCCCTAAGGACCATAGTATTAGAGTCTATCCTTATCTTCCTACTCCACCCTCTCCTCATTACCATTTATAAGTATTAGGCCATTCAATAAATAAGGTAAATGCTTGAAAATTTGACACCAATCCATACTAATGACTTCAATTGCATATTGGAATTCACTTGAATTGATAATTCCTTAGTGTTAACATCACTCCACAAAGCTTACAGGCCTGGCTGCTGATTTTTCAAGTAGGTCATGCTTCTTCTGCATCTGTTTCAGATTCTCTGTCATAATTAGAAAACAAAGAAAGAGCAGACTCAGCAAATTGAACAAACTAATTAAAAAGCAAGCATTGAGATGATTTGTCCCCATCCATGTGAAATGACCAAATTCCTTTAAAAAGTGCAACTGTTTGTACCCTTGGATAAATACCTAGTAGTGCAGTTGCTGCGGATGTAAATTTAAAAAAATAAATTAATTTTTAAAAAGTGCAACTGTTTGAATAAGAACATGAAAGTATAAGACAACAGATTGTTCAAAACTAAACATATGATCTCAGATTTTAACTGTCTATTTTGGAGAAAGCTGATCTCATTCTCAAGAAGAAATTGGTTCTTATACACTTAGACATAACCAAATGTTATTGCAGTTTCCATAGAGATAATAGCTACTAAAAATTGAGAAAATATCACTCAGACAAATACATATTCTAAGAAAATTCTATGCTTCACTATAAACCAGTTATCATTAATGTGGGATCAGTCCATGTGTGAAGAGACCAGCCACTAAATTGAAATTTTTAATTCAATCAAATAATTCAAGATACTTAATAAACTCTTAAGCTGTTTTTATTTTTCAGGAATACCAGATATATACATTGCATCTTCTTTAATTATGCTCCGCATTTATCACTTCCTTTCTAATCATTTTTCCCTTTTAAATTTGGATTTTTTTTGTTTCCATTCTCTAGTTTATTTACTGTGGGGTTTTTTTGGTGGTGTCTATTGTGTTCTTATTTATTCCCCCTAATTTAGCCTTCATTTCCAGAAATGGTTTTTAATTTTTGTTTATATTTCCTTATTATTGTCACTTCTCATTTTTTTTTTATTTCTTATTATCTGGATATCTCATTTCCAAGTTACCCTATTTCTGACTTTTTCATTATTTTGAGGCCTGTATAGCTTTATTAATTTATTGTATTTAAGTTAAAAATATTAGATAATTGTTTCATAAGATTTGTAGTCCCTACTTTTTAATGTATCTATTTTATCTTGAAAAAAATTTGATTCAATTTTATATTTTTTCAGGATAACTCTGAATAAATCCTTTTTGTTCTCCATATTTGAATACTATTAATTCTTTGTGAATAGGGTGGTGAAGTCAAGGAATTTTCCAAAATTTCACAATTTCAATGTTTCAATGGTTCTTCATATATTATTACCACAATCTACTCAAAATGTGACCTTTGTGTAGCCTCAAGATCTATTAGCTGTATTCTCATTGAGAACGTTTTTGTTGTTCTCTGTGTGTTTCCTCATTTCCAGATCTTTCTAAAGCTCTGTAGGTGCTGCCTTTCTAGAAGGTGCTCTCAAGTTTTTATGATGTGTTATTTTACTATCACTGTACTTTCTACCATCAGCTTTCTTTCTACCCCTCCATCTTCTAAATTAATCTGTTTTCTTTTATCTCAGGTTGTCTGGCTTGCTAAATTTGAATGTTGCATGCAGGGTAGATTTCTGTTCTTTTGAAAATGAGTATTTAAAGTATATCCCTGAGATCTTTACGTGCTCTGGCCACCACACTGCTATTTGATTACTGCCGACCCAACAGGTATTTTGTTTTTGCACTTACCCACAACTCAAAGCCTGTAACTTATTTTCCTGGTACTTCAAATCATTTACAAATTCAATTCCGTGTGTTCTCCCTCATGAGAAGTCTTTTCCTTTGAGCCTATTTGTTGGAGGGTCCATAATTCGAAAGCTCTCAAAACTTGGTAACATCTTCCTACTAGTCCCTGCACAAAGCTACTGATGCTGCCCAGGTTGTGCTTTTGGGGATGATGGTTTGGATAAACTCACCACTAGATGCAGTTAGTACCTTGTGTTGAGTAATTATATAATAAAGGAGTTCTCATCTGATAACTACTCTTGTCTCTGTAAAGCAAGGTAATTTTCTGAGAATAATGGGGAGAGTTAGAAATTTCAGACTGAAAGAAAATGTTAAATTTGATTCATAGAGAATTGGAGAACAGTTAGAAACATGATAAGTCTGCTTAGTATTTCTAATCCCCCCCTATTGTTTGTTTGTTGTGAATTTATGGTGGAAACAATTTGTCTTGGTATGTTTTTTTCAGAACTGCTAAAGGGCCAGTGTAGATAATATTCAGAATTAGATTCATTCAATACTGTGATTTTTTCCAACACGATTTGATAAAACTTAGGCCAACAAAGTATCTTTGTGAATTAGCAATCTAAGCTGGATCATGAGAAAATTAAAAATAACAGGATAATTTAAAATAATATTAATGGAATGTAAAGAAAAGGTAGAGAAATGGATTGCATATTTTGAAAAGACTGAAAAGAGATCACAGTGAAATGAATAAACAGAGTGGCCAAAGATACACTCAGAGGAAGATAATTGAATGAATGATTTGAATTTGGATTGATTTAATGTGTCAACAGAGCTGTAGGTATCAGTGTGGGAGTGGATGATTTAAGTGAAGTAGAGAAGTGGTTACGAACAGGCTAAGGACTTCACTGGACAGAGTGATTCATGAAATGTTTGGCTTCTCGTAGAAGTTGCACAGTAACGCAGCAGGGCTTGGAGTTTAAAGACAGAATAAGTTATATGCCAACATAAGATGAATTGTTGGTAGCAGGAATCAATGAAGGGCAACCACAAGGATGTGAGGGAGAACATGGCGTGTTTTAGTCTGTTCAAGCTGCCATAACAAAATAACACAGACTGGGTAGCTTAGAAACATCAGAAATTTCTTTTTCACTAACTGAAAGCTAAAAGGTCAGAAAAAGGGTACTAGAATGGTCAGATTCTGGTGAAGGCCCTCTTTTGGGCTATAGACTTCTCTCTGTATACTCACATGGTGGAAGTGACTGGGTAGTTCTGTGAGATCTCTTTTTTAACAGCATTAATCTCATTACCTAATCATCTCCCAAAGACTCCACCTACTAATACCACCACCCATCACCTCTGGAGGTTAAGATTTCAACATTTAATTTTGGGAGACATAAACATTCAAACCAATGGCAGTAAGGTTTTTGTTTGTTTGCTTGTTTGTTTGTTTGCTTGTGTTTTTACTTGGGGGATTAGCAACAATCTCTGAACTATCTGTACAAGATAATGGGCAACATTGACAAAAGATCCAAAAATCTGCAATAATTAATTACCCAAAAACATGACTGAACAGCTATAACTAGGGTGGTGTTCTCAATAGTGAGTCATGCAAAGAAACATGGAAGTGGAAAGAACTTCTAGCTAGGAGATTAAAAATATTGGGGGGCGGGTTTTGTAGCATGCATAATTCTTGAAAGTACAATGGAAAAGTTTGGGACTCAGGTAATAAGAAAGTTCAGAACACCGATAGGAAATAGATGGTCCAGGCCACATGCTCTTTACTTAATTTTTTTTTTTTTTTGCATTTTAATTTCAGTTAACATACAGTATTATATTAGTTTTAGGTGTACAAAATATAGTAATTCAACACTTCCATACATCACCCTGTGCTCATCACAGCAAGTGTACTGCTTAATCCTCATATTACTATTAACTAGTAAAAGCAGAATAATTAATGTGGAGGACTCAGTCTCTTTTAGGAGAGTAGATCCTGGGCCAATTATGCAGAGTTCCTACCAATGCAGAGTTCCTGCCCCAGTCTAGAGTGATGATCAGTGATGTATTCTGAAATATAAACAACATTTTACTGATATAGAAACTATGTTAGCTTAGACAATTTACTCAAACTGTTTGTTTCTTCATCTAAAAAAAGATTATAATACCTATCTCAAAGAAAATCATACTAAAGCTTAATAGTATTTATAATATTATTACCTGGTACATAAAATGTATTTAATATTTTATATCATTAGTCCTTTTTAAATCCCATACCTGTTCTTTATGACCTAATTCAAATTATATGGAAATAATTTCTTTATGTGAAAAGTCATGGTGTTCTATTTTTTATCAAACTATGTATTTCAAAATTGTATCCTTCCGAGACTATTGATCTTGTTAATTATGTATTTAAAAGGGGGAAATATATGTTAAAGCCTGAAAGAGAGATCTAGGTAGACTTTCTGGTTTATTAATGTAAGATATTCATCAAAGTATATATCCAGAAACTTGAAAATTTAATTGCTCAAGGCATTCAGCATCTGCATTGTCAAAACATTTGCGAGAGTAACTTTTTAGGTCATGGTACAATCAAACAATTTCAAAAAATTTTATTGACTCTGTTAATAAATATTAAACAGTATAATCATGAGACTGCATATGAAAAAAATAACAAATGTGTTTTCTCACTCAAATTTATTAACCCCTTTGGCAGCCTAGTTAGAGATTTTCTAAGCAGAAATGCTAATATAAAATGTATTAGCTCTCATACTGAAAGCCACACAGGGCCTTCTTGTAATGCCAGCATAAATTTTTAATAATACATTGACAGAGTTTTCCACTGTTGTGAGATCTGTAGCAAATGATCCACAAACATTTTTCCAACTTTGGCATAGAGAAGTTTCAGTGCAATAATTCATAGATAATACTGATGCATATGTTACTTCACATTCCTTTGTGTGATAATACCACTTATTACATTAAACCGACAACGTGGCTTTAGAACAAAGGTACTATTAGTGGGTGGCTTCTGTGGGAATACTGTCAGTATGAGAAACTGACCTTAATTGTATGATAGTAATTCATTTATTGGGCTGGAGGGCCAGTGCAAACAGTTCAGAGAATTTAGCAGAAGGTATTCTATATGCTACAGCACAAATTCCCTCTTTAATTCACAATTTTCTCCCATCTTCATTGGTGCATTTTCCCCTCCAGAAAACTATAGTTTTTTGTTTGTTTGTTTGTTTTATGTTTCAGTTCTCAGCAGATTTTTAAAATACAATTAAAATCTAATTGTTTGAAATACAACTGTTGACTTGCAATTTATTTTAAATCTGGTATGTTTTCCTTAAAATTCTCCATTGCCTAAATTTTGAAAGGATAGCTTTGTATTTTCTGCCATTACAGGTTACAGGAAACTTTCTATATTTGCATTTGAGCTTTACACACACACACACACACACACACACACACACACACACGCAAACACACACTTTTGAAATCTAAGGTTTATGCAGAATAGCTAGTAAATGTTGTGCCTGTTTAGATAAAAATTATTACTGACAGGCATTTTCTAGTTTGAGATACTCTAAATTGCTATTACATAGCACTTGAAGTGGCTAAGGCTATACAGCAGAAGTACATCGTGTTGTAAGAATTCTAGATGAAGAATCAGGAGAGCAAGGATCTTGATCTTGTTTTGTCTATATGTGGTCCTAAAAAGTTCTTTCTTCGTCTTTGTTTGTTTGGGACCTCAGTTTTCAAATTGGCAAAATGAAAGAGTTGGAATAGAGGACATCCAAGAGTGACTCAATTCCTGAAATATATTCATCTTCGTTGGGAAGTTGATTTGGCATAGTGCATCATCTTATCCCTTCTCATTATAACTTTCTTTAATTGTAAAAGTCTTAGGATTACAAAATAAAAATCACTTTAAAATGTAAATGTATAAATATAAGCACCTAATATTACCCACTTCTCCAGGGGGAAAATTTTAGTAAACAGAAATTGAAGTTATTTAAAATTTTGTTTGTTTCTATATGTATAAATCACTAAGTATCAAAATTTTTATTCCCAAGTAGTTTGGGAAAAGCCCATATGGATTTCTAGTCTAACAAAAATTGTTTTAAGTCTAGTCTCCAATTCTATAACATAGAGAGTCAACATCTATTTCAAGCTAGAATTACCTTAATGGGAAAAATAGGAAAAAAAAAGATCTATCCTCTTTACCAGCCACTAACAGAATTTCGATTTATTTTTAAAAGTATTTGTTTTACTATAAGAGAGGAAGAATCCTTTACCAGTTTCTTCCCTTCTAATATTTTAATCTTTAAATAAACAAAAGGGCTTTGCAAGTGTCAGAAGAGAACTTTCAATACCTTCTTGATTTCATCTATTCTTTCTTTCTCTATACTATATTTTTGTTGTGCATTCCAATGGTGCATCTTGCCAGAGGCATGATGTAAACATGAAATCAAACACTATGTTAAAAATATGACTTTGGATGATGCTTTCTGTCGTTTAATTTTGGAGTCAAGAGAACTGACTTGATTCTAAGTCATATAGATTAACCCAGCCAATCGAACTTGGCAGGTATCCATTAATCATTCTGCCTGCAAGATTCAATTGTCTTAAATACTGTGATCTTTAAAAAACAATAGAGTCACTTGTACAATGGAAATAGATTTATATTGTATACAGCGAACAGCATCTCTGGGTGCTTTATATTTTATGCAACCCTAATTGGGAAGTTAATAACTAGGCAAATGTACAAAAGTAATAAATACCTCTAGAGAAAAAAATGATCAAAGCTTTGAAATTATTTATTTGATTATAGACAGATGGACAATACAGGGTCTGAAAGACAGTCTGCAAAACACACTTGAAAATTGTTTAGCATCCAGTTTTTCCCTTGCTCAATTATTCAAGTGCAAAGAAATTGTATGGGACATAAAAGTAACAAAATCAGATACAAATTAAGAGATAAGACTTCTTGATTTTATATATATATACATATATATAATAGTTTTAAATTTAAATTCTATTTAGTTAACATACGTATATATGTATACATATATATATATATATATATATATATATATATATATATATGAATTCTTTATCCATTCATCAGTCGATGGACATTTGGGCTCTCTCCATAGTTTGGTATTGTTGATAATGCTGCTATAAACATCGGAGTGCATGGACCCCCTTCAAATCTGTATTTTTGTATCTTTTGGATAAATACCTAGTATTGCAATTGCTGGGTCATAGGGTAGTTCTATTTTTAACTTTTTTAGGAATATCCATAGTATTATCCAGAGGGCTGCACCAGTTTGCACTCCCAGCAACAGTGTGAGAGGGTTCCCTTTTCTCCGCATCCTCACCAACACTTGTTTCTTGTGTTATTAATTATAGCCATTTTGACAGGTGTATGATTTGGATTTGCATTTCCCTGATGATGAATGATGTTGAACATCTTTTCATGTGTCTGTTAGCCATCTGTATATCTTCTTTTGAAAAATTTCTATTCATCTCTTCTGCCCATTTACTAACAGGATTATTTGTTTTTTGGGTGTTGAGTTTGATAAGTTCTTTATAGATTTTGGATACTAACCCTTTATCAAACATCACATTTGAAAATATATTCTCTAATTCCATACGCTGACTTTTAGTTTTGTTGATTGTTTCTTTCACAAGGGAAGATTTTTATTTTGATGAAAACCCAATAATTCATTTTCTCTTTTGTTTCCCTTGCTTTCAGAGATGTGTCTATTAAGAAGTTGCTTATGGTCAAGGTCAAAGAGGTTGCTTCCAGTGTTCTTCCCTAGGATTTTAATGGTTTCCTGTCTCATATTTAGGTCTTTAATCAATTTGAATTTTTGTTTACGGTGTAAGAAATTGGTTCAGTTTCATTTATGTATGTATGTATGTATGTATTTATGCATGTTGCTGTCCAGTTTTTCAAAAACCATTTGTTGAAAAAAGTGTCTTTTTTTCATTAGATATTCATTCTTCCTTTTATGAGGATTAGTTAGCCATATAATTGTGGGTCCATTTCTGAGTTTTCTATTCTGTTCCATTGATCTATATGACTGTTTTTGTGCCAGTACCACACTGTCTTGATCACTACAGCTTTGTAATATAATTGAAATCTGGAATCATGATGCCTCCAGTTTTGTTTTTTTTCTTTTCAGGATTGTTTTGGCTATTTGGGTCATTTGTGGCTCTGTACACATTTTAGGATTTTTTATGTCAGTGCTGTGAAAACTTCTAGTGGTATTTTGATAAGGATTGCATTAAATGTGTAGATTGCTTTGTATAGTACGGATATTTTAACAATGTTTGTTCCAATCCATGAACATGGAATGTTTTTCCATTTCTTTGTGTCCTCTTCAATTTATTTTATAAGTGTTATATAGTTTATAGATATTTTATTTCTTTGGTTAGACTTATTCCTAGGTGTCTTATGGTTTTTGGTGCAATTGTGCATGGGATCGATTCCTTGATTTCTCTTTCTGCTGGTTCATTATTGGTGTATAGAAATGCAACAGATTTCTGCACTTTGACTTTATATCCTGCAACTTTGCTGAGTGCATGTATTAGTTCTAGCAATTTTTGGTGGAATCTTTTGGGTTTTCTACATATAGTATCACATAATCTCTAAATAGTGAGAGTTTGACTTCTTCCTTACTGATTCAGATGCCTTTTATTTCTTTTTGTTGTCTGATTACTGAGGCTAAGATGTCCAGTACTATGTTAAATAGTAATGGGAAGAGTAGGTATCCTTGTCTTATTCCTGACAGTTGGGAAAAGACTCTCAGTTTTTCCCAATTAAGGATATTAGCTGTGGGTCTTTCATATATGGCCTTTATGATACTGAGGTATGTTCCGTCTATCCCTACTGTGTTGAAGGTTTTTACCAAGAATGGATGCTGTATTTTGTCACATGCTTTTTCTGCATCTATTGAGAGAATCATATGGTTCTTATCCTTTCTTTTATTGGTGTATCACATTGATTGATTTGTGGAAATTGAAACACCCCTGTAGCCCAGGATTAAATCCCACTGATTGTGGTTAATAACTCTTTTAATATACTGTTAGATTTGTGTTTCTGGTATCTTGCTGAGAACTTTTGCATCCAAGTGCATCAGGGATATTGACCTGTAATTCCGTTTTTAGTGGCGTCTTTGTCTGGTTTTGGACTCAAGGTAATGCTGGCCTAGTAGAATAAGTTTGGAAGTTGTCCTTCCATTTCCACCTTTTTGGAAACATTTCAGAAGAATAGGTATTAACTCTTCTTGAAATTTCTACTAGAATTCCCCCTGGAAAGCCATTGGCCCAGGACTCTTGTTTGTTAGGAGATTTTTGATTACTGATTCAGTTTCTTTGCTGGTTATGGGTCTGTTCAAAGCTTTCTATTTATTCTTGTTTCAGTTTTGGTAGTTTGCATGTTTCTAGGAATTTGTCAATTTCTTCCAGATTGCTCAGTTTTTTGGTATCTCATTTTTCATAATCTCATAATTGTTTGTATTTCTGTGGTGCTGGTTGTGATCTCTCCTCTTTCATTCATGATTTTGTTTCTGTGGGTCCTTTCTCTTTTTGATAAGTCTGGCTAGGGTTTTATAAATTTTATTAATTATTGCAAAGAAACAGCTCTTAGTTTTATTAATCTGTTCAACTGTTTTGTTGTTATTGCTGTTTCCCTATTGTTTATTTCTTCTCTAATCTTTATTATTTCCCTTCTTCTGCTGGCTTTAAGCTTTATTTGCTGTTCCTTTTCTAGGTCCTTTAGGAGTAAGGTTAGGTTGTGCATTTGAGACTTTCCTTGCTATTTGATTTAGATCTGTATTGCAATATAGTTCCATCTTGGGACTGCCTTTGCTGCATCCCAAAACTTTTGAACTGTCGTGTTTTCATTTTCATTTGCTTCCTTGTACTTTTTAATTTTTTTCTTTAATTACCTGGTTAAGCCATATATTCTTTAGTAGATGTTCTTTACACTCCATGTATATTTGGTCTTTCCAATTTTTTTTTTCTTATGGTTGATGTCAAGTTTCATAGTGTTGTGGTCTGAAAATATGCATGATATGATCTCAATCTTTTTGTACTGGTTCAATGTTGATTTGTGACCAGTGTTTGATCTATTAGGAGTATTTTCCATGTGCATTCAGAAGAATGTATATTCTGCTGCTTTAGGATAAAATGTTCTTAATATATCTGTTAAGTCCATCCAGTCCAGTGTGTCATTCAAAGCCATTGTTTCCTTGTTTTCCTGCTTAGATAATCTGTCCTGCTGTAAGTGGAGTGTGAATACCCTCTAATATTATTGTATTATTAGTAATCACTTTCTTTGTTTGCTTTTAATAGATTTATATGTTTGGGTGCTTCCAAGTTGGAGGCATAAATATTTAGCATTGTTTGATCTTCTTGATGGATAGACACTTTAATTATGATGTAATATCCTTCTTTATCTCTTGTTATAGTCTTTCTTTTAAAATCTAGTTTGTCTGATAGAAGTGTGGCTACTCTGGCTTTCTTTTGATGTCCATTAGTATGATAGATGGTTCTCTATCCCCTCACTTTCCACCTTTGGGTGTCTTTAAGTCTAAAATGCATCTCTTGTAGGTAGCATATAGATGTGTCTTGTTTGTTTATTCATTCTGATACCCAAGATCTTTGATTGCAGCATTTAGTCCATTTATATTCAGTGACATTTTTAAATTTCTTAAAATTCTGCTTTTTAAATTTTTATTTATTTATTTGTTTGTTTGTTTGTTTATATTGAGAAAGAGGGAGTGAGTACAAACATTGGAGTGGCAGAGAGAGGGAGAGACAGAATCCCAAGCGGACTCCAGGCTGTCAGCACCAAGCCTGATGTGGGGCTTGAACTCACAAACTGTAAGATCATGACTTGAGCCAAAATCAAGAATCAGATGCTTAACCAGCTGATCCACCTATGCTAACTTAATTTAGTATCATTGTGTTACCTGTAATGTTGGTATTTTTGGTAATGTTCTCTGTTCCTTTCTAGTTTGTTGCTTTTGGTCCTTCTTTTCCCCAAAGAGTACCCATTACTTTTTATTGTAGGGCTGATTTAGTAGTCATAAACTCTTTTTGTTTTTGTTTTTCTATCAAACTTGTTCTCTCTCTTTCTTTTCTGAATGACAGCCTTGCTGGATAAAGTATTCTTGGAAGAATATTTTTCCCATTCAGCACATTGAATGTATTCTATTATTCCCTCTGGCTTGCTAAATTTCTGTGGATGAATATGGTGCAAATCTGATTTTCCTTCCGTTCTATTTTAAGAACCTTTTTCCCTTGCAGCTTTCAGGATTCTTTCCTTGTCTGTATTTTGTGAATTTGACTAGTATATGTACTGGTGATGTCTGGCTTTTGTTGAATTTAATGGTAGCTCTCTGTGCTGCTTGGATTTTGATGTCTACGTCCTTCCCCAGATTAGGAACATTTTCAGCTATATTTTTTTCAAATAAACCCTCTGTCCCCTTTTCTCTATCTTCTGGGACTCCTATGATATGAATGTTATTATGCTGTATTAAGTCACTGAGGTCCCTGAATCTGCCCTCATGATCCATTACCTTTGTTTCCGTCTTCATTTCAGCTTCATTATTTTCCATAATTTTATCTTCTATATCACTGATTCTTCCCTCTATTTCGTCCATCATCATTGTTATGTCATACATTTGGGTTTGCATCTCAGTGATAGCATTTTAAATTTGGGCCTGACTAAATGTTAGTTCTTTTATCTCTGTAGTAAGGGATTCTCTAGTGTCTTTGATGCTTTTTACCAGGCCAGCTGGTATCCTTATAATTGTTGTTTTAGATTCTAGTTCAGACATCTTACTTATATATGTATTGACTAAATCCCTAACCATCATGTCTTCATGTTCTTCCTTTTAGGATGAATCCAACCATTTTATTATTTTGGCAGAAAAAATATAAAATGAATTTTTTTAAATAATAAAGGAAGTTAGATCCTAGGTTTGTTTTGGTGTGCTTGTTAAGAGAAGTTTGATAGAAACAAAAGATAAAAAATTAAAAATAATTCTAATAAATATATATTTCAAATTGTTGTTTATGTATCCAAAAATAAAAACCAACAAAGAAACAAAACAAATAAACAAACAAAACGACCCAAATGGAGCTAGTTCCTGTTTCCCCTAGAGCTAAAGATTGCAGCACTCTATGATCAGTAGATTTAGTGCCTGTGAGGTGTTCGTCCTGGTCTTCTGGGGAAGAGGCCCGTTTCACTGATTCTCAGAAGGACTTGCCCTAGTGGAGATGTGCCTCCAGGGCACAAGGGGGTGGGACCCGGTATATGCCAGGTCAGTCTCTAGTTGGTGGTGCTGTTTTTCTCTCACTGAGGTTGGTCACTGGTGGTGGGCAAGGGGTGAAATTGTGTTTACCTCCTTCTCTTGTCTGTGGAACAGGGAGCTCATGCTTACCACTCCTCAGGAAGCCCTCACAGATAAGCAAACAATTGCTACTCCTGTGTCCCTGGTCTCCATTATATCCCTTCCCTCACCCTGTCTTTTTCCAAGCTGTCCACCTGTCAGATGGTACAGTACTCCTGTGTTTTATCTCAGGTGTAGCTAAGTTTCAAAATCCCACAATTTAGAGATCCCCCCATGGCAGGGGCCCATGCTGATCATCTGGGAGAGGGTCTTGCTGCACTTTGGTTAGTTCTGACTTGTCCCAGAAAATAGTCACAGGACTGTGCAGTGGTTCAGAGTTTATGGTACATCACAGCACACAGCCAGTGCCAGAATTTGCTGCCCTAAGTTGGCATTTCTGTTCCTATGCTGGTGAACAGGGGACCTCAGTGGTGCCCACAGGGTCCTTTGTCTGCAGAAAGGCTGTATCACCTCTACCAAATGCACTCCAAGCAGGAGAACTGCTTTTCCCTGCATGACCCAGGGGATCCTCACACCATGCTGCCCACTCCTGAGACTCCAACCTCCTTCCCCTCTGGAGCACCACCAGGTGCTGCCTTAGTGATGGCACTGACCTCTGAAACTTCAGAGTCTACGCTCACTATTTATAAAGAACTGGCGGTATTTAAGTCCTCTCCTTTTTCCCAGTCAATGATTTTGAGAAAGTGTCCCCTGTGCATGTTCTGATTTTTTTTTTTTCAATCTTTCTCTCTCTCTCATTCTCTCTTTCTCCTCTCTCCACAATCAGGGCTCCCTTCCTTCCACCATAACCGCAGCTCTTTTCTCCCCCAAATCAATTTTCTGCACCTCTTACCTTCCATGGGTCACTTTTTATGCATATAGACATGCGGCTTTGGGTGTTCAGAATGATTTGATATTTATCTAGCTGTGTTTGAGGGAGGAGGCAAACCTAGGGTCACCTTACTCCTCTGCCATCTTAACCCTTTGAGAGATGTACTTACATTAATTATAGTTAAATTTTACATGTGAAAATGCTTATTTTTAAGTTTATTTATTTTGAGAGAGAGGGAGAGAACAAGCAGGGGAGGGCCAGAGAAAGAGGGAGAGAGAGAGAATCCCAAGCAGGCTCCACACTGTTAGCACAGAACCCGATGTGGGGCTCAATTTCACAAACCGTGAGATCAGGACCTGAGCAAAAACCAAGAGTTGGACGCTTAACTGACTGAGTCAATCAGGATCCCTAGAAAATGCCTATTTTTAAAATATTTAAAATATTATGTACTTGTCTTCTTTGTGAATAATTTAAAAAATTATAAATCCTAATAGTAACATCTCAGATTTGTATCATTCTCTGAACCTTGGTCTTTTATGCAACCCAATTTCCACATCAGACTTTAGAACAGTAGAAAGTCTTGTCTCTCTGAAGTCAGGATGAAGAGGCCCAGACACCTGGCACAACTCAATATGCCTCCCATTGTAACAGTTGTTTCAAGCTTCAAATAAAGCATTTATTATTGCTCACCTAGTTAGAAAGCTACTGACTCTGATTTCACAAAATTTCTTTAAATACCCTTGGTTTTCTGTATAGCACATAATTTTAAGGAGTATAGCAGAGACCTAAAACTTACATTGGGAACAACAAAAGTAGCCATGAAACAGGGCCAAATAGTTTAGCCTTTTGACAAAACATAAACTGCCTATCATCTTCAATTATATCTGGAGTTATGTTTTCATATTACTACCATTTGGGGTGGGAAGCTATACTTACAATGAGGAACAAGGACTATTGTGTAGCTTTATTTTTTGTTTGGCTAGAATTATTTCAGCTTTCTTTATGCTGTTTCTGGCATTGTTCACTTTTATATTCAGATCTAATTAAGAATTTATTGATTATATAGATCTAGATCTAGATCTGTATATGGATATCTCAACTCATATTCTTCTGTAGATAATTCTTTTAGCTATTGTCCAGAATTTCAGTGTCTAAGATATGACACATTTTACCTAAAATATCCAGGATTTCTTCCTCAATGATTCCATTAATACAGCCATTGCATAAGTCATAGAAATACATAAAATATTGAAAGAATTGGAGTTTTAACACTGCTTGAATATGGACATGTTAAATATACGATCTCTGCAAAATCCTTGGTAAAGGTACTACAAAATTTCATTTGCAGTGGCAATGAGATGAGTTTGTAGAAATCTTTTGATTTAGATAGAAGAAACACGTCTTTTGGGATTGATGTTTGAATTTCACATTTAAAAATATTTTTCAGTTCACATTAAAATTCAGTAATTCTGATTCTTGAGATATTATATGACAGTTAGCCACCCCAAACTTTAAGGGATTAACAGCTTTTACTTTCTTTAGAATGCTTGCTCTGGGGAATCCAGATGCCATATCAGTAGTCCAGCTACCCTGATCACCATGCTGTGAGGAAATTTAAGCAAACCATGGGGATAGTCTTTATGGAGAGAGAAAGAGACTGAGAAACAAATGTACACACACAGGTGCTTGAAAACTCTTCAATTCTTTAGATATCTCATCATGAACAAGATACATGAGCGAAGTAGCCTTTGGATGACTCTAGACCCATCTACTATGTAATTGCAACTGTATGAGGGGCCCCAGAGTATAATCAACCCTCTGGCCTGGGAGGAATAATGATAAATTATTGCTTTAAATCTTGAAGTTTTACTGTGGCTTGTTATATAACAGTAGATAACTGGAATAGTGGTGGCCTCTTGGTTTTTATTTTCTCTTTAAAACTAGTTATTTCTAAATTCTCACAAATAAAAGGTGTTATTTACTAATAAAAAAAAACTATTTACAATATCTCTGTAGAGTAGACTTAACAGTTTATGGTTACAGTATAATATTGCCTCATTTAGGTTTTTAGTTGTACCTCTGCCATGCTTATTCTCTGTCAGTTTTATGTATGGCCAGCTGGTCTCATCATATCTGACATAACTCAATTCTGATATAACTTTACCTCCATCACCATGAGCTACTGTCAGTGATCGGTTAAGGTTCTAGTGTTGACATATCCTTGATTAAAAAATTAAATTCATTTCTAATTTTACTGCTTAATATTAATGGCTGGATTAAATCAGAGACACTGATTTAAAAGGCAGTCAAATGAAAGCTATCATTTTTAAAAGAACTAATCCTATACGTCACTCTTCTAAGCACATTAAATGTATTTAATTATCAGTCATTTTTTTAACATAAGAACTATTATCCTATTCATCTTATAGATCAGAAAATGGAAACCCAGAAAAGAAGATAACCCATGCAAGATCACATAACTTAGTCTTATCAAACTAACATGAGAGTGCAGATTCTGTAGTCAGCCTGATTTCAAAGGCTGTTTTATCCTCTGTCTTAGTTTACTCATGCCTAAAATGGAGAAAATAATAATAATCTACCTCAAAGGACTGATGCGAAGAATGGGAGCTTGGTAAGAATCTAAATTTAAGCAGCATATTTATCCTCTTATACTATTGTTGAGAGAACTGAATTAGTTAATAGAATTAACACACTTAAGACAAATACTGGGAGTGAGTAAACTTTCACTAAATATTAAAAATTATATGAAAAACGTTTCAAACAGGCTGTCAGGAAAGTCCAGATAATGAAAACCGTGTTTCATTATCCGAAGTAATTGTTTCTTAAGTGAATGCAAGGTAAGAGAATGGGGGGAAATGGACTAGTAGTAGGAATAACTGACCCCAGATCAACCAGTTATTAGCCATTGAACTTGGGCAAGTCATTTTTCTTTTATCTTGTTTCTTCACTTATCAACAAGAATATCTACTTTCCCTACTTTACAGGTTGACTAAATGGAATCTATCTATCTGTCTATCTATTCAAATAATAACCCTCTCTCAAATTGTTTGCCGATAGATTCCTCACATGCTTGTAATTATCAGTGTAGAAAACTTCAGGGTAGAAAACAAGGTATATCTCCTTGTATTCACTTTCATAGATAACTATCTCTTTAAAGGGATATTATTAGCAAGAATTAATGGAATGTTCCCAGGATGAAGTCAAGACTCAGATTAGCCAAATTGTACAATAATTACATTTTTTTCTTACAAATTTCATAATGCCACACTAAACTTATTTTGTACAATTTTTCCTGGTCATTTTTTTCTGCAGACCTGTGATTCTGTCACCTAGATTTTTAATTTACCTGATAGTTCTAAAAACAAGACCCCAGTAGTCATGGCTAAGAGTGCTGCACAAATGAACAATGACCCACATATAAAATCCAACTTTTCACACACATCCTTTACAAACTGACCTCCTTAATTTTAAGGTGAGGATTGCTACAAATAATTTAGCAGGAAGCAGAATCTAAATAGGCACAGGGTGTGGAAAAAAAGATACTGGATGAAGTTGATTCCAGATGGGGGAAATCATTGATTCCAGGCAATTTTGTTTCTAGCCATTTATTAGAAAAATATTGTTACTTAAAATAATGCTCCTAACCCAAGTTTCCACATTTATACAAAAATGGTATTTACATGTTTTTTTTTCAAAGACACTTATTGAATGCTAATCTTTGCAAATTTTAAAATTGAATTTACAGAGATTACACAGAATATTGAAGGCAAACATGTACACACTGCCTATTGTAGAAGACAAAATGTTTCACATTGTAAATAAGAGTAATACTGCAGATAAATGGTAGAGGAAAAGCTTTATTCCCACAGGAAAAAGTTTTATGTGGATGTGTCTTTCAGTTACGCTGGAAGAAAAGGCAGTGATTTCTTTTTAGATAGAGGTGATAACTTTGCACTCCAGGTGTAGTTAAGAGTCTAAGCTGAGCTCCAGTAGAGGGAAAGATCAATGTGTTGAGGACACCTCAGGAAGTCTGCAAAGGCCAATGCAGAGAATAAGAATGCTATGGATATTTCATGGGGGTATATATAAAAATAGTAAGTAGAGCATAGGAATGGTTGATGACTATGCCAAAATGGCATGGACTTTTATACTAGTTAAATTATTAAGTCCCTGCAGTATATGTGAAGCCTTGACCAAACACAACTAATTGGAGAGGTAACCAGTTTATTAATCTAGATACAAAGTCCTGCCTGGAGGCCTCTCATCAATTGGGAAAGAAAAGAAATCACACTGAGTGATTTTGTTCAGAACTCAAAGCAACTAAACATTACAATAGTTATCAGTGAACATGTTAACTTAATTTTTTAAGCAAATAAACTGTTTACTCTTATTTTTATAAGAATAAACTTCATATGTACATCTTGGAGTGAACATAAAAATAATCACTGGAAATAGAAAGTATAAGTTCTACCAATACCAATATTAAAGTTTTATATTATTTTCCTCTGTTTCCTTATGAGGAAAGAGATACAAAAAATAATTTTCATCTCTAATTTAGAGTAGTTTTGATCAACTAACATCCATTAGAGTATATCACTTTTTAGAAATAATACTACTATATTTTGTAATCAATCATAAATGCATTGCAATTGTATGTGACAAAAACTGCAAAGTACAAAGTAGTTGCATGTGTTTAGAATTAAGTGGATATATAACATAAATATTATAAAGGATATTAAATTAGGTATATATATAATATATATAAAGACAAAGCTATCTATTTCTAACATATTGTTACAACTGCAAGAAAGAAGAAAATATTATGCATTAACTTCTAATGGATTGATATATCAGGACAGATAAGGATTTATAATATTATGTTAACCTTTCCTTATTATATTTGATTATGTTCTGTCCAGGGGGTGAAAAATATTTTAGTAATAATATTTTGTGAGTTTTTTTTTATTGCAGTTTTGTTTTGTCTTATTATTTCTTATGTTGCTTTCTCTGGCAGACAGAAATGTCAATGAAGCCACTGGGGCTGATGACTTTTCATAACTACAAGTCATGGTTCATTACAGGTAGGTTATTATGATAGCAGAAAACAAGGACTTTCCAAGAATAGTTAATTGCACTTTAAAACTGCTTGCAATGGAACTGAAAAAATCAAATGGTAGTTTGAAACAGTTGCTTGGTCCCCAGGCACAGAAACATTTTTAAACACCTGTGGTATAAGAAATATTCTCATCCAAATTATGAGAAATATACCTTTCACTTATAACTTCAGTGTTTGGTGTGAAAGTTTGTTAAAGCATTGAGAGTGCTCTGTGGACAAATGGGGAATAGGCAAAAGGACCTAGAACAAATTAATGAAGGTGGAAATTTGTAAAGATCAGAGTCAGTAATGGAAGACTTGACTGTGGGCACATCACAATTGTCAGCACTTGTTCTAACTTTCCGGCATATAAATGCAGTATAAAACCAACACTCCTTATAAAGGGTCATCCATGAGAATTCTGTAGTTCAGTTCTGTCATCAGCTCTTACTTATAAGATTAAAGTTTCTGCATGAATAGCTTAAACATAGAAAATTATATGATTTATCATTATGTCCCTGTATCACTTATCACTCCTTCCTCATAGTGATTACTTAATAATTGATGATGATGATGATGATTAATGATAAAGCTAATCACAATGGTTGCATTTATTTGATCATATATTGAGTGGCAGAAATTTTGAAAACATTATTTTATATAATTCCAAGAATACACCTCCTAAGAGGATACTGTTATCTTCTTTTTGTAGACGAGAATAGTGAGGCACAGATAAGTTGAGGAGCATAGCCAAAGTCAAATAATTATCATGTTGAAATTACCATATTTAAAAAGAAACTGTCTCTAAACCCAAGCACTTTAGGCAGGTGGATGAATGAATGCTATGAGTTAAGCCTCCTGTAAGTGCAGGGTGAGGGGTGTGCACATTTCCACGCATACTCAAAATGTTACAATTTAATACTTAGTAAATGTCCATAAGAAGGAGAGGGATTCATTTATGCATTTAGTGGAAAAGTATTAGTTCTTTTCCAGATATTTTCACACTGCAATATTTTGATGTGTTCATCTCCACTTGATCACTTATGGCTTTTATATTGAATTTCAGAACACACAGTAGTCCATTCCACATAGACTCTATCAGAGTATGTAAGTAACTATTTAAGTAACCCATCAAGTAACTATCAAGGGAAAAGATTAAGATATCATCACATGAACTCTTGTTCATCTTGTCTCTTCTGGTCTATACCTGGTCAATTGGAAATAGGCCATGTACCCATTCTCCCCTCATCTTGGAAGTAATTTATATTTTAGTTTGCTCTGATAATTTCCTGGAAAAAAAATTGAAAACAGTGATTGTTTCAATTATTATTTTTTTTAATTCTGTTTCTTTATTTTGAGAGAGAGAGCGTGCACACAAGTGGGGGAGGGGCAGAGAGGGGGGAGAGAGAGAGAAAGAATCTCAAGCAGGCATCAAGCTGTCAGCACAGGGCCTGATGTGGGGTTCGAAATCACAAACTATGAGATCATGACCTGAGCTGAAACTGAGTCAGATGCCGAACCAACTCAGCCACCCAGGCACCCCTGTTTTAATTTTATTTTAAAGGAATTTGGCTTTAATTTTAGTTTTAAGTAGAGATGAATATTACAATGAATCGTTTGCTAGTCCAGGCTATTCCACATATTTATCTTTAATCACCCATATCATTTTAGAAATATAATTATCCAGACCATCTTAGAAATAATTCTATCGACTCCTTTCCAAGGTAACATCTAAAAGAAGATTAGTGCTACTCAGACTCAACATTATCAAGTTATGGCACAGTTGATATTTGGATGCCAAACAGTCCAGCTTGGGTGAGATTATTTTTTTAGCTAAAAGAGAAATATACTCTTAGATTGTAGAAATATACTCTTTGGTTCAGGGATTATACCCTCTCTGAGGCCAGTTTCTTAAATGTAGGAGGGTAAGGCTTGGTCACATTAATTGAACTGCTTTACCAATGAAACTAGGGGATTGAAAACATTTTAAAAAGGATGGGTGGGATTTATTGAAAACACCAGGGAAGACAGGGAAAGGAGGGAAAAAAAGGAGAAAGTGAAAAAACCCACAACATTTAACTTACTGGTTCCATTTCACTGCTATTGTCTATTCCAGGCCCTTCATTCCTCTTTTCTCTTCATAGTTAGGCCTTTAAACTAATCTAAATATATTTCCAACTGAGGACACAGTATGAGAGAAAATACTTGGAAAAAGAAATAGAGCATTTTCTAGTTGCTAAAGTTACATATTAAAAAATATGAAATGTAAACACAATGAATTAGAATTTTACAAAATAATGTAAATGTTTCAACATGTATCCTGGAAGATTATTTAAAGTTTTTTTACATTTTAATATGTAACTAATAATTTCCATAAGAGTCATAATCATCTATGCATATTAAATTCAGTATTAAACTAAATATATGTGTTAAGTTTAAGAATACACTGAGTCTCCATCCTCTAAATAACACCAGAAAATGATGTAGTTAAATAATTAAAGGAGTGTATTTCTGCTGCTGAAGATCTCAGAATAAGACTGGAAGAAAGTGTCAGCTTCATTAAACTGGGATTATTTTTTATAATATACTCTTCTCATTTGCTTTCAAATTTACAGATGAACTTTTAGAAACCTCTAAAAGACATATACCATCATAATCAAACTTATAGAAAACATTAGATCACAATACAAACTAAGTTTATTGCAATATAATTAAAAATTTGGTGATGGAAAAAGAAACATAAATTTGTAAGTAGTATTTAACATAATCAGTGTGTAGTGAGAAGTAGTTATTTTATCACTTATAGCTCTAGAGGAATTTAAAGAGGAAACATATCTTAAGTGATAATTTGCTGAGCTAAGGAGCTGTGAGAATGACCCTGGTTTACAAGATATTTCTCTGTTCAAATTTAATTTACTTTTACTTTTCTTCATACATAGAATGAAGCTATGATGAATTCAGTATTTGAAAGGATTTTTAGCTCTCAACAACATTGGTTCGTAACCCTCCCTGGAGCCTCCTTGTAATCTGAAACTGTCCCCTGTACTCAGAAGGCAGAAACCAAAGAAACCAAAGAAAGAAGTAAGCCACTCCAATTTGGTAAGTGGCACTTTTAATGAGCAAAGGAAATTACACAGGAGGCTGGTCTTGGGCAGCAGCAAGACGAATGGATCCCCACTCCTGCCCACCAAATCTTAAAAGCTATGAAGAGAACTTAACTGGGCTCAGTCATGTATACCATGCAGGTTCTCAGGATTATGTTTCTGGAGCAGCCCCTGGGAGTGGAAAAGATCAGCAGAACCCACATTCCAAGGACAGGGGGGAGGGTGAGGAGCCTCTGAGTGCCTGGGTCCAGTTGACAGGTCAATTTGTGGTCATGTCTTTTCCATGACATTCCCCAACAAGCAAACCCTAAATTCTAATAAAGTATTTCTCTTTCCAAATTTCCCTTTATGCTCTAACACAATTACCTTATTGTTCCTGATTATGTACTTTATTTTAAACATTTCCTTAATAGTAGTTTCAATTTTTAATAATCACTGTTTTGTCAATAAAAACATCTTTGACTTTTTTTTTTTTTTTGCCAACCCACAAAACTTTTGTTTCCTTGCTTCCTCCTGTCTTTCCCTAATGTGAGTAAATGGGAACTCAATTTTTCTATTGCTCTGATTTAAAACTGTGGTGTCATCTTTGATACATCTCTCTCTCTCTCTCTCTCTCTCTCTCTCTTTCTCTCTCTCTGTTTCTCTTTCTCTCTCACTCATTCACTTATGCAACCTTTTGAGGCTTTCTTTGAAATATAGCCAAAATGCAACTGCCTCTTAAAATCACGCTTGCTTCCATACCAGTCCCTTATAATCTTTTTTTTCTACTTATTAGCCCTTAAAATGCAACCTTCCATTTTCAGTTAAAAATGTAAAGAACTTGAAAATCATCACTGTTTTTAAGTTTATTTACTTATTTATTTAATTAAAAAATTTCTTAATGTTTATTTAGTTTTGAGAGAGACAGAGACAGAGTGTGAACAGTGGTGGGGCAGAGAGAAGGGAGACACAGAATCTGAAGCAGGCCCCAGGCTCTGAACTGCCAGGACAGAGCCCAATGTGGGGCTCAAACTCACAATCCATGAGATCGTGACCTCAGCTGAAGTCGGATGCTTAACTGACTGAGCCACCCAGGAGCCTCCTTATTTATTGATTTTTGAGAGAGCAAGCTGTAATTAAAATAATAGATAACATGTGAAAATAAATGTGTAAGAAAGACTACAACTTTAAGAATCAAAAGGAACAACTAGAAATAAAAAATGTTGTAACATATGTGAAGAGTTCCTTCAGTGCAGTCATCAGTAGACTCGAGGCAGCCAAAGTAAGAATCAGTGACCTTAAAGACAGATCAAGAGAAATGTTACAAACTGAAATGAAAAGAGAAAATATATATTTTTACAAAAAACTATGTGATAATTTTTAACAGTAAATATACACATAATTGGAATACCAGAAGGAAAAATATAGAGAATAGAGCAAAAGAAAAAAGTCAAGAAGAACACTATACTTTATCATAAGAGAAATAAGGATGCAAATTAAAATAGACTAGTTGGAAACTATGAAACTAAAAATAAACTAGAGTGAAATATTTGATGTTAAAAAAATCCGAGAATTCTATGTTCAGAGAAATTATCCTTTAAATGTGAAAGATAAATGAAGAGCTTTTCAGACAAACAAAAAATTATCATCAAGGAATTTGTCACCAGCAGACTTTCTCTGAAAAAAGTGGTTAAAGAAGTTCTTGGGGAGAATAAAAACGATATGCATCAGAAACTCAGATCTACAAAAAGAAAAAAAAAAGAATCAGAGAAGGAATAATTGAAGATAAAATTAAATATTTTAACTCTTTTATTCATAATTACCTAATATGTAAATATTCGAAGTAACAATAATAGCAACGTGATGACAGCATATGGCAAAATAAGATGAATCACAGCAATGCCACAAGGAATAGCAGGAAATGGGAGTATTCTCTCATATGATACATGCACTAAATATGAAATGGTAGAAGGTTATGTGAAGGTGGATTTAGATTATTTAAAAACATATTATAAATTTAAGGAAACCATTAAAGAAAAAAATTTTAAGGAATACTGTGCTGAGAAAGGAGAAAGAATGGAATCATAGAAATGCACAATTAAAACAAGAGAAAGCAGAGAAATAAAAGAAAAAAGAAACAAAATGCAATAGGTAGAATAATAGCCACACATGTGGCAAATATTAATCTAACCATATTGATAGTCAGTTTTAAGGTTAATAGTCTAGATACAATTAAAAGATGAAGTTTCCGATTGGATTAGAAAAACAAACCCACCCAACTCAAATTGTTATTTATAAAAAAACAACGTTAACTTTTTAAAAAATTTTAATTCCAGTGCAGCTAACATATAGGGTAATATTAGTTTCAGGGGTACAATACAGTGATTCAGCAGTTCCATATATTACTCAGTGCTCATCAAGGTAAGTGTACTCTTTTCTTTTTTCAATTTTTTAATGTTTATTTTTGAGACATAGAGTGAAAGCAGGAGGGGCAGAGAGAGAGGGAGACACAGAATCTGAAGGAGGCTCCAGGCTCTGAGCTGTCAGCATAGAGCTGGACTCAGGGCTGGAACCCACGGACCGTGAGATCAGCACAGAGCCTGACGCGGGGCTTGAACCCATGGACCGTGAGATCATGACCTGAGCTGAAGTCAGATGCTCAATCGACCAAGACACCCAGGTGCCCCAAGGTAAGTGTACTATTAATACCCTTTACCTATTTCACCCATCCCTCCACCCACTTCCCCTCTGATAACCATCTGTTTATTCTCTAGAGGTAAGTGTTTTTTGGGAAGAAAAAGTTTATCAACTTTAAGATAGTTTATTTTTTTTCTAATGTTTACTTATTTTTGAGAGAGAGAAAGAGAAAGACAGCACAAGCAGGGGAGGGGCACAGGGAGGGAGACACAGAATCTGAAGCAGGCTCCAGGCTCTGAGCTGTCAGCACAGAGCCCAACACAACGCTAGAACCCATGAACCTCAAGATCATGACCTGAGCCAAAGTTGGACACTTAACCTACTGAGCCACCCAGGCACCCCCAACTCTAAGATAGTTTAAAACTGACATGATAGGAAAATATAATCCATGGTAACACTAAGTGAAAAAAGTTAGCTTTAGGAGGCTACATAATACATGATTCCATTTATATGACATTCTGGAAAAGGGAAAACTAAAGATATGAGAAATTTATCAGGTTTTCCAGGGGTGAGTGGGGAGGAAGTGTTGATTGGATGAAGCTCAGGGAATTTTTAGGGGATGAAACTCTCCTGTATAATTCTGTAACGATACACATATTGTCCTATGTTTTTGTCAAAACTCATAGAATTTTGTTGAACAAGAGGGAACCTAGTGTATGAAAATATTTAAGAAATCATTTAGTAGACCAGGAGATCTCAGAATGATATGCTTAATGTGACAAAAGAAATTAACTTTATTATAAATGTATGAAAACAATCTCACTGAAGAGAACGGGAGGAACTATTGCTGGTCCAAATGCTGTTGGGAGTGAGTCACAACCTTAAGAATAAAGGCAAAGTAACTGTGCATAACACTTTAGTTAATAAAGTTGTTTCCTATCAGTTAATATCTGAAACCACTGTACGTGTATACTGGAATTGAACAGTTAGGTACATGAAGATGGATGATTGCAGCCAGCTTTCTTATAGTTGGAGTAGGAGGTTACAGATGAGCAAAGAGAGTAGGCCACAATATTCTATGTGGTAATAGTTTGGCTTGAAAACATCAGTATGAACTCATATTACCCTAATACAGATACATATGGGTACATATAGAACTATTCATGGATATACATATATTGTACCTTACCCTGCTGAGAGGGCCTAGAAGCATTGACACCCAGTAGCTAGGAACTCACCTATCTTCCAGATCTAAGCTTCTAATACTTCTCTCCAATTAAATATCTATATCTAAATATCTATATCTACATCTAATCTATCTTATCCTCTCACAATATTTCAAAAGCATCCCATCTTTTTCAGAATTAAAGCAAATCTTACCACTGCTGACAAGCCCTAGCTCTCTCCTATCTGGAGGATCCACCAGCCGATTCCATACTGGCCTATTGGTTGTTCCTTAGATATGCTTAGTATACTACTGCCTCAAGGCCCTTCCATTTGCTTTTCATTCTTATGGGAAAACTACCCTAAGAACTGCCAGATATCACTTATCAGAGAGATACTTCTTGTGTTCCTGATACAAAATAGACCTCATTGTTATTCCCATAATTTTACTTTATTTCTTTTCCTAATACTTATTTCCACCTGCTATGTATGTATGTATGTGTATGCATATGTGTTTGTGTGTGTTTAATATCTGTCTCTCCCACCAGCACATGTAATTCATGAGAGAATTCTTTTCTCTGTGTGCACTACTTTGACTCTAGGGTCTAGAGCGGTTCTTGTATAAGATAATGCTTAGGAATAGTTGTTGAGGGGCGTCTGGGTGGCTCAGTTGGATGAGCATCCGACTTCAGCTCAGGTCATGATCTCCCAGTTTGTGAGTTTGAGCCCTGCGTCGGGCTCTAACAGCTCAGAATCTGGAGCCTGCTTCAGATTCTGTGTCTCCTCCTCTCTCTGCCCTTCCCATGCTCGTGCTCTGTCTCTCTCTGTCTCTCAATAATAAATAAACATTAAAAAACTTTTTTTAAAAAAGAATAGTTGAATTGGGACGCCTTGGTGGCTCAGTCGGTTAAGCATCCAACTCTTGACTCTGATTCAGGTCATGATCTCACAGTTTGAGTTTGAGCCCCACATCTGGCTCTGTGCTCATAGCTGCAGAGCCTGCTTGGGATTCTCTGTCTCCCTCTCTCTCTCTCTGCCCCTCCCCTGCTTGCTCTCTATCTCACCCACCAACATGGGTGTTAAAGGTAACATAAGTAAATATGTAAATGAAATAGTACTTGAAAGTAACAACCAAATATGTACAACAAAATATATAGAATGTACATAGTTATTTCAATTCGTAAAAGTATAGGCTATAAAGAATCCCATTTATATATATGCAGGCTAGAAATTAAAAAGAAAAGCTAATTTTATTAGTTTTACCTCTCGTCTCATACTAACCCACTACTAAGCTTTTTTCAACTTTGTCATGACATGATCCCTAAAGCACTCACCATTTAAAAAAAAAGTAGGGAGGGTGGGGAGGGTGGGTGATGGGTATAGAGGAGGGCACCTTTTGGGATGAGCACTGGGTGTTGTATGGAAACCAATTTGACAATAAATTTCATATATTGGAAAAAAATAAAATAAAATACGTTAAGACAAAAAAAATTAAAAAAAAAGTGTGTGTGTGGGGGGAACACCTGGGTGGCTCAGTTGTTTGAGCGTCCGACTTTGGCTCAGGTCATGATCTCACAGTTCATGGGTTCAAGCCCCGCATCAGGCTCTGTGCTGACTGCTTGCTCAGAGTCTGGAGCCTGCTTCAGATTCTGTGTCTCCTTCTCTCTCTGCCCCTCCCCCGCTCACGCTTTGTCTCACTCTGTTTCTCAAAAATATATAAATGTAAAAAAAAAAATTAAAAAAAGGATCATATATTTCCTTCTTTGATATACACAACTACAAAGGGATTTTTCTGATATTTAAAGAGATTTCTGACAGAAATGCTAGCACTGACATACAAAGTATATAATTTCAGATTCTACTGTGATTTATACTGACTTTCATCCAACTTTATTTTGATCTATATTTAAAATGTTAGAAATGAAATTCAATGATTTTCCTCAGATACGAAGTTAATTAACTATCTTCAAACTCAGGGTAAGTTATTTCGTGGACGTAAATGCTGCTAGCCACAATCTTTTTGAATTATTATGACCTGTGACCAGGAACTACTTCATGGCTAACACAGCCAAAGTGAACTTAAAAGTAAAAGCATGATTAAAGAAATTAAAGATACTGTTATGTATTCACATTTTATATTGAATAAGGACCCATAATATGCTAGTTAAAAGATTTGTTTACTGTTAATATTAGAGTTCAGTTTATCATGGTATTCAAACCCCACTGATAACAGGAGTTTGCTAAAACTCATGTTCTATCCAGAAGACCACTAATCCTGCAGGTAGCATTGTAAATCTTTCTTTAAGGTTTGTATTATCAAATTAAAAATATTTTACCAGTTTTTCTTCTAGCATGTATTACTTCAGTTGAGTAATAAAACTACTGTTTTCCATTTAACTACTACAAATTATATCTCATTGCAGGCATGATTTGAACTGCTAGTTCATAGAAAGAATTCTCAAGTGCTATTTGGAGGAATACTTACATTCCAGAGTAATTTGTTGCCTTGCCATTTAGTTTCCAGAGAAAATTGTTCATATGGAATCTTTGAGATATATTCCTTTATAATTTTATAAAATTTAATTAATATGTATCACCTTACAAGCTGAGCTATAAAACCATCAAATGCTCATAGTTTTGACTTATCAAATTTTTTTTGTTTGTTTTTTTGTTTTTTGTTTTGTTTTTTAGGAAGAAGTAATTACATTGTGAAAATAACAAGTTACTTTGAGTGAATGCTCCTGATTTATCTTTGGAGACTTCACCCTCAATAATAAATTAAAAGTTAATGCTATATCACCAGTTATCTAGTCTGCCCCTTCCACAGTTGCACATTTCTTTAGTGGCCCATTAAAAAACAAATTAAAAAAAATGAATCTACAACTTGCTTCACCTCTGAGAGTTGAGGGGTTTACAAAATTGTTTCTCACCATGTAGTTCTGGAAGTTCCCAAGAGATATTTACATATCCTACAAATATGTCCTGATTTCCCCTTGTCACCCTACCCAGTCATCTAACCTTAGACAATCACTAGCTTTTACTACAGATTACATATTGCCAACTCATAACTGTCTCCACAAACTGATGTTTCTTTAGAAAGGCCATTGTGTCAAAGTAGCAATAGGATCAAAGATATTACCAAAGATTATGGTATAATTAGAAAAAAAAATTAGAAAATTAAAAACTTAAAATAAATTAGATATTTTTTAATCAAGCCATTGTATGTCCTTATTCCAGAAAACAATCCTCATTTTGCCTTCAAATCAGTGAAGGTCTAATTAAGAATTTATTTCCCACCACCAGCAATCATTTCCAAAAATACAAATTAAACATAACATGACTTCAGAGGAGAATTTGGACCTCAGAAAAAAATCAACCAATCTCTGGCAAATGTCAGACATACACAAAAATATCCACAAAAATCTCTATCCATTACCCTGTTTCAGCAATGATCTCATCATAGTCAATCTTGTTTCCTCTGAATCCAGACTTAACTCCCAACTTCAACCACCAGCAAGCTTATTTGAACCTGATACCAGACACAATATGACTTCATCCATTAATATTTTAGTGTCTCTCTAAACAACAAAGAATCAATTGGAAAAATAGGACAACATACTTGATTTTGTTGGTATTTGTAATTACTGAAAAATTTTAGGCATGATTGTGTTGTGATTCTTTGTGACAAGCTTTTTTACAGTATTTTTTTTTTTGAGTTAGGATACAAAAAAGTCCACACATTGTAATTTAGTATTGTCTGATAACTCTTATTAATGTGAAGTCTTTGAAATGTATGTATTTAAAACTTAGAAAATATAATTAATGAATATTTTTAATTTATAGGCTTATGTACTATATTACTTAAAATTATTTATTGAAGAAACAGTTGTTTATACTATACAATTTTCCCCAAATAAAATTTGCTTACTTCATCCAAGTGGTAAGGTTGCACATGTTATTTTGTAACGTGTTTTTTTTTAATTAGTTACATCTAGAGGTTTGATCCAATTAAGTGTGATTTTTTTTTAAATTAATATGCCTTCCAGGAGGAGGCACAATAATGTTTGGTCATCTTTCTTTTGGTTATGTTACTAGATATTGGTGATCATGTGACCTTGATTCATTAATCACATAAAGATTGTAAAATGATCAAAAGATACTTCTCTCATTCCTATTTCACTTATAAGCTGGAATACCTCTATAAATTAGAAATTTGCACTAATCAACATTAGGGTTACCCTGAAGCATAATATTAGATAAAATGAGATAATTAATTATAATTATATAATTATAGTTATATGAATGCAATTGATACATAGCCCAGATTATAATATAAAAAGGTGAGTAAAGGGTATTTGCACATTTATTCCTTTTTGACACAAAGTATTCTATTGCTGTCTTAGCCACTGAATCTAAGGTAGGTACTCTTAGATGTTTACATGTTAATTTTTCCTTTCCTCTTTGTCAACACATTCTGATTTCTTTTTATAAGGGTGTGTGTGTGTGTGTGTGTGTGTGTGTGTGTAATGTATATTATATATGTATATACACAAATTTTTTCCTTCCCAATATAAACACATAGCCTCCCTCACCATCAATATCCCAAGCCAGAGTGATATGTTTATTACAATTGATGAGTCAACATTTGCACATGATTATCACCCCAAATCCATAGTTTGCATTAGAGTTTGCTCTTGGTGTTGTACATTCAATGGGTTTTGCCAAATGTATAATGGCATACCTCCACCATTATAGTGTCACACCAAGTTTTTTACTGACCTAAAAATCCTCTGTGCTCCACCAATTTATTCCTTTCTCGTCCACAAACCACTGGCAATGACTGATCTTTCTTACTATCTCTATAGTTTTACTTATCCCAGAATGTCTTATATTTGGAACTTATATGATTGTTCAGATTGTCTTTTTTCACTTAGTAATAGATATTTAAATTTCTTCCATGTCTTTTCATGGTGTATTAGCTCATTCATTTTTTCTACTGAATAATACTTCATTTTATGTATGTACCATAGTATATTTGTCTATTAATTTTTCATTTGTCAACTAAGAAAGACATCTTAGTTGCTTCCAAGTTTTGGCAATTATGAAGAAAGCAGGTTTTTGTACAGACATGTTTTCAACTCCTTTGGATAAATACCAAAGATCACAGTTGGCCGGATCATATGCTTAGTTTTGCAAGAAACTACCAAACTGTCTTCCCAAGTAGCTGTACATTATGTATTCCCACCAGCAATGAATGAGAGTTCCTATATCTCTACATCCTTACCAGTATTTGGTGTTTTAGGTGTTTGGGATTTTGGCCATTCTACCAAGGTGTGTAGTGGTATCTGTTTTAATTTGCAATTTCCAAATAACATCTGATATTGGTCATTCTTTCACATGCTTATTTGCTATCTGTGTGTCGTCTCTTAAGGTATTCAGATATTTTGTCCATTTTTAAATTGGGTTTCTCTTATAGAGTTTTAAGAGTTCTTTGTATATTTGGGATAATAGTCTTTTCTCAGATATGTCTTTTGCAGATGTTTTCTCCTAGTTTATTTCTTTTCATTCTATTGACTGTGTCTTTCATGGATAAGTTTTGTTTTTGTTTTTAATGAAGTCCAGCTTATCAATTTTTTCTTTCATGAATAATACCTTTGGAGTTGTATAAAGAAAGTCATCATGAAATCACATTCATCTATATTTTCTCCAATACTGTCTTCTTGGAGTTTTTAGTTTTGCATTTTACGTTTAGTCTGTGATTCATTTTGGATTAATTGTGAAAATATGTAAGATTTGTGTTGAGATTTATTTTTGCACATGGATACAAAGCTGTTCAACACCATTTGCTGAAAAGACTATCTTTTCTCCATTGTATTCCCTTTGCTTCTTTCTCAAAAATCTGTTACCTATATTTGTGTGGGTGTATCTGGGTTCTCTTCTGTTCTATTGATCTATTTAATTATTCTTTCACCAATAATTTGCTTACTTGATAACTGGAACTTTATAGTAAATCCTGAAGTTGCATGGTATCTGTCCTTTGACTTTATTTTTTCCTTCAACAGTTGTGTTATTGACTATTCTTAATCTTTTGCTTTTATATATAAGCTTTAGAATCAGGTTTCTACATACATAAAATAACTTGCTATGATTTCTTGCCTTACTGCATTAGGTAGGACTTCCCACACAATGTTGAAAATGAATTGTAAGAGGGAACATTCTTGCTTTCTTCCTGATCTTAGTGGAAAATTTTTCTAATCTCTTACATTAAATATAACATGATCTTTAGGGTATTTTTGTAGATGTTCTTTATCAATTTGATGAAGTTCCCCCCATTCCTCTTTTTTTTTTTTAGTTTTTATCATTAATGGGTGAATTTTATTAAATGCCTTTTCTAAATCAGTATAATCATTTGATATTTCTTCTTTAATCTGTTAATGTTATGGATTATACTAATTAATTTTCAAATATTAAACCAGCTTTGAACACCTGGAATAAGTCCCACTTGGCCATCGTGTATAATTCTTTTTATAGGTTGTTTGACTTCATTTGTCAATATTATATTGAGAATTTTTAAATCTATATTCATGAGAGATATAGATCTGTAACACATTCTGTTTTGAAGCAATAATGGGGCCAACTCCAAGCCATGGTGTGTGATTGGTCCAAATTAACTGTAGCATTGCATAACTTATTGTCCTCTTTTGCAGATAAATGTGGTCAAGTGATTAAGTTCTTGCCAGTAAGACAAAACCTGATGAGAGGAAAGGGTTTCTTTTTTGGTGATAAAGGGGATAGACGTGGTTTTCCTCAGTCCTTTATCCTTCCTACTTTCACATTCTTCATCACGGAATGTAGGTATGGTGGTTTGAAATGAAATAGCCATCTTGTGATCGGGAGAAAAAGGCCCAGAGAATTATAAATATGTGTGATATTTAAGTCACTGATAAAATTCCAAAAGAAAGGATTAATTATAGATTTTGTTATATTAGCAAAATAAAGCTTTATTTTTAAGTTATTATTAGTCATCTGTTTACTTGCAATGAAAACATTTCCAATGATAATGGTTTCCTAAAAATATTGGTCTATTTTCAAGGGACTAATGGTTTTGAATTACGTCTGTTTGTGTGTTTCTAAGTATGTTTTATAATAGGAGACCAAGAGGTAATAGTTTTCTATCAGTCATTATTTTAACAATATTTTCTATTATTTGATAAGAATTTACTGAGTACATACTCTACATAATAATAGCACAGGTAAACCGGTGACCAACGGGTTAATGGGACTAATAAGCACAGCTGCAACTTTTTGCCCAGGCTTTTTTATTTGCCTTTAAATTTCCCTGACTCTCCTCCTCTGAGTAGGTGGATTTAAGGCTTGCTCTCCCACTTCCTTATTTGGCTGCCTCTCAAGTATACCCTTCTCTTGTTGCATACTTGATGTCTCAGTAACTGGCTTTGCTGGACATCTGGCAGACAAACTTGGGTTTGGTTACAAATTTGGCCAGCCAACCAGGAGATCTTTGCCCATGATTTGTTAGGCCCCAGCCAGTAACCAGAGACTGGTGACAAGGCCAAGCAGCTGCCTAGGCTCTTTGTTCTTGGGCCATCCTGCCCCCCTACCCCCAGCTGGGAACTCTAGCCTCAGTGCTTAACTTAAATCTTGTGACAAGGAAAGTTTTTGGGTTTGGTTTGGACAGACATCTCTTGGTGAGTATTTCGTGTGTAATAGCACATGAACTTATTCCTCCCATTTGGTTTGACTTAGAATTTTTCCATTCAGTTGCCTCCAAATAGAGGATTTGTGTTCTTTTCTTGCTTAAGAAAAGGCTGACTTGGAAGCTGTTTAGTTCAGTGAAACTCTGACTTTTAGGGAGAAACTAGAAATCGGGAAGCCATTTGCTTCAGTTACTAAAGCCCTGACTTTTGGGGAGGAACCAATGCTCACAGCAGCACTCAGGGCTTCATTTGGTTGGTTTGTTGATGCAGATTTTAGTATCTTTGAATAAAACCAGCCATGTTCTAATTGAAAAATGGGAAATGAGAATTTGATCCCACATGCAGGCCTTCAGACTGTATTCTCCAAAGTTGTCAATTTTTTGCAACACTGCTTGGCCACAATATTAGACACCAGAGAAAAACGACCAGTTAATGCATCCATAAATTATAATACCATCTTGCAATTAGATTAGTGTTGTAAAAGGGAGATACCTGGAAACTGTGTCTTTAAGATTTGTTTTCATTTTGTATATTTGTATGTGTGTCCATGTATGTTTGTAAATGTGAAAGATTTTCTCTACCCCTGGATGATACTGATAAAATTAATTTGTAAAAAGGCTTTATTTAGTTGGTTTAAAGGTAAGTGCTTATAAGAATTGTGTACTTTAAATCTCAGAAAGATAGACACTAACTCAAATGATTTACAAGTCAACATGATCTGGGAAAAATAGTTGGTATTAAAGGTAATTTAAGGTTATCTTAATTAAGATAGGCTTGTCTCAAGAATTATCAGTATTACATATAAAACTTTTATATTACATATAAAAATATTATCAGTATTACATATAAAACTATGGTTACTGAAAGTCAAGTAAGTTCATGTTATCTCTACTGCAAAGTTTGTAAGGAAAAAAAAAAACCTTGAACTTTGTCTAATACCTTATTTTGTTCCATGGGCAAGCTTTATGGGCAATCTAAGAACAGAAGCAGAGGTAAGTGATATAGATAGATAGATAGATAGATATAGATTTGTTAAATTTTTTTGATGTTTATTTATTTTTGAGAGACAGAGCATGAACAGAAGAGGCCCAGAGAGAGAGAGGGACACACAGAATCGGAAGCAGGCTCTAGGCTCTGAGCTGTCATGACAGAGTCTGGTGTGGGGCTTGAACTCACAAACTGTGATATCATGACCTGAGCCAAAGTCAGATATTCAACCTACTGAGCCACCCAGGTGCCCCGAAGTAAGTGATTTTAATAAGTGTAATAAAGACTACTGAAAATAAGGGAAACAATATGCAAGGAAAGAGACCAGTTGTTTAAGAGGGAAAACTTAGGACAAAATCTGAATGAATGTAAAAATGTATGTTGTAGAGGTTTGTGAGAAGGAAACATTTAGAAAAGAATTTTGGGCATAGTCAACAGTAAGATTAAGGAGAATTAGTATATAAAAAAGCTTATTAGGGGCTGATCAACACATGGAGAAAAGAAGGGAGAATAAAGAAGCAAGTTTAGGCAGAAAGTTGAGAGGTGATACAATATTAACAGAACACTTAGTTGATTTTTTAAGAAGTTCTAAAAGTTGGATTGCCCTTGAAAACCATCTTAAATTGGAGCAAAGGGCTACACTTTTATAATGGTCATTGGATGTGGCTACCTGGGAAAAGGAGAGAACCTTAGCAACACAGCTGTCTTTCATCAAGGCAATCCCCAATAACATCTGAGAGTTGAGAGTTTTGGTGGCCTCCCTACAGCTGGAGGCCCTTCATTCCTGTTGGAGACTCTGAACATTTCAGCATTTACCACAAGAACTAAGATCCATACAGTGCTCTGAATGTCCTAGTCCCAATAAGTATATATCAACATGGGAGTGACAGGAGGAAAAAGGAGGGATTACATAAAGTGTTTAAAAAATCCATCTAGTAGAAATGAATGAGTTTTAATTCGGAAGTACGTAAGATTGCCATTTGGTTTTTCTCCTTGCTAAAATGACAGTGTTATTAATACTATTGGTCTAAATTGTAAACAAGTGTTTTTATTTATCTTTAATAAGTCTAAAAATCAATCTAATCAGTCTAGAAAACGAAATATCTGTTTTGTCGTTATAGGTCTTTGATTACTTCAGAAAGTTGAATCTTCTCAATATCAAAAAAGCTGTTTTGGGGCACCTGGGTGGCTCAGTCGATGAAGCGTCTGACTTTGGCTCAGGTCATGATCTTGTGTTTGTGAGTTTGAGCCCCGCATTGGGCTCTGTGCTGACAGCTCAGAGCCTGCGGCCTGCTTCAGATTCTGTGTCTCCCTCTCTCTCTGCCCCTCCCCTGCTCACGCTCTGTCTCCCGCTGTCTCAAAAATAAATAAAACATTTAAAAAAATGTTTAAATAAAAAATAAATAAAAAATCTATTTTGTTAACAACTATATAACCCTCTGCATTTGCCTTTAGAATCTCTTATAGCCACCTTCTCTAAATACATAATTAAGTTTTCTAATGATCTATAATCCTATTTAGGTATGTGTTTTAAAACCTGATATTTCAGACAAAATTCTCAAAATTCAACTTATGTTTTTAATTTTTTAAGTTTATTTTACTTATTTGGAGAAAGAGAGTGAGAGAGAGCACAAGAGGGGCAGAGAGAGGGGAGAGAGAATGTCTAGCAGGCTACACTGTCAGCACAGAGCCCAATGTGGGCTCAAACTCCCAAACCGTGAGATCATGACAGCCAAAATCAAGAGTCAGTTGCTTACCCAACTGAGCCACCCAAGAACCTCTCAAAATTCGACTTCTAAATAAAGGCTTTTTGAGTAATTAGGCTTGTTGATCTGGTATATCAAATTACAAGGGAAGCATTGTCAAATAAATGATGGTAAATCTTCTTAGGTTATATTGTATGGGCGAATGTGATCACTGTTCCAGAAACTTTCCTAAAGTTTTGATATGTGCTAGTATAATCACAGAAATAATCAAATCTCCTTGTCAATTGCATTGATAAACCACGGCCCTCTTTGAGTCTTGCCATTTACAGTTATAGTTTTACTCTCATGCTCTTGCAAATGTATTTCTTCTTTAAGGAAATTCATAAAAATCTTCATAGAAAGATTTTGACAACTGCAGGTCTGTGATAATTTCTAGAATTGGAAAACAGCATTCAAACAGACATGGGATTGAATGAATTGAAGAAGAAGAGTTGTCAGTCTCAGATGCTATAGAGTCCTTTTGTACATTGAAGCAAATTCTGTTAGCAATAGCAAAGGACAGAAAAAAAAGGCTTCCAAGTATGCATGTAAGTATGAAACACTGATAGATTTATCATTTTATGCTAAGAGATCCAAGATAAATAAAACCTGTTTAGACTCATTGTCAACTTGTCCTATCATTTTTTATCATGAATTTGTTAGGGCTGATTTGGAATCAGCACTCTTTGAAGGAAGCCAAAAATATGCAGGTGACAACCCAAATAAGGATCATGACTTATTCTCTGAACATGTGATTGCAATAAGAGCAGGAAAGCAAAGAACTGTTAGCAATGCCTTAGTAACTGTCCAGATTCAAATATTTATGTACTTGAAGTGGTTTCTGAAATCATTATCAGAAAGATTAAAGGTGGTTCCTGGAGAAACAATAGATCAAATTTCCCCCCAGCTATTGAGAAAGTACACTGTTATGTTCAGCAATATGTCTATCCAAGGCTATCCACAGAAGCTTCTCAGATTCCTAAAGATCTTTACCTTCAGCTCTGGAAACAAGGCCAATGGTTAAATAGCTCACCAATCACTGCTAGGGAGCTGGATTATCTGATTTATCTAATGAAGGCAGGAGCAAGGTTAGAAATGAGAGCAAAAACAGCCAAAGATTCTAAAGATTTCAATTTTGTCAACTTTGGAAGACTGCCAAAGAGCTATACATTCAGGTTCCTAATTTAAAAGAACTACCAACTCAATACCTCCAGGGATTACTAGAGAATATGAAAAAAAAATACTATGACTCATTAAAAACACTGCTGACTGTCTTTTTACTCTTCCAGATTTAAGGAAACTGTTTCTTGTAAGCTATGTATAACTTAAAGAAATTTGGTAACAAATACCCTTTTCCTCCCTCCGGAATTCAGAAACTGAGTATTCTTATATTTTCATGGCACTGCATTTATTTGCAGAAGTTCTATAAGAATCTGTTATCCTTATGATAGGACACCATTGGAAATGTTGGTCATATTACCAAAGATTTGACTGGAATGTCATATTTAGGGAGATATGCATAGACTCAGATATGACCTTACAGCTTTAAGGAACTAAGGTTGGTATTATGGAGCCAATGAAATCCCTTGGAAAAATCAGCCTGTTACCTTGTTTATTACATGGTTTCCAACAGCCTTGCCAAGTGAGTAAAGAGGGTCACTTCCTGGCAGGTGCCAGATCCTCAGGATGTTTTGAGAACCTTGAGAAGAGAGGAATCAACCAAAATGTATAGGTATTACAGGCAAAACTCTGATGGAAAATATCTGGTTTGGCTTTTTAGCCCCAAAAGGCTCTTAAAAGTAATTTGAAATTCCTTTTCAAGGAATGAAAAGTTGTAACAAAACAAATTAAACAACTATGTGGCCAATCATTATTCTTTCTGTGCTTAGGCCAAGTTTGTTAAAAGTGGACTTATTTTAAAAATTAGTCTTAGTTTGACTATCTTTGGTGGAAATGAAGCTGATTTTAGAGAACCACCTTTCAGTAACACACCTTTGTGTATGTTAGATCCTATTTCTGATTAACTGTCTTTGAATGTTTGTTTGCCTATAAAACTGGACTGGATCCTAAATTCTGATTTCCTGTAAGGTCTGGATATGACTATTCAAACTAAGGTTCTCCCATTCTCTTTATTTATAATCATTGAGAACTAAAAGTACTATTTTTTCCTGTAGCCCTGCCACCTGAAGCTAGGCAACCTGAGGTAATATTCAGAGAAAAATTGCCACAATGGCCCTAGACAATCTTCATGCCTGCAGCTGTATGGGCTATTCAGAAAGATCACCAGATACCTACAGGTAATTGAACACGTTTATTCCAGCCGTCCTGATTTGATCAGCAATTGTAAAATCCAGACTCTGAGATGTTCATGGTTGGGAACAGTTTTCTGGATCAAGGACAATGAAGAGCTAGATACAGTGATGACTCGGCTCTTGTCCATTGCGGAGGACCCCAGAACAATTGGGCAGATTAAGCTGCCAAGATGGCAGCCTATACAAGACTCCAAAACTCTATAATGACTTCAGTATCAGACACAGACTTCACTAAATAGCAACTCTAGTATTCCCTGGAGGTCCTAAGATGAGCAAAAAATGGGACTTAGACACCATGTTGGCACTAAAGACGGCTAGAAATATAATAAATCCTTATCCCAGAACTTCCTATGGAAGAAATAATTAACCATATTCACCAAAGCACCCATTATGGGTGAGATGCTACTCCAGTAGATCCAGAAATATATAGAGGTCCCAATCATCAGAGTCCTGTTTTAAAAATGTGACATTTTTGCTAAAAACAATCCTAAAACAGGAGCCCCAGCAGTTCTAAAAGCTATACAACTTAGAGGCATCTTTACCTGGCAGACTTTACCATGGTGCCGAAAACAGGTGATTTTCAATATTTGCTGATCTATTTTTTAACATTTTTAATCTGAGTACAGTTGACATGTAATGTTATATGAGTTTAAGTGTACAACATAGTGATTCAACATCTCTATACCTTATGCTTATGACTAGTGCAGCTACATTCTGTCACCATGCAATGCTGTTACAATATTATTGACTGTGTTTCCTATGCTATACCTTTTATCCCCATAACTTACTCATTATACATCTGGAAGCCTCTACTTTCTACTTTCTTTCAACCATTTTTCCCATCCTCCCACTATCCCTTCCCTCTGGCAACAGTTATCTGTATATTTTTGTCTGATTCTATTTTGTCTTATGTTTTTTGTCTGTTTTGTTCACCATAAAAAAAAAGTATGGGATTTTGCCACTTGTAACAACATGGATGGAATTAGACGGTATTATAGCAAATGAAGTAAGTCAGAATGAGAAAGATAAGTACCATATGATTTCACTCAGATATTTGCTGGTATTTGTGGACACCTTTACAAGCTGAGTTGAAGCTTTTCCATACTATTCAGAGAAAACTTTAGAAGTTGTAAAATTTTTAAGCAAAATCATTTTTAGGTTTGGATTGCCTCTAACCATGCAGAGAAACAATGGAGCAGTATTTATGGCAAAAATCACACAAGTAGTGTCCAATGCCTTGGGCATTCAATGGAAGTTACCCTTCCTGGATGCCCTCAACAATCTGGAAAAACAGAAAAAATGAAGTTTGGCAAAGATATGCCGAGAAACCAACTTAACTTGGGAAAAAGCCTTACTAATTACCCTGAGGTAAGGTAAGAGTAGCCTCTAGAAGTAGGCTTGGTTTAAGCCGCTATGAAATGTTATATGGAAGACTTTTTTTGACACTCCTTTCACGACTTGGTGGGGCTCACATTAGAGAATTAGATACTATCAGGTACATTAAGTACATAAATTTACTTCATCAGGTTTATGTACCCCACAGATGTGCTTTTATACCACCTGAATCCTGGAGATTTATTAAAGACTTGGAAGAGCAAGTAGCCAGAGAACCATATCCAACTTTGTTGGACAATACCTTTATGAGGTGCTGTTAACTACCCATTCTTCAATGATATCATAAGGGATTTAAGCTGTGGATTCATCACACTGAAGTTACAAAGAATCCACAAGTTCCCTATACCCTGTCAGCAAGGAGAACATCAACAAGAACACTGGTTGGACCAACAAGCCTCTGAGGGACCTAGAACTATTTGGGAGAACTGATCCAAAGAAATCCATCCGTAAGTACAACAAGCTGTTTAGTTGCAACAAATCTCCACTAAGGCTCTAGATAAAACATAGTATAAGCACTATTAACCAAAGTACAAAAATCTTGTTAATTCGGAATGTTGGGATTCATCCTTGAACTAAAGAATATGTAAAAATGAGTTAAGAAGGATTCAATTCCTATAATTGTGATCACCCCATTTCAGCAGGAAGTAACTAGAGAGGCCATCATCCTAACTGCCTCAAGAATGAGGAATGATGAAAAGAAAGTCGGGATTGGAAGGCTTACCAAAGGGTTATTTGGATTAAGAAGGGCAACTGCAACAGACCTTTTTTTGTTTGCCTTCCAATTGCCCTCACTCTCATCCTTTCTGGGATGTGGTTTGAGGCTTGCCTTGTCTTTCTCCTCTTTGGCTGCCTCTCAAATAACCCCTTTCCTTGTTGCATACTTATTCCTCAGTAATTGGCTTTTCTGGACACTGGGAAGATAAACTTGGGTTCCGTTACAAGTACCTTTAACCTGGTGTAAGGAATAAGATTGTTTAATATTGTTAGTACTGATATTGTTAGTATATTTTTGAGTGACAATTTTATTTGCTTTAAAATTTCTTTTAAATGTAATAATGTTTAAAGATGACTCAAAGTCATGGTTTTGAAGCTAGTCATTTCTATTTCAGAAATTAGAATGCATTTCAAAAAAAATTTCAATAAACCACTGAAGCTATTTATTGAAAAATATGTATTAAGTGTCAACAGTATCCAGTATTCTACATTCTTGAGTTACTGCAACAAATAAAGCAGACAAGTTCCTGCTTTTATGAAATCTATAGTATACTTAGTGGAAAGAGACAAGAACAAAGTAAAACAATCGATAGATAATTTTAAAGAGTATTGTGATCAGAAAAACATTAAGACAAAGTTTTAGAACTGGTAAAGTGAAGTTACTTGGAGTGATACAATATAAAATTACATCACAGGAGTAATTTAGAACTGTCTTTAATGTCTCAAAAGAAATCTAACATTTGAAAAGATGAATAACTTCAATAATAGTTTCAGCTTAATGAGCCTTGTCAAACTGCTTGCTCAGAGATGAAATAACTTACACTCTTATTTTAAAACTCTGATTTGGACTAAAAATTCCATGGCATTCTTTTGGATAACTATACTAAGGTACCTGGTCATTTAGATGTCAGGATGGGGGAATCAGCAGATCTGGTTTCTAGTCCCAGCCCTATACTAACAAGCTACCTATCTTTGGAAAATCATACCATTCAGTTGTAGGGATGTAGTTCCTCTGAATTCAGGTTTTCTCACACGCCTACTGAAGGGCTAAGCCTAATGATCTTTAATGCCTGTTAACATCGAAGGGTTGGGCTTCATCAGCGTAAGATGTTGGGGAAAAAGTTTTTGGTGAGAAATCCAGAACACGAATATCAAAGCACATTGTACAAATTTACAGATACAGAGGATTAAAGAATTTTTATGCAGTTTTTTCCCTGTATTATATCTTTAATTTAAAAAAAAAGTTTTTGATATAATTTATTGTCAAATTGGGTTACACACAATACCAGTGTTCATCCCAACAAGTGCCCTCTCAATGTCCATCACCCATTTCCCCCCTCCCATACTCCCCATCAGCCCTGATTTTTTTCTCTGTATTTAATAATCTCTTATGGTTTGCTTCCCTCTGTCTCTATTTTTTCCCCTTCTCCCCCTACTCCCAGTCTTCTGTTAAGTTTATCAAGATCCACATATGAGTGAAAACATAGGATATCTTTCTTGAACTGACTTATTTCACTTAGCATAATACCCTCCACTTCCATCCATGTTGCTGTAAATGGCATGATTTCATTCTTTCTCATTGTCAAGTAGTATTCTACTGTATATATAAACCACCACTTCTTTATCCATTCATCAGTTGATGGACATTTAGGCTCCTTCCATAATTTGGCTATTGTTGATAGCGCTGCTATAAACATTGGGTGCATGTGCCCCTATGCATCAGCACTCCTGTATCCCTTGGACAAATTCCTAGTAGTGCTATTGCTGTGTTGTAGGGTAGTTCTATTTTTAACTTTTTGAGGAACCTCCACACTGTTTTCCAGAGCGACTGCACCCGTTTGCATTCCCACCAATAGTGCAAGAAGGTTCCCGTTTCTCCATATGCTCGCCAGCATCTGTAGTGTCCTCAGTTATTCATTTTAGCCACTCTGACTTGTGTGAAGTGATATCTCAGTGTGGCTTTGATTTGTATTTCCTTGATGATGAATGACGTTGAGCATCATTTCATGTGTCAGTTGGCCATCTGGATGTCTTCTTTGGAGAAGTGCCTATTCGTGTCTTCTGCCCATTTCTTCACTGGATTATTTGTTTTTTGGGTGTGGAGGTTGGTGAGTTGTTTACCAATTTTGGACACTAGCCCTTTATCCGATATGTCATTTGCAAATATCTTTTCCCATTCCATCGGTTGCCTTTTACTTTTGTTGATTGTTTCCTTTTCAGTGCAGAAGCTTTTTATCTTGATAAAGTTCCAATACTTCATTTATGCTTTTAATTCCCTTGACTTTGGAGATGTTTTGAGTAAGAAATTGCCACAGCTGAGGTCAGAGGTTGTTGCCTGCTTTCTCCTCTAAGGTTTTGATGGTTTCGTGTCTCACGTTTAGGTCCTTCATCCATTTTGAGTTTATATTTGTGAATGGTGTAAGAAAGTTGTCTAGTTTCATTCTTATGCACATTGCTGTCCAGCTCTCCCAGCACCACTTGATAAAGAGACTGTCTTTTTTTCCATTGGATACTCTTTCCAGCTTTGTCAAAGATTAGTTGGCTATACATTTGTGGGTCCAATTCTGGGTTCTCTATTCTATTCCATTGATCTATGTGTCTGTTTTTGTACCAATACCATACTGTCTTGATGATTACAGCTTTGTAGTAGAGGCTGAAGTCTGGGAATGTGATGCCTCCTGCTTTGGTTTTCTTCTTCAATATTACATTGGCTATTCAGGGTCTTTTTGTGGTTCCATACAAATTTTAGGGTTGTTTGTTCTAGCTTTGAGAAGAATGCCAGTGCAATTTTGATTGGGGTTGCATTGAATGTGTAGATTGCTTCGGGTAGTATTGACATTTTAACAATATTTATTCTTCTAATCCATGAGCATGGAATGTTTTTCCATTTCTTTAGATCTTCTTCAATTTCCTTCATGAGCTTTCTATAGTTTTCAGCATACAGATCTTTTTACATCTTTGGTTAGGTTTATTCCTAGGTATTTTATGGTGCTTGCTGCAATTGTAAATGGGATATTTCTTGCTTTCTCTTTCTGTTGCTTCATTATTGGTGTATAAAAATGCAACCAATTTCTGTGCATTGATTTTGTATCCTGTTACCATGCTGAATTCATGTTATAGTGCTAGCAGTCTTCTGGTGGAGTCTTTTGGGTTTTCTATGTAGAGTATCATGATGTCTGCCAAAAGTGAAAGTTTGACTTCTTCTTTGCCAATTTTGATGCCTTTTATTTCATTATGTCTGATTTCTGATTCTAGGACTTCCAACACTATGTTAAACAACAGTAGTGAGAGGGGACATCACTGTCATGTTTCTGATCTCAGGGGGAAAGCTCAGTTTTTCCCTATTGAGGATGATATTAGCTGTGGGCTTTTCATATGTGGCTTTTATGTTTAAGTATGTTCTTTCTATCCTGCCTATCTTGAGGATTTAATTAAGAAAGGATGTTGTATTTTGTCAAATGCTTTTTCCGCATCTATTGACAGGATAATATGGTTCTTATCCTTTCTTTTATTAATGTGATGTATCACATTGATTTGATTTGTGAATATTGAACCAGTCCTGCAGCCCAGGAATGAATCCCACTTGATCACGATGAATAATTCTTTTTACATGATGTTGAATTCGATTTACTAGTATCTTGTTGAGAACTTTTGCAGCCATGTTCATCAGGGATATCGGCCTGAAATCCTCCTTTATAGTGGGGTCTCTGGTTTGGGAATCAAAGTAATGTAGGCTTCAATAGAATGAGTCCGGAAGTTTTCCTTCCATTTCTATTTTTTTGGAACAGCTCGAGAAGAATAGGTATTAACTCTGCTTTAAATGTCTGGTATAATTTCCCAGGGAAGCCATCTGGTCCAGGACTCTTATTTGTTGGGAGATTTTTGATAACTGATTCAATTTCTTCACTAATTATGGGTCTGTTCAAATTTTCTATTTCTTCCTGCTTGAGTTTTGGTAGTGTGTAGGTGTTTAGGAATTTTTCCATTTCTTTCAGGTTGTCCAGTTTTTTCGCATAGAATTTTTCATAGTGTTCTCAGATAACTGCTTGTACTATGAGAGATTGGTTGTGATAAATCCATTTTTATTCGTGATCTTACCTATTGGGGTCCTCTCTCTTTTCTTTTTGAGAAGGCTGGCTAGAGGTCTATCAATTTTTTTTTCAAAAAACTAACTCTTAGTTTCATTAATCTATTCTACTTTTTTTTGAGTCTATATTGTTTATTTCTGCTCTGATATTCATTATTTCTCTTCTGCTGGGTTTCAGTTTTTTGTTATTTTTGTTCTGCTTCTAGTTCTTTTAGGTGTGCTGTTAGATTTTGTATTGGGGATTTTTCTCGTTTCTTGAGATAGGCCTGGATTATAATGTATTGTATTACATTGTATTTTCCTCTTAGGACTGCCTTTGTTGCATCTGAAAGTGTTTGTATTGTTGCATTTTCATTTTCATTGTATCCATATATTTTTTAATTTCTTCTTTAATTGCCTGGCTGACCCATTCATTCCTTAGTAGGATGTTCTTTAACATCCATGAATTTGGAGGTTTTCCAAACATTTTCCTGTGGTTGATTTCAAGTTTCATAGCATTGTGATCTGAAAGTGTGCATGGTATGATCTCAATTCTTTTATATTTATTGAGGGTTGTTTTGTGACTCAGTATGTGATCTATCTTGGAGAATGTCTCAGGTACACTACAGAAGAATGTATATCCTGCTGGTTTAGGATGAAAAGTTCTAAATATATCTGTCAAGTCCATCTGGTCCAGGGTATCATTCAGGGCCATTTTTTCTTTACTGATTTTCTGTCTATATGATCTATCCATTGTTGTAAGTGGAATATTAAAGTCCCCTGCAATTACCACATTCTTACCAATAAGATTGCTTATGTTTGTGATTGTTTTATGTATTTGGGTGCTCCTGAATTCGATGTATACACGTTTATAATTTTTAGCTCTTCTTGATGGATAGACCCCATAATTATGATATAATGCCCTTCTTCATCTCGTTACAGCCTTTAAAGTCTAGTGCGTCTGATATAAGTATGGCTACTCCAGCTTTCTTTTATCTATCCAGTAGCATGACAGATAGTTTTCCATCCCCTCAATTTCAATCTGAAGGTGTCCTCAGGTCTAAAATGGGTCTTTTATAGACAGCAAATAGATGGTTCTTGTTTTTTTATCCATTCTCATACCTTATATCTTTTGATTGGAGCATTTAGTCCATTTACATTTGGTGTTATTATTGAAAGATATGGGTTTAGAGCCATTGTGCTATCTGTAGGTTTCATGTTTGTAGTGATGTCTCTGGTCCTTTGTGGTCCTTGAAACATTTCACTCACAGAGTCCCCCTTCGGATCTCTTACAGAGATGGTTTAGTGGTGATGAATTCCTTCAGTTTTGTTTGTTTGTTTGTTTGTTTTTTGGGAAAACCTTTATCTCTGTTTCTATTCTGGATGACAGACTTGCTGGATAAAGGATTCTTGGCTGCATATTTTTCCTTTTCATCACATTGAAGATCTTGCCAGTCCTTTCTGGCCTGCCAAGTTTCAGTAGATAGGTCTGCTCCTACACTTATGTGTTTGCCCTTATATGTTAGGCCCCGTTTATCCCTAGCTGTTTTCAGAATTCTCTCTTTATCTTTGTATCTTTTATCTCTTTGTTTTTGTATTTTTATCTTTGTATCTTTTGCCAGTTTCACTATGATATGTCATGCAGAAGATTGATTCAAGTTACATCTGAAGGGAGCTCTCTGTGCCTCCTGGATTTCAATGTCTGTTTCCTTCACCAGGTTGGGGAAGTTCTCAGCTATGATTTGTTCAAGTACACCTTCAGCCCCTTTCTCTCTCTTCTTCTTCTTCTGGAACTCCTATGATACGGATATTTTTCCATTTCACTGAATCACTTAGTTCTCTAATTCTCCCCTCATGATCCAGAATTTTTTAATCTTTTTCTCAGCTTCCTATTTTTCCATAATTTTATCTTCTATTTTACTTATTCTCCCCTCTGTCTCTTCAATCCTTGCTGTGACTGCCTCTATTTTATTTTGCACCTCATTGATAGCATTTTTTAATTCATCATTACTATTTTTAGTTCCTTTATCTCTGCAGCAATAGACTCTCTGCTGTCTTCTATGCTTTTTTTTTTAAGCACAGTAATTAATTATTATGACTATCATTCTAAATTCTTGTTCAGTTATATTGTTTATAACTGTTTTGAGCAATTCTTTAGCTGTCATTTCTTCCTGGAATCTTTCTTGAGGAGAATTCTTCTTTTTCATCATTTTGGCTAGTTTTCTGTCCCTTCTTTGTTTTAAAAGCTTGTTATGTGCCCTGCACCTGCAAGTACTATTATTTTAAAGGGGGATCATGCACTGTCCAGGGCCTTGCCCTTCAGGGGGTGTTTTTTGGAGAATTTTACTTGCTCTCTCTTGTTGTGAGTTTGGTTACTTTATCTCCCTACTTGTAGTGATGTTTTGGACCCTGCACCAGGTGAACTTTGATTTGTTTGTTGAGGTAGCCCATATTAGCAATTCCACTCCTAGGTATTTACCTTGAGGAGGGGGAAGTATGAGCAGCCACATTTCAGAGAACCATAAGAAATCTGTGCTGAGACATGTGGAATCATGAAAAAATCTTAGCCAAGAACAGGGCATTGGTGCAGGCAGAGAGAAGCAGAGCCCACAGTCACCAATCAGCATGCTGCTTTTCCTTTTCTTTTTTTTTTTTTTTGCAGTTTCAAGTTTTTACTTAGATTCCAGTTGATTAACATACAGTGTAATAGTTCAGAAGTAGACTTTAGTGATTTTTCACTTACTTATAACACCTAGCACTCATTACAAGTGCCCTCCTTGATGCCTATCACCCATTTAACTCACCCCACTGCCCACCTTTTCTCCAGCAACCCTGTTTATTCTCTATAGTTGAGAATCTGTTTTTATAGTTTGCTTCTCTCTCCCCCTGCCCATGTTCATCTGTTTCACTGCTTAAATTCCATATACGAGTGAAATCATATGGTATTTGTCTTTCTCTGACTTATGTTGGTTAGCATAATAGACTCTAGCTCCATCCATGTCATTACAAATGGCAGGATTTCATTCTTTTTGATGGCTAATAGTCCATTATATATATATATATATATATATATATATATATGTCATATATATATCAGTCAAATATATATGTATATATGTATATATATATGTGTATGTGTATGTGTGTGTGTATATATATATATATATATATATTTGATGAATGGATATAGAAGATGTGGTGTATGTATACATACATATCCATTCATTAGTCAATGAGGCTTTGGCCCCTTTCCATAATTTGGTTATTATTGATAATAATAATAATTGGATAATGTTGCTATAAATATTGAGGTGCATGTTCCCCTTCAAATGAGTATTTTTGTATCCTTTGGGTAAATACCAAGTAGTGCAAGTGCTGGGTGGTAGGATAGTTCTATTTTAAAATTTTTTTTAAGTTTATTTATTTTAAGAGAGAGCACATGTGAGGGAGGGGCAGAGATGGAAAGAGAGAATCCCAAGCAGTCTCTGAACTTCCAGATGAACCCAGGGCTCAAACTCACAAAACCACAACTTTACCTGAGCCAAAAACTGAGACAGACTTTAACCGACTGAACCACCCAGTTGCCCCTATTTTTAACTTTTTGAGGAACCTCCATACTGTTTTCCAGAGTGACTATACCAGCTTGCATTCCTACCAGCAGTGCAAAAGCGTTCCCCTTTCTCTGCATCTTCACCAACATCTATTTCCTGAGTTGTTAATTTTAGCCATTACAACAAGTGTGAAGTGATATCTCATTGTAGTTTTGACGTGTATTTCCCTGATGAGTGATGTTGAACATCTCTTCATGTGTCTGTTAGCCATCTGGATGTCTTCTTTGGAAAAATGTCTATTCATGTCTTCTGCCTATTTCTTAACTGAATTATTTGATTTTGGTTGTTGAGTTTGGTAAGTTCTTTATAGATTTTGGATACTAACCCTTTTCCAATATGTCATTTTCAAATATCTTCTTGCATTCCATGGGCTGTCTTTCAGTTTTGTTGATTATTTCCTTGACTGTGAAGAAGTTTTTATTTGATTCAGTCCCAATAGTTCATTTTTGCTTCTTTTTCCCTTGCCTCAGGAGATACACTTGGTAAGAAGTTGCTATGGCTATGGTCAAAAAGCACAGGTTGCTGCCTGTATTCTCCTCTAGGATTTTGATGTTTTCCTGTCTCACATTTAGTTCTTTCATACATTTTGAATTTATTTTTGTGTATGGTGTAATAAAGTAGCCCAGTTTTCCCAACACCATTTGTTGAATAGAGTGTTTTCTATTGGATATTTTTCCTACTTTGTCAAAGATGAGTTCACCATATAACTGTGGGTCCACTTCTGGGTTTTCTAGTCTGTTCCACTGATCTACATGTCTATTTTTGTGCCAGTACCATACTGTCTTGATCACTACAATGTTGTAATATAACTTGAAAAAGAAAAGCAAAGCTGGAGGCATCACAATTTTGGAGTCCAAGATTGCTTTGGCTATTTGGGGTCTTTTGTGATTCCTACAAGTTTTAGTATTGTTTGTTCTAGCTCCATGAAAAATGCTGGTGATAATTTGATAATGATTTCATTAAATGTGTAGATTGCTTTGGGTAGTATGGACATTTTAACAATATTTGTCCTTCCAATCCATGATCATGGAATGTTTCCCATTTCTTTGTGTTGTCTTCAATTTCTGAACAAAATCCAAGACAATGGGCCTGGTAAGGATAAGTTGTACTTGAAACACTTTTCTGAGGTATAATCAACAGGAATTTTTGGTCAGTCAGTCATAAAGAGGGAGAGGGTTGAGGTAATTTTCAATTACTGAGCTTTCTACCTTGGAAAATGGAACAGTAAATGAATTTAAGAAAATTGAAATCCTACTATGCATCTTTACCAATCACAGTAGTATGAAACTAGAAATCACAAGAAAAAGCCTGGAAATAATACACACACTTGGAGGCCAAACAATGGGATACTAAACACCCAATGTGTCAACAAAGCAATCAAAGAGGAAACTAGTTCCTTTAGGTATAAGGTTACATGGTTTATTTGAGCTTTTTCTTGTTCCTTGAGGTAGGCCTGTATTACTATATGTTTTTTTCTCTTAGAATGGCTTTTGCTGCCTCCCAAAGATTTTGGACTGGTTTGATTTTCATTTGTCTCGACATATTTTTTTTTTAATTTCCTCTTTTAAATTTATTCAGGCTTGTTTTGTGGCCTAACATGTAATCTCTTCTGGAGAATGTTCCATGTATACCTGAAAAGAATGTATAGGGGTACCTGGGTGGCTCAGTTGAGCATCTGACTCCTGATTTTGGCTGAGGTCATGATCTCATGGTTCATGAGATTGAGCCCTGTGTTAAGCCCTTCACTGGCAGCATGGAGCCTCCTTGGGTAGACTATTCTCATTGGTAGGTGTATGTTTCCTACCCCCACCCCCTTTTCTACATGTTAAATTAATCATGTCCTTCCCTTGTGGCTTACAAGGTTTCTGCTGAAAAATCAGGTTTTCCCATGTAGGTCACTTTTTGCTTTTTTTGTGATTTTTACAATGTCTTTGTCTTTGACGTTTTAATTATGATGTGATGTGCTGTGCTGTGGACCTCCTTGCATATATCTTGTTTGGAACTCTCAGTACTTCTTGGACCTTGAGGTAGGTTAGTGAAGTTTTCAGCTATTATTTCTTCAAATCAATTTTCTACCCCTTTCTCTATTCTACTGGGACCCCTATAATATGAATGTTTGTTCACTTGATGTTATCTAAGAGATGTCTTGACTTATTCTAATTTAGGCAGAATGGTTCCTCTTAAACTTGATGCAATGTTCTTATGTATCCTTTCTTTGGTATCTGGCAGGAGCTACGTTTTTATGTTAGTTATTCTTTTAAATTCTGGATTTTTCCTGAATGAAGAAAATAAGAAATAAGATGACAAAAAAAATTAGAAAGTACAAAAATGAAAACCACAAAGTAATCCACGAAGTAAAACCACAAAGTAAAAAAAACCAAATTTATAATTTTTAATTCATACATAATACAAAAGATAAAACAACCCATGGTTTATTTTCTATGTTCCAGCACCACAAAGGATGGTGTGGGCTTGAGAACAGTGTTTGCCAAATCACACTGAGCACCAGACCTGTTGATAATGGCATCTGGACCCCACTCTAGTCTAGGCTTTTAAGATGGGGTAGTAACAGTTTCCCACCCCCCTCCACTCCCTGATACCTGGAGCGTGTTCTTGTAGCACTTTGCATTGCTTGGTGTAGTTCTAGTTTTGTCTTTCCTGTGCTAGTTGCTCTTTTAAATTGTGACTATTTTCCTATTTCCAGAGACAGAGGAATCTATGCCTGGTTGCTCAATGCTATCCCTCCCTATGACCATTCCACTGCTTTGGAGTTTCCTTTGTTACAGTGTCTCTTGTTCTCTTTTGCTATTCTATCTTTAGTTGTGTAGAAGATGTTTAATGTGCCCTCAATTCTTCTTCAGGAGGAATTATTGTATAGTTATAATGTGGTGTGTTTCATCCAGGAGGTGAGTTCAGGGCCTTCCTATGTTGCCATGTTAGACTGGAAACTGTTCAACTCCATGAATGGCTGTTCACTGAAAAACAAAAGTATCTCTAAACAAGGTTTTAAAAGATGGGAATTACTAGTTTTACTGAGCTTAGTTGCCATACTCACTTGCTATTACATGAACAGGCTTTGTCAGAGCATTTCTCTTAATATCATTTTCACATGGAACTATACTTGTAGAAAATGTTTGATGTTAGTATGTTTTAATGATACCATTGGCCAATTACATCTGATATTGAACATAGAAGTGATTTTTATGCAACATAAGGTTGTTTTTCTTTTGGAAATTAAATGGAGAAATATATTCTTTGTCATATGATCTATTTTGATTTACAAACAGAATATGTATAATTACTTAAAATTTACTGTTAATACTTAACTTCAAAGTTGTACTTTTTCTCTTAAAGTCCTGTATTCCTATTTTTAATATAAATTTTTATACTTAAATATTATGAATGCCTTGATGGAATAACCATACCTGCTGTGTGTGTTTGTATGTGTATCTATATATCATTTTATGGAACACATACAAAGTTTGATTATAATGTACAAAATGATAATTTTCAAATTAAGTTCAGAGAAGTGGTGAGATATTAGTGAAAGGGTACAAATTTCTGTTGTAAGATGAATAAGTTCTGGTGATATAATATATAGCATGGTGACTACAGTTAGCATGTTTTAGGTATAGAATATACAATAGTGTTAAGAAGAAGATCTTAAATGGCACCCCTACATATGCAAAGTAGGAAATTATGTGAGGTAGTGAAGGTGTTACCTGTCAAAGTTTATATATGCTTTATCAAGTGCTTAAACTTACACAATGTTGTATATCATTTACATCTCAAAAAGTTAGGAAAAAAGAAAATGTTATGGTATATGAAAGAAGTCCATAACAAATACCACAAACTACTCCATTTATATGAAAGGTCCAGAATAGGGAAATTCATAGAGAATAAAAATAAAATGGTGTTGGTCTAGAGCTAGGAGGGTAGAGGGGTGTGGGTAATAAGTGCTTATGTGTACAGGGTTTCCTTTTGGGATGTTATAAGTGTTTTATAATAGTGGTGATAGTGCAATTCTGAATAAACTAAAATATACTGTACATTTACTTTTTTTATTTAAAAAGTTTTTATAATGTTCATTTTGAGACACAGGGAGACACAGAATCTGAAGCAGGCTCCGAGGCTGTCAGCACAGAGTCCGGCGTGGAGCTCAAATTCATGGACCGTGAGATCATGACGTGAGCCAGTCAGATGCTTAACCAACTGAGCCACCCAGGTGCCCCAAATATAGTGTACATTTTAAACGGTGATTTTATTGCATGTATATCCTTCTACAACATAGCTATTTCTTTAAAAGGAAAATCGATGGAAGGATAGTTTCTATATATAATAATTTTGAATAATTGAATAACATTCAAGTTTAATTTTCTTAAAATAATCTACCCATGGGAAAAAGAAAATAGGAAAAAGAGAATACCAAATGTGTATCCAGTAAGAACATTTAGCTAAATATGGCACATGAAAATGCATTTATTCTCCCTGTTAAAATGAAGGTAATGTATTGTAATGCATATAGTTCTAAGCAAAGTGTTTGACATAAAAATCATCATTTATTCTGATAGACCTGAATTGGATTGGTAAAAGGGATCAGATATATGAAATTGAAGAAAGTCAGAAGTGCAATGGAGAGTAGCAGTGGGCCAAAGGAAAAAAATATAAGGTATTATAAGATTCTCCATATGGACTGGCTATCCAATTCCTCTTATCCAAATTCTTCAGTTCAGCATATTCGCTTAAGCAGAAATTTCTGCAATATTTATTTAAAAAGCTGAACTATCCCAGACACAAAATCTTAAGCTATCTATATTTTAGAGGTCACTCAAAAATGTCAGGTCCCTTGTTCAATCACCCTAGAATAAAGCCTTACAGTGAACAAACCTTCTGATTGAAATACACTTTCCAAGGTTTTTCTTAATGACTTATTTTGAAATTTGAAAGGATGGCCATGAATTTTATTCCACTTGAGGAAATTTCTAATGGAAATATCAGAAAGCACAGTAGGCAGATAAAGGTGTCTGGAGAAACACTGACAATTCAGAGCATACAAGAAAATTTAAATCAAGAAAAACAATGCAACATATTGCATGTATTACATCCATGCAGAGAAGAGCAGTATTTTTCTGAATAATATATAGTCAAAGAACAAAATACTTTAGGGCAAAAGACCAGACAGCAGGCAATGAAAGATAAAGGAAACTTCAAATAGATACACACTCTGTCAAAGAAAAAATGAACATGGACAGTTGATAGAGGGACTTATCAACGAAGTCCTGAAAAGGATAGGAATTATCAATTTGAAAGCATAATCCAAATATCTAAATTTAAAACATTTAGAGAAGTCCTAAAAACTTAGAGTAAGACACAGGATTTAGGAATACCAAGAATTACAATCATAGTATCGTTGGTCTCCCAAATACTAGTTGTTAGAATACACAGAATAATTTAAAAACATTTTTCTATCAGGGAGTGAAGGAAAAAAAACCTGTTATATTTTCTAGCAGATAAATTTATATATATATATAAATTACATATATATTAAATATATATATCTATTAGATTATAAGATAATAAGAAAAGTATTTTCTTATAAATGATTAAGTGATTAATATTCCATTTTAGTTTTATTGATTATTTCCTTTGCTGTGCAGAAGATTTTAATTTTTATGAAGTCCCAATAGTTTATTTTTGCTTTTGTTTCTCTTTCCTCAGAAGACATACCTATTAAGAAGGTGCTATGGCCGATGTCAAAGAGGTTACTGCCTGTGTTCTCCCCTAGGATTTTAATGGTTTCTTGTCTCACATTTAGGTCTTTAATCCATTTTGGATTTATTTTTGTGTATGGTATAAGAAAGTCGTCCAATTTTCCCAACACTATTTGTTGAAGTGACTGTCTTCCCACTTTGTCAAAGATTAATTGATCATATAATTGTGGGTCCTGCACAGCGAAGGAAAAAAATCAACACAACTAAAAGGCAACCTATGGAATGGGAGAAACTATTTGGAAATGATATATCTGGTAAAGGGTTAGTGTCTAAAACATATAAAGAACTTCTGCAAAACACATTTTTCCAAAGAAGACCTACAGATGGCCAACAGGAACATAAAAAAATGCTCCTCGTCCTTCATAAGCAAAATACAAATCAAAACTAAATGAGATATTACCTCACACCTGTCAGAATAGCTAAAATCAACAACAGATGTGGAGAAAGGGGACTCTCTTGCACTGTTGTAGGGAATGCAAACTGGTGCAGCCACCATGGGAAATGGTGTGGAGATTCCTTAAAAAGTTAAAAATAGAACTATCCTATGACCCATCATTTGTACTACTAGGTATTTACCGGAAGAATACAAAAATATTAATTCAAAGGGCTACATGCACCCCTATGTTTATAGCAGCATTATCTACAATAGCCAAATTATGGAAACAGTCCAAATGTCCATCAGCTGGTAAACAAAAGATGTGGTGCATATATGCATGGTGGATTATTACTCACCCATAAAAAGAATGAAATCTTGCCATTTGCAAGGATATGGATGGAGCTAGAGAGTCTAATGCTATGCGAAGTTTAAGTCAGAGAAAGACATTTGCCATATGATTTCACTCATATGTGAAATTAAAGGAACAAGGCAAATGAGTATAGGGGGAAAAAGAGAAGGTGAACCAGGAAACAGACTGTTAACTCTAGAGAACTCTAGAGAACTGATGGTTACCAGAGGGGAAGTGAGTGGCATAATGGGTGAAATAGGTGATGGGGATTGAGGAGTGCTCTTGTGATGAACACCGGGTGTTGTATATAAGTATCAAATCACTAAGCTGTACAATGAAACTAATTTAACACTGTATGTTAACTGCAATTAAAAAAAAAAAGGTTTAATATTCCTAGCACCTTTTCTTCATAAGCTCCTGGAAGAGTGCAACCAGACCCAAGTGAAACAGTGAGACTGAGAAACAAAATAGTAAGTCTGCCTTTTGGGCAAATAAGACAAACAAAAAGTATATGTATTTAAACTATGACAGTACTAATAGGTCAAAATAAGAATTGGTGTTTGCAAATTTGTAGGTGAAACATAAAGCAGTATTATAACCAAACCTTGCACACAAGAAAAAAGAATCATAGTGAACTACATAGATAACACACCTTGAAATTACTGATTCAATCAGAAAGTGTGATATAACTAAGGAGTAAACAGAGCAGAAGTGTATTGTGTTGGGGTAAAAAAGGTAAATGTTCATCTCTGATCAAAATAGAGATATAAAATTATCTGGAAATATCAAGGTAAGTACCAGGATAAGTGGATTACACCATTAGAAATTTTACCTTGTCATAGTAGAACTGATAACGTAGAAGGATGAGATGAGATTATTGTTAAGACTTATACTGCTAATTGTATATCTCTAAATAATAATTACATATGTATATATAATAATTACATAATTACTATGTATATTTATATATCTATATCTATTTACTATTTTAATAAAAATAAAATTTGTATGCATTTACCTTGTTATTTTCCAGCACAGCTGCTAACATACGAAAGCTGTTCAATTTGATGTTAGCATTTTTTGGATTCAATGACTTTCTTTGGCTGATGACTTCTAGGTCCAACTGTGACTTGCTTTCTTAGCACACCTGTCAATCTTAACATTATCAATTTTGGTAGTCTATTTCTTTCTATTTCATTTCAGTCACAGACTTCAGTGAATCATAAGAAACTGTTAAACAGAAAAGGATATAACATTTCTCAAGTACGGTAATTGAACAATGTTAAAGAATAACTGCAGTAAAATGCTATTAATGTCAAAACAACCTTGGAAAAATATGGATTATTTCTTAAGTGACGGCCCATGCAATTTAAATAACTAAAGGAAAAAAATGTGACAATTGCTATCATTAAAAAGTGACATCATCTGAATGTTTTTGAATATACATATGTTGCTAAAATACTATTAGGTTTTATTTCATAATCATACTAGGAAAACATTATCAATACTAGATACAGCTTTGTATCAGGAATATTCCATTCATACTAATGATCAGAAATATAAATTAGTCTATATTTATGAAATACAGATATAAATCAGTCTACATTAAGGTTTGTGATTACATTGCAAATTTTTTTCTCTGATTTGGTGTCTATTCTTTTGGCAAATAACAGGAACTTGAAGTTGTAATATAACTGGAGTTAATATGCACATTTCAAAGTTAAGAACAATTTGATAATTACTGCTAAATAAACAAAATGAAAGGGACTTTAACGATTTTGCTGCAAATCATTACCAAAATCTTACATTAAAGCAAGGGATAAGTAAGTACTTATTTGTATTAGTTGAATAGAGAAGAAAATTGATCCCTTACATGTAAAGTAAATAATGAAAGAAAAAATACCTCAGAGGACACACAGAGAGGATGTATTCTATTTTGTTGATGATTATAAATTTTGCCAGGTTGAGTAAACTTATCTAGTGATAAAACACAGGGGATATGATGCATTTGAGTAATGCACTTAGCTTCCCTAATTCAGGCCTCCTGAGATTGTTTTGTAATTGGTATTTTCAAATAAGTAGTTCACTATTTTCTGCAAAGACCAAAGTGCTAAAGATTGTGTCAAAACATAGGAGGAACATACAAATATATAGATCCTTTGGCCTTCTATAAGGAGATAATCATTAAATTTTAATGTTTTATAGGCTTTCTTTAGAATCAGTTCTCAGATACTGAATCCAAAGTAAAATTATCATATTTAAAAGAAATAAAATACTTCCAAAAGTTTAAAAATAATTTAAAAAGAGAAGAGGCAATTTTGTTGATGGAAAAGATCAACATTTTGGCACTAAAACTGAAGATTTATCCACATTAGCATCCAAAATGAAGCATTTTTCCCACTGTCCCAGTAAACAAATACCCTTGTGATATTCTACAAATATAAATAGGGGTTATAAGGCTTCCACACTTCAGCCACCATAGGTACAAGGACATTAGGGCCATATCCTCTGATTAAAAAGTCTGCCAAACATTTCTTTTATAGGTGAGTATCTCAGACATTTGAATTTCCATGTAAAAGACTTCATTAGGACACTGCTTATAGACAGAGAAGATGTTGTTAAAAGATGTTAAAGTTTTGATCTGTGGACTGTTAAAACTGAAAGTACTCACTGTGTTAAAAGATTGGCAATATCTCTAACTTTGCCTGAGCCCACGCGGATGACTAGAACAAGGCCTTTCCTGGGTCTCTAGAAGATTTGGAAATTGTCAAGAATTTCTGATAACAGGAATCCATATCTGCAAAGACACAAGAACTTGCCCTGAGAAAACAAACTCCGTATATGTGAACTTGAAGAAATGGAGGTGTGGATTAGGATTTTTCAACATTCACATATACCTTTATGTAGGTAAAGAGATTGGAGAATAGAAATTTATGAGTGTGGTTATTAAGCAACTAAATGTAATAGAAAATCTGTACAGTGGGAAATTTTGAAAATGTTATTCAGTTGTAGATTTTATACATATTTTGCTGTTGTTTCCTTTGTGTAGCTGAGTTTATAAGACTTAACTTTATAAACTTGAACTAAATATATTCTAATACAACCACAATTTTGTGTGTGTGGGTAGTGAAGACAATATGAATGACAGATATTATGCAGTGATATAAAAGCTTATAATCTGCAGAATTTATAATTTTTATTTTTCAATTTTAGGAAATAGTTAAATATGATTTATGCATTTTTCCATGTTAAATACATTTTATGGTTATTTGTAAAGAAAATATGTGCCAGTTTACACATACAAGGACACTTGCAGAAACTACCTTGAACACTCTCCACCTAACTTGCTAATAGCATGCTTCATCCCTGTGCTCTTCTGTGGGTCCATCCCTTCTAACCAGCTCTCAGCAGTTTTCCAAAGATGGTACAGGCATCCTCCAAGCATATCAGTCCAAACTTTACTAACACCATGACCGGCCACCACAAACATGACCTTGGCAAGAGTCCATTGAAAGCCATACCACAGACATGACAGTGTACAAGCAGCCCAGAGGCAAATATGACTTTGAAGTAACCCTTTTGCTGGGGAGTAGGGAAGATACCCACCTAAACCACTCTTACTGTGGCCCCAGCACTGGACAGGAAGTAGACATCTGTTCTGAGAGCAGGCCCTGCCTACAAAAAAAAAAAAAAAAAAAAAAAAAAAAAAGATTCTCAGAGGACAACATAGGGATTATGTCCTACAGTTCTATACAATGGTAGCTATGGCAAATGCCTTGTCTGAATCAACTCTGGCCCGAAGTTACTCTAGACTACTAGTCATTAACAATAAAGGAACTAGGGGTGCCTGAGTGGCTCAGGTGATTAAGCATCCAACTGTCGATTTCAGCCCAGGCCATGATCTCATGGTTCATGAGTGAGCCCAGCATCAGGCTCCATGCTGATGGTGTGGAGCCTGCTTGTGATTCTCTCTCTCTCTCCCTCCCTTCCTGCCCCTTCAGCAGCCCCTCTCAAAATAAATAAACTTAAAAATTGTTTTAAAAATACAGGGACTAAAACCTTCCCCACAACAGGCAACAAGTGCAATTGTACATGACTGGACTAAAGACAAACAGCTCAGCCACAAAGCACACAACACACATCGGAGATAACTCTGAAGTGCCAGGTTCTGGTTGATAGGAAACATTTTACTACGGGGCATTATAGGACATCATACTCAAAAGGACACTACTTACAAGAATAGGAGACTTAGCTGACTTTCTTAAAACATTCCTCTGTCTCATCATTTTGTCTGTTCTATATGTCCCAAATGAAAGACAGGACAAAATCATAGCAGGAGAGGTAAACAAAGATAAGTGATACATAGGAGAGAGAACTTAAAGTAATTGTCATAAAGATACTCACTGGACTTGAGAAAAGAGTGGAGGATCTCTGTGAGACCCACAATAAAGAGAAAATATAAAAAAAAGAACCAATCAGAGATGAAGAATTCAATAATTGAAATTAAAAATACACTAAAGGGAATAAATAGCAGATTAGAGGAAGCAGAAGATACATGAGTGACTTGAAGGACACAGTAATGAAAAGGAACCAACCTGAAGAAGGAGAAAGAAATAAAGAATAAAAAAATGAGAATAGATTAAGGGAACTCAGCAACACCACCAACATAATAACATTTGCATTATAGGAATTGCATAAGGAGAAGAGAGAAAAGTGGGCAGAAAATGTATTTAAAGAAATAATAGCTGGCAACTTCTTGAGTCTGGGAAAGGAAACAGAAATCCAGATCCAGGAGGCACAGAGTGCCCCTAACAAAATCAACTACAGGAGGTCCACACTGATGTATAGTAATTAAAATTGCTAAAAGACTGACAAAGGGAGAATTTTAAAAGGGGCAAGGAAAACAGTTACATAGAAGCAGAACCCCATAAGGCCTATCAGCTGTTTTTCATCATCAACATTGCAGACCAGAAGGGAGTGGCATGATGTATTCAAAGTGATTAAAGAAAAAACCTGCAACCAAGAATACTCTAACAAGTAAGGCTATCATTCAGAATAAAAGAAATAGTTTCCTAGACAAAGATTAAAGGAATCATCACCAATAAAGCAGCCTTAGAAGAAATGCAAAAGAGGATTCTTTGGGAAGGAAAGACCATAAACAGGAGTAAGAAAAATAGGAAACACAAAAGCAGTAAAATTAAGTATATCTATAAAAATCAGTCAAGGGATTCACAAAATAAAAGGATGCAAAGTATGATACCATATACCTAAAATATGGCAGGGAAAGGAGTAAAAATTTAGTGCTTTTAGAATGGGTTCAAACTTAAGTGACCATCAACTTAATATGCTCAAGATGTTATATACAAACTTAATAGTAACCATAAATCAAAAATTAATATTTGCAAAAAAATTAAGAGAAAGGAATTCAAGTATATCAATAAACAAAGCCAGCAAACTGTGAGAGAAGGGAGCAAGAGAAGAACTACAGAAACAACTATAAAACAAGTAGCAAAATGGCAATGAGCATCTACCTATCAATAATTACTTTGAACATAAATGGACTAAATGCTCCAATCAAAAGGCATAGGGTGATGAAATGGATAAAAACGTAAGACCCATCTAGATGTTGCCTACAAGAGACTCATTTCAAATCTAAAGACACATGCAGAATGAAAATAAAGTGATGGGAAAGCATTCATCATGCAAATGGAAGTGAAAAATAAAAGCCAGGATGGCAATAATTACATTGGAGAAAACAGACTTTAAAACAAAGACTATAACAAAAGATAAAGGACTATATAATCATAAAAGGAACAATCCAACAAGAAGATATAACATTTATAAATATTTATGCACCCAACAGTGAAAGAACCCAAATACATAAAGTAGCTATTAACAAACATAAACAAAGTAATCAATAGTACAATAGTAGGGGACTTTAAAATCCTACTTAAATCATTGTATAGATGATCCAAACAGAAATCAACAAAAAAGTGACTTGGAATGACATATTGGAACAGATGGATCTAACACATGTATTTAGAACATTCAATGCTAAAACAGTGTAATACACATTGTCTTCAAGTGCACATGGAATATACTTCATAATTGACCACATGTTAGGTAACAAGCCTCAACAAATTAAAAACGATTAAAGTCATACAATGCATCATTTCTGACAACAATGCTATAAAACTAGAAATCAACCACAAGAAAAAATCTGGAAAGAACACAAATACATGGAGACTAAATAACATGCTACCAAACAATGAATGAGTCAACCAAGAAATCAAAGAGAAAGTTAGACATACACAGAGACAAATGTAAATAGAAACACAATCATCCAAAATCTTTGGTATGCAACAAAAGATGTTCTAAGAGGGAAGTTTATAACACAGGCTTATGTCAAGAAGCAAGAAAGATCTCAAACAACCTAACCTTACATTTAAAGAAACTAGAAAAAGAAAAAACAAAACACAAAAGCAGTGAAAGGAAGGAAATAATGAAGATTAGAGCAGAACTAAATGACATCTAAACTAAAACACCACCACCACACAGGACAACAGATCAATGAAAGCAGGAGCTAGTTCTTTGAAAAGTTTGACAAAATTCATAACCCTTTGCCAGACTTATCAAAAAGAGACAGAGGACAAAAACAAACAAAATCAGAAAACAAAGAAGAGAAATAAAAACAAACATAACATAAATACAAAGAGAATATTATGAAAAATCATATGCCAACAAACTGGACAACTTAGAAGAAATGGACAAATCCTTAGAATCATACAACTTCCAAAAATAAATCAGGAAGAAATAGAAAATTGGAATGGATTGTTTACCACCAATAAAATTGAATCAGAAATAAAAAACTGGCAACAAACAAAAGTCCAGGACCAGATAGCTTCACAGGTGAATTTCATCAGGTTTTTTGTTTTTTTGTTTTTTGTTTGTGTTTGTTTTTTAAAGAGAGAGATAGTGTGAGTGGGGAGTGAGAGAGAGAGCGAATCTTGAGTAGGCTCTGTGCTCAGTGTAGAGCCCAATGCAGGGCTTGATCCCTCATGACTATTACTTTTTCTTCCTAAACTATTTCCAAAAATAGAAGAGGAAGGGGACTTCCAAATTCATTCTATGAGGCTAGAATTACCTTGATACCAAAACCAGATAAAGACATTACAAAGAAACAAAAAGGTGGGAGGGGGGGACTACCTGATATATATCTGATATATATATATCTGATATATATAGATGGAAAACTCTCAACAAAATATTAGCAAATTGAATCCAATAATACAGTAAAAAGTCATTCACCATAATGAAGTGGGATTTATTCCTGGGTTGCAAGGGTGGCTCAATATTTGCAAATTAATGTGATATATCAACAAGAGGAAGGATAAAACTACATGATCATTTTAATACATGCAGAAAAAGCATTTGACAAAGTAAAACATCCATTATGATAAAAAAAAAACTGCAACAAGTTAAGTTTAGAGGGAATATACCTCAACATAATAAAGGCTGTATATGAAAAACCCACAGCTAACATCATTTCAATGGTGAAAAACTGAGAGCTTTTCCCCTAAGGTCAGGCACAAGGCAAAGATATCCACTGACAACTTAAAAAATTAATTAATTTATTTTGAGACACAGAGAGAGTGAGCATAAGCAGGGGAAGGGCAGAGAGAGACAGAGAGAGAGAATCCCAAGCAGGCTCCATCCTGTTAGCACAGAGACCAACACGGGGCTTGATTTCATCAACAACGAGATAGTGACCTGAGCCAAAATCCTGAGTAGTATTGCTTAACTGATTAAGCCACCCAGGTACTTGTACTATCAATGCTTTTATTCAACATAGCATTGGACATCCTAGCCAAAACAGACAAGAAAAAAAAATAAAAAGCATCCAAATTGGTAAGGAAGAATTTAAACTTTCACTATTTGCAGCTGACATGATACTACTATACATAGAAAATCCTAAAGATTCCACCAAAATCTCCTAGAATTTACACATGAATTTAGTAAGGTTGCAGGACATAAAATCAATATTCAGAAATCTGTTGCAGTTCTACACACTAATACTGACATATCAGGAAAAGAAATTAAGAAAACAAGCCTATTTACAACTGCACCTAAAATAATAAAATACCTAGTGATAAACTTAACAAAGGAAGTGAAAGACCTGTATTCTGAAAAGTATAAAACAGTGAGGAAGGAAATTAAAGATGACAAATGGACAGATATTCCTTGCTCATGGATTGGGAGAACAAATATTATTTAAATGGTCATACTACCCAAAGCAATCTACAGATTATATGTAATCCCTGTCAAAATACCAACAGCGCTTTTTATAGAACTAGAACAAATAATTCTAAAACTGGTATGGAATTGCAAAAAGCCACCAAATAGCTAAAGCAATCTTGAAAAAAGAACGAAACTGGAGGTATCACAATCTCAGATTTGAAGTTATACTACAAAGTTGGAGTAATCAAAAGTAAGATAATGAGGGGCGCCTGGGTGGCGCAGTCGGTTAAGCGTCCGACTTCAGCCAGGTCACGATCTCGCGGTCTGTGAGTTCGAGCCCCGCGTCAGGCTCTGGGCTGATGGCTCGGAGCCTGGAGCCTGTTTCCGATTCTGTGTCTCCCTCTCTCTCTGCCCCTCCCCCGTTCATGCTCTGTCTCTCTCTGTCCCAAAAATAAATAAAAAACGTTGAAAAAAAAATTAAAAAAAAAAAAAAGTAAGATAATGACACAAAAGCAGACACATAGATCAACGGAACAGAATAGAGCCCCCAGAAATAAACCCACAATTACATGGTCAATTAATCTATGACAAAGAAGGCAAGAATATGCATTGGGAAAAAGGCAGTATCTTCAACAAATGATGCTGGGAAAACTGAACACCTACATGCAAAGAAGGAAACCGGACCCTTTTGTTACACCATACACACACACACACACACACACACACACACAAACTCAAAATGGATTATGAACCTAAATGAGAGATCTGAAACCATAAAAATCCTAGAAGAGACAGCACAGGCAGTAATTCTTCTCACATGGGCCATAGCAACTTTTTTCTGAATATGTCCCCTCAAGCAAGGGGAATAAAAAACAAAAGCAAAAATAAACTATTGAGACTATATCAAAATAAAAAGCTTCTGCAGAGTAAAGGAAACAGTCAAAAAAAGGCAATGTACTGAAATGATATTTGCAAATGATATATTTGATATACAAAATATATAAAGAACTTATACAACTGAATACCAAAAACCAGATAATCCAATTAATAAATGTGAAGATGTGAACAGACATTTCTCCAAAGAAGACAAACAGCCAAAAGACACATGAAAAGACGACCAACATCAATCATCACCAGGGAAATGCAAATCAAAACTATAATTGGATATCATCTCACACCTGTCAGAATTAAAACAAAACACAGGACATGACAAATATTGGCAAGGATGTGGAGAAAAAGGATCCATGCATTGTTGTAAATATTATTTAACAAACCCTTTTATTTAACAAATTTGAGTGGTTAAAGTGGTCAAATTCTTCAAAAATAACCTATATCTTCACCATATTTTATACACATGAAAAGTAAATGTAAATATTTAAAAAAAAAAACTTTAACAAACTTGAATGGTCAAAATGGTCAAATTCTTTTTTTAAAAAAACCCTACATCTTCACCCCATTCTGACACAAGGTGAAATAAAATATTTATAATAGGTTGATATCTATTTAAAGAAACTGAGTATGAAAACTCTCACATAAGAAATAAAATTCACAGATCACTATTTTGTCAAATTCAATTTCAATTAAGCCTTAATGGAAAAAAAACCCATACATACACACACAACAACAATCTTATACAAACTCTTCCAGAATAGAGGACACTTTCCAACTTCTTTTGTGAGGCTTAAGAAGCCAATTTTGTATTTTCAACTTGCCATGTTGCTAAGGTAGTAATACTTTCATCATCCTAGCCTCCCTGAGTTATTACAATGGACAGAATTCCTTCTCTGAACCATGCTGTGTATGTAGTGTGAATAAGAAATAGATATTTGTAGTGTATGTTTAGTCATTCAGATTTTGAGATTTTTGTTATTTCAGCATAATTTATCTCATCCTGGTACTGATTCCGAATGTGGAGAGAAAATTAAAGAGATTGGTAGTATAATATTCCATAGTGGAATCTGCATGGATTAAAGACATAAATGTTAAAGATAAAATGAAAAAATATATATAAAACAATATATTGTTCTAGAGAAAATAATTTCTTTTTTAAAAATGTGTTTATTTTGAGAGAGAGACAACATGCAAGCAGGAGAGGGACAGAAACAGAGGAAGAGGGAGAGGGAGAGAATCCCAAGTAGGGTTGCCACTGTCAGCACAAAGCCCAATGTGGGCTCAAATCCACAAACCATGACCTCATGACCTGTGCCAAAGTCAAGAGTCAGACGTTTAAACAACTGAGCCACCCAGGCACCCTAGAGAGAAGAATTTCTGAAGCTAAGTCACAAGTGCATAAACCACACAAAAGATCATAATAGTTATATCATGATTTTCACATTTCATTGAAGATAGATAATAGACAATTTGCAGAATATGACAATATGTTTACATCAAAAACAGACAGGAAACTAATATCTAAAATATAAAGAGAAAATACAATAAAGAAATGGGCAAAATATACCAACAATTTACAGAAGAGGAAATACAATAAATACCACAAAAAAGTGATGTTCAAATGGATTGGTAACTAGAAAAATGCAAATTATATCACGAAAAATAAATCTTTGTTCACTCACCTGACTAGTAGTATAGAAATTAGAAATGATAGGGGCGCCTGGGTGGCGCCGTCGGTTAAGCGTCCGACTTCAGCCAGGTCACGATCTCGCGGTCCGTGAGTTCGAGCCCCGCGTCAGGCTCTGGGCTGATGGCTCGGAGCCTGTTTCCGATTCTGTGTCTCCCTCTCTCTCTGCCCCTCCCCCGTTCATGCTCTGTCTCTCTCTGTCCTAAAAATAAATAAAAAAGGTTGAAAAAAAAAATTTTAAAAAAAGAAATGATATTTTGTTCATGCCTAGCAACTGAAAGAGTGATTGGAACTAGATATGTAGGTGTTGAATAATTAAAGCTGAATAATGCAAAATTTGGCAGGTAATGTGATTCAGAAACACACACTATTGGTAAGGGTTCGGTGCAGTCGTCTGAAGACAAACCTGTGAGTGCTTACTCAAATTAAATATAATTGATGATCCCAAAGTCCTATCTGAGAGAAAGGCATACATATGTTCATAAGGGGGCATATGTGAAGCTGTTCCTTCTAGCACTGCAGTGGTTAGGAGGAGTTGGAAGCCATCTAGAAACACTTAATAGCTATCTTGAAAGATCAACACATTTTAGTTTTTCTTGTTACTTATTTTTCTTCTTTTTAAAAATCAGTATAAAAGGAATAATGTGTACCCTGTAACGCATTCTAGGAATTTGTCATTTTCCCCAAAAACACTATTGTATTTAACTGTATATATACTTCTGTATTTAAAAGTATTTTCTCCTATGTGTATATATGTGTATAAAAGGCAGAGATCAGAGAAATACATTCCAATAATATTTTGAGAAATTAAAGAGGCTAAGTAGACAACTGCTTTCCTCTTCTCACTGCATATTTACTATATTATTAAATGTTATTTGTGGACTTGAGTTTGTAAATATTTTTATTCTCCTCAACTGTTCTCCACCAATAACTTAAATTTCTCCTTTTCTTCCTTCGCATACCTCTCTCGCTTCATTTCTTCACTTTCATCTCTCTTACCCATCTGGCACGTTGCATTCTTTAAAATTACCTCTTTCATATGGAGATCAAAATCACATACAATTCAGAAGTTATTCAATGCCTTTATTGAAGTTACTGAAAATCAAAAGTGAGTCAGTTACATAATAGATGTTGGATTACTAGTCAAGAGGACTTCTGCCAAGATACAGGCAATGAACACAATTTGTTTATAAAATCTTCCCAATACATCACATTCACTAGCACTTTCTGAATAAATATTTCACAATAAATCAATTGTGAGCTAGAATCCAATTAGTAAAATCTATTCACATAAATGTATGAATTAAATAGAAGTTGCCCTACACATAGGGTAACAGCACAAGCATTTCCCAAGAGAAATAAAAATACCTTGCAGACATCTAGTTAATATAAAAGTTATTTTTTCCATTAAAAAACTATACAAAGCATCTAATACCTAATGAAGTGTACTGTAATTTCAATATCACCTAGGGGAGTAATTATTTGTCAGGGATTTCTAATAGTAACTAATCAAAGCAGCTTTTGAAAATAACATAAGAGGACTTCTGGGGAAGATGATAGAGTAGAAAGATCCTAGGCTCACCTCATCCCAGGGACACACCTAGATAACACTCACATCGGTGTAAATAACCTGGAAAATGACCTAAAGACTGGCAGAACAGATTCTCCACAGCAAAATGTAGAGAAGAGGCCAAATGAAAAATGGAAGGAATGGGAGGGACGTGACCAGGAACCAAGCTGGCCCAGGAGACTTTGAGAGACAGGGACACTACAGGCAAAGAGAAGGGTGCCCACATGAGGCAACCCAGGCACAGAAACCCCACACGGGGAAGAGGAAGCCCTATAATATTTGGGCTTGACAACCAGAGGAGCTTAACTTCTTGAGTTCTTACAATCAGTGGTGCTAAATATCTGGAATTTAAAAAATCAGGGATGATTTAAAAAAAAAAAAAAAAAAAAAAAAAAAAAAAGGACTCCCTGCCCTTAAAGAGATGACATAACAAACGGCCCTCCTAAGATACAGCATTCAGGCAGTAATTTGAAAACCACCTGGAATATAAACAAAGGAAATGCATTTACTAATCTCAGAAAGTGTGTGGGAAGAGCAGTGATCTTTAAGAGACTTATGCAGGAACAAAAGAGATGGCAGGCATGATATCTCCCCTGCCCCAGCCTAAATACAGGGATACCTGCGGAAACCAGAAGATCATGAACATTCTCCATCTAACCTGCTAACAGTGCATCCAATCTGGATACTCACCTGTGTACCTACCCCCTCTAACAGTTCTACCCCCTCAGCAGTTCTCTAAAGCAGCTCCAATTCCCCTCTAATAGCAGCTCTGTCTCTGCACTCTCCTGTGGCCAACCCTTGGTGGTTCTCCAAAGCTACTCCAGGTCCCCTCCTACAGCAAACCTGTGCCAACTAAGCTAATACCATTCACCCTTCCCCTGTATGATCTTGCAGTCTGCTCCTTCCAACACAGACTTGGCGGGAGTCCATACAAAGCATGGCAGTATGCAAACAGCCCTGACAGTGGCTGGCATCTCTCCAAAGTGACTCTTGTCCTGAAAGGATAATGACACACACCAGTCTGACTGCAGCCCCAGTACTGCACTGGGGAAAGACATCTTGTCTGACTGAAGTCACTGCCCAACAGAAAAATCTTGAAGGACCTCATAGGGAGAGTGCCCTGCAGTTGGGTGTGACTGCAGCTCTGGCAAACACCTGGTCTGACCAAACTCAAGCCCAAGTCAGCCCCAGACTGGCACACTGACACAGGGACCAAACCCTTCACAAAACTGGCAAAGATAGCCATTGCAAATGACTGAAATGAAGGCAAAAACAACTCAGCTGCAAGAGTAGGATGCACACACAAACATAAGAGAAATCCCTGTAGCTCCAGGTTCTGATGAACAGGAATACTGCATTTCAGGATACCACAGGACCTCTTCAAAAGGCCACCACTTGCCAGAGCAAGTACTTACATAAGTGTACATATGAGGAGACAGAGGATATGCCCCAAATTAAAGAAAAGGACAAAATCATAGCAAGAGAACTAAATGCAACCAAGATAAGCAACATGCCTGTTGAAGAACTTCAGGCAATGGTCATAAAGATACTGGAATTGAGAAAAGAGTGGAAGACCTCCGCGAGATCCTCAACAAAGAGAAAACATAAAGAATGAATGAGAGAAGAAGAATTCAATAACTGAAAATAAAAATATACTAGTCCCTTTAGACTAAATAGATTAGAGGAAGCAAAAGAACTATAGATATGCAGAAGGAGAAGAGAGAGAAGAAGTGGCAGAAAATGTATCTGAAGAAATAATAGCTATAAACTTCCCAAATCTGGGGAAGGGGAAAGCAAAAACAAAAACAAACAAACAAACAAAAACAGAAGTCTGGATCAAGGAGGCACAGAAAAGCACCACACTCCACCCTGCCAAATAAACCTAAAGAGGTCCACACCAAGACACACACTAACTAAAATGACAAAACAAATTATAGAGAATTATAAAAGCAGCCAGAAAAAAAAATTACACACAAGGGAAATTCCGTAAGGCTATCAGCTGTTTTTCAGCAGAAACTCTGCAGGCCAGAAGGGAGTGACATTATGTATTCAAGATGATTAGAGGGGAAAAAAATCTGTAATTAAGAATACTCTATCCAGAAAAGCAATCATTCAGAATAGAAGGAAAGATAAAGAGTTTCCTAGACAAAGATTAAAGGCATCATCACTAGTAGACCAGACTTAGAAGAAATGTTAAAGGGGATTCTTTGCATGGAAAGGAAAGACCATAAGAAGTAAGAAAAGTAGGAAGCACAAAAGCAGTAAAATTAAAAATATCTATAAAAATCAGTCAAGGGATACACAAAATAAAAAATTGTAAAGTCTGACCCCATATACCTAAGACATAATGGGGGGGGAAGTAAAATGTAGTGTTTTTAGAACGGGGTTTGAATTTAAGTGTCCATCAACTTAACACAGACTGCTAAATGCTTAAAATGTTATGTACAAACATAATGTAACCACAGATCATAAACCACTAATAAATATGCAAAAAAGTAAAGATAAAGGAATCTAAGTCTATCACTAAAGAAATCCAGCAAACCCTGAGAGAAAAGAGTAAGATAGGAAAAGAGAACTACAAAAACAACCACAAAAACGATAACCACAAAACACAGTACATACCTATCAATAATTACTTTGAATGCAAATGGACTAATGCTCCAATCAAAATACACAGGGTAGTGAAATGGATAAAAATGCAGACCCATCTATATTCTGCCTACAAGAGACTTCTCTCAGATCTAACGACACAAGCAGAATGAAAATAAAGTGATGGAAAAGCATTTATCACACAAATGAAGAAAAAAAAAAGCTGGGCAGGATAATTACATTGGAGAAAAAATAGATTTTAAAACAAAAACTGTAACAAAAAATAAAGGACACTACATAATCATAAAACAAATAGTCTAAGAAAATATGATATTTGTAAATATTTATGCACCCAACATGAAACACCCAAATGCATACACCAGCTATTAACAAACATAAGCAAAGTAATCAATAGTAATGAAATAATAGTAGGGGACTTTGACACCCCACTTAAATTATTGGATAGATCATCTAAACAGAAAATCAACAACAAAAAAAAACCCAGTGCCTTTGAACGACACATTGGAACAGATGGATTCGACACATATATTCAGAACATTCAATGCCAAAACAGTGGAATACACATTGTCTTCAAGTTCACATGAAATACATTTCAGAATAGATCACGTTAGGCAACAAAAAAAGCCTCAACAAATTAAAAAAGATTGAAGTCATATGACACATGCTTCCTTTCCAACCACAATGCTATAAAACTAGAAATCAACCACCAGAAAAAAATCTGGAAAGAACACAAATATAGAGAGGTTAAATAACATACTAGTAAACAATGAATGAGTCAAACAAGAAATCAAGGGAGAATTAAAAAAAATACACACAAATGAAAATGAAAACACAATGGTACAAAATCATTGGGATTCAACAAAAGTTGTTCTAAGAGGGAAGTTTACAGCAACATAGACCTATCTCAAAAAGCAAGAAGATGTCAAATAAACAATCTAACTTACATTTACAGGAACTAGAGAGGTGCTTGGGTGGCTCAGTTGGTTAAGCATCTGGCTTCGGCTCAGGTCATAATCTTGCGGTTTGTGGGTTCAAGCCCCATGTCAGGCATTTTGCTGGCAGTTCAGAGCCTGGAGCTTGCTTCGGATTCTGTGTCGCCCTCTTTCTCTGCCCCTCCCCCCCTCTCAAAAAATGAATAAACGTTGGAAAAAGAAATTCTGAAGGAACTAAAAAAAGAACAGAACCCAAAAGTAGTAAAAGGAAGGAAATAATACAGACTAGATCAGAAATAAACAGAAACTAAAAAGAAAAATAAAATAGAATGGGTCAATGAGAGCAGGAGCTGGCTCTTTGAAAACATCAACAAAATTAATAATCCTTGGCCAGACTCATAAAAAACGAGAGGGTATGCAAACAAAATGCAAAAGAAAGAGGAGAATTAAAAACAATGCAACAGAAATACAAAGAACTATAAGAGAATATTATGAAGAATTGTATGCTAACAAACTGGACAACCAGAAGAAAGGATAAATTCCTAGAAACATATTCCCTCCTAAAACATAATTAAGAAGAAACAGAAACTTTGGACAGATGGACCTCCAGCAATAAAACTGAATCAGTAATCAAAACACTCCCAACAACCAAAACTCCAGGACCAGATGGCTTCACAGGTGAATTCTACCAAACGTTTAATACCCATTCTTCTCAAACTATTCCAAAAAAAATAAAAGAGTAAGGAAAGCTTCCAAATTCCCTCTATGAAGCCTGCATTACCATGATACCAAAGTCAGGTCATGATCTCACTGTTCATGGGATCAAGCTCCACATCAGGCTCTGTGCTGACAGTGCAGAGACTGCTTGAGATTCTCTCTCTTTCTCTCTCTGCACCTCCCCTGCTCTCTCCTTCTCTCTCAAAAATAAATAAATAAACTTAAAAAAAAAGATAGTTCATAAAGTTTTATTTTCCACAATCTACCAATTAGGTCATGCCATGAAACCAATCATATTGATAATGCAATTTTGAATATGCTTCTAATCACTCTGTTTTATGCTTAATGTTTATTATTAGTTTTAGTCATACAACCTTTAAATGGGGTTATATTTTGTCCCCATTTTACAGATGGGTGAAGTGGGATGAAGACCTTGTCTCACTCATTGTTATGGAGATGATTTCAGTAAATTAAAATTTGAATCCTGGACATTTAAAAATACCATCTTGTGGCAAAGACAATCTCTTCAACAAATGGTGCTGGGAAAACTAGACAGCTACATGCAAAAGCAAAAACTAGAGCACTTTATACCATACACAAAAATAAACTCAAAATGGATTAAAGACCTAAATGCGAGCCTTCAAAATAATAAAAACCTAGAAGAGAACAAAGGTGATCATTTCTTTGACACTGGCCATAGAAACATTTTTTCTAGCTATGTCTCCTCTGGCAAGGGAAGCAAAAACAAAAGTAAACTATTGGGACTATACTAAAATAAAAAGCTTTTGCACAGTGAAGCAAACTATTAACAAAACACAAAAGGAACGCACTAAATGGGAGAAGATATTTGTAAATGATATATCTGATAAGGGGTTAGTATCCAAAATATATAAAGAGCATATAACTTAACACAAAAAAAGCAAACAATCCAATTAAAAACAGGCAGAGAATATGAAAAGACATTTTCCAAGGAAGACATACAGATGGTCAACAGACTCATGAAAATATACCCAATGTCTCTAATCATTAGGAAAATACAAATCAAAGCCACAATGAGATATTATCTCATGCCTGTTAAATGGTTAAAGTAAAAAACAAAACAAAACAAAACAAAAACAAGAAATAAAGGAAAAATTGTGCACGGTTAGCTGGAATGCAAACTGGCACAACCACTATGGAAAACAGTATAAAGGTGTCTCAAAAAATAAAAAATAGAATTACCATACGACTTATTAATTCCACTACTGGCTATTACCCAAAGAAAATCAAAACACTAATTTGAAAAGATATATGCTCCTCCATGTTTATTGCAGCATTATTTACAATAGCCAATACATGGAAACAACTCAAGAGTCCACTGATAGATGAATAAAGAAGAGTGGTATACACAAACATACACACACACACACACACAAAATGAAATATGATTCAGTCATAAAAGAGAATGAAATCTTGCAATTTGCAACAACACGGACCTAGAGGTTATAATGCTAAGTAAAATAAGTCAAGAAAAGACAAATACCATATTATCTCACTCATATGTGGAATTAAAAAAAAAAACAAAACAAATGAAGCAAAAAAAAGGGGAAACTAAAAAACAACTTAAAAATGGAGAACTAATGGCTGTCAGAGGTGAGGTGGGTGAGGGGAATGGGTGAAATAAAGGATATTAAGAGTATCTTTATCTTAAAAATAAAGTATTCTTATCTTGACGAGCACTGAGAAACATAGAATTGTTGAATCATTATATTGCACACCTGAAACTAATATAACACTGTATGTTGATTATCCTTGAATTTAAAAAAATTCTAATAAATTAAAATTAAAACATAAAAAGACCACTTTGTAATGTAACATAAGCCAATATACATCATAAGCCAATCTGGAAACAAGTTTGGTAATTCACTACCATGAGAAATTAAAACGTGTTTAAGAGACTTGTATGTGCACATACAGAGAAACTATGTATAATAACTAAACGTCATCAGTAGGAAAATGGAAAAACAAGTTATGGTATATCTCTACAATTGAATCTATACAATCTATACAATGGAATACTACTCATCAGTAATAGGAACAAACTATTGCTATATACAACATGAAAAAATTTCAAAATCCTTTTCTAGAATAAAAGAGGACATAAAGAAAAGATTTCATATGTTATTATATTTTTATAAAATTTTGGAATATGTCATCAATTCAATGGTGGCACAAATCTGATCAGTTTTGGCTTGAGAATGGGATAGTGAAGGGTGTGTATTAATAGGGCCACAAGAATCTGTAGGATTTGATAGAAATATTTAGTACCTTGAATATGATGATGGCTTAAAATGTTATATCAAAAATGCAGAATTTAAATATATGCAGTTTATTGTACATATACTAAACCTCATTAAAGCTTTAAAAGCATTAAAGAACTTAGGTAAACCTGAAATCTGACATCTGTGACCTACATTACAAGCCTGAAGTTTTCTATTTTCTTGAAACTTTTCACTTAGCAAAACAAGAGGTAACGGAGGACACCATGCATCTCATTGAGAATCTCACTGTTATTGTGATGAAATAACTAGGTCTTTGACCCAAAAGACTCAATTTAAGTGTTTAATTACAAGTGCTGTGTTTTCCCAACAAAAGGATTGCACAAATCCACTGGCAATTTATCTTGCTGCAGCACCACATATGATACGAAAACGGCTCACAGTAAAGATCAGTAATGTTCTCTGCAATGTGGCTAAGAGCCTAGGCTGCTTATGCAAGGAATTATGTAACCTGAGAATAGATGAATATAGACACTGAATAAGTGTCATCTTATTCAAGGAAAAGCAGAGTGAAAACAATGTCTGTAACCAAATGCAAATGGCATGCCTAGAATGAGAAATGAGAATTAGGTCGAAGTGGTAAGAAGAAAAGGGTTACTTCAATGGAGTTAGCAGCAAAGAATAATCGCAAAATAAGTAAAGGGCATCTAAACCATGACTGCATGTGGACCTGGCAAACACAAAAACAAAATAGAATCTGATTGATGAAAAAAATATGTGAGAAAATCCTAGGTTAGTTATAGAATGAACATTTTACTTTAGAATGATATTTTAACTAAACCTTGGTACACGTGTTAAGATATACAGGATGTACCATTTCAGGAATTATACTCATCTTCAGGTGAGTAGAGATCTGAAGGCAAACCACATTATAGTATGTTCTGGAAGTAGATGTAGCCAATCACTATACATCTGACCCTTGAACAATGCAAGCATTAGGAACAGTGACCCCTCTTATGGTGGAAAATCTGCATATAACTTTTGACTCCCCCGCAAATTTACAAATAACCTACTGTTCACCAGAGTCTTATTGATAACCTAAATAGTCAATTAACACACATGTTGTGTGTTATATGTATTACATGCTGTATTCTTACAATAAACTAAGCTAGAGAAAAGAAAATGTTATTAAGAAAATTACAAGAAAAAAATCATGAGGAGAAACTACATTTACAGCAGTGTATGTACATTTCTTGAAAAAAAAAACACATATAAATTGAACCAGAAAGTTTAAATACGTGTTAAGACTCAACAGTAGTTTAAGTGAGAAAGAAAATAACCGGTTAAAGATTGCAAAGATAAGAAGAAGTATATCATAAAACGTCTCTCAGTCCATTTTTTTCAAGTTTGAGATCTATTTTGTACATGACAGAGGTCATTAAATATTTTTAAACAGGAAAATAACTCAATTATGACTTTAGTACAAGTATATAGTTTGCAGTTGCGAAGGGACATTTGATGGGGCACTCCAGACTGTGTGATTTTATATTATAATGCTAGATATTACAACATTAGATAACAATATCCAAGATACTATGAGACCAAAAACTGCAGAGGTGGAGACAGTCATATTAAGTTCAATATACAGAATCTAATGACAGCTCTGAAAAAGGGATAAAATGTTTTAAGTAGTCTAAACTGCTTCCATAATTCTGGCTTTAGCCACTTGTTAGTTACTATAGGAAATAGTAAGAACATGTTTCACATTTGGCTTGCTTGTTTTACATATCTATGGGAGCACTAGGAGAAAATGTATATTTAGTTATATATTTTTCTGGAACCCAGGGTAGTTACCTGGACTAGAGATACAGATTTAGAAGCCTTCAGAGTACGACTAACCAATCAGGAAATGGATGAAACAATCAAGGGAGGAGTGTCAGATTGCAGGGGAAGGAAAGAAAACAGACGTATGGATTGAGAAGAAATGTTCATAAATGAGCAAAATGGCTTTGTAGAAGCAAAATAGTAAAAAATTTCAAGAAAAAAAGGTTATGAATAGTTTCAAATGTTCAATGAACAAATGAAAAAGACTGAACTAAATCGCTAGAATAGACAATTTTCAGTGGCGAAAGATGCCAGATTAAAGTAGGCTGGATACTAATTAGAAAGTATGTGACCAAGATATTTAGTTTGCCTTAATCCTGTTTGATGCTGAGATACAAAGAAGAAAAGAGGGGAGGGGGAAATAAATCATAGTAAGAAACTGGTCCAGAGGACAGACCAGAAATTTTACTTATCTGGTAGCTTAATTTTAAGTTCATAAACATCCAGTATTTATTCAGCACTAGGTATTTATCTTCACTAAGTACACAAATCAAATGACCACATTTTTCATTCTATTTAGTAGGAACTGCTTGAATGGAATCAGAGTCAGTTTATCTGGTTTCAGGATCAGTTCTCCACTCAGGGAGGTAGTGAAGGATGACAAAACAACAATAAACACAAGAACTGAATTGGAAATAAGCAGGTAAGTTAAAAACAAGTCCCATAAAATAGGTTTCATAAAAAGTGGGAAAGATAACCATATACAAAACCCCTAATATTTGGTAAGAATTTATTATATGATTCACATGGATTTACTGTTTTTATATTTCAATATTTTTTTTTACATTTTACATAGCTTTCCTTATATACTATTTCATTTGATCCTAATGACAACTAAGTAGTTAGGATATCACTTTGTTTTGCTTTATTTTGTTTTAGGTGAAGAAATTAAAGTTTCAGAGACTCCAGGGAGTTGATTAAGATTATTATTCTAGAGTTCAATGTTTGAAGATTATATAAGAACAATAAGGCTATAGACATTACTAATATAGACTCCCAATTAATTCAAGTTTAAGGAGAAGAGTAAACAAAAGATATATTAGTATTCAGCTTCTCATGAATTTCCCAGTACATATTCCTATTAGCTTAATGATTCTTTAAAAATTGGGCATTTAAAGCAGGAAACAGAAAAGATATGCAGGAAAGAAGACTATGAAGGAGTTATATATGGAGATGGGCATGGATGATGAATCATGTTCACCATGGATAAAGGTGCTTGCTGAGTCTTTGAAATATTCTGTGCAATTAGTTTATTAGAGGCATTTGCACATCATTCTTTGCCTTGCTCTTGTGTCTGTATTCCTGCTTGTGCCCTCCCAGTTATGATTTAACATTAAACATATTCTGATATATATTTAGTCTTAAAAAAAAAAGTGAATTTAAGTTTAGAATCATTCTTTCAGTATACCCCACTTTTCTTCAGATGTATTCTAGCCTTTTAATTTAGGATGATGTAGTTGAAAGAGGACTGGAATTATATTTAGATTTTCCCTTTCCAGATGCCACTTGTACCTCTTGTTGCATAAGCTCGCGCAAGACGCTTGAATTATTTTTATTTGTAATTTTGAGCTTGATTATTTTTATCCATAATTTGAGAATACAATAGCTATCCGGACTACTTCACTGGTTTATACTAAAGTTCAGATGAGATAACAGATGTATCATTAATAGAATATAAATCAGGAGCAACATGGTATAATGGTTAAAGAGTGCAGACTGAAGAACCAACTCTGATTTTGCCACCTTCCAGCTATGTACCGTTAGCAGGTAACTTAGTCTCTTTGTGCCTTAGTTTAGTTATCTGCAAAATAAGTACGACAATACTAGTTTGATCTTATGGGTAAGAGGAAATACTCTACCTAACGCTCTTTGAACTGTGCCTAGCATACAGTGAGAATTATACAAATGTTTCATGACGATCATAATGATGTGCCAGACACTTATAGTGCTGAAGATCTCACAATCATTTATTTCAGTAAGTAACTTGGAGAGATATAAAAGCTCAAAATTGCAATGCTGAAATTCTGTTAATGAAACCCATGGTATTTCTGAAATTTAATTTATGAAAGTCTACAAATCAACTTAAGCTTCCTTTAGTGACTTGCAGGCTAAATCAAAATGGAAGCAGATAAAGCCACTTTTAGTCGCTTTCTTGTGACAGAATCCCCCCATATCCACACTCTAAATCCCTAGAAGGCAATGAGATGTACTGAGGAGGTCCAGGATCTGCCTCAAGCAATATTATATTGAGATATCATCTGTAAACAAACTCACTGAATAACCTGTTTCTTGGGTCTATACAGGCTGAAATGTAATGCTTTAGTGATTCTTTTATGTGTAATTCTACAACTGAAAGTGCAAACTTTGGGACTTTAAGGATATGACCAAATGTAGTAACAGTAGGTGTGAATTAATAATTCAGCATTTGAAGTGCTGACCATTAGCATATATATTTTCAAAAGATCATCCTACAAAAAATTTAAAAAGTTGTTCACTTAGCCTAATTGTTTCCTACTATTGAGAACTCTAATTTATTCATTATGAGTGGGTTGACTGGTATGCTAGGAGAGTCCCGCATTTTTCCTCTTGTTCTGACACATTTATTTTCACTGTCCATTTCATTCTCAAAACTGTTTCAGTTCACATGTAAAATATGCAGCCACCTAATTTACAATTTTAATGTAACTTTTAAAGAAATCCAAATCAAATCAAAGCAACTACCTATGTCTTGATATGGTGCATTTTTAGACCTAAAAATTGAATTCAACAAAACTGGATCTAATAGAGTGCAGTTTAATCACAAAATAAAAATGAGCAGAATTTTGAGGATATGGAAGCTATATGATGCACTTGCAACAGTGCCTAGATATAGTAAGCATTATTTAAATGTTTAATGAGGAAGGGGAGGAGAGGGAATAGAAAGAAACTAGGATACAATGGTTAAGAATTCACAATTTCAATAGGTAAAATGTAGGTGTAAACTGAAGATACGTGAATAAGGAGAATATTAATAGTTCTAATTACATATTTCACATAGCAATCATGATTCATCAAGACCCTATGTCTCATAGTAGTACATTTTTCTTGAAGTCAGACACTTTCATTTGAATCCTGGATCATACTTGAGACCTTAAGTTTTTATTTCTTACTTCCCTATCTTGGTAAAACTAACTAACCTTTTGAGACCTCAATTTAATTATCTTTAAACATAGACAATAACAAAACTCTTAGGAGTGTTATGAAGATGAAATGGCATAAAAGAGACAGATATACAAGTATTCAGAATTATTAGCTATTGTGATTACCAATTCTATGAAGATATCATTACTTTGAAATTTTCTAGTTTCATTGCAAACATTATTTATAATATAGGATAGCAAAAGGAAGTACCATCTAAAATTGCGTTCAAAATTAGCATATATTTCTTTTTTTTAAATTTTTTTAACGTTTATTTTTGAGACAGAGAGAGACAGAGCATGAACATGGGAGGGGCAGAGAGAGAGGGAGACACAGAATCCAAAACAGGCTCCAGGCTCTGAGCGGTCAGCACAGAGCCCTACGCAGGGCTCGAACCCACGGACCGTGTGATCATGACCTGAGCCAAAGTCGGACGCTTAACTCACCAAGCCACCCAGGCGCCCCCTTTTTTAATTTTTTTTAATGTTTATTTACTTTTGAGACAGAGAGAGACAGAGCTTGAGGGAGGGATGGACACAGAGAGAGAGAGGAGACACAATCCTAACAGGCTCCAGGCCCCCCGAGCTGTCAGCACAGAGCCCAACGATGGGCTCGAACTCGTGAACCGTGAGATGATGACCTGAGCCGAAGTCGGCTGCTTAACTGACTGAGCCACCCAGGTACCCCAGCATATATTTCTTTTTTAAATAATTATTCTTGAAGAAGTTAGTAACAGGTTTCATAATTGCAAAATTAAAATTTTGGGATTATCTGTACCCACAAATTCCAAGAGGCAAGTAAATTCTCAAGGACCATTTTTTTTTAAATTTTTCTAGATTTATTTTTGAGAGAGAGAGACAGAGAGAGCGAGCATGACTGGGGGAGGGGCAGAGAGAGAGAGGGAGACAGAATCCAAAGCAGGATCCAGGCCCTAAGCTGTCAGCACAGAGCCCAATGTGGGGCTCGGACCCACCAGCCAGGAGATCCTGACTTGAGCTGAAGTCGGATGCTTAACTGAGAGAGTCACCCAGGCGCCCCTCAAGGACCGTTACTGAATGTTTATAATATATTTAAAAAAAGAAAGGAATAGAAGTAAAACAACATTTAGCAAACAGTATTCCAAAAAAAGAGAAATCATGTGTGGATTATGATATTATAAAAAAGCAAAATGAAAAAAGTTAACTGCATTTCTGCTTGGATATGTGAGACTCCCGAGTTATTAAAAATTATACAAACTAGGGGCACCTGGGTGGCTCAGTCAGTTGAGTGTCCAAATTCAGCTCAGGTCATGATCTCACAAGTTCACGAGTTACGGCCCCCCATTGGGCTCTTGGCTGTCAGTGCAAGCCCGCTTCAGATCTTCTGTCTCTCTCTTTCTCTGCTCCTCCCCCTCACCCGCTTGCTCTCTCCCCGCTCTCTCTCTCTCTCTCTCTCAAAAATAAACATTAAAAAAACTTTACAGAATACTCCATTTTTGTCAAAAACCATCACAACACTCTCAAAGCTATGTAGTATTCCAGTGACATATATTCTCACAGTTCACAAATTTATTTCTGTAAACATTTCCTTGCACCCTCTCAAGAACCCTGTGATGTAGGCAACATTAAGTCTCTCGATCTCTGGAGCAACATTCTATCTATAGTCCTACATCTTCTCTAGATAGATAATCTGATAATAGTATCACTCCAACATCAGAAAAATAAACACATGGGGCTACTTTGTGTTGAACCTAAAGAATGGCTTAATTGTAATACTGTGGGTCAAAGACTGACTTATTCCTTTGTCCGTAGAAGGCAGTGTTGGCTCTGCCAGATATTTATAGACTAGAACTTAGTTTCAGCATCTGCAAAATGTGAATACAAATAATTACTTCAAGACTGTTATAAAAATTCAATCACATGCTTAAAAGTTTGCACATCATAATCTGCAGATAATGAATGCTTCTCCCGCTACTGTGTTGTTTGTCTTCCAAAAAACACTAAGATTTCAGTTGTACATTAAGAATGGCTTCATGATCAGGAAGTTGAAATTTATATTCTACCAAAGGCTATCAGAAGAGGTTATTGCGTTTTTATGGCAGATAAAATTCAAATGATAACTACCTTCAGTATTACTAACACTAGCAGTAGTTGGTAATATAGTATTGTCAGCAAAGATGATAACAATTATAATAATAGTCATGACTAAGTTTTATATAGTGGTTTTTCGTGTCTGATACTAATCATTTTTATTTTCATAATAACCTTATTTTAAAGATGAAGAAGCTAATGAATACGACTTTCTCCAAATCACATTTCTGATTACTAGTGGAACCAGGATTTGAATCCAGAAATTTTCACCTCTAGGGCTCATACTTTTTATAATTATTTTATAGATTATTTATAATTTATAGAAGCTCTGTAATACAGTTATTATGGTATTGTGGGAAAAAATGCTTATTGTATTCTTGCTTGACTAAACAGATGAAATCACTTGACTGTTTAAACATTTTTTCAGACAGGCACAATGTGGAGTAAACACATATGTTAAATAACACATATCATCATCCCTTTTTCATTGTTGTTAATTTGTTTCCCATGTCCACTGTAGTAAAATGTAAGGATTTCTTGACAAAATGTTAAAATTTACAAATAATTTGTAACGGATCATAATGTGCTTCCTGAGTGTCTTAATTGTGTAATGAACATTTGCTGCTTTTGATATTCTACTTTACCATTTGATAAACAAGTCACTAGATATAAATCATTTAATAACTGTGAGGAATCTGCTTTTCCAGATTCTATAACATAAATTTCCTATGTATTTTAGGACAAGGAGAGTTAATTTTTCTTTTTCTTTCCTTTTTTGTTTAAAAATTTTTTTATTTAAATTCCAGTTAGTTAGTATACAATGTAATATTAGTTTCAGGTGTATAATATAGTGATTCGACACTTCCATACAACACCCAGTGCTCATCGCAACAGGTGCGTTCCCTAATCCCATCACCTGTTTCACCCATACCACCGACCTCCCCTGTGGTAACCATTAGTGTGCTCTCTGTGGTTAAGAGTTTCTCGATTTGTCTCTTACACACTGGAATATTACTCAGCCATCAAAAGGAACGAAATATTGCCATTTGCAACAATGTGGAAGGAACTGGAGGGTATTATGCTAAGTGAAATGAGTTAATTTTTTTTAAAGATATTAATAAGTTAGGCAACTATAAAGAAATATTCAACTATCTTAAGGCTTATCTCTCCCTAGTCATTCTTTTTTTTTTTTTTTTAATGTTTATTTATTTATTTTTGAGAGAGAAAGAGCACAAGCGGGGAAGGAGCAGAGAGAGGAGACACAGAAGCCAAAGCAAGCTCCAGCTCCAAGCTCTGAGCTGTCAGCACAAAGCCCAAATGAACTTGAACTCATGAACTGTGAGATTATGACCTGAGGTCAGATGCTTAACTGACTGAGCCACCTGGGCACCCCTATCCCTAGTCATTCTTGCAGTGATGGTTCTAGCTTGCAGCAGAAGGTAATAAGATCTTTTGAATTATTAAAACATACATTCATTTACTCTTACCATTGATGAAAACTTCAAAGGTATGTCTTACTACAACAATAATTGTGAGGAAAAATAAGTATTTTTTGATATGCGCTTTGTATTTTTATATGGTAATAAATGTAGCATTAACATCAACAATATAGCATTATAAATATTGGAATTGTTGTTTATTTGGATCTTGGCAATATTCCATATTTTTATGAGAAATACACGTGTTTTGAGAAAAATAACATGAAGCAAAACAACATTAAAAAGCATTCTAACTATGTGGCTATTATCCCAAAACACATGAGATAAAATAATCAATTTTAGTGATTTTTTTCCCTAATTGTTCAGTATTTTCTAAAATATTTATATTAATTTTATATGTTGAATATCAACATTTATGTCTCTCTAGAAATATATTTTAAGTTATAAAATTAGAATTTATGAATTTTAAGTTAATTTTCATTTTACTTAATTTTGTAATACCTTTCCATAAAGGTAATTATTCCTAAAAATGAAGTTGATATTTCTATTTTTCCCCAAATATGAGTGCCATAATTGCCCTCTAGATATTTTAACTAATTTTCACACCCAACTGCAGTTTTTAAGGTGTCTCTTTCTTTACCCTTGCTAACAGTGTGCTTTATCATCAATATAATAACTTCAGTTTTGAAAAAAAAATACGATGCATACACCCCACTTCATAATCCTTTCTGAATCATCATACAAAGTATAAATTATAGCATAATGGTGATTACATTTTAGGGAAAAACATTTTAATGCATATTTATAAAGTATACTACCTCCATTAATAACAAATATTGTAATTAATTTTAATACTGAGGGTATTATAAACAAAACATGTAAGTATATGTGTACATATGCATTTGCACATATGTATAGAATATACAAACTATGTTTATTGCTGCTTGCATTTGAGGTGAACTCTTCTTGAATTTCATTAAAGTTATATACAGATTTTTGTATGGATTTCTTTTTACTGAGATTTAACATTGGTAAACTATTGGAAAACTCAAATAACTTGTTAAAGCGGAAATCTTGCTTTTTGTTGTGAAAATGGCCTTTATCAAATACCATTATTTTATCAACAAGACAATTCTGTTACATCAAATAGGAGTTCCTCCTCTTCATGTGGTATTGCTGAAGATCAGAAAGATAGGGGTCTCATCTTAGTTCACACCTAACATGCACTGGAACTTTCACTGGATTATAAAACCCAAAATTTCATTTGCCCTGTTCCACCACAGTGAGAGTAAGCCATTGTTTTCTTCACCATTGTATTCTAGGTAACTAGAAAAGTAAACTCTGAAGCTTTTATATATGTAGATATACAGATATATAATACATGTATATCTATAGTATATGATCTATAGAGAGTATATACTATATACCTAAGTAGATCTGTACCCCATCACTTTTTTCATTTATTAACTAGAACATTTCTATAAAACTTCATCTAATTTGCTATATATCTTAGATCTTTATACATACACACATACACATTTCTTTTCACTTTTGCCTTTTTAAATATTGTTCTTGCCTTTTTTTTCACTTTTATTGTCTAAATCCCCTTTATGCTTTTGACTGTATCTATTCTTTGTTGGAGACCTTGCAATTTAGTCTTCATCTCAGAGACTATTGTCTTTTATTTAATTTCTTCAGTCAGGTCTTATTTTATATGCTTTCATGTGTCCATTTGTAGCCAGACTCTTTGTATTTCTGAGTTTTAGTGCTATTTTGATTCTGAAAATGCTTGTTGAATTACATTTAATTCATATCAGAATGGTGTTACAGTTTTTGTTTTTTAATTTAGAGAACTTTTTGGTTAAGAAATAGAATGCTCATGTTTTCTTTTATTCTTACGGTAACTTTAATGGGTTCAGGTTCACATTTTGCTGTTTTGATTAGTGTGTTGAATTTTCTGGGACTAACAGTACAAAGAGCCTATAAAGGTGAGGTTTGGTGACTTCCTTCACTTCTTAGCTCAATACCAAGCTATCCTGTTGCTACAGTGATGTCTCTAACAAATGGAAATTAACGGAATCTCTTCTGGTCCAACATTTTATATTTTTTGCTATTTTCTAATTCCAACGAGGCTTTAATTTTCAGGCACTTCTTTATATCTCTTCACCATCAGGCCTCCAAGGAGTCCCTTTATAAAGATTTTCCATTGTCTGCAGACTTGATGCCTGCATGACACCACCATCCTCGGTAGCACACATTTTGAAGTGCAATTAACGTTCTCTGTTAATGTTTTCTGCGCTTTCTTACCCTGGTTCTACTTTTTCTTTCATTCTTTTTTTTTTTTAATTTAATGTTAATTTATTTTTGAGAGAGAGAGACAGAGCATTATCAGGGGAGGCGCAGAGAGAGAGGGAGACAGAGAATCCCAAGTGGACACCAGGCTCTGTGCTGTCAGTACAGACAGAGCCTGATGGGGGACTTGAACCCACTAACCATGAGATCATGACCCGAAATGAAGTCGGACACTTAACTAACTAGCTTGGTTTGGCTTAAGCCACCCAGGCCCCCTGTCCTGGTTCTACTTTTCTACTATAGAAAATGAATATTATTAGGTGTTATCTGTAGTCATTCCCAATAGGATTCAACAGCAGTCCCTTATGTTCATCACAACTACCTGTGACTCTCCATTCAGGTACTGGCTCCATTCAAGTACAGGCATTAAACACAATCTGTGGTCTTAGGTAGTTATTCACCATTAGGTAAATTAAAATGTATGGCATTCTCTTTGTCCTAGTTATGCTGTTGGTATTAACTATGGATGATTTTATTATCTAACTTTACTGATCTGTAATTTTTTCCCTTGAAGGATGTGCAGAAATTCAAAATTTAAAAGTTCTCATTATCCTTGACGTACTTTGAAATTCCACATTAATATTTTGAATGGAACAAAGATACCATAGTTTAGAAAGAATTCTAAATCACAAACTCCTCCAGAGAAGGAAGACAATTATAATTTACAAAGCAAAGCTTTATTGCTAGAATAACTTTCACTCATTCAAAGGTCTTTGAATAGGAAGGGTATGAAAATAAGAATGTTCTAAGTGATATAGGCAATACTGCACTGAAGTGTAAGCATGGTGAAACTAAAGAAGACAAAGAACTGGGAATGTTTCATTTTCTCAAAAGGCAGAACTCATATGAATTAAAATGTCTCATTGCTTTAAAAAAACGATTTAAAATGTACTACTGAAAAGAGATACTATTCAAGGATTAAAGAAATCAGATAAAAATATTTAGAGTTAGGTTATAAGAGTCTTTATATAATTCCCCTAGCTAATAAAATTCAGAAAACTTTTCAGCAACTGGAAAAATTGACCCCAAAGTATTCCATATTTGCCAAAGTACTCTGTTAGACTAGAACCACTTAGCAGATATGAAGATACATGAGCTACATGTCACAGAAGAGCCAAGCAATGTGCACGTGCTGGAGGGTTGGTGGATAGTGAGGTGGCTACGCTTTCAACACACTGGGAGAAAAAGAAGATAAGCCCTAATCTAATTACAGGAGTAACTTCAGCAGCTTCCAGCGTTCATAACAGACTTAGAATCCATGACATCAAATCAGACTTTTATTTAGAGGCTAGTTTTGAGAAGATAGAGAACTGCCTGCCGAATCTGGAGGATTTATGTGGGCAGTGTGAATTACAACGATACGTAAGTATAAGAAAAATAAAAGGAAGGAACTTTAAAGCTTCTGAGCTGAACTAGATGCAGAGCATACCAAGAAGGTCCTGGAATGCAGCAAACCTAGCAAAAGTTGTTTAAGCAGCTTTTTGAGGAAGACTTCCAACAGATCATGGAATAGTGTCTTTCCACAGGTCACCTTCAGAAAGCTGAGAGGTGAGGCTAGTTGGGGAGAGAGTCCACTGGCATCCGAAGCTCTTCCAGGGTGTGCAGAGATGGTGTTTTGTGCTTCCCAGATTGGGGCATGGGATAAAGTCCTCGGAAGTCCCTCTCTATTATTAGTGGATGCATCATGCCATATTTGTCTTGTCATTGCTTTTCCTCTTCCTACAGTTCTAGGCTTTAGTTGAAAATAATTAGAATACATGGAAAATGTTGAAGCAAAAAAATAAAAAAGACAAAAGAGGCATTACCCATAATTCTACAGCACAGTATAACCACACCTACTACTATTTTGGTGTGGTTCTTTCCAGTCTGTGTGTGTGAGAGAGCATTTATCAGTGTAATTGGAATCAAACTATACATAGATCTGGCCTTGTGTCTAACTTTTCTTAATATTGTTTGGCAATCTTGCCTTCTAAATAATACTATCATATCATTTTAATTTTTCTATAAACTTTTTATTATTTCATTTTGTATTTTTTTCTATAATTTTGGATGGATTTCATCTGCTAATAAGTATGTTAGAATAACTGCATGTGTTCAGCATTTATATTTAGATTATTCTTTATTTGGTATTTATGTTCCTAATTTTTGAAATATTTAAATATTTAGCTTTATTTAAATTAGTTTATAATTAATTTATTTTATGAATTGTGAATATTTGCAGTGTAACAGTTATTAATTTTGTATTCCAAAAAATATATAAAAACTTGTTATTATTTTCTTCCAACATTCAATTCAGTAAAGTGAAGATATAAGTTTTAACTTTAAATATTACATAACAAAGAAAATTGAATTAATCCAATACAATTTAGAAAAGAAAAATTAGAATGCGTGGTAAGTTTCAAACATAAAATAGTTAGAATAAATATAATGACATAAAACTCACAAAACATGTGAATATGTTAAATTACAAGATTCAAAGTAGAAAGTCCTATCTTTCTATATAAAGCATATAAATGATGAATAATTAAAATATTTATGTATATCTACTTAAATTATACATACTTAAAGCTATCACAAAAAGAGGAAAAACAATAGAATTCACAGAAAGGCACCAGATAAGACCTATTCAAAAGCAAGCAACTGTAGTCAAAAATAATGTAAGTTTAAAATTTATAATATATCTAATATGCAGAAAATGTAACTTTCTTCCCAGGTGTATAATAAAGTTAACTTAGCTAACAAGCTTCCACTTCTACTTATGGTGGAAAAATCAATCTTGTCCACTTCATTCGAGTTGTAAGGAGAGAATGGGAAATCATCTCTTTTAGAAATATAGGACAGGAAATAAAAAGAAATGTATTGCAAACCTTTACCTCAAATTCCACAATTGTACAAAATGTATAATGCCCCGCAAAAAAATAAAAAGACAAGGACATTGGAATAAAATAGAGAGGAGGGGCACCTGGGTGGCTCAGCCAGTTGAGCTTCTGATTTTGGCTCAGCTCATGATTTCAAAGTTTGCGAGTTCGAGCCCCACGTGGGCTGACAGCTCAGAGCCTGGAGCCTGCTTCAGATTCTGTCTCCCTCTTTCTCTGCCCCTCCCCAGCTGTGCACTGTTTCTTTCTCTCTCTCTCTCTCTCTCTCTCTTTCTCTCTCTCTCTCTCAAAAATAAATAAGCATTTAAAAATTTTTTTAAAAATGAGAGGAATTAAATATCTCAAATACCTACACCTTATAACAATAGGATTTTGTAAATGATAAAAAAAAGGTTTCAATTTTTTTTCAAAAGCAAGTAAACCTTAGGATAATTAATTAAATTAATTCTCTGATGTTCCAAAGTACAACTTATATTGGTTGTTCCCATGGATGTTATTAGTCAAGAAAAATAACACTAGTTGCTATAATTAAAAAACAAAAAAAGCCTAAACACAATGGCTTATTACTGCAAAGCTTTGTTGTGTCTCTAATAAACATTCCATGAGGGTCAGAGATTATGTGTGTATATTTGTAGGACATGTATCTCCATGCAACCATTCAGTGACTAAATACTATTACCTAGGGCACTGGAGATTTTCGTGTATCCTCTTTATAAGATATACAAATGGATAAAGAAAGGAAATATAGAATGTTGTGAGAAAGGTACATATAGCCCCATCACAAAAGTATTTGTATATCATTTTCATCTACGTCCCATTGGTTATAACTTAGGACTGTGGCTCAAACTCACTCCAAAAGGGCACAGGAAACATATTCTAACTGTATTCCTAGAAGAGAAAATACTACATTTAATGAGCACAGAGTGCTCTTTAAAAAATCTAACATTTTGGTTACCAAATGTATGTTTTACTGCCACTCTTTTACTTAGGATGTTTGTTAATGAAGACACCACACAATTTCATCCAATTCCTTCATCTAATTCAAATTCATGGATACCAATATCCTTGAGATGGCAATATGGATCTTTTTAAGAAATCAATGTAAGACCTAGAAAGTTTTCTATGCACCACCCCTAAACAATCAAATTATAGTAATAGAGCGGGGAGAGACAGTCACAGAAAAATAACCAGAATATACGAGTAAAACTAGGAGATGAGAGGAGTGCCCTGCTAAGGGCACTGACAATTCTTAAATCTTGCCATCATTGTGCAATGGTCACTTTACACACTGATTCTACTCTCTGAAAGGAACTGCTGTTTCTGTTTTCCCTGATGTTCTTGATTCTAGTCTTTTGGAGGCTGCTACTCATGTATTAACTTCTCTGGTTATATCTGAAACGAACGGTGGTGGGTATTCCCTCATTGCTTGCTGGGCAGCCTCTACAGGCTATTCAGCAATTGTTTTAAGATGAATTGAGGAATCACAGAACATTTTAGACAAGGCTTATATTCTCCTTGGTAATAGGATTTCCTGCAAATTTAAGTCTTAAATAAAGAAAACAAACTAATCTAATTATTGCTATAGGGCATTAAATTTTTAGTGAGTTTCTACCACTCAAAAACTTCTTCAAGCTTATCTCTTACAATTTTAGTTCTAGAAATGTCAAAATTTCCAAACATTTTATGCCCAAATTGTGGGTCTCCCTGTATTCCCTTTCCTTTGCTAAATGACCAATTGTTTGCTGAATTTACACCATTTTTTTGGTAATACCTTATGAATGGCAATCACTAGTAACTAATACACAATTCATTGTGATGCTTCAAAACTTTTTTTTTAATGTTCATTTATTTATTTTGAGAGAGAGAAAGCATGAGCAGGGAGAGATGCAAAGGGAGAGATAAAGAGAATCCTAACAGGCTTCATGCTCAGTACGGAGCCCAAAACAGGGCTCAGTCCTACAACCAGGAGATCACGACTAAGCCAAAATCCAGAGTCCAATGCCCAATCGACTAAGCCACCCAGGCGCCCCTAAAGCTATTTCTAAAGCTAAGAAAACACACACAGTACTTCCTTGGTTGTTGACAGTGAAGATTGTACTCACAATATGCCATAGTAAAACAAGTGTAACCTACATTCTAACAATTGTCTGCCAATATTAAGGCAAAGGCACATATTTTTTATTGAAATATTAACATTCTACTTCAGGATATCAACATATGTGTTAATTTGGAAAAATACAGCTGGTTAAATCATATTTACTTAATGAAGTCTGCTCTTCTTTGTGTTAAATATAAAATAATCTTAAAATTCTATTTTGGAGAATTTTTACTTACACATACTCCTATTATTATCAGATCAAGATATAGAGCAAATTTCAGCTCAGAAACCTCCTTAACACTCCCCTCAACCTAGTCACTACTCTTATTACCATAGATTAATTTTGCCTGCATTATTTGAATGAAACTATATAATATATATACTTTTGTGCTTGATGTTTTAATTCAGGATTATGTTTATGACATTCACCCATGTTGTGGCTTCTAGGAACGTTTGTTCTTTTTCAAGACTGTGTAGTATTTCTGTAGTATTTTGTAGTATTTTGTAGAATATCCTACCACTGATTTTTTAAAATTTTACTACTCATGGACAACTTAGGTTAAGTTATAACTCTATTGTGAATAAAGCTTCTCTAAGCATTATTGTACATATCTTTTCATGGAAATACACAATCATTCTTGGTTATATACAGGAGTGAAGGTGCTGGGCCATAAAATATGCAAATATTTAAATTTATTAGACATTGCCAAAATTTTCCAAAGTTGTATGAATCTATATTCCCAAGACAAACTGTGAGATTACTAGTTGCTCCGAAGCCTTTCAAACATTTGTATTGTCACTACTTTTAATTTTATTTATTTTTACCTTTAAATTATATTTATTTTTAAATGTTTATTTATTTTTAAATGTGTATTTAATTTTGAGAGAGAAAGAGTGTATGAAAGCTGGGGGAGGGGCAGAGAGAAAGAGGAGAGACAGAATCCCAAGCAGGTTCTGCACTGGCAGTGCGGACCCTGACCCAGGGCTTGATCTCACCAACAGTGAGATTATGACTGCAGCAAAAACCAAGAGTTGGTCATTTAATGGACTGAGCCACCCAGGTGCCCTGCCCAGGTGTCAAAGGGATGCAGAAGTATCACAGTATGGTTTTATCATTTATATATCTCTATATATAGAGATATATAATGGTTTATTAATCTATATTTCAAGTTGATTAAAATTTTTGATCATTTTTACTACTGCAGTATTTGTCTTACAGGTTTATTAAACTTCTTTGTGCATCATGGATGTGAGTTATTTTTTGTTATAATAACATTATTTTATTATAGACATTTGTAATTTATTTATATTAAAATATAATTCAATTTTAATGTTGATTTTTGAGACTATCTTCTTAATATACTTAAGTATAATTTATCAATTTGTTCTGTTATAGGGAACTTGTGATTTATGAAGTTATTTTTGCCCTCCTGTAGATCCGGAAGATATTCTATCATTTAGAAGTTTCATAATTTAAGCTTTCACATTTAGGTTTACAATGTATTTTGTGTATTTTTTATGATGCAAGATAGTAATCAACTTCCTCTCTATTGCATGTAGATATATTATTGACCTTGAAATATCTATTGAAAAGGCAGTTATTTTCCTACCAAATTGAATTGGTGTCTTTCATGAATCAGGTTTCTATATATGTACAAGTATGTATCTTAACTCTCATTTTATTGTCTGTATAAATCTCATCAATTTCATATAACAAGTCTCATTATTTGGTAGATAATAAATCATCAGGTTTTGTTGCTCATAAACAAAATTTACATAAGTATTCTCCATATAAATTTTCAGATCACATCAATTTGGACACAGATCTGATGGAATTTTATTTAGGACTTCTTTAGTTTATAGATCTGCTTGGGAAAAAATAAAATGCTAACAATATTAAATATTCCAATCCATCTGAAAATCCATGATGATGAAGTTATATCAATTGACTGATTTAGGGCTCAACTGATTTCTCTCAGTCGTGACTTTTATTGTAAAGATCTTGCACTTTTTTACATAGATTCCTATGTATTTAATGTGTATAGGTAATATCTTAAAAACTTTTTCCTCTTAAGAAATACATTTAATTTTGTATTCAAACTCATATCTAGAAAATTTAAAAATTCATATTTTAATTCTCATTGTTTATTTTGGTAGGTTCTTTTCAATTTCACATATCCCCAGTTATGTCAACTCTGAATAATAATGATTTAGTTTCTCATAAAATGACCTGAGAAGTTTTTTCCCCTTTTCAATATATTGGAAGAGTTTGTACGATTAGTAAGTGTTGGTAAATTTAACTCCAGAGTTTCTACAGTAGGAAAAATTTAGGTAGAGATTCAACTTTTGAACAGATACATAAGTATTTAAAAATTTTTTTTCTCTAGTGTGCATTTTGGAAATCAGTGAGTTTCCATTAATCCTAGTTCTCAAGTTTACTGACATATTTTTTCAAATATTATTGCTACCCTTTTAATTTTTAATGATGTCCATTTTCCATTTTGGATATTTGTAAAAAGTTTTATTTTCAGTCATCATTTCTTGATTATTCTCTGCTTACTCTGCAAGTGTGTATGTGTTGTTGATTTCATTGATTCAATTGCTCACTTTTTTTTTTCTTTCTAATTTAATTAGTTTCCAGTATCTTTGGGTTTTCTATGCTGTCAGGTAGCATTTTGAGAATAAATGTTAGCTCACAGATTTTCACCTTTTCTAATTTTTGAGATGTCACATTTTCATTATTTTTCAGTCCAATATTTTCTAATATTTATTCTTTTTTTTAAGTTTTTATTTCTTTATTTTGAAAGCGGGGTTGAGAGAGAAGGAGAGAGAGAATCCCAAGCAGGCCCCACACTGTCAGTGCAGAACCTGATGTAGGCAGGGCTCAAACACATGAACTGTGAGATCATGACCTGAGCCAAAATTGAGAGTTGGATGCTTAACCAACTGAGCAACCCAGCCACCCCATTTCTAATATTTATTCCGACTTCCATTGTTCCAAAGGTTATTTTAAGCCATACTGATTAGTTTTCAAACATTAAAAAACATTAAAAATTTTAATTCAAGGCTATTTTTTAAGTGTTTGAGACTTACTTTGTGTCCTATAATATGGTATATTTTTGGAATGCAGACCAGATTCACCCAATTAAAGTGGTTTGGTAGTAGTCTGTAAAAATAGAAGTGATGTTAAGTTGATTTTTTTTAAATTTTCACATATTTATTGACTGTCTGCTTGCTCTATAATTTATTGGGGGAAAAAAGTATCTTGAAAATATCCAAGTACAATTTTGAATTTTTTTCTTCTTTTGATTCTTTAAACTTAAGTTTTGTATATTTTAAAGGGTGCCTACTAATTTCATGTAAATTTAGGATTCTTATATTCTTTTGAATAATCTTTTTTTTCATTGTGAAGTATTTCTCTTTATCTCTGATAACACTTTCATTAAAGTATATTTTTCCATTAATATAATTTTTACCATTTTGGCTAGTGTTTTCATATTGTTTTATCATCCATCTTATTATTTTCAAAGTTCCTGTGTTTTTACATATAATGTGTGTCCATTGCAAATGTCCCACATTTATTTAAATCATTTTGTAGTTTGTTATTTAAAATAGACATTTAGTCAAAACCAAACTATATATTTATATTTGCACATATATTTATAGAAAACAGACTAAAGTTATGAATAATATTTAATTGAGTTTCTATTTGGGGAAGAGAGTGGACCTTGGGGAAGGAAGTAGATCAAAGGATACATTTGCCTATTATCTCTATTTTTTAATGTTATGAGAATATAATTGTGAAACTTAAATTATTTTATGTAATATTTCACTTTAGCAGCTTTAGTAAAATTTCCAACAGAAGGACCAGATTTTCCTAATAGTTTTGAAATCATTCAGGTTATTCAACACCGGGTATTTTACTTTCCAAATTTATCCTCTGTCACCTGCATCACAATCTATTTCTCTACCAGCCCATACTGTCTTACTACTCTTTTCTTCTGCCAAATTCTTGTTCTTTATACAGATTATTTTAGTTATTCTTGATTCCTCCCCTGGCTTTCATAGAGTTCATCTACTAATTGTTAGACGACATAAATCTGTAGCATGTGGAAAGAGATTTTTTTTTCTTTAGTGTGATCCAATTCAGCAATATTCTCTAAGGATAAAAATCACTCAAGCTAAAATTTTATGGCCCTTTTGTGAACACAAAAGAAACAAACAAACAAACAAAAAAACCCAAAAACCAAAAACATGTACACCCAGGGTTTAAAGGAGTTATTTTTCTTCTGGTGATATAGTTAAACTACAGGAGATTATGAACTAAGATATACTGAAATAATAACCTCGTTTTACCTTGTCTCTAGTTGGCACTCCTAAAATGGGATCAGTAAAGAAATTTGATAGTAAAACCCTGATCAACAGTTGAATCCCCTTGATTTCCTGTAAGTTACATTCTCACTCAGAGTCTATTTCTTTTTGGGTGCCATACTTACCAAAATACTTCATTGTGGTCTACTTTTCTTTACATGGATTCACAATATGTTGATATTGGCAAGTCTTACGGAATATACTTAAACATTTTTCCATAAAGGAAAATTACTGATTACAGAATAAGCAACTTGCCTATGATCAAATTTCCAGTTAATGATATGCATATATTTGAATCCAGTTCACATGCCTGGTACTGGTAAAATACCTTTATTCTTTTCTTTTTTCTTTCCTTTTCCCCTTTCCTTTTCTCACTTCCTTTCCTTCTCCCCTTTCCTTCCCTTCCTTTCTCTTCTCTTCCTTACTCTACTCATCCCTTTCCTTCCATTCTTCCCTTCCTTCTCTTCTTTCCCTTCCTTCCCTTCCTTCCTTCTTAAAATGTGGCTGGGTATACGTAATTATATGTATTTGTAATTAAATAAGAACTGGCATATTACATATATAAATCAGTCATGATCAATGAATCACACTTGAAATCCATCTTGAAATTCTACGCATTGAAAAGATTCACGAGTCAATTAAATTTATCTAAAACATGAATCTCCCCAAAAGAACAGAACAACAAAAGATTTACAAGTTCACAAACAAGTTCAAGAAAAGCCTACAAAGTCTGTAACTTTTTGAATTTTAGAGGCTTTAAGAAGGTGGACTGGATAAAAATACAATCCAGTGAAATCTTGTAATGGCTTAGAACAACAAATAAACTCATGGTCTTGAGAAACACAATTCACCAGGACTCAGTGAAACAACATTCCTACCAACAAGTGACTTAGTGTTGTTCTCATAGCTCATGAAAAAGAGCTTAAAAACTTATCTAATGCTACATAATGTTACTTACCCTTCATATTTTCATCTGAATTTATACCAAGAGGAAATCCACATCATTAAAAAAAAAAACTGAGATGAATTTAAGAATGAGAAAAATAAGAGACAGAAGAAAACATGGAGCAATCTTGAAGTCAATGAAGTGTTTATAATTATGCATCTACAACCTCTTAAATCCAGAATTCTATCAACATGTGGCATTACATTAATTGAAACAGGGTTTTTATTTATTTTCAATGAAAAAAGTTTAACTCAAATAAATAGGGTTTACTCTGTTTTTTAATTGTACAGTTTTTGCCATAGGAAGGTCATACAGTGGAAGAATGACAGTCCACAGTAAAAGAATTTAAGATACAGAATAGCTTAGAAGATATATCACTTTTTGTGTAAAGTGAAGATATAACTTAATATCTGAGATATAAAGTAAAAAATTAAGAACTCAAAAATAAGATAAAGGTACTACTGATAAATCTAGAATTAACCCTCCTTAAAAAACAGGTCTATACAAGATTTCTGTTTTTTCTTAATTTTGATAATTTATATCTTTCAAGGAATTGGTGTACTCTCTCTGATTTGGTCAAGTAACTGTCATAAGCTATTTTATAACACTTCTTTATTTTCATGCTAAGGTATGTAGGAATGCTAGTGATACCCCCTCTTTCAATTCTAATATCAATGATTTATATCATTTCTTAAATTTTAATATTTATAAGTAAATAAAGATTATTTTATTTTATTGTTAATTTTTAAAAGATCACTTTTAGAGGCACCTGGGTGGCTCAGTAAGTAACTGTCTGACTTTGGCTCAGGTCACAATCTCAGTGTTCGTGGGTTTGAGCCCCATATCAGGCTCTATGCTGACAGCTCAGAGCCTGGAAGCTGCTTCAGATTCTGTCTCCCTCTCTCTCTGCCCCTCCCTCACTCATGGTCTGTCTCTGTCTCTCAAAAATAAATAAACAAACATTAAAAAAACTTTTTTTAAAAAAGACATTTGTCGGTTTTATTGACTTTTTAATTTTTTTCTATGTTCTCTTTCATTGATTTCTGCTTTTTATTTTTTCCATCTTTTCTTCCTGGGTTTATTTTACAATTCATTTTCCAGGAGTTTTTCCCTCCGGAATATGGAGAAAACAAAAAGTAGCTAAAATTACCTTAATTTTTATGAGAATATATTCAAGTTGGTCATGTTTTATGTGTACACACACATGTCACACACATACACCCTTACTACTAAAATAGGAATAGTTTATGCTTATACAATGTTTTACTTCACACAAATTATACAGTTGTCTTTCTCTATTCCTGTTTTTTATTTATGTTATTTATGTTATTTATTTTAAAATGCTATTTTCAAATATGTGAACTGTTGTACCAATTAATGTACAAAATATTTTAGCCAAAATAATTATGTTCTACAATCACATATTAATGTGAAAATTTGCAACTGCTATTTATCAGAGTTATTTGCTATTTTATCCCATAATCTGTCTATATTATTTTACTGCCCATAATAATTAATAATGGCAATAGCTTAAATTATTATCACTATCATTACTGTGAAAAATATCCCTATAATTCATTAATTTATTTAATAAAAATTAATTTATTAATTTACTTGCTTCCTTTGGTTTATTACAAACCTATGAATATAATTTCTTTTTCTCCATACCTCCCATTCCCAGCTAGGACCTATTGCTGAGAATTGTATATCCAGAATTAGATTGTGAACTGATGAAAAAATATATAAAAATTTCCCTGAAATATTACTGATAGGACTACTGGTAAAATAGTTTTCAAATTTATTTTGGTGTTTTATTTCTATGCTCTTATTTCTTAAATTAATTGGAAAAACATAAATTTTAGATAAACCTTCAAGCAGAAAAAATGAGAGAGGTTAAAGACCACCCAAATTAAAATGCTGACACTTCCAGGAAAGAGAGTGGAGTAGGAGGACCTTAGGCTTTCCTTGTCCCATGGATATACTGAGATAACATCTATATCAGTGTATATAAGCCAGAAAATGACACAAAGTGTGACAGAACAGACTCTCCACAGCTAATCCTAGAGAAGACACGACATCAAAAAAGGTAGGAAGGGCAGAGACGCATTCAGGAACCAACTCAACCCCAAGACTTTGCTTAGGATAGAGGGACAACAGAAGCATGGAAAAGGAAGAGAATCAGACACCACACCAGTTACCCTAGGCACCCAGGGCACCGGGGCCCATACTGGGAAGACAAATCCTTACAACATTTGGCTTTGAAAATGAGAGGGGCTTAACTTCATGAGTTCTTACTGAGCTTAACTGGAACTTTAAAAAGCAGGTCTCAGCTCTAGGAGAACCTGGAAGAAAATAGGAAACTGAGTTCCTTCCCTTAAAGAAACAACATAACAAACAGCCTGCTGAGATATAGCATGGAAGCAGCAGTTTGAAAAATAGGTATACATGGGGAAACTTGGTATGGTATATATAGTAAGGAGATTGATTTTCTAATCTCAGAACATGTGCCAGGAGACAAGGATCTTTAGGAGACGTCTTCAAAAACAAGAAATGGCCAGTGCTACTTCCGACCTTCAGCCTAGAAACATGGACAGTTGCAGGGATTTACGTGAATACTCTATCTAGCTTGCTAACAACTCATCCTACCTCTGCAATCTCCTACAGACTGCCTCCTCCAACCCACATTTAGCAGGAGTCCAAAGAAGAGTCACAAAGGCCCTGGGTGGCTTAGTTGGTTGAGTGACTGACTTTGGTTCAGATCATGATCTCCTGGGTTCATGAGTTTGAGCCCTGCCTCGGGCTTTATGCTGACAGCTCAGAGCCTGGAGCTTGCTTTGGATTCTGTGTCTCCTCTCTCTGCCCCTCCCCAACTCATGCTCTGTCTCCCTCAAAAAAAAAAAATTCAAAGAAGAGTCACAAACAAGGTATTGTGTAAGTAACACGGATAAGGGGCCCACAATACTCCTAAGTGACTCCACCTCTGGGAAAAGGGGAGACAGCCACACATACCAGCTTCACTGCTGTTCCACAAGCTAATAAAAACCTCTCAGGGGCCAAAACAGGGAGAGCACCCCGTATTTCAGTATGATTGTAGCTGTGGCAAAAGCCTGGTTGATCCAGCTCAAGCCCAAGGCAGCCCCAGACCAGCCCACTCACAACACAGGGACCAAACCCATTGTGGACAACAGACAAAGACAGCCATTGTAGATAACTAGAATAAAGGCAAACGTGGCTCAAACACAACAGTAGGGTGCACACAACACACATTAGAGACACCATGAAGCACCAGGTTCTGATGAACAGGGGACACTGCACAGCAGGGCACTACAGGATCTCTTCTTCATAGTAGAGAAGTTGCAAGGCAACTACTTGCAAGAGGAGATGTAGCTGACTTTGCTAATAATATAAAAACACATAGAGAGTTGGACAAAATGAGGAGACAGAGGAACATGTCCCAAATGAAAGATCAGGACAAAATCACAGCAAGAGAGCTATATAAAATAGAGATAAGCAATATATATGATAGAGAATTTAAAGTAATAGCCAACAGTAAATGAATATCTACAAATAATTACTTTGATTGTAAACAAACTAAATGTTCCAATCAACAGACATGTGTGACACAGTGAATAAAAAGGCTCATTCTAGGGGCCCCTGGGTGACTCAGTTGGTTAAGTGTCCAAGTCTTGATTTCAGCTCAGGTTATGATCTCATGGTTCATGAGTTTGAGCCCTGCATTATACTCTGTGCTGACAGTATAGAGCCTGCTTGGGATTCTCTCTCTCTGCCCTTCCCCCACTCATGCTTGCTTGCTCACTCTCTCTCTCTCAAAATAAATAAACTTAAAAAAAAAAGACCCATGTATATGCTGTCTATAAGGGACACATTTCAGATCAAAAGACACCTAGAGACTGAAAGTGAGGGGTGGAGAAACATTTATTGTGCAAATGAATGTAAAAAGAAAGCCAGAGTAGCAATACTTATACCAGACAAAGTAGACTTTAAAACAAAGGCTGTAACAAGAGACAAGGAAGGACGCTATAGAATAATAAAGGGGACAATTCAACAAAAAGATATAGTAATTATAAATATGTACACACCCAACATGGGGGCACCCAAATACATAAAACAGTTAATAACAAACATAAGGGAACGAATTAATAGAAATACAATAATAGGAAAGGATTTTAACACACCACTTATACCAATATACAGATCATCCAAACAGAAAATCAGTAAGGAAACAATGGCTTTGAATGACACACTGGACCAGATGGATTTAACATAGTCAGAACTTTCCATCCTAAAACTGCAGAATATACCTCCTTTTCAAGTGCATACCGGGAACATTCTCCAGAATAGACCACATATTAGGCCACAAAACAAATCTCAGAAAAATTAAAGTCATACCATGCATCTTTTTGAATCATAACTCTATGAAACTACAAGTTGGCACAAGAAAATATCTGGAAAGAACATGTAGGTGGAGGTTAAATTAAACTAAACAATGAGTGGGTCAACCAAGAAGTCAAAAAAGAAATAAAAAATTACTTGGAAACAAATGAGAATGAAAACACAACAGTCCAAAATCTTTGGGGTTCATTAAAAGCAGTTCTAAGAGGAAAGTTTACAGCAATAGAGGTCTTCATCAAGAAGCAATAAAAATATCAAATAAACAACCTAATCTTGCAACCAAAGGAGCTAAAAAAAAAAACAAAAACAAAAACAAAAAAAACAAATGAAACCCAAACCGGGCATAAAAAAGGAAATATGAAAGATTAGAGTAGAAGTAAATATATGATACATAAGCTAAAAAAACAATAACAACAAAAACAAAAACAAAACAAACAAAAAACAATAGAACAGATAAAATCAGGAGCTGGTTCTTTGAAAAAAGTCAACAAAATGGATACACCTCTAGCAAGGCTCATAAAAAAAAGAAAGAAAGAGGACCCAGTTAAACAAAATCACTAATGAAAGAGGAGAAATAACAACACGATAGAAATACAAACTACTGTAACACAATATTGTGAAAACCTATATGCCAACAAATTGGACAACCTACAAGGAATGGATAAATTCCTAAAAACATACAACCTACCAAATCTGAAGCAGGGAGAAACAGAAAATTTGAAGAGACCAATAACCAGAAATGAAATTGAATCATTAATCAAAAAACTCCCAACAAACAAAAGTCTAGGACCAGATGCCTCTATGTGTGAATTCTACCAAACATTTAAAGAAGAGCTAATACCTCTTCTTCTCAAACTATTCCAAAATATAGAAATAGAAGGAAAGCTTCCAAACTTATCCTATGAGGCCAGCATTACCTTGATACCAAAACAAGATGAGGACTCCACTAAAAAAGAGACCTACAGGTCAATATTACTGATAAACATGGGTGCAAAAATTCTCAATAAAATACTAGAAAACTGAATTCAATAATATATTTTAAAAATCATACACTATGATCAAGTGGGATTTATTCCCAGGATGAAAGGGTTGTTCAATATTCACAAAACAATCAACATGGTATGCCACATCAATAAGAGAAAGTATAAAAACCATATCATCATATTAATAGATGCAGAAAAAGCATTTGACAATGTACAACATCTGTTTATGATAAAAACCCCCTGCAAAGTAGGTCTAGAGGGACTATAATTCAATGTAATAAAGGCTTTCTATTAAAAACCCACAGCCAACATTATACTCAATGATGAAAAACCAAGGGCTTTTTCCCTAAGATCAGACACAAAATGAGGATGTCTACTCTCAATACTTATTCAGCATAGTAATAGAAGTCTTAGCCAAAGCAATTAGACAATATAAAGAAATAGAAGGCATTCAAATTGGTAAGGAAGAAGTAAAACTCTCACTACTTGCAGATGACATAGTACTATATACAGAAAACCCTAAAGACTTTACCAGAAAACTACTAGAACTGATAAATGAATTCAGTGAAGTAGCAGGGTACAAAATCAATGTACAGAATATGTTGCATTGCTATACACTAATAATACAGCAGGAAAAAGTGAATAAGAAAACAATCCCGTTTACAACTGCACCAAAACCAATAAAATATCTATGAATAAAGTTAACCAAAGAGGGAAAACACCTGTACTCTGGAACTATAAAACACTGTTGAAAGAAATTCAAGACAACACAAAAACCTGAAAGACACTCCATGCTCATGTGTTGGAAGAATATTGTTGAAATGTCTATACTATCAAAATCAATCAACAGATTTATTGCAATCCCTACTAAAACACCACAGCACTTTGTGCAGTACCAGTGCAAACAATCCTAAAATTTGTGCAGAACCACAAACAACCTTGAAGAGCCAAAGCAATCTTGGAAAAAAAAAAAAAAAAAAAAAAAAACTGGAGGTATCACAATACCAGATTTCAAGTTACATTACAAAGTGGTATTAATTAAAACAGAATGGTACTGGCATAAAAATAGACCTATAGATCAATGGAATAGAACAGAAAGCCAAGAAATAAGCCCACAATTATATGGTCAGTAAATCTTCAACAAAAGAGGAATGAATACACATTGGGAAGAGTCTTTTCAATAAATGGTGCTAGGAAAACTGGACAGCCACATGCAAACAACTGAAACTAGACCATTTTCTTTCACCATACACAAAAATAAACTCAAAGTGGATTAAAGACCTAAACATGAGACCTGAAACCAGAAATGCCTAGAAAAGAACATAGGCAGTAATTTCTTCTACACTGGCCATAGCAACATTTTTGTAGATATGTTTCCTCAGGCAAAAGCAAAAATAAACTACTGGGACTATATCAAAATAAAAAGTTTCTGCACAGTGAAGGAAACAATAAACAAAAGAAAAAGACAGCCTACTGAATGGGAGAAGATATTTGCAAATGATATATCCAATAAGGAATTAGTATCCAAAATACATAAAGAACTAATACAATTCAATATCCCCAAAACAAATAATCCAATTAAAAATGATCAGAAGACATGCACCTGGGTGGCTCAGTCACTAAGTGTCCGGCTCTTGATTTCAGCTCAGGTCATGATCTCATGGTTTGTGGGATTGAGCCCCATGTTAGGCTCTGCACAGACAGCAAAGAGCCTGTTTGGGACTCTCTTTCTCCTTCTCTCTCAAAGTAAATACAAATAATGTTTAAAAAATGAGCAGAAAACATGAAAAGAATTTCTCCAGAGAAGACATACAGATGGCCAACCGACACATGAAAAAATGCTCAGCATCACTCATCATCAGGGAGATACAAATCAAACCACAATAAGATATCACCTCACAGCTGTGAGAATGGCTAAAGTCAGCAACACAAGAAATAATAAGTGTTGGTGAGGATGTAGAGAAAAAGGAACTCTCTTGCAATGTTGGAGGAAATGCAAACTGGTGCAACCACTGTGGAAAATAGTATGGTGGTTTTTCAAAAAATTAAAAATAGAACTATTCTACAATACAGTAGTTGCATTACTAGGTATTTACCCCCAAAACACAAAAACACTAATTCAAAGGGATACAAGCACCCATATGTTTATTGTTTACAATAGCCAAACTATGGAATCAGCCCAAATGTCCATCAAAAGATGAACAGATAAAGAAGATGTGGTGAGTGTGTGTGTATACACACACACACACACACACACACACACACACACACATACACACACACACACATATGCATACAATGGAATATTGTTCAGCCATAAAAAAGAATGAAATCTTGGCATTTGCAACAACACGAATAAAACTGTAGTATATAATGCTAAGTGAAATAAGTAAGAGAAAGATAAATACCATATTATTTCACAGATATGTGGAATATAAGAAAACAAATAAGCAAAGGAAAAAAATGAGACAAACCAAGAAACAGATCTTAACTACAGAGAACTAATGATGACCAGAGGGGAGAAGAGTGAGGGCATGGGTGAAATAAGAATGTGGATTAAAAAGTACATTTATCACGATGGAAATATCATAAAATGATGAAAAAGGAGACAGTGGAGAGGTTGGGGTGGGTAGGAGCAATATGAGAATTCTGTAAATATAAATAAATAAATAAATAAATACCCAGAAAGATATTCACTGAACTTGAGAAAAGTAGAGGACCTCAGTGAGACCCACAGCAAAGAGATACTAAATATAAAAAGGAACTAATCAGAGATGAATAAATCATTAATTTAAATTAGAAATACACTAGAGGGAATAAATAGTAGACTAAAGGAAGCAGAAGAATGGATCACTGACCTGAAGGATGGAGTCATGGAAAGCAATCAAGCTGAACAGAATAAAGAAAAAAAGAATAATTAATGAGAACAGACTTAGGGAACTCATTGACCCAATGAAGCATAATATCATTGCCTTGTAGATATCTCAGAAAGAGAAGAGAAAAAGAGGACAGAATATGAATTTGAAGAAATAATAGCTGGAAACTTCCCGCATCTGGGGAAGGAAAAGGAAATCCAGATCCAGGAGGTACAGAGAACCCCTAATCAACCCAAGAAGGTCCACACCAACACATAGTAACTAAATGGCAAAAAGACAGATAAAAAGAGAATTTTAAAAGCAGCAAGAGAAAAAGAAAATAGTTATATTCAAGAGAAACCCCATAAGGCCATCAACTGATGTTTTAGCAAAAATTTTGGAGGCCAGAAGAGACTAGCATGATATATTCAAAGTAATGAAAGAAAAATACCTACAACCAAGAATACTCTATCCAGAAGAGTTATCATTCAGAATAGAGAGAGTTTCCTAGACAAAAAAGGTTAAAAGAATCATCACCAATAAAGCACCCTTAGAAGAAATATTAAAGAGAATTCTTTGAGTGAAAAGGAGAGATTATAAGCACAAGAAAAGTAGGAAACAGTAAAATTAAGTAGATCTATAAAAATGTGTCAAGACATTCACAAAATAAAAGGGTGAAAAGTATGACACCATCTATCTCAAACATGATGGGGGGAGGAATAAAAATTTAGTGCTTTTAGAATGGGTTCAAACTTAAATGACCTTCAACTTACTATGGACTGCTATATGCATAAGATACTATATATAAACCTAATGGTAACCACAAATCAAAAACCAATGCTAGATATGCAAAAAATGAAGAGAAAGTACTCTAAGTATATCACTAAAGAAAGCCGTTAAACCATAAGAGATTCAGAGAAGAAATGAGACATTTGGGTGGCTAAGTCGGTTGAGCATTCGACTCTTGATTTCAGCTCTGGTCATGATCCTAAGGTTATGGAATGGAGCCCCATAAGTTTCTCTCTCTCTCTCTCTCTCTCTCTCTCTCTCTCTCTCTCTCTCCCCTTCTGCCCCTCTCCCCTGCTCATGCTCTCTCTCTCGCTCTCCCTCTCTAAAATAAAGAAGGGAAAAAAGAGAAAAAATAAATCTGTCAGAGAAGGACATATACCATATGATTTTACTCAAGTGTGGAATTTAAGAAATTATACACAGAAAAATAATACAAATCAAACCAAACCAAAAAAAAGTTACACAGACTATTAACTATAAAGAAGAAACTGGTGGTTACCAGAGGGGAGGTGGGTAGAAAGGTGGGCGAAATAGACCACGGGAATTACAAGTACACTTACCATGATGAGCACTGGGTAACGTACAGAATTGTTGAATCACTGTATTGTACACCTGATACTAATAACACTGTGTTAATTATACTGGAGTTTAAAATTTTCCAAACAATTAAAATGTCACTTTCTGTGTCACGTTATTCTGTATTTCCAAAGATTTATAGAGGGACAGGGTCTAAATATCCACTTAGCTCCTAAGGGAGACAAACCCTAAAAATTTTTAATACTCTTTTTGTCTTAATTCACCCATCTAAAGCTTCTTCTGCTCTGTCATGTCCACTGTGATTCATCATATTCTATAATAATCCTTATGCCTATTAAAGTGTTTTAATCACATTATAGTCTTTTCTCAAATTAACACATGATTTTACCACCCATGTTCAAAATATCTGTAATCCAAAGTTGTTAGAGTAGTTATAGTAGCTAAGGTGCAAAATCTTTTCCATTTACAGCACTTTTGTTTAATCCCACTTTGCTTAACTTCTATCTTGCAGTTACAGAAAAGTAGAGTTGTTATATGGAAATATTAATGGGTTTTATCACCTGTAAGGCTTTTAAAATAACTGTGAGCAATCATTTAAATTTGAAGATGCATTTAGGTTATTTGAGTTTCAATTAGATATAATTACAGAAAAATTATAAACACTAACTTCACTGTAAAAAGTAGTTTCTTGCCTCAAAATTTTAGTCTTAGAACTATGTATTGGAAATCTTTACAAGAATTAATAAGAATGAAACAGTACATTTTGTGATTGTTCTAAATAGGTGATAAGTTTACAATTTACTGTCTTTTAAGTATCGTGTGACTTGTGTGACAATGTGATTTATTGTTTCTGCCACATACTTTTTGAGACAAAAGTAGTGTTAACCAGACAGGATAAAGGGACAATGAAAATAAGCCTAGATTCTCCCAGGAATACTAAGTTACAACTTTTTAATCTTTAACTCACCTAATTTTTAACCCTACCCAATATGACCATATAATATCCTCAATCTCCTTTTCTTTTTTAGATTTAATCATTCACATTCAAACTGTGTTCTCTTTCTATTAATATTCCTTCCATTCCTTCCTTCCTTCCTTCCTTCCTTCCTTCCTTCCTTCCTCCTCTCTATCCTTCTTCCTCTTCCCTTTCTTTTCCTTTTAAATCTCTTAAAGTAAAAATCTGTTCCTGACATACGAGCAGGTCCCAATTTTTCTTCTGATGTTCCTATTTAACTCACTCAACACTTAGCAATGTCAGAGTTTTCATAAATGTTTAGTATACTTAACAATTACTTTAAATTCTATAAAAATACAAACAATGCCTCAAATTGCCTATTCATCTTTATATATTATTTCTACTAATTAGTATATAATATACGTAATATATTTCCATTAAGCATATACTTACATCTTGAAAATTAAGCATAGTTTAGGTTAGTAAATTACATCACTAAGCTCTTAAATTTTTCGAATGCATAAGTCCTGAATAAAGTCAGAAAAGTGGGAATGTTACAGTGAAAGGCAAACAGTACTTGGTTAGGCATTTTGCCTTCACAAATCTGTATTAGTAAATTTTCTATATCTTACTTATAGAACTGATATATTCACTTATACAGAAGTAAAAAATATTGGTAAACAAAATCAACTACAAGAAGCCAAAGCTACCTTGATGAAATTATAAGCTTTAGTCAGAGAAAATTTTTATCTCTTAATCATATTTAATTCTCCACATAACAACACTCTACCACACACAGTTTTCATGAGATTTATGGTCTATTTCCCCAGCTTACAAACAAGATATTAATACGATAACACATCTACCACAAAAAATGATGCCTCTTATTAAAAGGAGTAATGTTTATGTTGTCAGCTAAATAAAACCAGTAATAAATTATAGTAGTGTTTTTAGATATCAACATCAAAAAAAAAAAAACCAATTCAGGTATAAAAATCAACACAGTTAAGTATAAACCATGTATTTGAATTGGAAATGTAGTATAAATTCATAAATTATCTTTCATTTCTAAAAAACAACATGAACTGGTTTTGTTTACTGAGATGGCCTTGAAGTAATTAAAAGCACTCCTAAGTGCCCAGATGCGGTCTCTAAAACCCCAAAGAAACAACAGAGTCTTGGGGGAATGGAAAATGCAATGTCTGGGGTAAAAACATACAAGATAAACCTTGGATAATCTGTAGTGCCATAAAGTAATCTATCATAGACTAATAAAGTCTTGACAAAAAGTTACAACTTGAAGGGGTTTCCATTGGCCACACATGAGACCATTTAAACACCGTGAACAGACAGCAAAGTGTTTGAAACACACAAATATGTAACAATCTCTGACTTTATAACGAATGATACAAAAAACCTAGCTGTTTTCCTTATACAGTAGTAAAGTCACCACCTCACTATTCTGAAAACTAACAAAGGGGAAAAAATCAGGCATTTAGCATGCTTTTCACGTGCAAAATGTATTTCAGGCTAAATCACTGGCAAATAAAAGTTCTTCCTTAAGGAACAATTACAGGTAATAAATCCAGAAGGTTTGATAGAATTAGAAAAAAATCACCATTTTGTAAACCCTAATGACAACAATAGATATAAGCAACAATCATCAACGGTTGCTGAAACCTTTAGGTGAGACTTTATTGTAGATGAATCAGGCTGACAAAACCTGCACCTACTTGTATTAGCTTTCTGTTTACGCCATAAGAAATACCAGACACTTAGCAACAATTTACTTAAATTTAACTAAATTAAAGCTATTAAGTTTAAAGAAATTTAACATACGATTCTGCAGGTGAAAAGTCCAGGTTGGCTTAACTGATTTCTCTGCTTCAGATTTCACAAGGCCAAAATCAAGGAGTCAGCCATCCTGAGCTCTTCCCAGGAGGCTCTGGGGAAGAATGGCTCCCACACTCGCTTAGGTTGTTGACGGAATCAAGTTCCAGCTCCAGTTGGCTGTCAGCTAGTTACTGCCCTTAGCTCCAGCAGGCCTCAATTCACAATCAATTATTAAGTATCTGCTACAAACAGCTTTAGGCCTACAGTGGAAGAAGGCATTTTTTGTTAAATAAAATGAATATGGAAATAGCAAAGAGTAGAACGTAAATTATAGTAAATGTCATTTTAAAGGGAAGAGACCCCCTTATAAAAAGTTTATAGGAAAGTGTTACTTTAAGGAAGGAATTTGTAAACCTATTTCGTTAATGACCACATAGTAAAAGGTTTAGGCTTGCAGACAGAGTTAAGAAGCAAAATTGAGCCTAGTATGCAGATATTTATATATAAATACAAACACAAATGTTCATGAATATTTCACTGTTGAAATTCAAAAACATAATTGTATTAGGCATTTCAAGCTTCCCTAACAAATACCACAGATTGGGTGGCTTAAATGACAAAAACATAATTTTCTCACAGTTTTGGAGGCTAGAAGTAAACCATCAAGGTGCTAGCAGGTTTGGTTTCTCGTGAGACCTCTGCTCTTGACCTGGCAGATGACTATATTCTTGCTGTGTCATGTCAAGTATCATGTGTCACATGGTCTTTCCTCTGTACGCACACATCCCTGGTGTCCCCTCCTCTTCTTCTAGGAATATCAGTCTTATTGGATTAGAACCCCACACTTATGACCATAATTAACTTTACCTCCTTTCAGGCCGATCTCCAAATACATTGGGTGTTAGAGTTTCGACATATCAATTTGGAAAGAACATAATTCAGTACATAATAACAATAATAATAATCTAGTAAAATGAGAAGAATGGGAGTATTTTGGGGGGATAAGCTTTACTTAATTAGAGTTCAAAGTTAGTGTTACCTACCTCAAAATCTTTTCCAAAAGTTCATCAGTTAATGTTCATCTGTAATGACATCTCATGTTTTTCATCTTCAAAATTATCTTTTCATATAGGTAAGTGATACATGATACTTCAAATATTATCAAATTATTACTGTATCACTGACATTTGTAATGAAAGAAGAAAGGAAATAGGGACAGGAACAGAACAGAAGAAAATGGTGGTTTGTTGTTTTGTTGTTTTTTAAATATATTTTTTAAAAAATTTTGAGTAATTTCTATACCCAACATGGAGCCCAAACTCACAACTCAGATCAAGAGTCACATGCTCTACTGAGTGAGCCAGACAGGGACCCCTTCTCCTTTTTTTTTTTTTTTTTTTTTTTTTTTTAAATTTTTTTTTCAACGTTTTTTATTTATTTTTGGGACAGAGAGAGACAGAGCATGAACGGGGGAGGGGCAGAGAGAGAGGGAGACACAGAATCGGAAACAGGCTCCAGGCTCCGAGCCATCAGCCCAGAGCCTGACGCGGGGCTCGAACTCACAGACCGCGAGATCGTGACCTGGCTGAAGTCGGAAGCTCAACCGACTGCGCCACCCAGGCGCCCCCCCTTCTCCTTTTTTTATAAAGTTTTTTTAGGGGTGCCTGGGTGCCTCTATCAGTTGACCATCCAACTCTTGATTTTGGCACAGATCATGATCTCAGGATTGTGAGATCAAATCCTGCATCAGGCTCCACACTGGGGATGAAGCCTGCTTAAGATTTTCTCTCTCTCTCCCTCTACCACTCATGCACTCGCTCTTCTTTCTCTCTCTCAGGAGACAGATAGATAAATAAGGTTTCTTTTTTTTTTTTTTTTTTTTTTTTAGAACACAGTGTTTTTATCAAGAGATTTTCCTTCTGTCTCCTTTGCAAGCTCCATTGAGTCTGTGTTGTTAGAACCACTAATAGAATAATGAAAAGTGAATATATTATCTAATATAATTAAATTCCCACAAGTTAAATGGATGTTCTGACTCCAAATGTATCATAAGTATAAATTAAGGAAAATAATAAAATGCAATACAATTGATTAGAATTAGAATCTGAATTAATAGAAAGATATATTTCTAGTCAGATCCCAAAAGTATCTCTATACATTGTTTCTGCCAAATGATCAACCCAATGAATACATCTGGTTAAGTGAATGTTTAAATGTCCTTCTATTCTTTTCTTTTTACCTGATTCTCTATGTTTAAAAAATCTAACTCAGTTTTTGTTCTTATTCCATTTTAATTTTTTTATTCACATTAGGTAAAAGTTTTTATTCAGCCATATTTCTGAGTCTAACTCCACTTTTCAACATGTACAGAAATTGAAAAAGTTATATAAACTATGTGTATCACAAGCACACTTGAATTTGGAGTGGTGAGGAATATAAGAATAATGTGACTAAATATGCCATGAACTGATCATTTTACCTTGAGTTTTATTGAAAGAATATCCATCAGAAAAAGAAAGCACAGAAAATGTGCTACCAACACAGTCAATTTATACTTTTAGTCAAACAAATATACATTACATCTCAAATGTTTTAATGACTAATAATTTTTAAAAATGTCTGATTAAAAGCAATAAACATAATGCATGAAATTAAAATGTGTTAGTTTATTGTATTATATCAATAAGAAAGCCAAGCTTATTTAATCAATATTTCAATGTTTGAACTCCCCTTAGATGTTATTTTGAAAAAAAATTATATTTTAGATTTTTGATGAATTTATTTTAAATGCTGCTACTTAAACATGTAATATTATTTAAAACATGAACTATAACTTATTTCTTAATAAAGCTCTTCTGAAGTTAAGTGTTGACGTACTTTACAGTTCAGGGCAGCACATGGATTTCCCTGAAAAGTTATTTTATTAATTATAATAAACTGTGAAACTATTCAGAGGTAAATTGGAAGAAAAAAACTCTGTGTCATACTTTTCATTTCAACGAGGGACATCCAAACTTCCTACCAGTGTCAACATTTATCTTTTCATGATATTTCATGGAGAACTTCATATCACCAGAGATGAAATAAACTATCATTGAGAATAATACTGAGAGTCATTTTTAAATGTATAAATTATTTTATGATGCAAGACATTGTGTAAGAGCAGAGTCCTTTGAAACTTGAAACACATCAATTTCCCTTTCCATAGAAGAAAAACAATAACAATAGAAAAATAGGAAACAATTTCACAAAAATTTAGATTTCTGAAGTATAAAACACCTTAATTAACATTTAATAAAAATTGTATTTATAATGTATCTATGTTATAGGCCACATTTAAAACCAGGTGGTCTAGATATGGCATGATTATGTCTTCTGTACACTTTTTACCCCAAGTGATCATCCCAATCAATGATTGATAAAAACTCAACATCTGTTAAGATATTACGTTCTATATTTGTATTATTACAAAGGTATTGTCAGTGGAAAAGATGCTCGAAAATCTGGGAAAGAACACAAGTTTTCTATTTATAACAACTGCAACAAATTGAAATCATATTTTTTTAAAACATTCTATTCAGTCTTCCTTAAAAAGTCAATAAGGGATATATAAATGGAAATAATATTCTATGTCACAGCATTTTAGTATATTTATTCACTGACAAATAATATTATGCTTCTATTTTTTATGCGCAATTGGATAAACATGCAAAAGTTCTCTTTATTATATTATTTGCCACCTCTAAATATACAGTGTTGATCCTTTATGTTATAATTAAAGTTTCCATCTTTTAAAGTTAAACTCAGTATTCAATTATATTCTTTTTCATACTAACTTGTACACAGTATACATATATATTCATATATGTGAACAGTTGTGTAAATTGCAAACTTCCATGATTTCAATTGTTCAATTCATCTTACTTTCCCATTACTAATTATTTAATTAATCTTAGAAATTTTGGTACTATAAAAATTGCCTAATGATTCCTTCAATGGCATCTAAACATATTTTATTCTATATTTTATATAGAAGCAACACATACTAATTATAGAAAGTTGTAGTTTATCAAAAATACATACATATTTCTCCACATAAATGGAACTGCTAATAATTTTTTTCTATTTGGATTTGAGATTAAAACACATGGGCTTTTGACAATTTTCATATATATCTGCATCATTTCCTTTTTCTAGTACTAAACTACTAGAAAGAATATGCTGAAATCTAATTTTTCTCTGCACAGTGCTCTTTAGTGAGGGCTATACAATGCACTAAATTCTCAGTTATGTCCCAGCTTTTATTTTCAATTTTATCCCCCAGCATTTTCATGTATATAGTATTGTATGTTAACCAGAACTTATGCTTCAGCCAGCTTCAAATATTACTTACACAAAATTTCTACACCAAGACCCATAGCACACTGTTGTGTTGCTTTTTTTATGTTTATTTATTTTGAGAGAGAGATAGAAAGAGGGTGCACATGATTGGGGGAGGGGCAGAGACAGAGGGAAAGAGAGAATTTCAAGCAGGCTTCACGCTGTCAGCACAGAGCCCAGCAAGGGCTTGAAAGCACAAACCATGAGATCATGACCTGAACTGAAAGCAAGAGTCGGATGCTTAACTGACTGAGCCACGAAGGCGTCCCTACATTGTTTTGTTTCCAAGATGAATGTTGTAAAGAGTTATAATACCATTACGATGTGAAATTCCATATAATCCTACAGCAAAAATAAAGGGAAGTTGTTTACTTAGAGGCTTACACATGCTGTGTGACAGAGTGTGACAGTTGCTCGGCATCACTGTCCCATTGTATTGTTCTTCCATTGTCCTATACAAACACAGTATTCAAATTAAAACAAAACAAAACAAAACAAAACAAACATCTCCAGTCCTTTACTCAAGGTTAGGCAATAAGATAAGCATTGTATGGACATTACACTATTCAATCCTTAGAAATACCTCAATAAACGTAGATTATTAATCTTGTATCACAAAGAAGGCTGATGTTCCCTTTGTTACTATTAAAGGCATTTTTAATAGTTTTTCAGAAGTGACAGAACTAGTAAAAACCAGGTTAAGATTTGAAAAATATTGTGTTAACTGAGAACATCGTCCTTCATGACTATTTCTCTATAAAATTGAGCTCTCCATTCCAAGAACTAGAGTTATATATTCATCAAACTACATATTTCTACTGCTATGAAAAGTGTCTTTTCTCTCAAAACTTTTTATTTTTTTAAATTTTTTAATGTTTATTTATTTTTGACAGAGAGAGAGAGACAGAGCATGAGTGGGGGAGGAGCAGAGACAGAGGGAGACACAGAATCCGAAGCAGGCTCCAGGCTCTGAGCTGTCAGCACAGAGCCCGATGCTGGGCCCGAACTCACAAGCCATGAGATAGTGACCTGAGCCAAAGTCGGATGTTTAACCGACTAAGTCACCCAGGCACCCTGATGTTCTCCTATTTTCTAATGTTTCTATTGCTTGTCATTTATGATAGTATTGTCCTAATGTTTCTGATTATCTGATTACTTTATAGTTTGCTGTCTTTATATATATATATATATATATATATATACACACACACACACCCATTATATATATATATAGTGTATATATATATATACACACAATATATATATGTATACAATGTAAACAGTATATAACATTTATATATATATATATACACACACACACACCCATTATATATATATAGTGTATATATATATATATACACAATATATATGTATACAATGTAAACAGTATATAACATTTATATATATATATATACACACCCATATATATATATATATATATATATATATAATGGGTGTGTGTGTATATACATATATACATTTGTAGAAATAAACTGAGGTCTAGGTTCATTATGTAATATTGACACTCTTCCCTGATGCCTATCTGCTACTGACACTCACCTGCTGATGCCCACAGTTCTTTTTTCCAAAAAAAAAAAAAAAAAAAGAAAAGAAAGGAAAAAAAATTGGGGCTGAATTTGAATTTCTTAGGCCCACCCACATGTATTTAAGGCTAACTGAAGTCCATATAACAACTTGTTTACTTTTAGTTCATCCTTAAAGTTACATTGAAGTCCACTGTAGTCTCAATACAAAGGATAACATGTTTACCAGTGCCAGAATTCTTGATAGTCTAAGAAACCATATTTTAAGTTGATTAAAAAAGCATAATTTTGGGGTGCCTGGGTAGCTCAGTCAGTTAAGCATCTGACTCTTGATATCAGCTCAGGTCATGATCTCAAAGTCATGGGATCGAGCCTGGCTCTGGCTCCACGCTGAGGACAAGGAGCCTATTTGGGATTCTCTTTCTTCCTCTTTCTCTGCCCCTCCCCCACTTCTCTGTGTGTGTGTGTGTGTGTGTGTGTGTGTGCGCGCGCGCGCGCGCGCGCTCTCTCTCTCCCTCTCTCAGAATAAACATTTAAAATTTTTAAATAAAAGAGCACAATTTCATGTCATTAAATATTTTTGTGCTTTTTTTACAAAGCTTTGTCTTTATTGGGCTAAAAAACCCATTAATCCAGGTGTAGGTAAAACACCTATTCTGAAATGATTTTTTTTAATGTTTATTTATTTTTGAGAAAGAGAGACAGACTGTGATTGGGGAAGGGGCAGAGAGAGAGGGAGACACAGAATCGGAAGCAGACTCCAGGCTCTGAGCTGTCAGCACAGACCCCATGAGGGGCTCAAACTCACAGACTGCAAGATCATGAGCTGAGCCGAAGTCGATGCTTAACGGACTGAGCCACCCAGGTGCCCTTGAAATGATTTTTTTAAATCACCTTACTTCATAGGCTTAACTGAACTAATTTGGGGGGCATCGTTTAGTCACAGATTTATAATAATCAGTAACATGCAAACACTGTGAAAATAAACATAAAATAAATAAGTAGGTTATATAGGTAATTACATTTAAATTAAAAATGCATATAATCAGAAATAATTGATTATTGAAGTAATTGAAGATGGTATTAAAATTATACTTAGCTGTTTAAACCATTGAGATAAGTATTTACTGATGCTTATTTGTTATAAAAATATTGTGGAATGTTTATAGATAATTTTCCTAATTGTCAATTTATATGTTTCTTTGTGTGGTTTGCATTCATAAATTGCTTTGAATTGGGTGAGCCTTTACTCAGGTGGTCAAAGAATTGAACAGAATTTCAGTATGGTGTAGATGACCAAGAAAAAAAAAATCAAACCTGTGGCATTGTTAGCTTATAGTCAAAAACACAAATAGATCTGAAAGAATGTAAAATGAAAAAAAAGATAAAAAGTAAAGCAAAATAAATTTATATATTAATAGTCTTTAGGAGAGACAATTATAGTAACCGTATGTTCACTTACTCCTCCCTTGCTCAAAAATTTTGCTGAAGATCAAGTTCAAACCTTAGAAACACCTGAAGGCTGGGAAGCATTCTATTTTATGTGTTGTCTTCTAATATATGCTACACTACACCTTTTGTACCATATTTTAATTAAACATGTTAACTGATGTCTTGCAGTGTTCAAAACATTGTTTGGGGTGATAATGGTAATATAAAGCTAAATTTGACATAGCCCTTGACTTCAGAATTTACAATATTGTAGAAAAAGTGAGACATAAGCACAAGGAGTACTGTGTAGACTGTGTGTAGTTAAAAAGATCCAGAATATTATATAATAAGTGCCACCAACAGAATGTGGCAAGTCAATTATGTAGATCCAAGAGAACTCAGTAAATCATGACAGATAAAGTTAATTATTTTTAAATGCTTCAGATATCTTTATTTGGACATATTTATTCTGTGGACTTTGAAAAGCAGCTTTTGTATGACTGGCAACTTCACACAATTGGTATTTGTTATATTGTTTTTAAGTGGTTGTTTCAAAAAAAAAACCAAAACCCAAAGAAACACACCACTCTATGTATACACAAGCTTTACACTTTGATTTTCCAAATTGCATTAATAACGCTATAGTCCTTTAGATCTAAATCAATAAAAATGTATATCCTGGAAACTTCTAAGCATCTAGTAATTCATTTAAAATGTAGCTAAAAAAGAAGAGCGTACTTTCAGGACAGATGGCAATAAGGTGCAAACAATCATGAAAATGTCATTGAACATTGTCATTAAATCATGGTATGTCTATATAAGACTAAGTTCAATTAACAAAAAGCAGGAAACTCATTGTGACCAAAAAGTCAGCTCAAGCCGGGCTGAAGTAGCTTAGAACATTCAGTACATTCCATGAATACTACAGTTCAATTTAATCCTGTTACTCAGGTGATTATTTAGAAATTTAGGCTAGAAAAGTCCAAACAGTTCTTGCTGCAAAAGTCCTTACCAACCTTGGAATTTAAAGTTTATTTATTTACTGACTGAGAGAGAGAGAGAGAGAGAGAGAGAGAGAGAGAGAATCCCAAGCAGGCTCTCTGTCATCAGTACAGAGCCTGATGTGGGACTTAAATCCACGAACCACGAGATCATGACCTGAGCCGAAACCAAGAGTCAGAGGCTTCAGCAACTGAGCCACCCAGGCACCCCTAGGAGTCCTTACCAGCTTCTTGAATCAAGTAACAAATGAGCTTCATATATCTCCCACGAGTCTGAAAAAGTTTGTTTGTTCTAGTAAAGGAACACTATTTGGTCAAAAATACACAAAACAACATAATTGGATTTTAGAAACAAATAGTTCATCTATCCACATTAAGCTGAATGCTTCGTTCTGGGTTAAGGCAGTTCACCAAATCACAAAATGCAACCTCTCAACACCAAATTGTACCTGTCTACTCTTCTATAATGCCATCTACGTGACTCTTTCATTCTAAAACCATGGTCTTACTCCTACAACTAGTCTCACAGAATTTCCAAATTCCAGAATACGGATAAACAAAGATGAGTTACATCAAAATCCATTATTTATTAAACATAAACACACAAATACATATACATATTTTAGGGGTCAAATTTACATAAAGTAAATCTACACATCTTAAACACAAAGTATGAACAGTTTAGACAAATTTATGCCTACAAACGAGTCATGCTAGTGTAAATATGGAAAATACTGGTGATTCTAAAAAGTTTACACCTCAGAGTGCCTGGGTGGCTGTGGTTAAGCATCTGACTCCTGGTTTTGGCTTAGATCATGATCTCACAGAGATGAGCTCGAGCCCCACCTCCATTCTCTCTCTCTCTCTCTGCCCCTCTCCTGCTCACACACTCTCTCAAAATAAATACATAAACACTTAATATAAAATAAAATAAAAAGTTTACACCTTTTTCAAGTCAATACCAACCATTCCTAAGGCAATTATGTATTATTATCTCTATCACCATAGATTATGCTTGACTTTTAATTTTATAAAGATAGAATATTATCACATGAAATCTTTTGTGCTTGCCTCGCCTCCATACTCATCCATGTATCTGCAGTTAGTTCATTTTTCTTGTGGTAACAATATGACAAAATTTGCTTATCTACTTACTTATGAAATTGGACTATTGTTTTTGGCTACTCTGAATGAAGCTTCTATGAGAATTCTTGTCATGTATTCTAATAGAAATATGTTTCCATTTCTCTTGGGTCAATAATTAGGAGTAGATGTGCTGAATCATAGGGCAGAAGCAGATTAAGTTTATAAGAATCTACCAAATTTTGGCTCCAGCCATGATGGAGTAACAGGCTAGAGATTTACTTTATTGCCACAAATAATTGAAAATATGGACAATATATATCAAGGAAGTATTTCTAAATATTAAAAAAAAAAAAAACTGCAGAGGAGGCCAAGGCAAAACTTTCCTCAGTTATCATGCATCTGGGTTCATCCAACACCAACCACTTCCACCAATCTGCCCAAGTTTGACTCGGGAAGAACAAAGTCGTATACCCGAGGGACACCAGTAGGGAATTTGGTATTACATCTGCCCTAGCCTCAAGATCAGCTGCCTGAACGTGCATCCAAAAAGCACTGATGGTGACATTTCCAAGGCAACTGGTGACTGGAAGCGTATAAGGATTACAGTGAAATTGTCAGAATGGATAGGCCCAGATTGAAGTATTCTGTCTACTACATCAAATTTAGAATTATGTAATTATTTGGTAGACAGAGTGGACCTTGAAGTATTCAGCAGAGAAAAGACATCTAATCAGAACATTTGGTCTGCATGATTTGTTAAAAAATAGAAAAAAACTTTGGTTCAAATTTTATTTTATGAGCAAACACTATACTTGGTGAATAATATATTACATTATTTGGGAAAAACTTTTTGTCTATATTATTTTTTGTGGGTCATATATATCAAATAATTGTATTATAAAAAGTAAAAAGTAAAGGTCAATATAGGACTGTTGTGGATTTCAGTATGTCATTTAGTGATAAATATGAGGACACTTTGATGAAATAATGTTAAAGTGTAAGTAGGGTATTGTACGACCAGATAAATTATGATTGGGGCCAGTTTAATTTTTTCTGGGGTTACATATGAATGAGAAAATGGGTGTTAGAATTTTCATGAGGTCACAAAATGTCAGTTGTTGAATAATGACTATGAATAAATATCCTATCCACAGAATTTTAATCATCTTCCTGTTCTACTTTGAAGGATAATTTGGTAATGGATAGGTACTTACCGCCTACCATTTATTCGCAGGAGTCATTTTTTGAATTTTTTTAAAAGTTTTTATTTATCCATTTTGATAAAGAGAGAGAGAAGGAGGGAGGGAGGGAGGGAAAGACTGTGTTCACGAGTGGGGGAGGGGCAGAGAGAGAAGGAGACAGAGAATCCCAAGCAGGCTTCTCACTGTCAAAGCTGAGCACAATGCAAGGCTCAATCCCATGACCTCCCATGACTGGGAGATCATGACCTGAGTTGAAAGCAAGAGTTGGCCACTTAACAGAGCCACCCAGGTGACCCTTTGCAGGAGTCATTTTAAAAATACATTTTAACATTTAGCAGTTGACTTATATTTTCATCCATTTCACATTAAAAAGAAAATTATCTCCTTATTACCTCTTCACCACGAATCTCTTGATGTGACTGATACAATACAGTGATAAATGATATATAATAAAATCTACCCACACCAGACAGGACAACAATGTAATAAGATTGCTATGTCATGTGTTTGTGTTAGCAGAGCATTTTATTGTATTTTAGGAAATCTTACTTTATCTGATGGTTTGCTGGGAGACGGTGTCAAAGTGGCCAGGGAGAGAAAAACAAGGAGTGAGTTTTATGGCTGTAGAACTTCAAAAGGATAGGTTTTCTCTACAAGAGCTGCCTCAGATGAAGTATCAGCTACAGTGTTAGAAATCCCATTGGGGCGCCTGGGTGGCGCAGTCGGTTAAGCGTCCGACTTCAGCCAGGTCACGATCTCACGGTCCGTGAGTTCGAGCCCCGCGTCAGGCTCTGGGCTGATGGCTCAGAGCCTGGAGCCTGTTTCCGATTCTGTGTCTCCCTCTCTCTCTGTCCCTCCCCCGTTCATGCTCTGTCTCTCTCTGTCCCAAAAATAAATAAACGTTGAAAAAAAAAATTTAAAAAAAGAAATCCCCTCACCACCTAATTATACAATCCAGACTAAATTGTCTGATAATTACATTCGGATTGACACAGAAAAGTACAGGGATTTAATAGCTAAAGAAGGGGGCTGAAGAAATTATGGAAGAATTATGGCAAGAAAAAATTTCAACTAATTACTGAAGCAAAGAACAAGGTTTACCTTAACTGGGGGCCTTACCCCTTCAAATATTCTTTCCCCACTACTTTATAGAATCAGCATGACCCCCTCCCCAGTTTTACTGGGATATAATTGACATATAACACTGTATTCATTTTAAGTGTATGATGTGATTGTATATAAGTATATATTATAAAATAATCACAGTATGTTACCATTTGTCACATAGTTACATCTTCCTTGTGATGAGAACTTTTAAAATCTAGTCTATTAGCAACTTTCAAATATACTGTTAACTTTAATGAACATACTATACATTATATCTCTAGAATATAGAGATATTCGTCGCTCATCACTGGAAGTTTGCACCTTTTGACCACTTTCATCTGTTTTCCCCACTCACCATCCTCTGGGAACCATCAATCTGTTTTCTGTATCTATGAGTTCTGTTTTTGTTTGTCTGTTTTGTGTTTTTACACTCCACATATAAATGAGATGATATATTTGTCTCTCTCCATCTGACTGTGTAGCATCAGTCTTGATGAATCAAAATGGAGAAATGGAAAAAACACTGGCTCTAGATTCAGAAAGACTGGTTCTTCTCATCACATGGGACCTTCAGCAAGCTACACAAACTTTCTGAGCCTCCATTCTCTGTCCTATACCATAGGGATAATGTTATTTACAGCACAGATTGTAGTGAGGATAGATTTGCATATGTAAATGTCTAAGATTATCTGGCAAAGTGGGGTCTCAAACCATTGAGACTATTTTAATTATCTTTTTCTCCCAACTATCTTCTTAATTTTGATTCTTAAGTGTGTTCCTGTCTTTTTCTTTCTGAAGTTTTCTCTAGTCTCTGCTCTCCCCATGAGTTATCCTACTTAAAAAAAAAAAAAATCTATAATTACTAAAATGTTCACAAGGCTTATCTACCTCCATTGCCTTACAATATTCTGACTCTTTAACTCTTAAAATCTGTATCTTGATCCTATCATCTTGCAGAATTTGCTAGTGGTCTGTTTTCCATGCTTGCTTACGTATTTTTAGCTCTTAAACCACTCCTTCCCTTCCCAAGCCTCTCGGCTTTTGGCTTCCTTAATTCTGTTTTTGTTTTTGTTTTTCTTGATCTTCTACAGGTCCAACTGCATCTTCTCAATCCCCACACAAACTCTCCTTTACCTTGTCAACCTTAAGATCTTATTCCTTAACATTATGCTCTAAGACTTTTCCAATTTTTTCTCTGAGCTCTCTTGTTAGGATGAATCTCCCACAATTTTCAGAAAGCATGATTATGTATCACTTCTGAATGCCAGCTCGGACTTAGTGAGGTTCAAACCTTTATTTCAGGCTGGGCTGAGCACATATCATGCGGTTCAGACAATAGCACACATTCAATATTTTCAAAATCAAATGTAATTGGCTGTCAAAAAGTGATCTCCTCCTTGGTTTCTGTTTCATGTTTAAAGGTCTCATTATCCTTTTAATTTCCCTGAATAGAAATATTCTCTAGTTTTCAACATTTCCCTTTCACAACCCTTGTCATATCCTAGCTTTGAGGTGGTTTCCCTGCTTCTAGTCTATTCACACTGTTCTTCAGATAAAGATTGAACTGCTCTGCTCAGAATGCTTTAGAGTTTCCCAATCAAAACTCTTTAGTGAGACATCAGATGTTTTCTATAAGATTTTGCCAGTATCGTGTGAAAAATTTCATCTAGGCATTCTATGTCCCACTTACATAGAAATAATGTCCATTCCCTACCAATCCATCTACATTTTCCCTTTTAAACTTCTATTCCCTTTCTCAGGCTTTTACCACTGAGCTAGCTTGCAATGCTAGCTCTTCCCTTGAATTCTCCAGCTATTACATTATATTACAGTATAAATTGCCCTCCAGAAGTCATCCACGGAGTTTCTTAGTCTTCATGAAATACTCAATTATGATTAGTTGGCATTTTCCAGTAGTCAATAGGCATATTGGTGTTTTCATTCATTCTCATTTTTTGTTTCAACTTAGATGGTACTTTATTTGTGACTCTCCTTTGCTAGACCTTAAAGTCTTCCCTCAATAAACCATGAAATGCTTGCATCATAAACATTCAACAAACATCTAATGAAAGGACAAGAAATTAGAAAAACAGAGTCCTAATTATAAAATTTAGTTGAAATAAACACAAATCTCTTACAATTCAGGAGAAGCAACATGGTGCTGTGAGGGAGGAGAACATCTGCCTAGAGAGCCAAACAACTTAAACAATATTTGGTAAACAACCATGACATATGTTGCAACATGATTGCCCTTAATTTGGAGCAAGTCTATTCCTTCCTAATGTTAACAAGGTAAATCTATCAAAACTGGGCAAAAGTTGTTACAATATGAACACAAAATTAATTTTGTATGTTTCAACTCTGAAGAAATCCAGTATCAGTGTTTAAATATCACTGATTAAAATGTGAAAATAGCAGCTACCTTTTTGAAAGCTATGGCTATGGATGCTTATAATAGCTTGAAATTTTACCTACATTTAAAAGATCAATATTTCACACTAAAATGCTTTACCTCCAGTGTGCACATTTTATGGAAGCTAAAGTTCGCAAAATCCTTTTTAGAACTTTGGAGATTAAATATTTTACTTCTAATCTATTAGAAATAATAATAGAATTTTAGTGATATTCTATTTCATGCCAGCATGAACAATCAAGTCTTCAAGATATGAACATGCCCCAGCAAAAGTAGGTTTAAATGAATAAATAATAGTTTTTTTTAATTTCATACATTTTTAATGATTAACTCTCTTATTCTTTCTTTCACTTTCAAAACATTAGAAAGAGAGGTTGGCCTACGTTTTCTCACAAGCGTATTATTCTCTATCCCCTTAAATATAAATCTTTTTGAGTTGAGATTGATGAAAATCCTGAAATTTAACTAGTACAGGAAAAGATAAAAGTATGCTAACCCTTGGTCCATGGCTATCATCATCATTTCTTTTTCTTCTTCTGATACACAATGCTATTCTTGAATTCTTCCTCATGTCTCCTGGTCACTTTCTTATTAAGCTCACATGTGGCTTCATAAGCGGACATCAGGTCCTCTGCTTATATTTCAACTATCTATTTTCGATTTACTTGCTTTCCCTTTGTCTTTATAAATGAGCCCATGGTGTTAGAGTTCAGCAATGTTCCCATAATAGGTGCAGATTCTAATGGTGGTTCCATCATACACTTACATGTTTCCACTGATTTGTGGCAACTCTAACTTTGCAACTTTTTCAGACTATGTCTCTCCTTCTTCTGTTTCACTTAACGTTTTGCAAGAGCAAGCAGGTACAGGTTAAGTCTCATCAGTGGCAGCACTGGGCTTTCCCTGCTCTCTGAATCTTTCCAAAATCCAATTTGCAAGTCTGAGCTTTTGAATAGATACTGTGGGATTTGTTCCTCAGGTAATGTCTTCCAGAAATACCCTTTTTCTTAGGTAGCCAGCCTAATGGGAAAGGATAATAGCTTGGTTTTGTCTCAGTTGTATCTTAGGAACTGTTCAGCTTCCCAAGTTAAGCAATGTCCCTCTCATTTTCCTCTGGAGTCTGAGCTCCGTCCTATATGCAAAGATTTTATGTAGGTGCCCAGCATCATCATGTCAATGGCACATTAAGGTATAATACTGGATTCCTCTTGCTTCAGCTGCTCCCTTTTAGGAGCCTGAAGAAGGTTACACTACTGAAGGTCCCAAAAGCCCATAGACAGAAGTCAGGGCACTAAACACCTTGATATGTCCCCATTTGCCCTTGATAGCAGGGATATATCCTTCAGTATTCTGTTTTCTTCATTTATAAATATTAGTAACCTTTTCTTCTTACTCTACCTTTTCCTATCTTTATAAATGTAAGATTTTGGTGGTGGGGTATTGGTGAGGGGGTGTTTGTACCTAATTTGGTTTAGGCAACCTTGGGGTCAAATACTGCCCTTACAGCAGCCACTGCCTACCCTGCTCTGAATGATACACCAAATGGACCTAGAGACCCATTTCCCACATTGTTGTCATTATTCTTTATATTTTAAGCATACATCAACACAATTTTAGCTGTCCTTGGATGAGAGTTCAGAAAGCTGACTCTCACATCTCTGGAGTTCTCACTTTGCCAAATCTCTGGTTTAAAGTGCTTAGGTATTCAGACAAATCTAGTAGTCATCAATAAATTTGGAAAACCTCATATACACAAGATCCCCCTTTGGAGATGTACAATGCACATTAGCATCATAAATCCTTTAAACAAACCTGTGGTAGAAAATTCTGCTTAACTTAACACAGCCTTTCTCAAAGTTTCTCGAAGTTTTTTAACCCTAGATTTTGTTTTGTTTGGTAAGTAATATTTCATGAATTTAATGTTCTATGGAACAAATTCTAAAAAATGTTGATTTCTATACTAACCTGGGAGGCTCAATTTAAGGGAAAGAAAACCTTGGAACACACAGGGCATAATTAAGACTATGGAAGGGCAACATTACCAGCTAGACAAATTCACACATACTTAATTCTTCTACCCTTTTGTTTTATTTTGTTTTGTTTTGTTTGTTTGTTTTCTTTTCTGGCATTGCCTGTGCTCCTGCCCAGTAGATGGCAAACTGATCAGAAAAACAACATTGGTAATCACGAGCTGGCAAATTACACTATCATTGCTTCCCCAAGCCTAGATTGGGAATATTATGAATAAAAAAGAATTACCAGTTTGCTTTAATTTTTTTTGTTTTTTTAAAATACAATATTTAGTTCGCTTCAAAATATGTGCTATCCTTAAGCAAACTACACAATGTAAAGACTAATCTATGAAACCCTATATTGTTTTCATAGATTATTTTGTCTTTTTATTAATTTTTTAGAACAGTTTAAAGTTCACAGCAAAATTGAGGGGAAGATACAGAGATTTCTCCTGTATTCCTTGTGCCCATATGTGCATTATCAACATTCCTGACCACAGTGGTACATTTGTTACAATTGATGAATCTACATGGACACATCATAATTAGTCTATAGTTTACATAATGACATAAATCCATCATTATGGTATCATACAGACTATTTTCACTGCCCTAAAAATCCTCTGTAGTCTGTCTCTTCATCCATCCACACTATCCCTATTTTGTCTTTTTAATAGGAACATAAAGGAAGAAAATATTTGACTTGGTCCTATCTATTTTTCCCATATAATACTGCCTTAGTTGCTTATCAACAAAAGCATGGTATTTTATTAATCAAATTACACTGTGAGAAAATGCATGAGTTAGACATTCAAATTCCTAAGACAAAAGGAATTTATCATGAAAAGCAATTTATCATGTTTAATATAGCAATTTAAATGTTTTCTAAATTCTCTTATCTCAAAGAGTAGAATTATTCTTACTGAGCTTCTAAGCAATTGATCTGTGACCTTCAAATTTTACCCCATTATGTCATCTTAAATATCTTACACTATAGGGTCCTCTTCTTTGGTAATGCCTAATAGGTTCATCTCTTTATGGAATAATCTATTACAATGAATTAATACTATCATTTTTGCATCAACTAATAAGGAATTTATTCTTTATGAACTCTGCTTTGAAACTAACACTTCCATAAGCTCTTTGCCTTTCAATTTAATTTCTCATTAATACTTCCGTTTTTTAAAAAGTTACTCTTTCAGAGTAACTTAAATGTTAGACAATGACACTTGCGGGGGGGGCGAGCAGAGTGATACTTTTCTATTCACTTCAATTAACTTCAGTTCTTCATCCCTGTCTTTTCAGACCTATGCCACATCTATTTGCTATTTCATCTTTGTAAAGTCTGGTGGGTTACGCTATAGCTAACATGCAGTATGGTGTATATTCTGTAAGAGTAATGAAAAAGTGACCTTTGATTCAAGTATTTATTAAAATATATACTATTATGTAACATTTAAGAAGTTCCAAAAGTATACTTTGCAAGTTATTCCTCAAGTTGCCACATGCAAATTTTGCATTTTGAAATAAATATTCTCCTATACATTTCAACTCAATTCAATCCATCAGCCATACGGAAAATATGATATATGATAACATTTCCCTGAATACTGTGGCACACTTCAATAGATGCTGGGATATCAGAAATAACTAAAACTCTCTGCTGCCTCTAAGGTCCTTCAGGCTATGAAAAAATAGCAGCGTAAATAAATCATCATAATTTTGTTATTATTGCTAATACAGATATATAAATTTTATATGGGATCATAGACTAAGAAAATATAATACCAGTTTTCCTCAGAAATTGTTACCAAGAAGAAGTCGCATCTGACCTAGGACTTGAAGCAAGTTGTTTTCTTTTGTGTTTTTGTTTTGTTTTGTTGCAGTCTTCTACCTCTCTTGAAATATTTTGTAGAGTGTAGACCCTTCCTAATATTAGTTGTGTTGATAGACACAGACAGCCTTCAGTACAGACCTTAGATTATGTTTCAGAAGAACAGCCACAGATAATAAAAGACTCATTAGGAACACAAGAGCAAACAACTATATAACCCGTAAGATGAGAAAAAAAAATTAGTTTCTTGTAAACATTTATATACCACATTTAAAAACAATCACTGTATCCCCTCAGCTCTTTTAAACATTATCCCTAAGAGTTAGTCTATTTCTTATTCTGAAAAGGAAGTTTAACTTTCTGAATCACCTGCATGATCTAAATTATAATCTCAAATCAAGTACCATCCATTGTTTAGTTTATATTTGATTGGATAATGATGCAATTTTGATATTATGTCAGCTTCATAAATACATATAAATCTTTTAAAAACAATACTGTAAAAGAATATTACTATTTATTGGTAAAATAAAATTCATTATAATTTAAACCAACTGAAAGAAAATAAACACAATGTATCTTTTATAATGCTGGCCTTTGGAAACAGTATATTTAAAATAAATTCATGGTAGTTCATTCAGTGCTTAGTTATGTGTTGTTCCTGAACACAGCATGCTGATTCATGAGTCCTTGGTATCATTAGATATGCTCTTCCATGTTATGGAAAGCTCTCACCGTCAACCCACCAGCTAAAGCCCTGTCTATCTTTCAAGTCCCAATTGAATAAAGCCTTATATGGAAAAGCAAGGACTTGAGTTTCTACTTTTTCCAATGTTAATCACTGCCTTCATAAAGCTGACTCTGAATCTTTTTCATATTCCATGTTTCTGTCTTATGCTGCACTGCAGTTTGCTTACATATCTGCCTCAACCTGTTTTGTGTTTTTATTCCTATCAGCTGGCACGATACTGTTACATAACAGGTGCACCAAAAAGGGAGTCAATATAAACAGTCTAATTCAAAGTATATTCAAAACTACATTCAACCTGTATAATAACACGGATCTCTTGTATTTTGAGAAGTTCAGTGTGTTTCAGCATTTCTTCCTCTCAGTATACATACCATATATCAGCCTATTTTTCTTCAGTAGTTTGGGAAGCACTTAGCTGTGTTGTTGTTGGAGGGGAAACCAAACCAAACAAAACAAGAAGCTTTATATTTGGGAGACTGAGGAAGGTGGACTACAAAGAACAGAGTACAATGAATACAAGTTAAATATTAGAAGTAACAATCCAAGGACTGTTTAGATCATAGGCTTCTCTAACTCAATGACTACACTTTTGTAAATACCAGTTGCCAAGGTATGTCTATCTTTATTATGATATATAATTCTACCCTAGCTTTACACTTTTCAGTTGTTGAATCACATAATTTATTTTCTTTCTAATTTCATGCTTACAAAGCCTCCTATTGATTCTCCTCATGTCTATTGCCTATAATGAAAACTATATTCTAGGTTGACAAGCTGAATCTAGTTCCATTAACAGTTAAAGATTTTATAATAAATTAATCTATGTGTATTGTTTTATTATAAATGAAACACAAAATGCTTGCTTTTGTCATGTGTATTTAAAACACGCAGTTACTCTTTTACACTGAGAAGTGTTGCTATTTATAGGTGCTGTATATAAAAAGTATAATATAATTGAACTTATCAGGGTTTTAGTTCTCCATTGTTTAGGGACATTTGATCTCCTGAGGTTTTCTCCCCTCTAGCTCTTGCCCAAGTTTAATGCCAAATTGTCAGCAGGGCAAGATTCAGAAAAGCAAGGGCTTTAGAGGATAACGTTCACTTAGCTATACTCTACAGGTACCCCATTCACTCATTTATTCATTCCTTCATCTATCCACTAACCAATTATTTATTCAGATGTGCCAGTGCTAAAGGAAGAGATATAAAGACAATAAGATACTATCACTGTGTCCAGGAGGTTATAATCTAGTCAAATAAGAAACAAAAAGGTGCTGGATGCCATGTTAGAAGTATATGTGAGGTGTATGAGGGCACAAGGGAGACGGTAATCATTTCTGCTTGTTGAAGGTGGAGTAATTATGAATTTATATTAATAGCAATGACAGTTTGATAATTGTTTAGAAAGGAGATAAAAAATAAACTCAGGAGTCTCATCACGGGGTATAATCTGTAACCATGATACTATAACTACACCACGTTAGGAAACTCATTGTAAAATAAATCATGTTTTTTCTAATATGTTTCAAGATAATGTTGCTGAAACTGTAATCACTGCTCTCTAGAGGTGCTCTAACATTCTTGGCTCTGCAGGTCTAAATATGGAAAAACCTCGCTCCTGATTGCCTTTATTTCCCCTTAAGGAATGATAGAATATAGTTTTTAAAATGAACTCTACTTAGAAACTAAGGAAGAAAAAAAATAGAACTAAAACACAAACAATAAGTAAATGATTCTTCACATTGGCATATGCAACTACTTAACAATTCTGCTTGGTTGTCTAATAATAATTTTAAGCTACAAATTTTCAAAGCAGAAATCTTAATTTCCAAAGCAAACTTTTCCTTTAAAAAAATTCCTGTTTTAAGTAAAAAATCCTGGAACCATCCTTGATTCTCCCTTTTCTGGAACATACATGTAATTCATCAACAGGCATACCAGTTCTTCCTCCAAAACCTATCTCAAATTCCCTTCACTTCTCTCTACCTCCATGACCCTTCCCTTAGCTAGATGTCATACAGATTTCCGCAACAGCCTCCTAATTGGTCTCATTGGTTCAACTTCAATTCACCATTCTCTAAATTCCATTCTTCACACAGAAGTTAAAGATTATTTAAAAAATATAAATTAGGTCAAGTTCCCCCAAAAAAAGAAGGAAGGAAGAAGGAAGAAGGAAGAAGGAAGGAAGGGAGGGAGGGAGGGAGGGAGGGAGGGAGGGAGGGAGGAAGGAAGGAAGGAAGGAAGGAAGGAAGGAAGGAAAACATTCCAAGCTTTCTCCATTATTCTTCAAATTAAATCTAAACTTATTACTGGGGCCTGTAAGATCCTCCTTCCTCTGGCTGGTCACTAGTAATCCCTCCAGGTGTAACTGACAATAATAGCTAGTAATGCTATAGTCCAGCAACACTGACTCCTCCAGGAATCTCCATAGCTAAGCACTTCCATATCTGAGACTTTGGCACTAGTTCTCTCCTTGAACACTCTCCCTTCAGTGTTGCCCCTTGGCTGGTTTATTTTCAAAGACCACTCTTAACTCTCTTTACTGTATTCACAGAACTTAGAGCATTCCAGAAATGTCCTCCTTACATATTTATTTTGTCCCTCACTAGAATAGAAGCTGACTGAAGGGCCGTTTGTCTTGCTTGCCACCAGGTCTTCACCAGTCACCAAGCTACCCAGTACACAGTAAGGGTAAAGTCAATATATAACTTGTATATAAACAATCTTAAGATAATTCAATTTGAGCTATATACTATCTGTATTATTAAATATAGTTTATGTTGCCTTCCTCCACAGATGCCTGTTTTTAAAGCAAGAGTCACCTACCTAGACAGCTAACATAAGATGGTTTCAGGAGGAAAATGTTGATTCCATTGGCAAAATTCTGCTTCTTGGAGAGCTTTTCTTGATGTCTCCTTCTTAGATGTCTTCACCATTTCCTCCAGCATCAGTGTTTGCTTCTCTGCTTCTCAGACTTGACTTCCAAGAGCCTTCCTAATTCTGGGCCTCCTCAGGGAGAAGAGACAGTGTCACGTGGACAAGGATTCCTCTCCAAGGAGTCCTGCTATATCCCTGTGCACAGATCCACCCTGACCCCCCCATCTCAGACTACTTACTTGAGAATTTCCAGATGTTTGACTTCACCCCCTGGGTTGTTCAAGATCAGACAAAAACAGAAGTTTCCCTTTGTGTTTTATTTTTCAGAACAAAGATATTTAATATATTAGACACCTACACAATGGTCACTATCTTTTCAAATCTCATTTTGAACCCTACCTAATTCTCAAACATTCTAAATTATTTTTCTAAGACAAATAATTTATACTGATCTAAACGCATTTTCATTGTAGGTAAAGACATGCTAAGGAACCATCATCAAAATCCTGGCCTCTGAGTGTGGCTAGCCTTGGAGCAATAACATTATATTGGAAGGAGCTGACATGTTAGACATGCTGTCATATGAAGATTGTTGATAAGGGTCACCTGCAGTAAAAACAAACTGAGATGTGTTGGCTCCTTTAAGAGGACTTACTGGGGTAAGTCCTCATTGGGTAAAAATAGTTCTCCTTCTCTGATCCTCCTAGGCTGGATTTGAAAAGTCCAACAAAAATATTTTCTATAAAGATTTGATTTATTACTTAGGAATTGCTGTATTAGTATATATCTTAGAATTTGATTACTATCAACATTCACAGTATTTTTTTAGTATTTACTAGACTGTAATAATTTAGCAAGAATTCTTAGAGTGACTTAGATACTATTTTGAACCTCAGGAATAATCTTAATTCAGGAAGTCCATGTTCAGATATAGTTTCAAAACATACAGTTATAGTCAATCATAGTCCTCTTGTTTTTTGGGGCTTTTTTAACAGATGGTTGTAAAATCATAAGACTCATCATAAGTTTGACATTTGGACATTCCTATTGTTTTTTTAATTTTGTGGGATTTTTCAGTGAAGGAGAGGTTGGAGAAGTGAAAATAAAGACTATGTCTTAAGTAAGAAAAGAATTTTCTTCAAAAACTTTGAGTTCCTCAGATTGATATGAACTTTTTGTTTAAACTGTTTTTTCATTGTTTTCTTTTTTTCATTTAAACTGTGCAAATCTGTCTAAAAATGTTTCATGTATATGTGTGTATGTATATGTATATATGGGTGTGTGTGTGTGTGTGTGTGTGTGTGTGTGTGTGTGTATTTATAGTGAAGATAAAAATGTAGGAAATGTAGAAAAGTCTTTCAAACTGAAAGTCTTTCAAGTATGTCATTTATCACTACTTTTCTAAAATAATAAGATAATATATTTTATCTACATCTGCAACAACAGATGTAAGTATTAATGAAGATCCTCCCAGCCTCACCCCAGCCAAAGCATTTAGGCATTTACATAAGAAAAAGCATACATCAGCACAAGCAAGAAGTGTTTGGTTTCTCACTCATTTTGTTTAAATCTTTGTCATCTGTCTTTTAGCTCTTGAGTCAGTGTATAAATATAATGAGCAGATTTAAATGCTCAAGTATGCCAGAGGCAATAAGCAATAAGCATATTTAAAAGTGAAAAAAGTGCAATCAAATGACTTTGTAGAATTAGCTCCTCACCCTCCCAATTTTCACTTAATCCTTAAATAGAGACAGTCATTTGATATATCTGTTCCTGCTGAGAGAACACATACTGCTATGTATTGGCAAATACAGAAAATAAATACTGACACTGATCTTTTCTTATGTGAAGTTACAATTACTTGTAACAATTTCATTAATAAGTGCATTAAATGGCTAAATTTCCTCAAGCATTAGCTAAATGACTGCCAGCAAGCTTAGATGCATTCAGATGCAATCACACATTTAATTATATCAAAAAATCTAGGAGGTGAATACTATCACTGACCACATATCATAAAGGAAATTGAATCCTGAGTATATCAATAACTTTAACACCACTGAGTTTACTCAATTACAAACTCCTAGGTAGCCATCATTGTAATCACCAATTGGACATGTACCACACATTACTTTTGCATATTTTTACATACTTTAAATCTAGACACTTCTCCTTGGTGGTATATTTTGTACATTCATACTACTCAACAAATATTTCAACAAACATATACTAAGTGTTCATTACATGCTAAGCATAAGCTAGATACAAATGATACAGCGGCTAAAAAAAAGTTGCAAACTTTACCATCTTCTGTCTCCGTTTCCTTAAACAACTACTCTTCTCCCAAATTACAATACTTCCTCCTTTTGATAATTCAACTCAATTTTAACTCATAAAAATTTAATTATAGTCTCTTCTGTTATCAATCCCTCTTTAATCCTGAGCTAGTCAAAACAATAAATATTTGTCTAATCTATGTTTCTACTTGAGATCTTCTTGTCCTCCATCTAGCAAACTCTCCCTCAGGCCTTGGCCAGCCATCCAAGACATTCTCCATTGCCTCTGATTCACCATGTATTCTACAACAGGTTTTCTTTCCATTCAAAGTGGATGACAAGTCAATACTCAAGGCTCCCTACATTGGGAAGATGTCTTTTTCTCACAGTTTTTTGAGACTATCCTGCATCCCAGACCAATCCATTCATGATTCAAGCTCTGATTTCTTCCTTCACTATCAGATCATCAGGACACCTCCATGAGGCATGAATATGAGCACTCTTGGACATTAACCTATGAGGTGCTAGTACAACAGTGGTGGCTGACATGAAAGTTCAAAGTCACCAACACATGCAGTTTTCTTATGTCCTCTGGTACTGTTCAGGTGATATCCAGGATATACCACTTCATCTTATAATTGATTATTCAATTGTTTCTGGGTCTACATGACCTATGATTTGGCATATGTGACATTAATCAGGTCATATTGGGCAGTTCTGGCCACACTTGCTGTACCATGGGTAGGCTCTCTGTCTCTACCACGGTCCAGTAGAATGCCAGGAGGTTTTTTTGTTTTGTTCTGTTCTGTTTTGTTTTGTTTTAAAGTTGTATAATACTTTGATACATATGGTTTTTTTTTTTTTTTTTTTTTTTTTTTTAATTTTTTTTTTGAAAGAGAGGGAGAGGTAGGGTGCAGGTAGGGGCTCGAACCCACGAACTGTGAGATCATGACCTTATCCAAAGTCGGATGCCTAACCGACTGAGCCACCCAGGCGCCCCAATACTTTGATACATATAACATGGCTTTACTCCAGAACTCTGGTGGGCTTAACTATAATTTCTTCAGTGATATTCTAATATCTAAGATCATACTGGATGATATTGTTCAAAGTAACAAAACCTTTTGTACCATAGCCTGGATACACTGTAGATCCTGTCCTTGTTCTAGACTCCACTCAGAGCTGTCAGCTCTCCAATCTATGGATCAGAGCAGGATTCCTGGTGCAGAGTATTCTGTCTCTAGAACCCCAAAAGACTTACTAAGCATTGTGCAACCTTTGTCATGGCTGAAGGAACAAGATATGATAGTATATCCTTTACTTTAGATGAGACTGTGATTTATTTACCACCCTTTGGAGGACATGTATCAACAAAGGTCTCTAATACACTAGCTCTCCTCTGGCATTATTAGCTTTGTGCCACTGATAAAGAGGCCCAGTGTGATATTCTGCAGAATGTACAGCTGGTCCAGATCTCTTTATATTATGACAGAGGGCAGAAGAGTTACCACAGCCCTGAGGCAAGGCTGTAAATGTATACCACTGGCCTTTCCAAGTGACTGCAAACTGTTTATAATCCTATTTTGGGATACAGATGAAAACATGTTCACCATATCAATAACTCAATATCCTATTACACAGCATGTGAGTTTGTGTTAATCTGCTGCAGCAATGATCCATCATCTGGCACAACAGCTACATTTGGGGCTATGATTTGTTTTAAATTTCAGGACTCCACTGTCATTCATCAGTTCAGGACACTCTACTTTCATTCCTTAGGTCTTCAGGAATAACACTTATTTTTGCTACCTCTTTAAGGATGTGGTATGTTTTACGTTTAGTATATTACCTGTGTGGAGGACAGTTTTAGAAACCTCCATTTACCCTTCCATACAATGATAATTTTCACCCTATATGGGCTCAAAAGCAAATGTTGGAATTTTGCCAAGTATCAGGTATGTCAATTCGATTAAAACTTTAAGCAGCCAGGAAAACGACCACTGGGTGAGTCCTAAGATCCTCTGGACCTATTATAAACTGGACACAGAGCAGACTCTATTTATTGCCTAGCACAATTATGCCCCAACTCTAACTGGGAGGTCATAATAATACATTGAATCTCTGGGTATCAGTGCTAACTTAGGCCCTGTATTCAGTAGTTTTCAAAATATTCTGTTATGTATTTTTGTCTCAGTATGCAATTCTCTCAGTAAAATGATCATAGTTTCCTTTGGGAAAGGACTGAAGGAGTAATTTTTGTACACAATTGTTGTGGAATTGTAGGTTATTCCTCTGGAGTTCTGACTATGCCTTTAGTCATTGTGGTTTTGGTCCAAAAATTGGTTCTGTAATTAAAAATCATGCAAGGAATTGTGGTTGTCTTTAGAGCTGTCTGCCCTGATCATCCATTCTTGCCTTGTTTTCCTTCCTCCTTTCCTTTCTTCCTTCTTTCCTTCCTTTCTTCTCTCCTTTCCTCCCTCCCTTCCTTCCTTCCTTCTTTTCTTCCTTCTTCCTTCCTCCCTTCCTCCATCCCTCCCTTCCGCCCTCTCCGCCTATCTCCCTTCTCCCCAGTTTATTTCTTGATTTCTTTGGAATGTAGAGTTTGATTAGTAACCTTGTTGGCTGCTCATCTATCTTGCCCTTAGGAAGATGCTGTTCTATTAACACACTTCATTACTCTCTGCTAAAGGAGCTTCCATGGCTTCCCCGTGAACTGTGACCTGCCTGCTTATTACAATACTTAAGTTGGCCTGACTTCTGATGGTGAAATGCTACCATATAAACTTTTCCTGTTTATTTGTTTTTTGTTTGTTTGTTTGGTTGGTTGGTTGTCTTTGTCAAGTGATGACACCTAAACTTTGCTCTCAGGCAGCCCAGTTCTTTCCTGGCTTTTTTTATTTTTTAACTTTTATTTATTTATTTTTTCATAAACAATAAGCAAGCCCTAAAAAGAAGATCAGTAAACTTCTTAGTGAGATTTGTACCTCCGCATCAACAGATTCCTTTTAGATTTTGGGAATGATGTATCTTATAAGCCCTCTATGAAGCATGTTTTCATGTTTGTTTATTTGTTTTAAATGTTGTTTGTTTGCTTTATGGAATATATCTCAAGCTGCCATCTCTCTGGTACTCTCTCCAACATCCTCCTCCGCTTTTAACATGTCTAGTGATTACTTGGGCCTACCAGGAAAATCTAGAATAATCTAGTTTTAATTTTATTATTATTTTTTTAATTTACATGCAAATTAGTTAGCATATAGTGCAACAATGATTTCAGGAGTAGATTCCTTAATGCCCCTTGCCCATTTAGCCCATCCTCCCTCCCACAACCCCTCCTGTAACCCTCTGTTTGTTCTCCATATTTATGAGTCTCTTCTGTTTTGTCCCCCTCCCTGTTTTTATATTTTTATTTCCCTTCCCTTATGTTCATCTGTTTTGTCTCTTAAAGTCCTCATATAAATAATCTCTCTAATTTTAAAGTCAGCTGATTGGCAACCTTAATTCCATCGATAACCTTAATTTAGTGTTTCCATATAACATATGTATTATAGGTTCCGGAAATTGCGACATCTATGGCAACTATTTTTTCTGCCTACCATGGTTAGTATGGGTTATAACTTTTCCATGCTTCTAGTAGCCATTCTTACCAGTGTTTCTGCATCCCCTCCTAGAGTTCCTATTCGGTTGTTAAAACATATTAACTGCTCTATCTCAGAGATTCTTACAATTAATATTGGGATCTGGTTCGCAGTTTTCTCTATCCTCCCACCGTAGGAGATGAGGGCCTCTTTGTATACTACCAAGGAGACCTTCTGGCTTTCACACAGCATTCATTTTCAAATAACCACTCTCAATATTTTGCTTTCTTTTCCCAAAGTAATCAGGTTTAGCAGTTTTACTGTATTTAATGTTATTATTTCTCTTATAATTCCCAGGACGTTATACATTTCACAACTTTTGCATTCCCACGAATTGTACCACCTAAATTTGTCACAGGTGAAACTTGTACTGCTACTTTGGGCCAAGAGCTCTCTGTTCTTTACACCACAGTGATGGGACCTTGACTTCCAGTTGGGAGGTGGATAATACCGCTCCAAAATCCCATGTAAGTGTCTTCTATTTTGGTAACAATCCTTAACCATTTCTAGGTTGTATTCCCCAGGAAACATAATTTAAAATGCACATTACATATAGGAGGTTGATTATAGAGTATTCTTGGATTAATTACTCTGGAAGGGAACGGAAGAAAGAATGGGCAAATAGACACATCAAGCAATCTCAAAGGGAACCCCACAAAATACTATGAGGAGTTTTCAAGGTGAAGACTAGTACAGTAGCCTTAGGCCAGGTGGCTCTCTTCACCTGAAGCAATTCCTGAAGGGTGCTTAAAGTAGAGTCTGAGAAACAAATCCCTCATTCCTATAGGGGATTTATGAAAATCATAGCATCTACCATACTATTGTATCTTTAATATTCTCTCCCCCACCACCTCTTTTTTCTTAAAAACTTGCCTCTCCTCATTTATATTTTGTTTTTAGGAATAAAAAGCCAGAAAACACTGCCACAAACCACCTCAATGCAAGAAGCACTGTCATTATTAGCTGCTTAACCATGAGAAGGAATGAAGGATATGCACATAGAATACATAAATCAAGATCTACAAAGTCATATGCCACATTTAAGTTCCTAGTCCAGATTTTACTGAGTGTAGAAAATTGAAGTTCTGGTAAAATCACTGCTAAACACAGGGTCAAACTACTTTTCTATACTTTTCGGCTAAAGTATGCTCAGGGAATACCACATAATCAACTTAATCATTAATTATTTAAGTTAAAAATTCTGGCCATTTGTTATTTGCCTGGTCCTGAAATAAGTTCTAGGGATTCAAAAGTGTGCAAAAGAAAAAGAAATCTGTATGATAGAATTTATTTCCTATGTAAAGATAAATAGTAACAAGACAACAACTTTAAAAATTCTGATTACAGTTAATCATTTCATTTAAATAAACTGGGTGATGTGATAAAGTATAACTTGGGAAGATATTTTAAATAAGAATTACTTAATATTAGGTTACCAATAGTCATTATTATAATTTTTATTGGATTAAAAGTTGCTTGTGGTCAAGTTTTCAGTTTGGTCTTTATTCTTACACATTTCTTTTATTCCACTTTCAATCCTTCACCAAGCTCCCCCTCTTCCATTAATTCTGACAAGTTTCTAAGAAAGTGACATAGCACAAAGTTTACATTAACTCTTAGTTTTAGAATATCCTAATCTAATTCAACGGCTTAATTGGTCTTTTTTTCTTAGATCTAAATATCTAATAGAGGCACTATGTTTTTACTCTATTTCTAGAGTTCATTTTGACTTCACTTTCAATATTAATGGAATAATTGATATATTATTATTTAAGGGATTATAACAATGGTAACTACTAAGCAAAAGAAGTAAAAATTAATATTTTTATATAGAGAGTTGTTTTATTGTCTTGCAGTTTTTTTTTGTGTGTGTTTACCATTTTTGCTCTGTTTGTTGATTTTTAGTGGACACTCCTAGAGTCAATTTTATTATGCTCCATATAATTTATCCTTCCTGTCATGGTTTGGCTGTAATCCTGTCATTACTAGGTAGTAAAATAAGAGGAATCTTTCAACATAGCAAAGAGAGGTAATCTTGAAATAAATGGATGACATAAATCCCAAGGTATGGAAAGCAGTGTTGGTGGTTACTGCTTTCACTCTTAAACCTGTTCCTAAAGAAATGACAGTCTTAACAATGCCTAGAAGTCTACAAGAGAAATATAATACATAAGTGAAAGCCAAAAGCTCAGCGACATAATTTTTTAAATGCTTTGAGAATGAGTTAGTAGTTCTACCAGATGAAGTAAGGATATTTCCTGAATATTTCCATAAATTTGTATTTGAATCAATATGGGATTTGTATGTCTTAATATATGATGGACTTCATTTTTTTCAGGTAAAAATCCCCACATAAATTGATTTTTGTTAAAATATCATCTAATGAGAATTTTTACACATTTAAAAAAACAGTAGCTAATTAAGTCACGATTTTAACACTTTACAGTTGGCCCATTATCACTTTCACACTTAGTCTTCTACTTACTGTAAATGTTAATTTTTTTTCTTTAAAGCTGATTTATTTATTTTTGAGAAAGAGAGATAGCACGCAAGTGGGGAAGGGGCAGAGATAGAGAAGGAGACAGAGGGAGAGGGGGAGGGGGAGGGAAAGAACTCCAAGCAGGCTCTGCACTAGTAGAGGGGCTACTAATGATGTGGGGCTCAAACTCATCAACCGCAAGATCATGACATGGACTGAAGTTGGACGCTTAACCGACAGAGCCACCGAGGTGCCCGTAAATGTTAATGCTTAAAGGAAAATAGGCTTCTTAAAATATTTTCTTACGAAACATGTTGTTACAGGCTTATTGGTAATTTTTAGGTAATTCTTCCTCTGATTATTTTATCTTAGAAATAAAGTATATACATAATGTAGGAACTACTGGGGATTTACTATAAAACTAAATTATTCCAATCGTTGTATTAATTAACCATAAAATGATGATCATTTGTTTAGAAAATATACATCTTGGGGTGTCTGGGTGACTCAGTCAATTAAGCATCCACTCTTGATCTCAGTTCAGAGCTTGATCTCAGGGTCTAGAGTTCAAGATCTGCAGTGGGCTCAGCATATTGTATACATACACGCACAACACATACACACATACACATACACATATATACATATATACACACACAACACATATACATGTATACACATATATACATATGTACACACAAATATACATACATACACATATATGTGTGTATATGAGTGCATATAAACATTTGTTTAAAAAAGTATAAACTACATATTTAGATATATGGACATATATGCATTTTTAAATAAATAATTTCGATGTATGTAAATTCCTCCTCCAAAATTCTAGAAAATATTTTTGAACCCAGATAAAAGTTAGAATTACAAAACAATATTAAATATTTCTATTAAGGCAATTAGTAAAAAACTGTACAGATTAGAATAATATTTAGTGACAGATGGGAGCTCTGAGGAGTTGTACAAAGTGAAAAAGTGTTTTACAGGAAGGAGGGCAGTGCAAGAAAGTTATTAGCAAAAGAAAAGGATTGTTCCAGACAAGGTGGCTAGTGCTTAGGAGAAAGAGCAGAGCAGGGGTTCTTATCATTCAGATGATCTCATCTTCCTTTGGAGGGATGGAGAGGACCCATGTGACAGACAGAGTCCTTGGCATCATCAGAAAGTTCCTTACTGACCAGGTTAAGACTACTTTTCTGGGGAAGGTTGAAGTTGAAATTAGACTAGGTATTAAACCTTGGTTTTGGGAACTGGGCCTAAGTGATGCCAGTTTGGGCCTGTGGTTTTCTTTTAAAAGTGATCTAATAAAGGGTAACTAATGTGTAAATATAATTCTATTTTTTATTTGACCAATGTAAATGTTCGTAAAATTGTGCCCTTAGATACAATTTTATTTTAAAGCTGCACCCCCCCCCCAAATTTTGCCTTAATCAACCCAAGTAAAAGGGCATTTTAATAAATTTTGTTAGAAATCTCCACTAAGTGTTTTGAGTTATGTTCAAATTAAGCCACTTGTTAATTCGGCTACATTTTGCAAGATATGCAATTTTTTTTTTTTTTTTTTTTTTTTTTTTGGTAAATGTGTTAGTCCACTAGGGCTACTGTAATAAAACACCAGACACAGGATGGTTTCAACAATAGACACTTATCTCTCACATTTCTGGAGATTAATTGGTCCAAGATCAAAGTGCCAGAATATTTGGTTCTTGGTGAGAGACCTATTCCTGACTTGCAGATGTCCACCTTCTCGCAGTCCTCACATGAGGAGGAGAGAGAGCTGTTTGCTCTTCCTCTTTTTGTAAAGAAATTCATGTATCATGGAGGCTCCACCTTCGTGACCTCATCTAAGCCTAATTACATTTGTAAGGCCCCATCTCCACAAACCCTCACACAAGGGATTAGGGTTTCAACATATGAATATGTTGGGGAGACATATATTCAGTCCATAACAATGGGTATCTACTAAAACTTAAGATTTTGTGTTTGTTATGTACAATGATATATTTTCTAAAAGTGTATTTATTTACAGGGCATACGATTGGGGGAGGGACCATAACAGTGGGTATCTACTAAAACTTAAGATTTTGTGTTTGTTATGTACAATGATATATTTTCTAAAAGTGTATTTATTTACAGGGCATACGAGTGGGAGAGAGAGAGAAAGAGAGGGAGAAAGAGAGAATCCCAAGCAGGCTAGGCACTGTCAGCACAGAGTCCAACTCAGAGCCCAAACCCACAAACTGTGAGATAATGACGTGACCTGAAATCAAGATTGGATGCTCAGCCAAACAACTGAGCCACCCAGGTGCCCCTACAGTGATATATATTTATAGTTAGAAGGAACTAATATGAAAATATCTATTAAAACACTAATGTTAATACCTTAAACACTCATAGCAAGGGGAGATCATTCCATACCAAGGTAGTCCATTCAACTTTGTGAACAGAGAAAACAATGGACCAAAACACTCAGACTATTTTATACGAATTGTAACCTCTATGCAGGTTAGGTAAGCTTCTATGAGCTTCAGTTTCTGCATTCCTAAAACAGATATTAATGCAACAACCTCTTCTTTTCCTACAACCATTGGGATGAATATAAAAAATAAAAAAGTTAAATCATTTAAAATAATAAAATGCGAAACAGAATGGGCAGGAAGATGGCGGCTTATGAGGATGCTGGGCTCACCATGCATCCTGCTGATCACGTAGATTCCACCTACACCTGCCTAACTAACCCAGAAAACCACCAGAAGACTAGCAGAACGGAGGTTCCTGAGCCAAGCGCAGACGAGACGCCCACGGAAGAGGGAAGGGTGGCGAGGCGTGCACGCTCCACGGACTGGCAGGAGGGAGCCGGGGTGGAGGGGCGGCCCGCCGGCCAAGCAGAGGCCCCGAGTCTGGCTGGCAAAAGCCGAGGGCCAGACGGAGTGTGTTCGCACAGCAAGCGGGACTTGACATCTGGAGGTTATAAGCTAACAGCTCTGCTCGGAGAACAGGAGGGCTGGAGGACAACGGGAGGGAGAGTTGTTGAGCCCCAGATGACAGAGCTCAGCTTGGCGGGGAACAAAGGCGCTCGCCAGCGCCATCTCCCTCACCCATCCCCCAGCCGAAATCCCAAAGGAAACCAGTTCTTGCCAGGGAACTTGCTGGCTCCAAGCAAACACCCAACGCTGTGCTTCTCCTGAGCCACCCCTCCGGCAGCGGGTCTGACTCCCTCCCGCTGCCACAGGGCCCCTCCTGAAGTGGATCACCTAAGGAGAAGCGAGCTAAGCCTGCCCCTCCTGCCCCCGTGCACCTTGCGTACCCACCCCAGCTAATACGCCAGATCCCCAGCACCACAAGCCTGGCAGTGTGCAAGTAGCCCACACGGGCCACGCCACCCCACAGTGAATCCCGCCCCTAGGAAAGTGGAAGAGAAGGCACACACCAGTCTGACTGTGGCCCCAGCGGTGGGCTGGGGGCAGACATCAGGTCTGACTGTGGCCCCGCCCACCAACTCCAGTTATACACCACAGCACAGGGGAAGTGCCCTGCAGGTCCTCACCACTCCAGGGACTATCCAAAATGACCAAACGGAAGAATTCCCCTCAGAAGAATCTCCAGGAAATAACAACAGCTAATGAACTGATTAAAAAGGATTTAAATAATATAACAGAAAGTGAATTTAGAATAACAGTCATAAAATTAATCGCTGGGCTTGAAAACAGTATAGAGGACAGCAGAGAATCTCTTGCTACAGAGATCAAGGGACTAAGGAATAGTCAGGAGGGGCTGAAAAACGCTTTAAACGAAATGCAAAACAAAATGGAAACAACGACAGCTCGGATTAAACAGGCAGAGGACAGAATAGGTGAACTAGAAGATAAAGTTATGGAAAAAAAGAGGAAGCTGAGAAAAAGAGAGATAAAAAAATCCAGGAGTATGAGGGGAAAATTAGAGAGTAAGTGACACACTAAAAAGAAATAATATATGCATAATTGGTATCCCAGAGGAGGAAGAGATAGGGAAAGGTGCTGAAGGTGTACTTGAAGAAATAATAGCTGAGAACTTCCTTGAACTGGGGAAGGAAAAAGGCATTGAAATCCAAGAGGCACAGAAAACTCCCTTTCAGACGTAACTTGAATCGATCTTCTACACGACATATCATACTCAAACTGGCAAAATACAAGGATAAAGAGAAAATTCTGAAAGCAGCAAGGGATAAACGTGCCCTAACTTATAAAGGGAGACCTATAAGACTCCTCTCTTTTGAAACTTGGCAGGCCAGAAAGGATTGGCACGAGATCTTCAATGTATTGAACAGAAAAAATATGCAGCCGAGAATCTTTTATCCAGCAAGTCTGTCATTTAGAATAGAAGGAGAGATAAAGGTCTTCCCAAACAAACAAAAACTGAAGGAATGTGTCACCACTAAACCAGCCCTACAAGAGATCCTAAGGGGGATCCTGTGAGACAAAGTACCAGAGACATCACTACAAGCATAAATCATACAGACATCACAATGACTCTATACCCATATCTTTCTATAATAACACTGAATGTAAATGGATTAAATGCGCCAACTAAAAGACATAGGGTATCAGAATGGATAAAAAAACAAGACCCATCTATTTGCTGTCTACAAGAGACTCATTTTAGATCTGAGGACACCTGTAGATTGAGAGTGAGGGGATGGAGAACTATTTATCATGCTACTGGAAGCCAAAAGAAAGCTGGAGTAGCCATACTTATATCAGACAAACTAGACTTTAAATTAAAGGCTGTAACAAGAGATGAAGAAGGGCATTATATAATAATTGCAGGGTCTATCCATCAGGAAGAACTAACAATTATAAATGTCTATGCACCGAATACTGGAGTCCCCAAATATATAAAACAATTACTCACAAACATAAGCAACCTTATTGATAAGAATGTGGTCATTGCAGGGGACTTTAACACTCCACTTACAGAAATGGATAGATCATCTAGACACACCGTCAATAAAGAAACAAGGGCCCTGAATGATACCTTGGATCAGATGGACTTGACAGATATATTTAGAACTCTGCATCCCAAAGCAACAGAATATACTTTCTTCTCGAGTGCACATGGAACATTCTCCAAGATAGATCACATACTGGGTCACAAAACAGCCCTTCATAAGTTTACAAGAATTGAAATTATACCATGCATACTTTCAGACCACAATGCTATGAAGCTTGAAATCAACCACAGGAAAAAGTCTGGAAAACCTCCAAAAGCATGGAGGTTAAAGAACACCCTACTAACGAATGAGTGGGTCAACCAGGCAGTTAGAGAAGAAATTAAAAAATATATGGAAACAAACGAAAATGAAAATACAACAATCCAAACGCTTTGGGACGCAGCGAAGGCAGTCCTGAGAGGAAAATACATTGCAATCCAGGCCTATCTCAAGAAACAAGAAAAATCCCAAATACAAAATCTAACAGCACACCTAAAGGAAATAGAAGCAGAACAGCAAAGGCAGCCTAAGCCCAGCAGAAGAAGAGAAATAATAAAGATCAGAGCAGAAATAAACAATATAGAATCTAAAAAAACGGTAGAGCAGATCAACGAAACCAAGAGTTGGTTTTTTGAAAAAATAAACAAAATTGACAAACCTCTAGCCAGGCTTCTCAAAAAGAAAAGGGAGATGACCCAAATAGATAAAATCATGAATGAAAATGGAATGATTACAACCAATCCCTCAGAGATACAAACAATTATCAGGGAATACTATGAAAAATTATATGCCAACAAACTGGACAACCTGGAAGAAATGGACAAATTCCTAAACACCCACACTCTTCCAAAACTCAATCAGGAGGAAATAGAAAGCTTGAACAGACCCATAACCAGCGAAGAAATTGAATCAGTCATCAAAAATCTCCCAACAAATAAGAGTCCAGGACCAGATGGCTTCCCAGGGGAGTTCTACCAGACGTTTAAAGCAGAGATAATACCTATCCTTCTCAAGCTATTCCAAGAAATAGAAAGCAAAGGAAAACTTCCAGACTCATTCTATGAAGCCAGTATTACTTTGATTCCTAAACCAGACAGAGACCCAGTAAAAAAAGAGAACTACAGGCCAATATCCCTGATGAATATGGATGCAGAAATTCTCAATAAGATACTAGCAAATCAAATTCAACAGCATATAAAAAGAATTATTCACCATGATCAAGTGGGATTCATTCCTGGGATGCAGGGCTGGTTCAACATTCGCAAATCAATCAACGTGATACATCACATTAATAAAAGAAAAGATAAGAACCATATGATTCTGCCAATCGATTCAGAAAAGGCCTTTGACAAAATCCAGCACTGTTTCTTAATAAAAACCCTTGAGAAAGTCTGGATAGAAGGAACATACTTAAAGATCATAAAAGCCATTTATGAAAAGCCCACAGCTAACATCATCCTCAATGGGGAAAAACTGAAAGCTTTTCCCTGAGATCAGGAACACGACAGGGATGCCCACTCTCACTGCTGTTGTTTAACATAGTGTTGGAAGATCTAGTATCAGCAATCAGACAACAAAAGGAAATCAAAGGCATCAAAATTGGCAAAGATGAAGTCAAGCTTTCGCTTTTTGCAGATGACATGATATTATACATGGAAAATCCGATAGACTCCACCAAAAGTCTGCTAGAACTGATACATGAATTCAGCAAAGTTGCAGGATACAAAGTCAATGTACAGAAATCAGTTGCATTCTTATACAGTAACAATGAAGCAATAGAAAGACAAATAAAGAAACTGATCCCATTCACAATTGCACCAAGAAGCATAAAATACCTAGGAATAAATCTAACCAAAGATGTAAAAGATCTGTATGCTGAAAACTATAGAAAGCTTATGAAGGTAATTGAAGAAGATATAAAGAAATGGAAAAATATTCCGTGCTCATGGATTGGAAGAATAAATATTGTCAAAATGTCAATACTACCCAAAGCTATCTACACATTCAATGCAATCCCAATCAAAATTGCACCAGCATTCTTCTCGAAGCTAGAACAAGCAACTCTAAAATTCATATGGAACCACAAAAGGCCCCGAATAGCCAAAGTAATTTTGAAGAAGACGACCAATGCAGGAGGCATCACAATCCCAGACTTTAGCCTCTACTACAAAGCTGTAATCACCAAGACAGCATGGTATTGGCACAAAAACAGACACACAGACCAATGGAGTAGAATAGAAACCCCAGAACTAGACCCACAAACGTATGGCCAACTCATCTTTGACAAAGCAGGAAAGAACATCCAATGGAAAAAAGACAGTCTCTTTAACAAATGGTGCTGGGAGAACTGGACAGCAACATGCAGAAGGTTGAAACTAGACCACTTTCTCACACCATTCACAAAAATAAACTCAAAATGGATAAAGGACCTGAATGTGAGACAGGAAACCATCAAAACCCTAGAAGAGAAAGCAGGAAAAGACCTCTCTGACCTCAGCCGTAGCAATCTCTTACTCGACACATCCCCAAAGGCAAGGGAATTAAAAGCAAAAATGAATTACTGGGACCTTATGAAGATAAAAAGCTTCTGCACAGCAAAGGAAACAACCAATAAAACTAAAAGGCAACCAACGGAATGGGAAAAGATATTTGCAAATGACATATCGGACAAAGGGCTAGTATCCAAAATCTATAAAGAGCTCACCAAACTCCACACCCGAAAAACAAATAACCCAGTGAAGAAATGGGCAGAAAACATGAATAGACACTTCTCTAAAGAAGACATCCGGATGGCCAACAGGCACATGAAAAGATGCTCAACGTCGCTCCTCATCAGGGAAATACAAATCAAAACCACACTCAGATATCACCTCACGCCAGTCAGAGTGGCCAAAATGAACAAATCAGGAGACTATAGATGCTGGAGAGGATGTGGAGAAACAGGAACCCTCTTGCACTGTTGGTGGGAATGCAAATTGGTGCAGCCACCCTGGAAAACAGTGTGGAGGTTCCTCAGAAAATTAAAAATAAACCTACCCTATGACCCAGCAATAGCACTGCTAGGAATTTACCCAAGGGATATGGGAGTACTGATGCATAGGGGCACTTGTACCCCAATGTTTATAGCAGCACTCTCAATAATAGCCAAATTGTGGAAAGAGCCTAAATGTCCATCAACTGGTGAATGGATAAAGAAATTGTGGTTTATATACACAATGGAGTACTACGTGGCAATGAGAAAGAACGAAATATGGCCCTTTGTAGCAACGTGGATGGAACTGGAGAGTGTGATGCTAAGTGAAATAAGCCATACAGAGAAAGACAGATACCATATGGTTTCACTCTTATGTGGATCCTGAGAAACTTAACAGAAACCCATGGGGGAGGGGAAGGAAAAAAAAAAAAAAAAGAGGTTAGAGTGGGAGAGAGCCAAAGCATAAGAGACTGTTAAAAACTGAGAACAAACTGAGGGTTGATGGGGGGTGGGAGGGAGGGGAGGGAGGGGGATGGGTATTGAGGAGGGCACCTTTTGGGATGAGCACTGGGTGTTGTATGGAAACCAATTTGACAATAAATTTCATATATTGAAAAAAAATAAAAAATAAATAAATAAACATTTAAAAAGACTAAACTGTAAATAAAATAAAATAAAATAATAAAATGCCATAAAGACATGATTTTAGATTATTATTACTTAATTTGAAACTAATGGATGAGAATATCAAGATCTGTGTGTGTGTGCATGAAAAAATGCTCAACATCACTCATCACCAGGGAAATACAAATAAAAACCACAATAAGATACCACCTGTCAGAATGGCTAACATTAACAACTCAGGCAACAACAGATGTTGGCAAGGATGCAGAGAAAGAGGATCTCTTTTGCATTGTTGGTGGGAATGCAAGCTGGTGCAGCCACTCTGGAAAACAGTATGGAGGTGCCTCAAAAAACTAAAAATAGAACTACCTTACGATCCAGCAATTGTACTACTAGGTATTTATCCAAGGGGTACAGGTATGCTGTTTCGAAGGGGGCACATGCACCCCAAAATGTTTATAGCAGCACTATCAACAATAGCCAAAGTATGGAAAGAGCCCAAATGTCCATCGATGGATGAATGGGTAAAGAAGGTGCAGTATGTATACAAACACACACACACACACACACACACACCCACACACACACACACAATGGAGTATTACTCAGCAATCAAAAAGAATGAAATCTTGTCATTTGCAACTACGTGGATGGAACTAAAGGGTATTATGCTAAGAGAAATTAGTGAGAGAAAGACAAATATCATATGACTTCACTCATATGAGGACTTTAAGACACAGACAGATGAACATAAGGGGAAGGAAGCAAAATAATATAAAAACAGGGAGTGGGACAAAACAGAAGAGACTCATAAATATGGAGAACAAACAGGGTTGCTGGACGGGTTGTGTGAGGGGTATGGGCTAAATGGGTAAGGGGCCCTAAGGAATCTACTCCTGAAATCATTGCTTCACTATATGCTAATTTGGATGTAAATTAAAAAAATAAAAGAAAACATTTTAAAAAAAGATCCATGTGTGTGTATTTATCCAGCTCTTTACTATATATTTATACATCATATGTTATTATTTATTATTGTAAGACAGTACTTACCATGTATACCTGTATTATGGTTAAGTATGAATTTCATCTGGAATAAAGATTCACTTCAAGGCCAAGTTGCATCTTCAAATTTGTAGGCAAGAGTCAGTGTTTCTTTAAATCAGAGAACTTTATCTGTCGAACAAATTACAAATAAAATCACTTGTGAATTTTAGGGTAATATAAAAGCATGATAATGAAAATATTTTTTAATTAAAAAAATTTTTTTAACATTCATTTATTTTTGGAACAGAGAGAGACAGAGCATCAATGGGGGAGGGTCAGAGAGAGGGAGACACAAAATCTGAAACAGGCTCCAGGCTCTGAGCTGTCAGCACAGAGTCCGACAGTGGGGCTTGAACTCACGGGCGGTGAGATCATGACCTGAGCCGAAGTCGGCCGCTTAACTGACTGAGCCACCCAGGCGCCCCATGAAAATGTTTTTAAAAGTGTTTCCTATATGTATGGTTTTCCATAGTACACATGCAAAACCCCATTATATAGTTGAAAAAATTCCACTGAAAAAGACCTAAGAGGAAGATGACTGAACCGTGACAAAGCCTTATTTATGGCACGGTTATGTCATATGAAACTTCTGAATGTGATAGAATTTCCTTCAAAACAGAAGAGCAGCTACCCACCCCTCAGTATAAACCGTTTTTTTTTAAACTCCCATTCCTTCCTCTCAAAGCATCAGAGTTCAACTCAGTGCTCTATTTCAAGAAGGATTGCTACATCTAATAAAATGGTTATATATGGGGCCTCGTTTTGCATCTTTTCACTCATTTAGCAGTTGGGGTTGGTGACATAGGAAGGTGGGTAGGCAAACTGACAGGTAGATATGCTCTCAGAGGCAATTTGTAGAAAGGAAGAAAGGTCACATCACATTTTTTATTGTTTTGGTTTCTAAAAAAGAATGCTGGTTTCCCGGGCGTCTGCACCCCAGCATTCAACTGAAACTGAGGCAATTATTTTAGGCAAAAGCATTGCCATTGGAAGCATTCAGTTTTTCAAAGCAAAACAGGTATCTTGCACTATACCCTCAAGGCTTTGACTTCAGCTGTGTCAGCTGAGAGGATTCTGATTCCGAATATAAAAATCTGATTCCTAACGAGTTTGACACAGGCTGCTTCAGAGGAGTGAAGGAGCCTCCAAGTCTCATTCAGAGCTGCAGCCTGGCAGCAAGTTCATTTTTGTCTTCTAAGTTGTTTTTCTTTCACCCTTTTGCTGAACAGAAACCAGAAAATGACTCTGAGAGGAGCTGTGCACTGCAACAGATGTATTACACATAAATATACAGAAACATACAGAGAGCTCTGGGGAATAGAAGCTAGTGTTATCCACAAAATCTGTCAATTACATAAAATTCAATGCATAAAACAAAAGTAAATATTATACTGATCTTGCCAATCATTACAAATAAAAGAGCTTTACCCAAGTACTGACTATAAAACTTTTTGAGACTAGGAGAAAAAAAAATCTCCAAGAGTGAACTATTCCTGTATGACGCCAAAAGAAACAGCAGAGAAATTTTTGAGTTGGTAACTTTTCCTTTCTCATGCCCACACAGAGATATCTGATTTTTTTTTCTCTTTATATGGAGTTGACTAATTGTTTCAATATCTCAGTGCAAAGAGTGTGGTTACCTTCAAATGATCCTGGTTCTGTATATCTTTCATTTTCCATAACTTCAGTTCAATTCCCTCTGTGACATCAACATCCTTGGATCACAATAATAGATATGTCTAATTATTCATATGTTACTTGTGCTTTACATTGAATGTCTCCCTCTCAAAGTTCGTGTGTTGAAACTTTAATCCCCAATGTGACGGTGCTTTGAAGTGCGGCCTTTGTGAGGTGTTTAGGTCATAACCCTCAGAAATGGGATCAATTCCCTCATAAAAGAGATCCCAGAGAGCTCCCTCATCCCTTGTGCCATGGGAGGTCACAGGGAGATTGTTGCCAGTGAGGAAGTGGGCTCTTCACCAGACACTGAAGTTCCCTGCACCATGATCTGAGACTTCCCAGCCTCCAGAAGTGTGAGAAATGAATATTTGTTGTTCACAAGCCCCCCTGTTTGTGGTACTTTTGCTACAGCAGCCCGAATGCACTAAGACATTGTGAATACCAGTCAATATTTTATTTTCCCCAAGAATGTTGACTTTATGCCTAATGCAATGTTATCTAATGAGGACTCTGCCTCAGTCAAAGAAATTTTGCATTTCCACGTGTAGAAAAGGGAAGAGACCTTTCATGAGGTTAAGAAAATCTTTTTAAAGGAACATAACTTATCTACTCTGACTATACTTAAAGTTCATCCCATTTCAATATTTGGCCTTTTAGTGGATCACTGTTTAAACCCAAGTTGCAGGGGCGCCTGGGTGGCGCAGTCGGTTAAGCGTCCAACTTCAGCCAGATCACGATCTCGCGGTCTGTGAGTTGAGCCCCGCGTCAGGCTCTGGGCTGATGGCTCGGAGCCTGGAGCCTGTTTCCGATTCTGTGTCTCCCTCGCTCTCTGCCCCTCCCCCGTTCATGCTCTGTCTCTCTCTCTGTCCCAAAAAAAAAAAAAAAGTTGAAAAAAAAAAAAAAGAAAAAAAAAATAAACCCAAGTTGCAATAAAAATAAATTTTATTGTCTAAATATTTAAAATGATTTTAACCTACAAAAATAGTTTCAGTACACTGATTAAGCTTAAATTCTTTATTTAAGCTTATAAAATAAAATAGATGAATATATATGAATATAAATAAATATATAATTATATATAAATATATATATATATATATAACTAAAATTGGGACTTATATATAAGTGTTGTATTTATAAATGTGTGATCAATTAAAATACTAATTAATTCAAACATAGTGAAGACAGGGATTTTGTCATATTCTCTGTGCCTATCATCATGCAAAGCAACATAGGACTTATTTAAATTAATGATGGTGAGGCGCCTGGGTGGCTCAGTCGATTACACATCTGACTCTTGATATCAGTTCAGGTCACGGTCTCACAGTTTGTGGGTTCAAGCCCCACATTGAGCTCTGCACTGTCAGTGCAGAGCCTGCTTGGGATTCTCTGTCTCTCCCTCTCTCTCTCTGCCCCTCCCCTGATCTCTCTCTCTCTCAAAATTAATAACCTTAAAAAAATTAAAAATACATATTAATTAATGATGGATTAAAATAAAGAAAAAATATCCACCAACCTTCTTTTTCTTTGACATGTGGGAAAAGTATTGCTAGGACAAGGAAAAAAAAATTAACGTAATTAATAGGCTTTTATTAATCTTTATAACAGTCCAATTTTGATGAAATTCCAACATTGTAAAACTCAATATTAAGAAAAACACCACTAGTAAAGACACAATTTCTTAAAAATGATAATTTTTTCATGTAAAACTAAGCTGGATAGGAATAGCACACTAGTCTTTCTGAATTGACCAGACTTTTCGTGTAGGAAGTTGAAAATATACGTCATCAGTAAAATGCCTGGAGGTCTCCATGCAATGCAAGGAGAATACGCATATAACGGGGTCCCAGAATGAAAATATAGAGCTTTGTTCAATCAGCATGAATTACAACTCTGACTTGCATTTTGATCAAAATAAGCAAGAAGAATGATGCAGGTGAGAAAGAAGGGGTAAAATTAATAATTTTCATTGAAGCAGTATAACAATGATATGAAACTTGGTAATTACTCAATTCTGAGACCAGCACATTATTTATATTTTATAAGTATAAGATGCAAATTTTTGAAAAAGTATGCATTGTACACACTTGAATTTCTTATACAGTCATAGATTTTGCTCGTCTGTATTTTCTTATTTCTATTTCATACTTCTTTGTATTTTACTTTTTGGGTCTTATTCCTATTTTATTAATACAGGAATATATTTTGCATTATGATTTATTGACCATTATACTGTATATTTTGTGATGCATAATTTCCTCACAGCAAGCAAACTCCTCCCTGAGTAGGTTTTGGCAACCTCCACCCCATCCCAGCTCCCATAAAACAAAATCAAAACAAAACCTAAGGACACAATAGGATTTAACAGAAATTAGGGGACAATGTTATCCACTCAAGCACTGTGGAGAATAAAGACATTGTGGGAAAAACTATAAGGCACCACATGCATTTACTCAGGAATCAGTAGCTGATAATTAAAACCTGATTCTTTGCTATTGGCTTTCAAAGGTCTGAATGATTGATTCCTTTATGTGACAATAATGCTAATACCACAGAAGAAACACCATGATCAAGGGGCTTTCTCTTTTACCTTCCTCTGCTGCCAGTAATAAAGAGGGGTATTACAGATGAAAGCCATAGCAGCCATGTAGATTTAATAAAATGTCACTGTCATAAATGGCAATGTCACCTAAAGAAAGATGTTTCTTAAGGGAATATCTGACAGAAATGTGGATGACTATCATCTTTAAATCTCTAATGGGTTTTTTAAAATTAGTCCTTGTTTACTGCAAGGGTAATATGATGGTTAATTTTATGTGTCAACTTGACTGGGCAGCAGGATGACAAGATATTAAGTCAACTATTCTGAGTGTTTCTGTGAGGATGTTTTTGGATGAGATTAACATTTGAAAAAAAAACTTTTTTAATGTTTATTTATTTTTGAGAGAGAGACAGAGGGTGAATCGGGGAAGGGAAGAGAGAGAGGGAGACACAGAATCTGAAGCAGGCTCCAGGCTCTGTGCTGTTAGCACAGAGCCGGATGTGGGGCTCAAACTCACAGACCATGAGATCATGACCTGAGCCAAAGTCAGGTGCTCAACTGACTGAGCCACCCAGGTGCCCTGGATGAGATTAATATTTAAATGGATTGACTGAGTAAAGCAGATAGCTCTCCCAACGTGGGTGGCCTTACCCAATCAGCTGAAGGCCTCAATAGAAGAAAAAGGCCAACGTTCCCTAGAGTGACGGAGTTCTTCCTGCCTGACTGCCTTCAGACTGAAACACCTGCTCTTCCGGGATATTGAGTCTGCCAGTCTTTGGAACAGAACCATACCATTAGCTCTCCTGGTTCTTGGACTTTGGATTTGGATTAGAACGACACCATCATCTCCCCTCGGTCTCCAGCTTGCTGACTTCCCTGAAGACACAGAGCCTTATCAACCCACGTATTTGTACTAGGCAATTTCTTAAAATAAATTTCCTTTCATATATTTGTGTAGTGTGTGTGTGTGTGTGTGTGTGTGTGTGTGCGTGCGTGCATACATCCTATTTGTTTCTCTGGAGAAACCTCATACAGCTAATATGAAATACTTTCTATATTTTAATTTTAGCCTCAAAAGTCTACCTCTAGAAAAAGAAATTGCTGAACGTAGCATACTAATTAACCACTATGTTAAGTAGATAAAAGCTAAAGTGTAATTGATATTTATCAGAATTAATGATACATTTACCTAACTGGCACTTCAATTATCTCTCTTTTTTTTTTTTTTTGCTCAGCAGCTCCTTAATCATTACCATATTTTTGTTTACCAAGAGGCTGTCAGAGCATTAGTAGTGTGGATATTTCAAAATATAACTACTTTGGGAAAAGACATTTTCTTAAGTAAAACATCCATTAGCCCCTGAGCTGCCTGAGCTCCTTCCTCAAGTCCAAAAATGAAAAGACCAGAGCTTTCCACTGAGAGCACTCCTCAGGGAGTATCTGCAACAGCCCATTGAGGTAAATAAATAAATGGATAGAAGTTATGTTTCTTTTTTATTTAATCTATAAGTTAAAAACAAAACAGAAAAAAACCCTTACTGATATTTAGTAGACAGGTTGCTCCTGTGTCTTTCACTGGGTCCATATCTCACATATCACACGTCATGTGGGTGATGTGAAGTATCAAGAAGGAGGGGTAGAAGTTTTAGAGGAGGGAGGGCTTGACAGTAGCACCTCTGTGTTTCAGTCCCTTCGTTTGTAATTTATTGAGGGTTACCCATGCCTGGTTTAGTGGGTTCAGACAATAGGCTGTTGAATTTTAACTAAACTAACTCTCACAAACTAGAAAAATGACTACGAAAAGATTCCTTCAGAGAAACCATAGACTGAATATTTTGGAAAATACGAACATAAGTGAACAACAACAAAAAAAGTGATCTGATGCCAGGCACAACTCCAATACAAGTTCTTTCGGCACACAATAAGTCTAAAAAAGTAATAATGTATTGTATTTAGATATGATAAGTCCGTCACAATGTTAGAAGCTGCTGTAGAAACTAGTTTAAATATGGATTTATAACCACTGTTGTTAACAACGAATAAGACACTTAACAGTGTGCCTTGAAATACCAGTAAGTGATATTTAAAACTTACATATCTGTAAGTCATTTTAAAAATAATTCATATTTATTGAATCCTTTTTAAAATTCTATTTTTTGTGGTATCATCAAATGTGGATTATAATGAACTAATAAATCCACATATGTAAATATATGCTAATTTTTGCCTTTTTTTAGTAGACTTTTTATTTTGAAATAGAGATATTTTGTAGATTCACATGCAGTTGTAAGAAACAATACAAAGAGATCCCATAGATCTTAACCAACTTCTCCCCAATGATAAGATCTTGCAAATCTATAGTACAATATCACAACTTGGATATTGACATTGACACAGTCAAGATATAGAACATATCCATCACCACTGGGATCCCTCATGTTATCCCTTTTATTGCCAACCTCTTCTCTTCTCCATGAAGCCCCTCCTTAAACCCTGGAATCCACTCCCTTTTTTTTTTATCTCTATGGTTTTGTCATTTCAAGAATGTTTATGTGTATTCATGTGTTAGAGATTGGCTTTGTTTACTCACATTATTCTCTGAAGATTCATCTGGGAAACTGGGTATGTCAATAGTTTGTTCATTTCTCTGTCTTTTATCCCATAGTATGGATATGCTATGGTTATTTAACCAATATATGCTAATTTTAAGTGAATGGACCCACAGAATTATAGTTAATTGAAAAGAGTGCTAACTTAGAAGTCAGTATAAAAGACTCTTTCATGGGTGACTATTAATTCTTTAAATCTTAGCTCAAATGTCAAAGCACATAAACTCAAAGGGTTTCTCTTGATCTATATTAAGGAATATTCTAATCACGTCAATCTCTCTCAACTTATTTTTGTGTGTTATCTTACAGGTTTTATAAACTGAGGAAATCCTAAGAGACTATATACACATTTCTGTACCTTGGTTTACTCATCAGTTAAAAAAATGTTATTCTGGAATATGTCTAAGGTAACTCTGGTTTAGAATTTAAAGTAATAAAATCTGATAGTTATTTTCAAGCATAGAGTTCCTTTAGTCACTTTCTACTCACTTTTTTCCAGACTTTTAGCACATCCCTTTAGCAGGGTGAACTTCCAGATGTCACATATCTATATAATATAAAAATGTACGTCTTGCACTTCCTGAATCTTTTACACATGCATGTACATTTATCTCCCTTTAAAATTTTTAGGTCCTTCATACAAGAAAAGTGGTAATAAAATACAACTTTGTGAAATAAAAAACTTCTAATAGTGAAATGAACATTAGATGAGCTCCTTCCTTATTTCCATCATTTGCATAATAAAGAATCACATCTGGTTTTCCATCCTCATTGTTTTCTTTCTCTTTTTTCTTTTCTTTTTTTTTTCTTTCTTTTGTTTTTGAGAAAGAGAGAGAGCTAGCTTAAGCAGGACCCATGTCCAGCTAGGAACCCAACATGCAGCTCAATTTCAAGACAGTGAGATCATGACCTGAGCCAAAATCAAGAGTCCAATGCTCAATTGACTGAGCCATCCTGAGGCACCCCATCCTCATTGTTTTTGGTGCAATAGCTGTCATCCCAAATGAATGAATCAGTCTTAACAACACCCTGGCTTTTCACAAAGAGTGTTCAATCTAACGAGTGGGAATTAGAGAAGAAAACCAAATGATTTTACTAAACTCATCAAATCCTATTATATTTCAAATTAACCTACAGGCTACAAAAAAAGGTCAATTTGGATCTACCAATTTCATTAATCTACCATAAATATTATAATGTATATGTATCATAGACATTATGACTCAACAAAATGATGGAAAAAAAACTCAAGTAATTGTACTCCTTGAATCCTGTAACAACAGATTTAAAATAAATATTAGGATATAAGGCTCATGTATCGATGTCATTAAGATATGTTTAAAGACTGTTTTTTTTTTTTTTTCATCTTCTTATCTCAAGATAAAGTGGTTCCTTTCCTTAGACTTTACTATTCTGGATAATCATTACTGCTGTTGGCAGAGTAATAATAAACTACTTGATTTATTCTTATATTTATACCAATATCACATGTTTTAAAGCACACATTTTGTGTGGGCATATATTAATATGTTTGCCTATTAATCGAAAGGATAAATAAAATTGAATTGCAAACTAATCACAGTTCTGCTTTTTGTTATAAAAACAAAGAACTGAGTCTCCATCAGCTTCCTTGAATCTAAAAATATATAAATTTATTCTCTATCATGAATAAATGTGAAAAGATGTGTCTTTTTTATAGACACTGCTCAAAAAATTTGTACTGAGTTTAGAGACGGATAGAATTTTACTTATAATTATTTTAAAATTTAATTGAGCCATGCATGAAAGCCTTCTTTCCAAAATAACAAATGTGAAAATTAACCTTTACATCCATAATTGAAGGAGCTATGATTAGTAGAACACTGATAATAATCATTTGAGAAAATGATTTCCAAGCAATTGGAGTTTACCATATTTATATAAGCTCTAATATCAGATGGGTCCTTGTTTACATAACTTTATGACCTTATAGTCATATAGTCTTATAGCTAAATTACATAGCTAAACATTTATTTTATTATACCGTATCCTGGTATAATTTTAATCAATGCAAGTACAATTCTTCTGACTATATAAAAATCTACCTTATTTCATTACTGTGTCAAAAATCAGCACATGTAAACAAGCCATCATAATTGATTAACTCCCAAAACAGGAATATGACATGTAGACTGAAAAGTGTTGAAATGTGTTTAATACAGTCATGCATCCCAATGTATCAACTAAGAATCCTGATACCTATGTTTTTCAAGATGAAATATGTCCCATAAAATAATTTAAAATACAAATATATACATAAATTAAACACACACATATACAAGACACATACACTCAAAGTAAAATTTGGTGATTATCTAGGGTCCATGTCTCAAAGATGTTAAATAAAAGGAAAAAAATGAGCAATAAATTTGAAAATCCATAAATAAATGGGGTAATAAAAGCCTTAATGAGTGAGTCCCTCTCAAAAATAAATGTTAAGGGGCGCCTGGGTGGCTCAGTCCGTTGGGCGTCCGACTTCAGCTCGGATCATGATCTCACGGTTGGTGAGTTCGAGCCCCGCGTGGGGCTCTGTGCTGACAACTCGGAGCCTGGAGCCTGTTTCGGATTCTGTGTCTCCCTCTCTCTCTGCCCCTCCCCTGTTCATGCTCTGTCTCTCTCTGTCTCAATAATAAATAAACGTTAAAAAAAATTAAAAAAAAATAAATGGTAAAAAATTAAAAAAAATAAAGTATAGAAAGTATAGAAAAGTATAGAAAATATTAATTATGATTATGAACTATGATTATCATTTATCACTAAACATATTAATTATTTATGGTCTCTATTAACAACCAATATTTGAGACCTTTTCTTTATACATTTAGCTCCATGAAATATTGGCTCTATAAAAACATGAGTTCTGCTTTCCTTATTAGTTTTATTATTTGTATTACTTACACAGTAAGCTACTATATATACAGTAATATAAGCTACTATATATACAGTAATATATACTCACATATATATTATATTACAACCATAGATACTTCAGATTTTTTTATGTAGTTCTATATCTATATTCATGGTATACTCACTATCAAAGTTTTAGCTTCATTTTCTCATTCTATTCGAAAGTTACAAGCACATTGATCATGATCTCTGAGAACCAGACACCAAGATACTGTTAGGAATACAAGAGATGTATTGAGAGAAAAAAATATTGAGAGATTTATTGAGAGGGAAAAAAAGGAGAGAGCCAGAAAAGGAGGGGTGACCAAGTCTGAATTCTTTGAAGGAGCAAGGGAAGGGAGGATTTCAAAGAAAAGTTTTGGCTGCTGTCACACTGAGGGGGTTTTCTCAAGGCTATGTCATCATTTATAGGAACTCCATACTCACAGGAATGACCTGCCTTCTATCTATGCCAGTTTTTTATTTTGTTTTGTTTTGTTTTCTGAAGCAACAGTGAAAAGCACAGCTTCAGAGCTAATGTGCTAGCTAACGGTTTCTGCAGCACCTAAGGCTATCAGTTATGGTCCCTACAGCATAAGATCTAAGACACGACCATTGCCTTGACCACCACAATCCGCCCTACTTCTCTGCCCAGTGTTGAGATACAGCTCTAATAGTGGGCTTCTCTTCCTGACAGAAACCTTAGAAAATGCTCCCATACTTCCATTCTTTGGTCAGATGCTCTGCTGTGTGGGCATTCAAATGCAGCACTAGCTACTTCTTAATGGTGCATTTCAATGGCCACCACACACACAAATTTTCATAAACACACATATGCACACAGACCTACATATATATGCATACACACTTATTATAGACAGTTAATTTTTCATTCTTGAAGAATTATCTTTCTTCCTTGACAACAAGAAAACTTAACAGAATATGTATCAGAAATGAAAACTATGTACACAATTTTCAAGGGATGCAGAAAGTGACCTTTGACTATTTTCTTTTTTTTTGGCTTTCATTCAAGAAAATATCTTTTATTCTAAACTTTCCATCATCACTTTTCATGTGCATTCTTCCTTTTATATTTTTATCTTATGTTTAATTGCTTTAATCTCTTTGGATTTTTTCTCTAATTTCTATAAAATAATCTCTTTTATATGGGTAAAGGTGGATATATATATACACATACACATACATATATACATACACATAATGCATATCTAGATCTAGACATTAATATACCTAGATATATATTAATTATGTTAATATTTTGGTAGGCTATACCATCTTGATTTGCATTGTTTTTCTAACTAAAGATATGTTTTGAATCCTTTATGTTTGAGAAAAAAAAAAGCCAAACATTTATTTTTGATACTTTAGCCAAATCTTCACAGCATCCACCCCTGATTTCCTATCTGAAATAGGAAGTAAAAACAGGCAAAATTTCTAAATGTTGAGTAGTATAAGTTTTCAGCAAGAAAGGAAGGCTTAAATTTGGATTTTCAGTGGCCCTCTTTGGGCCATCAGCAGCTTCGGTGTCCACACTTTTTTAAATCTCTTTTCTTGTTTTTAAATTTTGTTTCATTGTTAGAAATATCTCTTGGTAATAATTACAGAATTCATATACATATATGTGTGTGTGTATGCACATGTACATACACATTCAGTACTCAATATACTACATGTATATACATGTGTATACTCATGTATACTCATGTATACATACTCATACAGTGTATGTATATGTACATACACATACAGTACTCAATAAGTTACAGGAAATATCCAACACTTTATTAAAATAGGCTTTGTGTTGGGTGAGTTTGTCCAACCTTAGGCTATATAAGTATTCTTAGCATGTTTAAGGTGGGCTAGGCTAAGCTATGATGTTTGGTAGGTTAGGTGTATCAAATGCATTTTGACTTATGATGTTTCCAACATACAATGGATTTGCTGGGATGTAACCCCAGTGGAAGTAGAGGAAGCTCTATAGTGTACCTGAAAGTGGATGGATATTAGCATGGTTTCTGCTTCTTTTCCCGAATGTCTGGGTAAGAACTATACATGGATTCCTAGAACCTTCTATGGTCTGTTTCCTTTGTGACTGCTTTTAGAACAATATACTTATGGTTTCAATGTTTTTGTTTGTTTTTTACTTTGAAGTGAGGAGTGCTGCTATTTACTTTTCTTGCTTTAATTATCTTGTTCATTTACTTAGGTTTGGGACTAGCAGGGTACATTGTTGTATAGGTTAATATTTCATTATAAACTAGAACTCTTTATAGACCCCTAAATGTCATAAAATATAAGGAATTTTATTTCATGTTAAAAGTTTTACTTGCCATGTTAAGTAGTTTTCTTTAAGTAATTAGTTTAATTTAACAAAGCAATTATTTCAAGAAAATCACTAGAATTGCAATAATTTTAGATTTAAGTAGACCCAAGTGACTAGATTATTGAATAAGAACAGATTTATTTACTCAACTTACGAGCTTTAAAACTGAAAAGTTTTGCAGAATTGTTTTTTCATGAATTTTGCCATTAAGAATATGTGTTAAGAACAGTAATATAATGCCATCTACTTGTTACTTTGGAAAATGACTTGGTAAAACTTTGCCTTGAAAGTAATAGATGATAAATGTGTAATTGGCATAGCTATTATATAATAGGATAATACATTAAATGAAAAATAATGATTTATATTCCTTAGTATTTCTTTCTTCTTGAAATGTTCATGAATCCAGCATTTCCAGTGCTTATATAAATTTCTGAAAAATCTATGTCAGTTCTCATCTTCTGACAATGCAAATGCTTTGCAGTTTATGAAATTTTGTTCCATAATATTTGAGTGTTTTGCTTAAGGATACTGCTAGACTCAAATCTTCAAATTCAGTACTATGCAAAAATGTTTTTATAGGCTCATTCCTTTGTGCTTTATTGGCAAAAATAAATTAATAAAAACCCAAAACAATTAGAACTCTTTTAAAGAAAATGTTACTAATTAACTTATGGTTTAAGATAAATACAAATGGATTTGACTTAAATTACACTAATTTATTTTTATTCTCCTGTTTTGCCATCACAGACAGCAATAAAAATGCCCTTCAAAAGTAAACAAAAAATAATAATAAAATAAAACAAACAAACAAACAAAAATACTACATACCCTTCATTTGCTTCTTAAGTAAATACCAATATTTGCTAACATGAGGCAAACCCGTTGACGACTTTGGATAATATAATTTCTACCATCTGTTTTATGTTCTACATTTTTAGATAATAGGCTTATTTTCTGTGTCCAAAATCTCTGCTGCTTCAAATGTAGGCTTTTTTTTTTCCTTTGTGTAACTCCTAATGCTCTCTAATTCTCTATATACTGTGTAACTTCTTAAGGAATGAATATGGAAGAAGTAAATAAGACCCAAAGAAAATAAAAATGAGAATTTTTAAAATGTGTACAATTTTTATGTGCAAACATGTTACCTAAAACCTAAAAATAAAAGCAGTGTAGTCTTCCTTAACCATGCTTAGAGTTATATATGGAGATTAGGGAGAGAGATACAACAGCATTTGAGAGATGCATGTGACCAAAATTTGTTGCTATGCAAAATGCGACTATCATTCAGATTCTATAAAGTTTTTGATAAGTAATATTTTACATGTTTTCTTGTGTGCTAACTCAAGTGTCACAAGCCACTTGTGAAGTAGGAATTATTATCTTCATGTCACATAAGCTTCAGAGAACTTTAAAGACCTGCAAATGGCCACTCAAGTGATAATTTACCATGTTAGAATGACAACTACATAATTTTACACCAGGTGATGTAAAGCAGAAAAAGGGGACATTAGGATTGTTACCCATCAATGTATTCAAGAATAAATGATGAGAAGATCTAACTACTTTATATAAAGACCTAGGTCTATTGACATTATCCAAACACCTATTTGTCTAGAAAATTCTAGAATAAGAAGACAGAGCTCAAATTTCTAGAGACTGACTTGTCCAAAAGTAAATCTTAAAGACAAACAGAATTTGGACACAAAAAGCTAGCATGTGGGTCTGTTGATTCAAGGGCCCCCCAAAAGGCTGACAAGCAAAGGTCTTCAACATGGTCTTCATGTAATCTCACAATCGTCAGAGGATGAAATTTTTATTTACTATCTAAAGGAAAGAGCAGAAACCTAAATGTAATTTTACTATAATAGAGAAACCTTGCTAGTCAAGCATAGTCTCCCAGGGAGAGTTAATTGCTGATTTTCCACAAAATATTTTGAAAGCATGGAATCCAAGGACTGGTGGAGTTTTACAGATGAGTGGGTTGACATAATTTGTCTAGAATGAGAGTACTGTTGAGTGGTTGGCATTCATATGAAAGTCCATTTTTAATTGCTTGACTTTTAGAAGTAAGGAGCCCTCATTGATTGGTGGGCAAAAAGCGTGTTCACTGAGGTGAGGTATTGTTATTTATTGATTAAGCTGCTTTAAAAATGGTTCCAGTGGCTGTTATCATAAATATATAGCTTCCATTTATTAATTAGGCATGTTTAAACTGGTTCCAGGTCTATTTTTACCATGGCTACACAATAACTCATCTTTTCCTAGAAATGTGGGGATACTTTTTATCATATATATTTGTTGTTATTATTACTATTGTTATTATTATTATTATTATTAATTTAGGTGCTCCATGAAATATATTATACCCATATGTTTTGAAATGCAAAATGTGTGGGGCTTTGGGTGGCTCATTCAGTTAAGTGTCTGACTCTTGATTTTGGCTCAGGTCATGATCTCATGATTAGTAAGTTCAAGTCCTGTGTCTGTCTCTGTGCTGACAGTGTGGACCCTACTTGGTATTCTCTCAACCTCTCTCTCTGCCTCTCCCCCACTCTTTTTCTGTTTCAAAATGAATAAACTTAAAAAAAAAACAAGAAATGTGAAATGTGTACTCATCTGAGAATGATGGCAGTTGAGTTGACAGATTTCATTTAAATTAAGACTTATGTTTATCTACTTCATCTTAGCTTCTGAGGAGACAGTAGTCTATTTAAATCAGGTCATGAGTCTTTATTTTTTTTTAATTTTTTTAACGTTTATTTATTTTTGAGACAGAGAGAGACAGAGCATGAATGGGGGAGGGTCAGAGAGAGGGAGACACAGAATCTGAAACAGGCTCCAGGCTCTGAGCTGTCAGCACAGAGCCCGACGCGGGGCTTGAACTCACACACTGAGAGATCATGACCTGAGCCAAAGTCGGACGCTTAACCGACTGAGCCACCCAGGCGCCCCGGGTCATGAGTCTTTATAACATAGTTTTATTACTCTCGAGAATATTATAAGACTAAATTAATTAAATTTTATTTTTATCAAAGTTTCTAAAGAAGAAAAACCTTTCTTTTTTTGGTAAAGTCCATTAATTTGGAAATATAGATAATATGCACAAAAACTGTGAATACGTATGCAATAAATGAATAAGGATTTCTTACTTAAATTAGCAATGTAAACAAGGTTATGCAAGTAATACTTACATTAGTTGACATCAAAGATCTCTCAAATATGGATTTTCATGTAAGCCATTAATTTAGCACTAATTTTTATTTTGGCAATTAATTCTACTTGGCACACTTCATTCACCTGGTTAGAGTTCCTCTTCATGGTAATAAAACACATTAGCAATATAGTGCAGTCTTTTAAAAATAAATTGATCTTCACCCAGAGAGTCTGAGTTAGCAGTTTTAGTGAACATACTTGAAGAAGTAACATAGAAAAAGTAATGTAGAATTGGTGTCAATAGGTCTTAATTCTAACCTCAGCACTGGTACTAACTAGTACTTGACCTTTCTCAAACTAATTAATCTCTCTGGGCCCTCAGCTTTAGCTAGTATTATCATTAATTTCGCCAATAAAAAAAATAGGTCTCATTTTATATTTGTATGCGTGTATGTGCGCGTGCATACAAAACACTGGATAATTTTGATATACCACCATATTAGAATGCTCAGCTGATTCAGAATGGGAAAATATTCTTTCCATTTTATTCTGAGAGAATAAAAGCATTAATTGCAAACATCTTAGGTCAATAGGTAGAAGATCTGTGATAGTTGAGGACATTATTTAATATATGGAATGTGCTTATCACAATACCAGGCTCCAGAGGTGCTCAAGTAGTGGGAAATTTGATCTACAGAAAAAACACACAAACTCTTTAGAAAGGTATTTTATAATCTGACTCCAAGCTGTATTTCCTGTATCATCTCTCACCATTTTTTCTTTTTGGCACTGTGTTCCAAATAAACAAATAACTCATGATTGCTCATTGGTTAACCGTTCATCTCCATGCTTTAGTCATACAGTTCCCCCCCCCCCCATAAAACAACCTTTATCTTCTTCTGTACTTGTCAAATTTAACTCATACTTTTCATGAGGTTCTCTCCTTTCCCTAAGTCAAAGTAACAGCACTTATCTCCTCCTGCCTGGTACTGGAATGATTTATAGCTATCTCATATAATTTTGATAAAGAGATATTAATAAACAGCACCATTTGTATATGACTTATATCCTGTATGTATCTCAACTTCTAATTATATATAAGTAGTTACAGTCATCAAATAATAAAGGCAGAAATATTTTCACATAATAATCAATTGGGGGGGATTAACTTAATCTATGAATGTACGTTAATTGTCCACTTCTATGTCTTTGTGAGAAATATTCTTAATAAAAAAAAAACAGCTTAGGAGAATCCACAGGGAGTAAGTGGCTATAAACTTAATTACACACAGGATTTGCTAATAGTAGAGGCAAATAACAAGTGATGCTGGAGAAGGAGATATGAAGTTCCAATTGTTAGTCAGAATGATATTTTGTAGAGAAAAGTCAAAAGACAATCATTACTTTAAATTTTAAATATCATAGACTTATTGATCAAGTACAGGGGTAAGTTTCTACAGCTGAGATAATGAAAAAAGTTTAATGAATTCTTATGTGAATATACGGCATTTGCTAAAGGTGCGTTTTTTTTTTCCCCTCAGAAAATATTACCTTTAATCATTCCCTACTAGGCCTGCAAAAGTTCTAGAGGATGATTCAATAATAATAATACTGTATTATATGTGGCATCAAAAAGACCTGGACTAAAGGCTGAAATTTTATGTTTTATGGCCTCTTTCAAGATTTTCTAGTGATTTTTTTGTTTTGACCTTATACTTATGTTGTTGATAGTGAATCCTCTGAGGAGACAAATGTACTTTTAGCAATTATTTAAAAACAAATAGGATCTCCCTTCTGGAAGACAAAAAAGCTTGGCAAATTTGAACTCCTCTTATGCATTTTGTGCCTCACAGATGTAAGTTCTATGTTAAAGAACAAAGCAATATTAGCATGATTTCTCTGTAAGTTCAGGGTTAAATTCTCTCACATATAGGTTCTGTTCATTCCCTTCTTTTCCCTGGGACAGATTTGGTTGTAAGGCACCATGAAGTAGGAAGACGTGCCTGACCCACAGTTATCCTCACTGGCATCCACTGAGGTCTACAGTTTTTGGGTTTATAGCCTTCCGGGTCAATCTCTGATCATCTGACCCCCTAGCCCTGTTACAGCAGCTAAAACAGCTTCTAATTCTCTCTTTCTTGTCCAAAACTTTGGCAAACTTGTCTCTATTTGATTTCTGGTATTTGGGATCTCTCTCTCTCTTTTTTTTAATGTTTAAGTTTATTTATTTATTTTGAGAGAGACAGAGACAGCACGAGTGGGGGAAGGGCAGCTAGGGAGGGAGAAAGAGAATCCCAAGCAGGCTTCTCACTGTCAGCACAGAGCCTGATGTGGGGCTCGAACCCGCAAAGCCATGAGATCATGACCTGAGATGAAATCAAGAATCGGACACTTAACCAACTGAGCTCCTGGGGTTCCTAATCACAACCGTAAGACTGTTTTGGGCACATGGCATCTTTCCCTCACCAAAATCTAAAGCCCTTTCGAAGTCTTGGGATCTGGTTTCTGCATTTGACACTAGGTCTGTGGGTTTAGGTAAGATTGCTTTTTGGCCCATGCACCAGATGTCTCACATAGCCATTGCTTCTAGAAGACCAAGGAACCATGTTGAACCCTGAGTTCAGCTTTAATTATTGTTGTTCTTCCAAAGCCAAGGACGTGCCTAATACTCTTAGCATAAAGTAGCTAAAACTGAGTCTTATTTCAGACACCTTCTTTCAGAATCTTTTTTGTGACACAGGGAGAGGATCTTCTCCCATTCTCTGAGACACAAGCTATTCCATTTTATTTGTCTATTGCTCTCTTTCTTACTGCCTCTGTTGAAGCAGGATAAGAAATTACTTTCTCTGTAGAATACTGCATGGTGGGACAAAGTAGAAAAAAATCTCAAGAAAAACATTTCATTCTGACCTATATTCTGCTATGCTGAAATTATGTCAGAATCTCGTCTTAAGAATGCACAAAAGACATTTTCTATAATACTTTTGTCAATTACATTTTTCTTCAACTTCCAGAATTTGGTAACTGAAAAAGCGAATTTCTCTTTCTTTTTTACTTGTAATATCAATCCTTTCCTCAACCAGCTGCCTCTCTATATGAGATTAAACTTCAAACAGCACAAGTTGCAGATCTCCCACTCCAGCTGAAACCTCAGAACCTGGAAAATGTCCAGATTGATTATTCCCTGCAATGGACTGAAGGTTTATGCCTCACCCAACCCCCATTTATATGTTGAAACCCTAATCCAAATAGGATGATATTTGGAGGTGGGTCTTGAGAGGGTAACTAGCTCATGTGGGTGTAGCTCTCATGAATGAAATTAATGTCTTTATAAGATGTCAGAGAGCTGGCTAGCTTTCTTTCCACCAATTTAAGATACAAAAAGCCAGCACTCTACAACCCAGAAGAGGGTTCTCACCAGAACCTAATCACGCTGGCACAATGATCTCAGATTTCTAGTCTCCATAAATGTGAGACATAAATTGCTATGGTCGATAATCCACCCAGATTATGATATTTTGTTATAGCAATCCAGAGTAAGATACCCCCTTACTTTCATAAGTAAGTACTTTCATAAGTAAGCCTTTCAAAAAAAGGCTGTTTGTAAGTAATTTTTCTACTTGTTAGTTTGTTTTACCACAAACTGAGACAGAATATTAGAAGAATAACAATATAATAACAATAATGACAAAGTGGCAAAATGTTAATTCACTGAGGAGCCATAAGGTGTTATGAGTGAACTTGTCTCGGACCATTTTATAACTATGGTATTAGCTAAGAACACGGCTTCTTATACATTGTTTTGAAAGTGGATAAGTACAGCTTTTGCAGACAAACATTTAGCTCTTTTTAGCTGTGTGATATTGAACAAATAGTTATACTTAGTCTCAGTTTCCATATCTATAGAACTGTAGTATAAAAACTACAGTTTTGGGTTTTTTGAACAATTTACTTAGAGAAGAAATGTAAAGTTCTAACCCAGGCACATGGTGGTACATAATAGATGGATTGTAGCTACTAATACTTATATACATATATTTATATAAGTATGCATATTTTACACATGTGTTTGCATATATATGTATGTGTGTGTGTATATATATATATATTTACAATATATATAAATATATATATTTACAACATATAAATATATATTTACAATATATAAATATATATATTTACACAATATATAAATATATATATATTTACAATACATATAAATATATATATATTTAAAATAATGTGTGTGAAAGAGAAGACAGAGGGGGGCGATGTTCCCTAATCTTACTGGGAACAGTCTTTGAGACTTGATAAAAACTAAGGAATTTCCTTAAGAAAAATGTGCAAACCAAAAAACCTATGTTTACAAGTCATAGATTCATACAAGCATTTTAATAACCCTCTGTATAACAAATCTACCCTCTTAGAAGTTTCAAAACTGTTTCTGAGGTCCGGGAGGCCACAGTGTTTGATGCAACCATGTAATTTCTTTCTTTTTTTTAGTCCGATTCATAACTAACAACTCATCCATACATTTATTCTTGAATCCTTGATGGTTAGCAAGACTTTTCAAATGACTACAAATTTGAGACTATAACATTTTTTTTACTGATTTGCCCTTGAGACTACTGCAAGTATCCAGAGGAAAAGTCCAACAACCCCATCTTGATGCAGATTGGTTTTCTGTTGGAGGCTCCTGCACTGGTTCTGCCAGAGTCTAGGACAAGCAATAATGGCCATTGTATTGGCATTTTTTTGTAAACAGTTTCATATTTGGGTCATTGGTTAGACTCTGCTCTCCCAGTTTGGACTTCTATATCTGAAATAATAGAACTTGAGACACTTGAAACTGTGGATCACCCCTACCATTCACTGCCTCTCTAATTTCGGGCTGAGCAGGAAGCCAATTTGAGAAGTAAACAGTTGAATGGGGCAATGGTCCACTGACCAAAAAAAATTATGTCATGGACTCAGGAATATTGAGAAATATTGTTTTCAAAGCAGATTTTTAAAAAAATAATCCTGATTATTCTTTTTAATTTTGGTTGACTATTTAGTAAGTTTACCTAAATGTACTCTTTTAAAAAAGATTTTTTAAATACCCACTTGAGGAATAACTGTGACTAACATAAATAGAATTCTGAGGATATGTCTCTACTGACAAATTAAGTTCTAGAATAAGATTTAGATGTTCGAGTAATGGTTTTGCATTTTTAACAGTTTCTTCAAAGACAGGATTTCTACAATACTCAATCTTGGCACACCACCAAGAATAAAGAGGCTTGTTTCCTATAGCTATTGTTTGGAAAGTAGAGAGGGCATGAGTAACATATTAAGGATTCACTGAAGCACAACTTCAAACAACATAGATTGTTTGGGACCTGCTGAGAAACAAGATCTCAGACAAATCAGCCTAGTGGGTGGCACTGAGGAGCCAAATAGTTGTTTCCAAGTGTTACCTTAAGAAAGAATACAAGGATAAGATGTCTCAAGCAACAACAGACCATAGCAATGAACCATGGGACGCTCTTCATGAACACACAAAGGGTACAGAATAGTTGCTTCTGCATTGATATTTTCTTTAATAATATTTCCCTCAACATACACTGATATTTATGCACATACATCACTATCACATACATATAACAGTACATATGACCTACATTTTACCATGACGTGGAAAGAATAGTGAAAGAAGGGAGGCATTCTTTCAAGAATTAGACCAGAAAACATCATTGTCTCACAAATATGGCTGGGGATTTCACTCCTCAGGGAAGTTCCTACTTCAAATCTATTTAAAGTACATATATGTTTGTTTGTTTTTATTTTTCCAAAAGTCTGTTATGAAAAGGAAGAGAATTTTCTCTTGAACTCCACTGTGAAGTAACTAGACTCTCATCTACCATGCAGAGGCCCAACCTTCAGTCTTCATTAACTCTGTATAATGGAGCATCTTTTGACTGTGACCTGAGTGTGGCAAAAGTCAAACATCTGACTAATGTGTTATATATTCTCAGAATATCATTCTCCCTTCTTTTGCTTTCTTCCCCATTTCTCTCTGACTTTGTTAATGTACAAACTCTGAGCCTGTTTGCTACATTTTTCTTCTCCATGATTTTGTGCATTTTATTAATTTAACAGAAATCTATTCCATAGACTGATCATGTTACAAAGAGCACTTGTAACGTCTCCTCTACTAACATGTCCCTTAAGCACACATGAGTTCACCCTTACTTATCAATATAATAGCCTCGTAGTAGTGGATCCCCACATTTATGGATTAACTTTTTATTCCATATCCTACATAGTGACCCAAATGCAGAATAGACAAGAATATTTTTTCATTGACAGATCAATTATTTTTTAGAACAGATCCTAAAGTGTCATGAGAAGCCATCCTGACTCTTAGTAATCATGGAGGCCATGGAATTGACAATAGGAAAAACTCAAAATCTGCTAAAGAAAATTATCTACTTTTGGCCATCTGTGGTTGTTAGAAAATTTATTAAAAATTTTAAAATACTCAAATATAATTGTGACATCCCTTAATATCTAGAATCTCCAGTTATGAAGCAAATTGCTTTCTCTTAAATACACTCTACTGTCTATATCTATGGTGACCCTATCATTCCCCTATTATGCTAAATGAAATAGGTCAGGCAGATAAATACAAATACCATATGATTTCACTCATATGTGGAATTTAAGAAACAAAACAGATGAACATAGGAGAAGGGAAGACAAAATAAGATAAAAACAGAGAGGAGGTGAACCATAAGAGACTCTAAACTACAGAAAACAAACGGAGAGTTGCTGGAGGGGAAGTGGGTGGGGGGATGGATTAAATGGGTGATGGGTATTAAGGAGGACCCTTGTTGTGTTGAACACTGGGTGTTGTATGTAAGTGATGGATCGCTAAATTCTACTCCTGAAACCAATATTATATTCTATGTTAACTAACTAGAAGATAGTAAAAATTTGAAAAAATAAAAATAAAAGGAAAAATAAACACCATTCATTAGTTCATAACCTACAGTGCAATAGCTAAATCAATGGTAATGACATTGACTTACCAAGAAATGATTCATACATTTTCTATATATTGTATTCATATGGAAAAAAATATGTGTATGCATGTATATATAATATAAAATATATATTTAAAATGTCATAAACGTATCCCATTCAAATGCATTCCTAGAACAGGATGAGTAATATTATAAAGTGTCTGCCAGTCTGAGTTAAAATTCTGGCACTAAAACTTACTCGGTCTGTAACTTTAAACATGTTGCTTAACTACCATTTGCTTCCTTTTTCCCATAATAAAGTGTGGATTAAGAGTAACAGCATACTGATTTGATGTGATGAGCTAAAGAGTCAGTACATATAAAAGTCTTAAGCGGATGCCCAACACAATATAATTGTAAATACATGCTTTTAAAATGATCATTCATATAAATAACCTCATTAAAATATCACCATAACTCTAGAAAGTAAAAGTGTTAAAATTTTACAAATAATGAAACTGAACCTCTAAGAGATCAATTATACTTGCCAAGTTACCCAGAGTTCCAGTGAGGATTGTAATTTAAACATTGTTTGGTCCAACTCCAAAACCCATACGCTTATCTAATACAAAATATTGTCTCACAATTAATATCACTATTGAATGCATAGGAAGAAAATATATGCACACAAATATAAACAGGTAAAAATAATTTATATTTATGTATGAAATAAACTACGGAGCAAGAAACATCTCTTTTTTTTTTTTAACATATAGACATCCAGTTGTTTCAGTACCACTGATTCAAAAGACCTCACTTTTCACATTGAATTTCCTTTTCAACTTGTCAAAAATAAATTGCCCATGTATGTATGAGTAAATATCTGGACTCCCCCATTCTGTTTCATTTATGTATATTTCTATGATTTAGCCAATACCACACTGCCTTGGTCATGTTACCTTAATAATAAATGGTAAAATAAGACCGTGGATTCCACAAACTCTGTTCTTCTTTTCAAACTAATTTTGGCCATTCTAATTAAAAAATTTTTTTTCCATGTAAATTTCAGATCCAGCTTACTGACTTCTACTAAATGCTCTGCTGGGATTTTGATTGGTATAACATTCAATATATGTATCAACTTGGGGAAAATTGATACTTTAACATTTTTGAGTCTTTTATGAATACCATGTACTTCTCCATTTCTGTCTTCTTTGATGCATTTTAACAATCAGATCTTGTGTACAGATGTTGCATATGTTTGGTTACACTTGCATGTTTTCAGGGTAGTTGCACTATTATAATATATGTGTGTGTGTGTGTGTGTGTGTGTGTGTGTGTGTGTATATATATATATATATATATATATATATGTAATTTTATTTCTAATTCCATTTTCATCAATAGAATTTACACACAGCTAAAGCAAACAATCCTAAAACTTGTATGGAACACAAAAGACCCAAGATCGCCAAAGCAATCTTGAAAAAGAAAAGAAAAGCTGAAGGCATCACAATTCTAGCCTTTAAGTTATATTAAAAAACTGTTGTGATCAAAACAGTATGGTACTGCCACAAAGATAGACACATAGATCAATAGAACAGAAGAGAAAACCCAGAAATGAACCCAAAATTTGTGGTCAATTAATCTTTGACAAAGCAGGAAAGAATATCCAATGGAAAAAAACAGTCTCTTCAACAAATGGTGTTGGGAAAAATGGACAGTAATATGCAAAATAATGAAGTTGGACCACTTTCTTATACCATACACAAAAATAAATTCAAAATGGATGAAAGACCTAAATGTGAAACAGAAAACCATCAAAATCCTAGAGGAGAACACTGGCAGTAACCTCTTTGACCTTGGCCATAGCAACTTCTTACTAGACACACTGCCACAGGTAAGGGAACCAAAAGCAAGAATGAACTATTGAGATTTCATCAAGATAAAATGCTTCTGCACAGCAAAGAAAACAATGAACAATACTAAAAAGTAACTGATGGAATGAGAGATGATATTTGCAAATTACATAGCTAACGTAGGGTTAGTATTCAAAATCTATAAAGAACTTATCAAAAACTTATCCAAAAAACAAATAATGGAGTGAAGAAATGGGAAGAAGACATGAATAGACATTTTCCAAAGAAGACATCCAGATGGCTAACAGACACATGAAAGGATGCTCAACATCACTCATCATCAGAGAATGCAAATCAAAACCATGATGAGACACCACCTCACATCTGTTAGAATGGCTAGAATTAACAACAAAGGATAAAACAGGTGTTGGCGAGGATGTGGAGAAAGGGGAACCTTCTTACACTGTTGGTGGGAACATAAACTGGTGCAACCACTCTGGAAAATAGTATGAATATTCCTCAAAGAGTTTAAAGTAAAACTACCCTATGATCCAGGAATTTCACTTAGTATTTACCCAAAGAATACAAAAATATTAATTCAAAGGGATACATGCACCCCAGTGTTTACAGCAGCACAGTCAATAGACAAATTATTGAAACAGTCCAAATGTCCACCGACTGATGAATGAATAAAGATGTCACACACACACACACACACACACACACAATACAATACAATACAATACAATACAATACAATACAATACAATATTGCTCAGCCATGAAAGAACAAAATCTTGCCATTTGTAATAACGGATGGAGCTAGAGAGCCTATTGCTAAGCTAAATCAGTCAATCATACAAAGACAAGTATTATATGATTTTACTTATATGTAGAATTTAAGAAACAAAACAAATGAGTGAAGTAAAAAAAAGAGAGAGAAGCAAACCAAGAAACACTCTAACCTACAGAGAACAAACTGATGGTTAGCAGAGGGGACATTGGTGCAGAGATGGGTTAAATAGGTGATGGGGATTATGGAGTGCACTTGTGATGAGCACCATGTATTATATGGAATTGTTGAATCACTATAGAGTACACCTGAAACTAATATTACACTGTATGTTAACAAACTGGAATTTAACTAAAACCTTTAAAAAGTACCCATTTTCTCATTGCTATATGTAGAAATACAATGGAGTTTGGTATATAGAATTTGTCTCTCACAACATGCTAAACTAAATTACTAGTTCTAGTAGCTTTTTTTGTATACTCTTTGGTATTTTTAGTGTAGTCAGATATATTTTTATCAAATAAACCCAGTTTTGCCTCTTTATTTCCAATCTGTATGACTATTTGCATTTATTTGTTGATTTCTTTTTCTTTTTTTTTTTTTCACTATTACAATAGCTAGCATGTGTTCCAGTTTGGGAAATTTCTATTGACCTTTTGTCAGGCTGGATCCTTAGCCATACCTATTCTGCTAATAAGCCTCTGAGGAATTTTTTAATTGGAAATAATTTGTATGCTATAGCTACCCATTTGTGTGTGTGTGTGTGTGTGTGTGTGTGTGTGTGTTGTGTATGCTGACAGAAACCATAAGAACTCTGGAGCAAAGGCAGAAGTCAGAGCAACATCTTCAAAATGTTCATTGAACTCCAGATCCCACAAGGCTACTCACTGAGGGCACATGCGGTGTGCTGGATTCCAGGAGAGACACTCTGAAATTAAAAAAATTTCATTTAATGACCTACCTACCTACCTTTCCTCCCCTCTGGAATGACAGACCTTATTTCTACTCTGGAACTTAAGCAGATCTTCTCCAAAAAAGGTTAAGTAGAAAGCTTTAACTTCACAACACTGGAATGTCACTGGAGTAGAAGATATCCTTAAGCATAACTATCAATAAATATCTCATACAAAAATACTGGCCATAAACATGGATGACTAAGCTAGAAAAAAGTCTGCCTTAAAATTAAATCTGCTTTACATTTAAACCTTAAATTAATAATTTCTGGGCTGATTTACATTTTATAAAATATGAATAAATATTCTGCTAGAGTTTATAGTAGGTATTAAATGAAAACATGTTTAAGAACTGTTCTTCCAAGGGCACCTGGGTGGCTCAGTCAGTTAAACGGCTGACTCTTGATCTTGGTTCAAGTCATGATCTTGTGGTTTGTGAGTCCAAGCCCCACACTGGGCTCCACACTGACAGTGCAGGGATTCTCTCTCTCTCTCTCTCTCTCTCTCTCTCTCTCTCTCTCTCTCTCTCTCCTCCCCCCCCCCCCTCTGCCCCTTCCCTGCTATGGTCTCTCTCTCTCTTAAAATAAATAAACTTAAAAAAAATAAATATTCTTCCAAAGTTGCAACCCATCTGAAAATTTTAGAGAATTTTCTTAAAACATTGAATGCAACTTTTTGGATTTGTAGTATATTCAGAATTTCCTCGTTCTTCACTGTTTACATCTGATTCAGTTCTGTAATGAAGGTTCAGCCTCATTCAACCAGGTAGAGAATGTCATGGCAATATTGTCTGTGGAATTTTTGAGGAACAATGTGTTAATAGTCATTACATGAATTATTTAAAACATGCATATAATCATATATGTATATACACATGCATGCATATACCCATATATTTACATACACATACATATATACATGAATGTATGAACATATATACCTATGTGTATTAAAAACAAGTTGTCTTACAAATTGTATACCCTATCATCAGTAAATAAAGAAGTTTAATTATAATAAAATGCTATATTTTGCCTAGGAGTACTCTCATACACTGGTGGTAGAAGTCAAAGTTCGTATAATATGTGTGTGGAAATTCCACAATATATACTGAGATTTTTAAAGTCTTTAAAATCATGGGCTATGAATTCCACTTTTGGTAATTTGGACAAATAAAAAATGGAAATTGTAAGACAATGCACCCAAAGATGCTCACCTGAGCACTATAATTAATATTGCTAAATAATGTTAAAATTGACATTTCAATCAGGACACAAATATAAAATGCATATGAAATTCCAAATATAGTCACATTTTACAAAGGACATTTCCAGAAAACAGTTCCATGTTTCTTGAATCCCTCAGTTACATCATAGATTTAAAAAGAAAGCAGAAGAGAGAAAAGAGAAGAATATTTTGTAGATATTTCTTTAAAGAGAGTCAGAAGACTCTGATAAGGCCATGCCCCCATACTCCCCTTTACCTCACAGAATCTCAAAAGGGTAGATAAGAAACAAATTCTACCTTCTTCTCAAGCTTCATCAGGATATTTTTCAATGCAATCACTCAGAGAGAGATCAAAATGCCCACACCCTGGGAAGACAGTTGGGCTAATGCCTGACATTCCCCCAAATTTTCAGATCTGGCAGAACGTAAGTGGTGTGTCAGGAGAGAAGGGTACTTTCAAAAATAATCAGGACAAGAAATGTTCATTAATTTTCCTTGAGCCAGAAGTGGCCTAGTGAGAGAAAAGTTGACCTCAAGCTCTTAAACATGCCACTCAAGGAAGTGACTGCTGGAAGACTTGGAGAATCCCACAACACAAGTCTACACAAAGTAGAAAGAAGACAAATAGGAGTTGAGGAAGGCTCTTGAGGGATGCGCTCTAGTAGAAAGTAAAGTGCCCATCCACAAGGCAGAATTAAAAGTTTACAATTGGCATCTCATAAGCACCTCTAAAATGAAGTTTTGCCATCTCCAGACCCAGTAAGCCTGAAGCCACAAAGTCAGACTGGAAGAGTTTCATTTCCCTACTTCCACCTGCCACACAGAATCCTCCTCTTCAGTCTTGTACACTTAGAGATAGCAAGCAGGGACAGAAGTGAATTGAGAAAAGAGAAGAAGCCATGCAGCATGAAGAAAATGCAGAATAATTCCTACCCTTGAATGTTGAATAACTTTGGACTTGATCCTTTTAAATATAAAATTGAGACAGAATTTGTGACATTAAAATATCAGAAGGGTGCCACTACCTAACAAAGTACAGGTAAGTCATAAACCGCCTCATAAACTTTCAACAAACAAGAGAACACAGACATTCATTGAAAAAAAATAACTCATCATTTTCTATACATAATCAAAACGATGGAGTATTTGTTCATTATATATGATTTAATTGTTTAAGCAATTACCATTTGTTAAACAATTAAATGTTGTGACATTTATCAAAGACTACTGCTGCAATTATGACCTTCCTTCTTTTTATAATTAAGTACTCTGTGTGTGTGTGCGTGCGTGTGTGTGTGTGTGTGGTGTGTGTGTGTGTGTATGTGTGTGTGTGTGTGTGGTGTGTAGGAATTAGAAGACCATGACAATAATTCACAACTGACACTATCTAAAGATAGGTCATTTTGGCACAGTTTTATCATTTCTAAAGCAGATTTAACTATATAATTTCTACAATTATAGTATCATGTAATTTCTACTTATGAATCAATTTCCTAAATATAACCACAATTTATTGTGTTCCTATCTTTGTGACTTTGAACCAAAAAATCCCTTTAATCTACTCAATGTTCTTACAACTTTAACGTCCTATTAGTTCATCTCATGTCAAGAAACTGATGATACTTTTTTCTTGGGTTCCTTAGAATTCTATCATTTCATACAAAAAAAATTATGCATGGAATCTCTGTCAGTTGTCATTTTTAAAGAATAAATGCATATTGAACCCTTCAAGGAGATAAGAATTTTAATAAAAAGCATTACTTCAAACGTATGCCATAAAAAGATTTAAAGGAGTGAAATACTCTAAAAGATTAGATTATTTCAGGTAAAGCTAACAGCCATGGCAGACAAAAATGCTGTTTAATTCATTTTGTAAGACTTTATCTTATAAATAGAAATATAACTCAAGGTGATCATTTGTTTTCGATGAATAACACAAAACTAACTTCGTTCAAAGGAAGTTATACATGGCATGAGGACACAAAATGAAATTCAATGTACCACAGTTTTTTTCTAGGCTATAATCTATTGACCACTATAATAATTACAACTCAAGCCCAAAAATAGTGTTCTTAATCCCATTTTCACAGATAAGACTCAATATGTTGGCCAAGCTTACATTATTTTATGATATATCTATCAAAAATATTGATATAGTGATATAATAAAAATAAACTATTTTAATAATTAGATTTCAATAAAAGAGCTATGCTAATAAAAGTGTGATTTTCACTTTTAGAAATTTTCTTCCAGTATTAAGGACAGTATTTCCTAAATTTTCCAAATGGAAGGTATGCATTTTTTTTCCCAGAAAAAAAAAAAAAGCAGAATTCTGTGTGTGTGTGTGTGTGTGTGTGTGTGTGTGTGTGTGTGTGTTTAATTAAAAGGCTTATTGCATCTATGAAGTAACTGGGCTCGATGAGTAGTGATGAAGAAGGTCAAAATGATTCCTACAACTTGTGGACTATTGACAATTTTATTCTAGCCTTTCATATTTATAATTTAAACATCTTGTGGACTCCATAACCTCTAGTGAGAAGTTAGCTGTTAATCATCTCATTCTTCACTTTTAATCTAATGAATCACTTTCCTCTGACTTCTGTCAAGATTTTTCTCTCCAACCTAGGCTTTGAGCAATTTGACCATGAAATGTCTAGACACATTTTTCTTATAATTTATATAACTTGGGGTTCATTTAGGTTCCTGGACCTAAAATTCAATGATTGTCACTAAGTTTGTGAAATCTGTGGACATTATTTCATCGAATATTTTGTTTATTAATTTTCCTCTTCTCATTGGAGTATAATATAATTATGCCTATGTTGAACCAGTTGATTTATTTCTGATATCAAGTTGTTTTTTAATAATTTTTCTCTCTGTTGTCTGATGTAGATAATTTCTATGGATTTATGGTCAAATTTACTCATTCTTTGTTTCTGCCATCTTTAATATTTTGCATCTGTCTAGTGAATATTCAGTTTACTTACTGCACTTTTCATCTTTAGAGCTTTCCTTTCTGTCTTTTGTTTCCATTTTATCTTTTCACTCATTGGGATAATACTTTCCTTTAATTATGTGTGCATATTTCCATTAATTGTTTTAACATATTTATAATAGATTTGAACTCCTAAGTAAATTCACAATAACAACATTACAGAATGCATTCCTATTAACTATTTTTAGCCCTTTTTAATCCTCACATTTTTCTTTTTCTTTGTCTAGTAATTTTTGGTTAAAAAGTGGACATTGTAGATAATACTTTGTACCAACTTTAAATTCTGTTATATTCTTGTAAAATTTGTTAGATTTTTATTCTAGTAGATAACGAACTTGCCTGAACTCAAACTGAAAACTGTTTTTACCCTGTAATGTGGTATCCCTTCTCAGTTCTTTCAGATTCTAGTTGTTGCTTTTTTTTTTTTTTAGAATGAGAGTACAAAAGCATAAGTGGGGAAGGGTCAGAGGGAGAAGGAGAGAGAGAACCTTAAAAGCAGCAGTCTTCACGTTCAGGCAGAACTTGATGCAGGGCTTGAACTCATGACCCTGAGATTGTGACTTGAGCTGAAATCAAGAGTTGGACGCTTAAAGGACTGAGCCACTCAGGCATCCCTGGTGCTTTTTTAAGCCTGGCTCTCAAAGAACTTCTCTGTGTCTACAAAGATAATTTGGAAGAATTTTTACTCAAAATTTTGGCCTCACATATCTGTGATTGTCTTTATTCTGAGCTTTCTCCTCTAAATGTCCACCTTCTTTACTGTCTTTGTGCTCTAACCTCTGACATCTCAAAGCAATAAAACTTTAGCTTTCTGCTCCTGAAGCTACTCATAGGTTCACAAATACACAGCCAACAAAGCAGCAAACTTGCAAAACTTTCACAGTACAGTTCCTTCTTTCAAGGGTATATTACTCTGTTGATTCTCTCACTTTGTGGAAAGCAAAACCCTGGGGTCTCTCCTGGGTATTCAGCTGTTGGAGATTAAGGAAACATTGGGGAGGTGTATGTACAAATTTGAGTCTTATCCTCTCAGTTGTTCAAAGGTACTCGTACATCTAGGGCTTTTGGTCTTAATTTCCAGCTATTCTTAAGCTCCTGAAATTTTTCCTCTGCCACACTGAGCTGTGCTATTGGGATTTTCTGGGGTGTCAGGCAAGACTGACACCAGCTGTAAATTCTACCCATTCCTTCTCCAATCTTTCAAAAGTTAACTACTCCCAAGCTTCTATCTACCTTATAACCCAGAAACTCACTGACTAAATATTTACTAAAGAAAAATAAAAGTATATCACTGACTAAATATTTACTAAAGAAAACTAAAAATATATCTTCACACACACACACACACACACACACACACACACACTCACACAAGAACAAGTAAGTTTGGACATTAAGGTTTTTTGTAGCAACAAACTAGAAACAACCAGAATATCTATTAACAAAAGAATGGATGAACAGTTTATGGTATGTCATACCTTAGAACACTACTAACAACATAAATAAAAAATAAATGATTAATACGTACAACAATGCATGGATTTCAAAGCACTATGTTAAGTGGAAAAGAGAGGACAAAAGAATACACTCTAACGGGAATTGCGTTTCATTTAGGGGTAAAAAATGTTCTAAACTTAGACTCTGGTGATGTTTGAGAAATTCTATAAATATACTAAAAACATTGAACTGTACACTTTAAATGGTTAAATTGTATCTTATGTTAATTTTATTTCAATAAATCTGTTTAAAAAGAATATGGTCTATATTATTCCATTTTATGTTCTATTTAATGTACATATTTATATTTACATGAGATATTCCATATGCCTTGGTTTATATCTTATTATACTTATAATCTAGAGATGTCAATGAACATAAAATTTTCCTTGATTATAAAACCAGTCTTGTTCCAGTCTTATGAAGAGAACATAAAAAAATTTTGAAACACTTGTAAAATTACTTCTTATTGATATCATTGTTAAATTATTCTTTGTATATCTCTGTGTATTAATTTTCAAAAATAGATGAAAGGCTGTGATTTGTGATGTTTTATTTATTTCTCCAACAAACAAACATGTACTGTTTAAAGTATTGAATAACTATGTGCAATAAATTTTATGATCATATTCTAAAAGTAAATGTGGAAAGCAAATCTTGTCAGTGATTCCTACTTTCTTCACTATCTCCCTTCCCAAATTCTGTTTGTTTTGTTCTGCCATAATTGTCAGTCTGTCTTTTGTCCTATATGTCCTTCCTGTTTTTTTCTGACCTTTATTTGTCTACATTTTACTTTAGTAATGTACACAGCCATTACTGGCAGTGAGTAAGCATTATATATGTGTTTATTTTTTAATAAACCTGCATTCTCCATCTGTAAGTTTTTCAATTATGTTCTCTCACAAATTAAATTTTATTAACTTTCTTTATTATAATAAACTGATTATATTTTTTAACTACTTACAGCTTTGAAACATAATCTTTTCTTCCAATCTGTCTGAGTAATCAAGCAACAGTAGCAACAATTGCTTACCAAACTTGCCAACTTTGAGGTAAAAATCTCTAAAAACCTCTTGCCTTACAGATATCCAAAATATAAATAAAGATATACACATTTTCACATCTGTGATACAATCCACATTTCAAAGCCTCATCAAGAAACTCATCTATCCTTTTTAGAATTCCAGACATTACTGATAGTGAACTAGGTACTCCTTTCAATTCTGAGAATACATAATGCTAGGCTATTGAGCAAGGCATTTAATAGAACTTTCACCTTTCTAATAACTTCAGGTTGCAGGTCTAATAAATCACCATAATAGCTTACTTGACAAAGTCCAAATCAGTTCAATGTAACATAGCATATTTTAGTCACCAAGCAATCATCAGGGGTGAACTGTAATAAAGATTCTCAAATCATTTGTGATGTTTGACTACAAGCCACTTTTATATTTCACACCTCTCTCTTGACCTTCTGCTTCACATATGGAGAAGATCATAAGAAATCCTGGATGTTCCTTCCTTTGGCACTAGTTAGAAGTGCAAATCATGCATAGGAACCCTCACCTGGGCCCACCACTAACTTCCTTTAAAAATACCCAACCAAGGGGCGCCTGGGTGGCGCAGTCGGTTAAGCGTCCGACTTCAGCCAGGTCACGATCTCACGGTCCGTGAGTTGGAGCCCCGCATCAGGCTCTGGGCTGATGGCTCAGAGCCTGGAGCCTGTTTCAGATTCTGTGTCTCCCTCTCTCTCTGCCCCTCCCCCGTTCATGCTCTGTCTCTCTCTGTCCCAAAAATAAATAAACGTTGAAAAAAAAAAAAATAAAAAAAATAAAAATACCCAACCAATTTCCTTTCCTTGTGTTCTCAAGACATTTCTGTATCTGCATGGGAGCTATCCTGCTCTCTCTAGAAAGCCTCATTATAAGAGTAATAAGCCCATTCACACCCTCCTAATATGTGTGTGGCATTATCAATCTCAACATCCAAGTCAGGTACAGTTGGGAGGTATATCCTGCCTCCGCAGAATGACCACATTTCTACTTTTATTTAGAATTACTTCATACTAAGAAAGGATAATCTATCTCAATTTAGAAAGCAAATATAATTGTTTCTTACACTTAGAGCAGTGAAATTAGAGCCATTTTATTTTTCAGCCAAACATTTCAATGCACTTGCACTTAATTCAATGAACTCTACTCTCCACTTGGCAATTAAGCAAATTTAGGCAGCCTAGCAGAAAAATAGGCAAGTACACTTTAGCAAAGATAGAGGGAGATAAGGCACAAAATCATACTGCAGTAATACTATTCACGTTCTTTAATAAAATGTGTCGGACCTGTTATCTGTTGCCTTTATAATGCTGTGCAATACACCACACCTAAATTCAACAGCATAAAACAGTAGCTGTCTTTGAAGTTTAATTTGTGCCAGTTTTGGCTTATTGTTCCTGCTCTAGTTCACACTTCTGCAGAGACCTAATGGATAGCCTGGGGATGAATGATATCTACTGGCTTCAGGTAGAATGAATTGGCCTTGCTACACATGAAATCTCATCTTCCAACACTTTTGCTTGGGTTTGCTCTCAGGGTAACTTAAAAGAGGGAGTTGCCGCAATCAGTGCCTCTTGAAGCCTGGGTCAGAACTAGCACATGACAAATTTCTGTGCCTTTTGTTGTTGTTGTTAAAGCAAGGCACATTGCAATTCCACTATGTAAGAATGGGAAAACAGAATCTCTTTCTTGATGAGAGTATGTAAACAGCTCACACTGCAAGCAAGATTGTGGATACAGAGAGATAAAGATTCAAGGTCATTTTTGTTTTAAATCCCTCACATATATGTTGTATATAAAGATATAATCACTAGGGAAAATATTTAATGATAATTGTGCCTCTCTTTAGAACCTTGGAAAGAATGATGCATTCTCAAATCTGAAATAAAAACTGACATATGGAAAATGAACACATTCCCATTAACTGTCTCCTTAAAGAAACAAAATGACTTGTAGATGAGAATAAAACTTGACATTAACTAAATTTATAACATACACATATCTAAAATTAAAAAATTTGCCTTCAGAGGAAAGTATGGTACAGGAAAGAAAAAAAGAACACATAAATAAATAGGGCTGAATTAGCAGTTCATTCTGTGAAGTGGTAACTCTGACCCATTAATTTGAATCTGTCTAATGCTTCTAGGAGGCATATACATTAGTTTTTGAATGCCATAATTTATACTTCCTGCCAAATTTTGTCTTGTTCTGGCATCACAGTTCAGAAGTACTGCCAGATGGCCAAGCCAATATGGTACAGTATTACACTCTGCATGTTTCCATGTGATTTTCCAGCCAATCTCTGCTTTCTCAGTTGCCACAGTGTTATTCTGCTCAGGTGTTTGAATTTCCTCTCTAGGAAATCATTGATTTCCCTAGTGATTTTTAAACTACTAAGGTGTAATAATGGCTGAAAAACAACAAGTAACATGCTATTTCTCACCTCAGTACATTCTCACATGCTGTCTCCTTTGCTTGGAATACCTTACTTTCTCCTTTTATATCTGAATAATTCTAATTTGTATTTTAAAATTTAGCCCAAGCATCATTCCCAGCGGGAAAAATTTCTACAATTACATTAACATTCTAATCACATCTAATATCTCAATTCTGTACTCCCTTAGCTCTCTGTTTATTGTAGCAAAAAACTGACTGTAATTGTTAGTTTACTTTGTGTCTCCTATATTATAATGAAAACTTCTTAAAGAAAAGACCCTGTGACAAAGTCAGTTTTTGGCATATATTTATTTAATAGAAAAGAGTTTCCTCAAAGTGTACCTTTAATGATTATGGCATTCTGAGAGCTTCTGGTGAAGCCTGAAAGACTGTTTGGAGATCAGGGCAGACACTGCTCCTCATTAAGCCAGGGGATTTCCATCAGCCATACTAAACTCTAAATTTTCTGACACTAAAAGACGCCTGATATTCAGTGAAGTCTGTTTAGAATATTGTCATTATACTGTATAATTTACTAAGTACAGAAAATAAAGAAGTAAAAACAAACTAAATAAAAACATTAAAAATTTTTACTTAATCATGTGAGTGAAACCAATGCCAAGACCATTTAATATAATATTTCCAGTCAAACAAGTGTAATAAATCATCCTGGTATCATCTCTATACTATGCGACTTATCTGGATTTTCCAAAGAAGCAGATACTAATTAAAATGGTACAGAATTCAAAAAATATTTTAGCCTTTCCCTTGAATATTATGGCACTTTCTAGGTTCAAGATTTACATAAATCTGGTTTATTAAAAGAATAATGAGGCAACCTAAGGGTTTTCTGTTTCACCCAAATAATCAATGTTTTTTCATTTAAGAATGTATATGTACATATATATTTATTTATAAAAAGTGCTTATTTCTAGCTATATATAGTTATTTTTGCCTAAATATATGTATGCTGTTATATGTATGTGTTTGTAACAAGTAAAGACAAAAATGTTTTAAAAAAGTGTACCTTTAAAAACTGTACATAACTGTCAAATATCCTAATGAATTCAGATTGGTGTGGAAATATAAATCAACTTTGTAAATAGTTAGCTATCTAAAGCCATGCATGATTTTATACAATATTGTAAAACAATAACTTTTAGGCTTTTTATTTTTTGCACAATTTATGATTTTGAAAAGATCAGTATATTTGTGGAAAATTTAATGCTGAATCTATAAATGCTTTCTTCAGTATAATATATTATAATCAGCATTAGCATGAAAAAATTATATCCTTTATTCTCTCTGTCTCTCTCTGATTGTCTATCCCTGTCTCTTTTTTCCTCAATTTAGAAAGCACAAGTTTATGTTATTTACTATTTCTAATGCTCTATGTGAAAAAAAAGAGTAAAAGAGAAGAAAGTAGAAACACTAAAGGGAAAATTTTTATTTTAATAGGTCTCTTGAGGCATAACTGACATAAAGTATACACATTTAAAATTGTACATATATACCCGTTAAACCACATAAATGAAGGTGGTGGACATTTTAAACACTTTCAAATATTTCCTTATACCTATATGAGCTTTGTATAGTTTTATATAAATGGAATCGTATGGTATATACTTTATATTGCTTGGATTATTTCACTCAGAATAATTATTTTAAGATTATTCCCCGTCATGGTATGCATCCACAGTGCATTGTTTTTTCTTATTCTACTCTGTGTATAAGTCACAATTTCTTCTCACATTTATCTGGTGCTAGCTTTTTACATCATTTCAAATATTTGACCATTACAAATAAAGCTTGCCATGAAAATTTTGGGCAAATAGTGTTATTTTTTTTTTTTGAGTAATTAAAAATGTAAAGACAGGTCTTGTGTTAAACTTAAGTTTACCATTTTAAGAAACCATGAGGCTATTTTCCATAGTAGTTGTAACACTTTACATTCCTATCAGAAATATATAAGAGTTCCAGTTTCTCTAAATTTTTGTCAATGCTCGGTGGTGTCAGGCTTTTTAGTTTTAACTCTTTTAATAGTAGTCTACTGGCAAATTATTGTGGCTTTAATTTGTATTGTATTATATTGTGATAACAAAGGATACTAAGCACCTTTTTATGTTCTTATTTGTCATTGGTGTATTTTTTCCTTTCATTAAGTATATATTGAAACATTCTGCCCATCTGTGTGAGACAAGTTTTATTTTGATTTGTGTTTCTATAATTGAGTTTAAAGAATTTTTTTATATATTGTACAAGATACAGTTATTTATCAGAGATAGGCTTTGCAAATATTTTCTCCCAGTCTGGACTTATCTTTTTATTTTCTTAGTGCCTTACAAACAGCAAAATTTGTTTTCTTGCTTCGAATCATAATTTTAATAGTCTTTACTTTTTAATTTTTTTAAGTTTGTTTGTTTATTTATTTATTTATTTATTTATTTATTTTGAGAGAGACAAAGACAGTGTGAGTGGGTGAGGGGCAGGGAGAGAGGGACAGAGACAATCCTAAGCAGGCTTCGTGTTGTCAGCACAGAGCCCAACATGGGGCTCGAACTCACAAACCGTAAGACCATGACCTGAGCTGAAACCAAGAGTCGGACACTAAACCAACTGAGCCACCAGGCAGCCTTAATCTTTACTTTTTACAAAATGTTTAGATTTACAGAAAAATTACAAAGATAATACAGAGAGTTCCTATAATAGTCCTCACCCAGTTTCTCCTATTTTTAACATTACACATTAGTATGGTATATTTATTACAGTTAATGAACCAATATAGATACATTATTATCAAGTAAAGTACATATCTTATTTATATTTCCTTATTTTTTAATTAATGTCCTATTTCTTTTTTTAACATGTTAATTTATTTTTGAGATACAGAGAGAGACAGAGCATAAGCAGGGAGAGGAAGAGAGAGAGGGAGACACAGAATCTGAAGCAGGGTCCAGGCTCTAAGCTGTCAGCACAGAGCATGACCCAGGGATCAAATCTACCAAATGTGAGATCATGACCTGAGCTGAAGTTGGACACTTAACCGACTGAGCCACCCAGGCACCCCATTAATGTCCTGTTTCTATTCTAACACTCCATCCAGGATACATTCATTGTATTTAGTTATCATGTCTCCTTCAGTGTCTGTATCTTGGCTGTGAGAGTTTCTCAGACTTTCCTTATCTTTGACAACCTTGACAATTTTGAGGTGAAAACACTAATTAAGTATTTTGTAGAACGTCCCTCAATTGGTGTTAATCTTATATTAACCTTGATCACCCGGTCCAGGAAATGAAGGAGACAATATTCCTGCTAACAAAGCTAGTAAAGGAGAATAAATAGGTCTACCTGCTGACACCTAATGTCAGGTAGGGGTGTATGGGCCTCCCTAGGTCCCACTGTTGTGTTCTACTGCTGAAAGTAGATTGGCTTAGCTTTTACTAGTGAGAATGAGTGGAGCATGGGTAGGTCCACTGATCCCTACTGGAACCTTTGTGCCATGAGTAGTCATTTACCACTAGAGAAATCCCTGCTGGGCTTCCCCTTCCTCTGTCTTTTGTCAAGAAAGAGAGGATTTTCCTTTTAATTAATTAATTTTCTATACCTTTTGGTGGTTCTTGATTACATGCCTCCTAAACCACAGTTCAGTATATAGGGAAGATAAAAATAAATAAATACAACCCAGGGAAATCATCATGGTGACTTTCTTCCAATCCTGAAGTCCCTAGCCAGTCTACCTTCCTCTTTCCAACTTTCAGAATGACTTTATGAAAATCCTGTTCAATTATTTGCAGAAATTTAGTAGCATTTCAAGGGGAACAGCAAGTACAATTCAATCTATGACATCACATCCTAAAACCAGAAATCTTCCCTTCAGTTTTGAAATATATTTTTGCTGACTATCAAGTCACAAATGGACAAATTTATTTTTTCCAGTACTTTAAAATGTTACAACATTTTCTTCTGTCTTGCTTTGCTTCTGATGAGAACTATGGTATTATCCTTATGTTCTTTTATACGAAGTAACTTGCTTCCTCTGACTGCTTTTACAATTTTATCTTTCTCAATGTCTTTTAACAATTTAATCATTATGTGTCTTGATACAGTTTTATACATGCTTCACGAGCTTGGGTATGTTGGAATAGTTCCATCTGTGGGTATTTATTTGTCATCAATTCGGAAATTTTCCAGTCATTATTTTTTCAAATAGTTTTTTGTTACCTCCTCTCTCTCATACACATCCAGGACAAACATTACACATATATTTAGCTACTTAATGTTGTACAACAGCTCAATGATACACTTTCCATTTGTCTTATCTGTTTGGTATGCTTCATTTTAGATATGTTATATGGCTATATCTTCAAACTCACTAATTTTCTCCTCTTCAATATTTAATCTAATTCTATCTAGTACAATTTTCATCCCAGACAGTATTGATTTCATTCTTAAAAGTTTGAGTCTTGCTTATGTCTTATATCTGTTTAACTTTTTTAATATATACACTTCAATAACTTTAAATATACTAATATCTGTGTAGTTCTGAGTCAATTTTGACTGATTGATTTTTCTTCCCATAGTAGGTTTTATTTTCCTATTGCTTTACAAACCTGGTAATTTTTTATTGAGTGAATACCCAGCATTGTGGGTTTACCTTCTTGAACTTTGTTCTGTGATACAGTCAGGTTATTTAAAAATGGTTTAATCCTTTTGGGTCTTACCTTTAATATTTGTTGGATGGAACCAGAGTAGTCTTAAGGGATAATTATTTTCCATCACTGAAGCAAAACTCTTCTGTACTCTATCCAGTGCCCTGTGAATTATGAGGTTTTTCCAATCTGGCCAATATCAACACCACAATCCCTAGCCCTGTGTAAGTGTTGAGCAATGCATATTTTAATATTTGGGCTTGGAAGTTTTCTTACATCTATATTAGTCGGTAGTCAGATGAATACTCAAGGGGGATACTCTACAGACCTCTGGGGTTCTCTCTCTGCACAGTTATCTTCTCTCCGGTACTCTGTCTTTCAAACTCCATAGTCTCCTCAGACTTTCATCTCCAATTTCTTAACTCAAGGCATCTTCCAGGCTTTATGTAGGTTCTTCTTTCCTGAGACACAGCCCATAACTTCTCTAAAGGTAGTAAGATGGGAAAACCATAGGTCTCATCACATTTGTTTCCTGTATTTCAGGGATCACTGTCCTTTGGAGAGGGAATTGAGGAAGTGAAAAGGGAGAACTAACTCACATTAATAAAAATGGAATAATAATGAATTTAAAGTGAAACTCCCTCATTGTGCTTGGATATTTTTCTCCAACAAAGTTTAGTTGTACAGACACAGTTATAAAATAGGCAATGTAGATTTTGTAAAGTTGTGATTTTGCTGAGAATAAGAAACAAGAGAAATGTTCAGGTGTCAAGGATATATCAAGGGAATGATTACATATTAGCCACAAAAAACTTACATGTCTAAAAAGGGAAGTTAGAAAATCAAATTTTTGAGATATAGTCAAAATGTAATAGGATAAAATCATATATCCTGGTGTGACTACAGAGTATAAAACCCAAAGCATTAAGGAGAGTGGTTTGGACAGATAGGAGACAGAGTGACATAAAATTAGTGTTTAAGATAGAGGACAAAATGAATGGAGCATTAAGACAATGTGTTGGCAATAATGAATGTGAACCAAAAGTAATATTGGAAAGAAATGACAGGAATGCTCTAAGAGCTGGGAAATAACTGAAACAATGAGGATTGATGGGAATCTGATATACAGAAATTAGTTTTGGGAATTGTTAGGGAACAGGGAAGGGGAATTTCTAAAATTGGCAAGAGGATAAATAAGGATATTTACCCCCTCCCCAATTTCCACCCCAGACCTAGAGATGTGTATAAGTGCACGGGAGTAAATCACTTCAGAATTTTGCAGAGTAAGCACTGTCCTCAGGGAAGAAGAAAGTAAAATAAGTATTTGGAGAATCTACTGAGAACGTAAATGGTTTTACTGATAATGAACAGTGAGTCCCAGAGGACAAATAGACAGATTTTAGGAGTTGGAAAGGGCTGACAGTAGGAGACAAAACAGGAAATGCAGAGTATCTGTGAAAGACTGAGATACTGCATTGATCCTGTGGCAAATCCCAACAGGAGAATCACAATCACAGCAGAGAGTCCATGTGGTTTGGAACAGAGCCATAATCTCTTCAGCAAGCGAATATACTCCTTTTGAGAAATAGCTGCTGACTTGCTACTATTGCCCTGGTAGAGACTATGTATCATGGGACACCAAGAGACTATGTTACTTGATCAACTGAATACAAAACAGGTGTTAAATGATTCACCTCAGCATAAATAGAGGCACACCTAAAGTGGCCCAAATTACGAGAATATTAACTCCACAAGTGAATATCCCCTAAAAGCTCTTACTGGGAGAGGGCAATTTATAATATCCACAAGATTGCCTACTCTGTGTAAATCACCCTTTTGCCCAGCCAGTTGGGCATTTACTTAATGAATATATGAACAAAGAGGTATTGGAGGCTATGCTTGGTTCATCTCCAAACATGTTACTGCTCCTTCCAAGTGTCCCAAATTCCAGCAGGAATGATAAATCAGGTGTCCTTGGGCTGGTACTATACCCAAGAGGGCATCAAGTTTATAGGAATATATCAATTCCATTATGGAGGATGCAGTGAAATTTCTTTACCAAAATTGTCGAGAATTTAATTTTTCTTTTCCTTGCTTGCTAAATTTTGTTTGTCCTAACACTTTTCTTAACTTAATTATTGCTTAGTGTGTTGCCATGGTTTAGTTATTAGAGAAGGCCAGTCTATTCTTCCATGACAAACCCCAAAATCTTTTTGGCTTATCACATTCAAGTTTATTTACTGCTTATGTCACAGTCCTGTTCAGTTTGTTTGACTCTCCTTAATGGCTATCCTTTATGCATAACCTCAGGGATCCATCATTCTTCCACCTTTAGGTCACTATAATCTTAAGCAAGTGGCCCTTAAACTTGCTGCAGAAAGGAAAAAGAGAGAAAACATTATCGACTGAGGGATTTAGTGGGTAGACCTAGAAGTAGTATATATTAACTTCTAGTATATCTTACTGGGCAGAATACAAACCTATACCCAAACAATATTACAAAGAATATGGGGGAGAACAGTGTGTGGATACTTGCTAATGACATTTTGTTTTTATTTCGGACTAAACAATATCTCAAACTCTTTAATATATTTGGGAAAACTCTTACAAGATGAACTTTGGTGGGATACAGAATCCACCAAGACTACATAGTGCTTTTTCCCCACTCCCTGAGTCAATATAAGCCAATAATGAATTTTTAATCTGGAGGAAAAAAAAAACTAGAAAATTCACTAGATCAGTTTATTTTACTGCTATTTCACTCTGGTGTATCAAGCAAAAAATAATGATGCTTAGTTTCAAATACTTCTCCAAATCAATATGAGAGTCTTATTTAATGAAAGGAGCCAATTGTGAAGATTTATAAATCTCCTGGGATATGATATTCATACAATGCAATGTTAAAATTCAGCAATAAAAATAGATAAAGTGACTTTTGATTTCTGGTACAGAATGTAAGGAGCTCAGAAGTAGTCACTCCTATCTTTTTAACAAGAAAAAGCTAAATAGACTGAAAATTAACAACTGTGAGATTCATCAGAGAATTGAAGCCACAGGGAAAATTTCTGCCCCAAACGTGGAAAGGCAGATACAGAGAATCACACCTTACTGGAGCAGAAGCTCAGGAATAGAAACTTCTGTGGGAACTGGCATCACAACAGGAAAACTGAAACTGTAATTGAATTGTTGGAGGCTCAATATAGGTATCTTTGTGACTCAAAATCTCCACGGTGCCCAGTCCTAGGAAGGCCCACACATATTTTTTTTAATTTTTACCTACAGGGGCTCTACCGGGTTCTCATAGTGAAGATCAGAGAAACCATCCTCACTGGCAGGAGGCAGAAAGTAGCCATTCCGAAATATGCCCAGATCACCATGTTCCTCGTAGCAAGCCCTACCTTCAAGAGAAATTGTGTTACTAGAGCCTAACTGGAGTTTTTCCAGAGCCTAACCAACCTGGGGAAGGAAAATAAAAATTTCAGCTCCTTCTAGTCTTGCACATGGGGAAACAGAAATACCTAACTTCAGTCCCTCTGGCCTTCCATGTAGAAGGAAACACTCTGGCCTGGGTTAACTTTCCTGTTTCATATAAGGGGGAAAACAAACAAACAAAACTGAGAAGCACATGTGAGGGTCACAACCCATGCATACTGGTTTACTAAAAGACTGAGACCTAATCATAAGATTATGGAACACTTCCCTTCTATCCACACCTTACAACTACAATAAAGATACAGACAGGGGGAAAAAAATAAGTGAGTTTGAAGAAATGTCAGTAGAAACTTCCAAAACTAAAATGCAGAGAAAAGGAATCAAAATTACAGAACAGAATACCCAAGAACTCTGAAGTAATTATGGGATACAACATATGTACAATGGGAATACTAGAAGGAAAAGAAAGGAGAAATTTGAAGCAATAATACTAACAATTTCCAAAGATGAACAACAGACACCAAGCCACAGATCCCCAAAATTCAGAGATTACCAAGCAGGCAAAATACCTACCAACCATCCCTAGAAATATCATATTCAAACTGCAGAAAATCAAAGACAAAAAAAATCTTGAAAGAAAACAAAGAGGGGAAATAAAAACCTTAGCAACACAGGAGCAACAATTAGAATTACACTGCCTTCTTTTTAGAAACCATGCAATCAAGAAAAAAAGTGGGGTGAAACATTTAAAGTACTAAAATAACAAAATCAACAACCCAAAATTCTGGATCCAGAAAAATTATTCTTCAAAAATGAAGGAGAAATAGTCTTAGACAAACAAAAGTTGAGCACATTTTTTTTTTGCCAGCACATGTACCAGTAATACTAGGAGAAATTCTTCTAAAAGAAGAAAAAATAATATAGGCAGAAATTTGGATCTACATAAAAGGAAAACTGTTGGAGAAGAAATAAATGAGGACAGAACAAGATATTTCCTTTTTCTCATTTTTAATTGATCTAACAGATAACAGTTGTTTTTTTAGAATAATAACAGCAATGCAGTCAGTGACAACAGTGAAATGAATAGTAAAAATTCTTATAAGGAATGGGAGGGAGGAATTGAGGATTCTCTGTTATGAAGTACTTGCATTACCTATGAAGCGGTATATTATTATTTGAAAGGGGACGTGGGCTTGTTTTAAAAGCATATTGAGAACTCAAGATCACTCATTAAAAAGAAGTTTAAAGATTATACTTAATATGCTGAGGATAAAAGAATTATATGAAATGTTCAATTAAAACCAAAGAAGGCAAGAAAAAGGTAGAAAGGAAAGAAAGAAAAGATAGAGAGCAATAAAAAGGAAGAAAAAAAAAAGAGGACATCTTCCAGTTATAGGTTAACATTGTTTTCTCATATACCAAAAATGATTCAATTATTTTCATATTAATACGGCAATTTCATTTGATATATTCCTACACTTAAAGCTTAATCATAAGTCTTTTGAATGCTTACATTTAGAACACTGAATGCAAGTGAAACCTGTATTAAGCTTCATTACCAATAATCATATACTTTAATGAATATAATTACCTATCAATACGTATATCTGCAAAGAAGTACACTTTAAAATATTTCTCTCACATTTCTTACTGTAATAGCATATTCATATAAGAAATAGCTAACTTGACAATGCTTCATCATATTGTGCTATCATTTATGAGTATATGTGTACTAAGCAGAATAATGGCCCCTCCAATATGTTTACTTCCTATTCCATGGAACGGAAGAATATGGTATCTTACATGGCAAAAGGGACTTCGCAGAGATGGCGAACTTAAGGATTTTGATATAGGGAGATGATCCTAGAGTATTCCTTCTCCCCACTCGGCCCAATATAATGACAAGCATCCCTGTAAGTGAGAGATGGAAGCAGAAGAGTCACACTGTTAAGAGAAGGAAGAGTGACAATGAAAGCCGAAGTCAGAGTGAAGCAATGACTGGCATTCAAGATGGTGAAGGGGCCCCAAGCCAAGGAATACAGGTGGTCTATAGGAGTTGGAAAGGGCAAGGAAGATTCTTCTAGAACCTCCAGAAGAAACACAGTCCTGCCAACCCTTTCATTGTTAGCCTACTGAGACACATGTTGAACTTTTGACCTCCAAAACTACAAAATAATAAATTTATGGTGTTTTAAGCCACTACATTTGTGGTAATGTTTTTATAGCAAAAAATAGGATACTAATACTTTATATATGGAGATATATAGATATAGAAAGATATATCTATGAGGCAAATTCACTTTAGTATTAGGTGATATATCTGTGAGGTAAATTCATTTTAGTAGTAGGTACTAGAAAAGAGGTTACCTCACTTTATAAATTATATTAAGAACTACCTACATATTTATATTTGGACATTTCAATTTAGGTCCAGGAAACCATAAAAAAATACATACTCATCTTCAACTTCAATTCCATTATAATAATTTCCCAACATTGTCCCATTATTACATGACTTCTATTTACAATTCCATTTACTGTATCAGCAACTTAATAACTATATCACATTCTGTTACAGAAATAGGTAGTTGTGAGTATTAAAAAAGAGAGCTTAAAAGAATGGACAATAATATGTGATTGATTTAATACATATGGGTGAGGGTAAAGGAATAAAATTTGACAGAATTTGAGTGTAGATGATAACTTTAGGCTTTAAGGTTCACAGTTAAGCTTTACAGTTAGTACTTGGTATACAAAATTGCAGCTTTATTTCTCTATATCAGATTCAACTTAGCTCACAATCACTCATCTACATTGCAGCCGGGGGGGAAAAGCCAAACATTTCCGGGGGAGAAAATGAAGGTCACTTTCAGTCAAGTCAAGACTTAGGCTGAGACAAATTCATGGCTCTTCCTTGCCCCTTATTTCCTCCTTTTTCTGGGTTGTATGTGGGAAGAGAAGGGAGCCATTACTCATCTGGTCATCAGGGGAGTGGTTTCTGAACATGAAGTAAATATGACTAGCCTGAAATATGGGACTCATCTCCACGGAATCTGCAGTAATTTACCAGCCAGTGTGACTTGTAGTCCATTCTCAGTGTGCAGGACTGAGAGAGGAGCTCAGAGTCTGCACACTGGATCACTTGGCTCCATATTTTTTTTTATCTAGTTTCTTCTTTTGGATAGCTATCCTACAGTGTTTACAGTTATATTTCATCCCATTCCACAGTTTCCCTCAGATAAGTGCAAGCTTACATGTTCCCCAATCCTTAGCTATTTTCCCTGGTGCTCCATAGGTGAAACATGAGGGTAAGAAACTTTTCAGAACCTCCCACACCCTCAAAGAAATGATGGGAAAGGTGCTACTGCAGGTATGTGTGCAAAAGGTGCAGTCACTTCTTTCTTTTGTGTCTGCCCAGAATAGTCTGGAGCTGCCAGGCAGGCTGGAAATATGCTATTTCATCATTCTCTTGCCTCTTCCCTTTACCCAGTCTGTTTGTTTTGTTTTTATTTTTATTTATTTATTTTTTTAACATCTATGATCTAAATTAGCCAGATTCTAGCTTCTGATTTATAAAGACAGCTTTTTGGAACTAAAGAATCACAAAACAAAACAAACAAGAAATTTTCCTCTCTCAATCAAATGCTTTTAAGAAAAATTACTTCAATTACATACTTATCAAAAGTGAATTTGAAACCCTAATTGATCCTGCTCTCTGAAGTCAAGACTACAACTGAATTAATTGGTAGAAAGCTAAGGAATAATTAGGAAATTATAAGGAAAAGTGAATAATAAGGAAAAGTGAAAACAGTGAAAATTAACACATAGTTAATCTTTCAAGACCTGCATCTCAATACAGACAGAAATACAGACAGGGGATGTACTTCCTTGAGGAACAACATAAGTAGTTTGGACACACGCTCAGTATACTACTGGAGAATTCAGTCCTGTCCAGAATTTTGTTTTCACCATATCACTGTGCAATAGCACTGAGGCAAAGTCTCCGAGCTTTTTTGAATCTGGGCTTGTCTACCTGTTATCTGTGTAACTCTGTGCAAGAAAATTATCCTTTCTAAGCCCCAGTTTCTTCAACTTACTATGAGATAATATAGTACTTGCAAAATTGTTATAAGTGAGTATAAAATGAAATAATCTATATAAATATGCTAGTAAGAATATTAGCTATTGTTATCACCAATATTATTATTGGTATATTTAAAATCAAAAGAGCACTGTACAATTCTCAAAATGCGCATTACTCTCATACATGGATGCTTCTGTAAAATACTGCTGGATAAACCTTCTATATACTTTGTAGACAAGTTTCTTATCATTCTACTCATTAGGGGTTCTCCCATGATCTTACTGCAGAAGTGATGCATATTTGAATGAAAATGATCACAATGTACTAAGTACATAAGTATAGAAAAACATTACTTCTACCCTTTACAAGTTTTACATTCAAAAGCAATATGGTATCAATATTTATCAATATTCTTATTTTGGTTGAAATGAGTAAAATGTTTAGCTCTATGTAAAAACAGTTTTCATTTCCACAAAAATGGATTCTTTCTCTCTAAAATCTTTGGATTATTTGACAAATCAGCCACAAAATTTAACACGATAGTAAATTCTGGAACATTTTTTAAAAATAAAAAGCTTTACTGAAAATGTTAATCGTGAATAAAATAGACCAAAGAAAATTATATAATTTCTCAAAAGTTTCAGAGTAAAGTAACTCAGAATAAACGATTAAATATTTCATTTTCACCTTTTTAATATTTTTGATTTTATGTCGTTTTAATTTGTTCCACTTATTTTTCTCTACTGAAAAGAAAAAAAATCAATACAGTGGGTTACATGAAGAAGAACAGTTATAGAAACAAAATTTCAGGAAGAGAAATTCCATTTTCATACAATCTGAGAAGCTTTCAGTGAAAAGGGATTTTTTAAGAAGGCAGTTGAAAAAAGTAAATGATTAGAGCAGATATATACTATCTGCTCTATGCTTTAAAATGTGTATTTTTTTACAGTAGAAGACACAGCATTTGAATTTTATCACTGTATATCTTACTCCATTTTGAAAAACAAAAGTATGCCTTTATTAGAGTATTATGATATAGTAAAATATTTTAAGTCTGGAATTACTCACTAACATAATTTACTAATTTACATAATTTACTATTTTGTGCTCCATTTCTAATTCTAGATATATATTATGCTTAGAAGAGCTATGCTCCTGTTGTCATATCTAAAACTCAAACATAAATTTTCTACAAATAAATTAAGATTCTATTGGATACTTTGTAAATACTTATGCAACCCACATTGTATCATCTTTTGCCTCCATCTTTCAATGTGCAATCTCAACTTCCTGCCAGAACCTGCTGCAAATTTTTCCAAGTACATCCTTAGATGACTTCAATATACCCATTAAATATACTCAACATAAGAGGATCTTATGCTAACCTTGTTTTCTCCTCTTCTTCCACCTTGCCACCCCTCCCCTGCTGAGCCCTTCTACATGTACTAAGCACTATTACATCTATTGGTGTCTGAACTGAAACTACTATCTGCTCCTAAGCCTTTTTAGTAGTAGCAATCTCATTTTGCTGGGCTATGTTGCAACTAAGAGTGGCTGTGTGACTAGCCTTTGACCAAAGGGATGCAAAGAAAGAAGTACCCCCTCTAAGAAATGCCATAAAAAGATGCTTCTTAATGTGTTGCTTTCCCTTTTATACTATCAAGAGCACTCTCAGATACCCCACAAGATAGCAACATAAGCTATGCTCCATCATCTAAGGGCGAGTAGAGCAACAGGACACAAGAAGTCTAAGTCCTTGGATAACCACATGGAGCAAAATAGCTGTTCTACTAGCGTACCCACCGGATCAGACATTCATGTAAGGAAAATGTCTATCTTCTTTAAGATGCAGTTAAAGTAGTAAAGCCAATGTCTTATAACATTTATACTTTTCAGGTATCCACTATCCCTGCCACCTCTAAATGGTCACTGCCCAACACTTCAGTAGGCCCTGATGGAACTGCCACATCTTCTGGGTGTTTGTGAACATCCATGTACCTGTAGAGACGACAACCCATTCTGCTGAACACCACTCTTCATTCATATTTTTTGCGTATGAATTTCCATGCTGACTGCCATTTGGGTGGGGTCACTGACGTACTAGAGCCCTCCATTTACTGAAGCCTGTCAGCAGTAAAATGAAGAGAATCTCATCCTTTATTTTATTATATTTGTGACACCATGGTTTATCAGTGAAGCAATGTTCTATTTATTATGTTTTTATAGCAATTTGCAATTAGATACTTTTATTCTCAGCCTTTTCTTTCCTTAGCATCCACAATTAATCTTTGAGAGGCAGAGCCAAATCTGAGGAAATCATGGTATAGTCATAATTACTTCTTAATTCTGGTGACTAATATTACTGATTCCATATGTCTATGGGAGGAGTTCTTTCTCCCAGAAGGTATATCAATCTCCTATATAACCTTTGGTGGCTTCAACAGGACAGTCAAATACAGTAAGTATTATCTCAACAGAAAACTCAGGTGCTTTTTAAAGTCAAGTAAGGATTCCTACTAAGTAAGTAGTTTTGCTATATATACAGAATATTTACTTCTTTAAACAGTAGGGCCTAATAATGGTAAACACTTGAGTCTCCCAACTAAATGACTCTCACTCCATAAGTGATATAACCTATCAGAGGGTTCTGCCAGCTGATACATATCTTATCCAAATGATGAACTCATGAATCAAGGACATACCATTGGGTGGATTTGTGAACCCACTGGACACATTACAGATGAGTTTAGGCCAGGCCTACTTTATCTCCTGATCTCCAAATACTCTAAGTCCGACAAAGGACATGATGGCATACCAGAGCTCCTTATATCAGTGTCAGTTTAGACATTTTATTGTGCAGCCCTGAAAATATCTAGCTTAAACTCTCTGTTAATTTACATTAATATATGGCCACAGGCCTCGTGTTCAGAAAAGGGTCTGGAGAATAATGACTGTATATGCTTGTGGTGGCATTACAGGATATTTCCTTAAGGTGACCCAGTGTTCTGTTTAGTTAGCAGGCTCTGAGTCTATGAACTGAATTCAATCTAAAAAAAAGGTAAAGAATCACGATTGTTTCTTTGAGCTTAAGTAAGACTTCTACTCTTTACTTCTGCTCTTCCAGTCCTAGGATTTTTTTCTTCTTAAAGCTGTATAAAAAGTTTAGCATTCTACCTATCATGTCCCTAGAAAATGCCACATCTCTCTGTGGCCTTGACAGTCTTCAGGCCTTGCAATCTATTAATGTAACTATCTAAGATTCCTCCACCTAATTACTACCTTTACTGAAGTATCAGTAACACCATTGAAACTGGATGTCCTAGTCTGAGTGAAGTATCACCTATTAACTACAGCTTATAGAGGTCAAAGGGCACTACTAAATATCTTATTGATGTCTTTGTCCATATCACTAGAGTATTCATTACCAAAGTGTTGAAAACAATTATAGAATTTAGCAAGATTGTAAGATATGAAAGCAATATATAAAATCCATGGCATTTATGCATAACAGAACAATATATTTAAATAAATTTTGAAAAAATTAAACAACTAAACAAGTCTGAGGGTTGAAAACTAGAAAAGCTATTTTCAGCCCCATGTTCACTATAGCATTATTTAAAATAGGCAAGATTTGGAAACAAAGTGTTCATTGATAGATGAATGGGTAATTAAATGTGAAATACACACACACACACACACACATACACACAGAGGAATATTATTCAGCCATAAAAAGAAGGGAATCTTGTCATTTGTGATGTACAGAGAAAGACAAATAGTGTATGACCTCATTTATATGAAGAATCTAAAAACAAAGCAAAACAACAATGATAAACACTGAACTCTTGGTCCCAGAGAACAAATGGGTGGTTTCCAAATGTGAAGGGAGGGGGGCAAAATGAAGGAGATCTAAAAGATATAAATTTCCAACTATAAAATAAATAAGCAATGGGGGTATAATATACAGTATGGTGACTATTATTGTTAATAACAGTGTATTGTATATTTGAAATTTACTAAAAGAGTGGATTTTAACAGTGCTAATCACAAAAAAATTAGCTATGGTGGTAGCTGCTAACTAGATTTATTGTGGTGATCATTTTGCAACATATATGAATATCTAATCATAAGGTTGCACATCTAAAACTAATATAATGTTATATGTCAATTATATCTCAGTTTAAAACTGCTCAACATCACTCATCATCAGGGAAATACAAATGAAAACCACAATGAGATACCACCTTACACCTGTCAGAATGGCTAACATGAACAACTCAGGAAACAACAGATGTTGGCGAGGATGTGGAGAAAGATATCTCTTTTGCATTGTTGATGGGAATGCAACCTGGTGCAGCCACTCTGGAAAAAAATATGGAGGTTCCTCAAAAAACTAAACATAGAACTACCCTACAACCCAGCAATTGCACTACTAGGCATTTATCCACGGGATACAGGTGTGCTGTTTCGAAGGGACACGTGCACCCCAGTGTTTATAGCAGCACTATCAACAATAGCCAAAGTATGGAAAGAGCCCAAATGTCCATCGATGGATGAATGGATAAAGAAGATGTGGTATGTATATACAATGGAGTATTACTCGGCAATCAAAAAGAATGAAATCTTGCCATTTGCAACCATGTGAATGGAACTGGAGTGAAATTAGTCAGTCAGAGAAAGACAAATATCATATGACTTCACTCATATGAGGACTTTAAGATATAAAACAGATGAACATAAGGGAAGGGAAACGAAAATAATATAAAAACAGGGAGGGGGACAAAACATAAGAGACTCTTAAGTATGGAGAACAACCTGAGGGCTACTGGAGGGGTTGTGGGATGGGGGGTGGGCTAAATGGGTAAGGATGCATTAAGGAATCTACTCCTGAAATCATTGCTTCACTATATACTAACTAATTTGGATGTAAATTTTAAAAAATAAAAAATAAAGTTAAATTAAAAAAAAAGATATTACTAACTGGAAAAGAATATATTACCTTTAATTCTAAAAACACATATATACACAAAATGAACATACCTTTCTGACATTTTTCAGTTCCTACATATTTTTTTATTTAAAAAATTTTAATTTTTTATTTATTTTTGAGACAGAGAGAGACAGAGCATGAGCAGGGGAGGGGCAGAGAGAGAGGGAGACACAGAAGCTGAAGCAGGCTCCAGGCTCTGAGCTGTCAGCACAGAGCCTGATGCGGGGCTCGAACTCACAGACTGTGAGATCATGACCTGAGCTGAAGTCAGATGCTCAACCGACTGAGCCACCCAGGAACCCCAGTTCCTATATTTTTTCTTCTTCTATTAATTTCCTTTCAAATGAGCTAACTGAATGACTAGACATTAGAAACCACTAAGTCACAAGTCAACAAATTTTTTATATTAAAATGAAAAACAAAAAAAGTATGATGGTAGTAGTGTTGATTAGATATGGGAAATTGATCCTCTCCTATAGCACCTGGGTAATTTGATACAATCAAATGAAAGGAAAGGAAAGGAAATGCAAAAGTGCAAAATTCTCAACAAAATATAAGCAAACTGCAAACAACAATACATTTTAAAAAATATTCACCATGATCAGGTGGGATTTATTCCTGGGATGTAAGAGTGGTTCAATATTCACAAATGAATCCACGTCATACTCCACATCAGTAACACAATGAATAAAAATTATATGATCATCTGAATAGATGCAGAGAAAGCATTTGATAAGATTCAACATCCATTCGTGATAAGAACTCAACAAGTGGGGCTAGAGGGAACATACCTCAACATAATAAAGGCCATATATGAAAAGCCCACAGCTAAAATCATAATGATGAAAAACAGAGCTTTTCCATCTAAGGTCAGTTACAAGACGAGGATGTCAATTCTTGCCACATTTATTCAGCATAGTATTACAAGTCCCAACCACAGCAATGAGAGAAGAAAAATAAATAGCAGTTATCCATATTGGTAAAGAAGTTAAACTGTTACTATTTGTAGACGATATGATACCATATATAGGAAATACTAAACATTCCACCAAAAAAAAGTACTAGAAGTAATCAATAAACTCAATAAAGTATCAGGATACAAAATTAATACCCAGAAGTTGATAGGGTTTCTATACACTAATAATGGAATCACAGAAAGAGGCATTTAAAAAACAACACCACTGGGTTGCCTGAGTGGCTCAGCTGGTTAAATGTCCAACTTCAGCTCAGGTCATGATCTTGTTAGGCCCCATGTCGGGCTCTGTGCTGACAGCTCAGAGCCGGGAGCCTGCTTTGGATTTTGTGTCTTCCCTCTCTCTCTGCCCTCCCCCTCTCATGCTCTCGCGCTCTCTCTCTCTCTCAAAAATAACTAAACATTAAGAAAATAATAATAAAAAAGTAAAAAATAAATTAAATAAAAATCAATACCATTTATAATTGGACCAAAGAGGATAAAATACCCAGAAATAAACTTAACCGAAGTGAAAGGCCTGTACTGTGAAAACTAAAAAAACACTGATGAAAGAAATTGAAAATTGCAGAAGCAAATGGAAATCCATTCCATGCTCATGGACTAAAAGACTTAATATTGTTAAAATGTCTATATTACCTAAAGCAATCTACAGATTCAATGCAATGTCTATCAAAATACCAACAGCATTTTTTGTAAAACTGGAACAAACAGTCCTAAAATTTGTGTGGAACCACAGAAAACCCCAAATAGACAAGGCAATCCTGAAAAAGAAGAGCAAAGCTTGAAGCATCACAATCCCAGGTTTCAAATTACACTTTGTAGTAGTCAAAATAGTATGGTACTGGAACACACACACACACACACACACACACACACACACGCAAGACACATAGATCAATGGAACAGGATAGAGACCCAGAAATAAACCCACATTGGTCAATTAATCGATGACAAAGGAGGCAAGAATACATAATGGAGAAAAGATGGCCTCTTTAATAATGATAGGAAAACAGAACAGCTATGTGTAAAATAATTAAATTAGATTAGTTCCTAACACAACACAAAAAAATAAGCTCAAGCTGGATTAAAGACCTAAATGTGAGACTTGGAACCATAAAAATTCTAGAAGAGAATACAGGCAATAATTTCTCTGACATCAGCCATGGCAAAATTTTTCTAGATATGTCTCATAAAACAAGAGACACAAAAGCAAAAATAAACTATTGGGACTACATCAAAATAAGCTTTTGTAAAGCAAAGGAAACCATCAACAAAACAAAAAGGCAACCTATTGAATGAGAGAAGATATTTGCAAATGATGTATCTGATACTAAATTAGTATCCAAAATATATAAAGAACTCATGTAAATCAACTCCAAAAAACCCCAAAGAATCTGATTTAAACATGGGCAGGGGACCTGAATAGACATTTTTCCAAAGAGGATATACACATGGCCTATAGACACATGAAAATATGCTCAACATTACTAATCATCAGGGAGATGCAAATCAAAACCACAATGAGATATCACCCCATGTCTAGAGAATGGTTAAAATTAAGACAAGAAAAAAACAAATGTTGGTGAAGATGTGGGGAAAAAGAAACCCTTGTGCACTATTGGTGGAATATAAATTGATGCAGCCACCATGGAAAACGGTATGGAAATTCTTAAAATTTTTTAAGGTAGAAATACAATATGATACAATAATTCTACTGGGTACTTACATAAGGAAAATGGAAATACTAATTTGAAGACTTATATGTGCCTCTGTGTTTATTGCAGCATTATTTACAATAGTCAACACATGGAGACATGTAAGTGTTCATCAATAGATTAATGGATAAGAAAAGGTAATACACACACACACACACACACACACACACACACACACACAGTAGAATGTTATGCAGTCATAAAAGTGGATGAGATCTTGCAATCTGAGACAACATGGATTGACCTAGAGGGTATTATCACCAGTGAAATAAGTCAGACTAAGATAAATGCCATATCATTCCACTCATAAATGGAATCTAAAAAGAATAATAAACAAAAAGTAGAATCAGAATTATAAATACAGAAAACAAACTAATGGTTGCCAGAGGGAAGGAAGGTAGGAGACTGGGTATAAAGGGTGAAGGGAAGAGGGAGATATAGACCTCCAGTTATGGAATGAATAAGCCACAGGAATAAAAAGCAGAGCATAACAAAAACAGTCAATGATATTATAATACCAATGTACCAATGTAATGAGACAGATGGTAGCTATACTTATTGTGAATGTAGCATAATGTACAAGCCTGTCAATCACTAATTGTTACCATGTATGTTAACTAACCACAATTTAAATAAAAAATTGAAATAAAAAGCTGTACACCTGAAACTAATGTAACATTTTGTTTCAACTATTCTCAAATATTATAAATAAGTGAAATAAACATAAAAATAAATGTTAGTTCTTCTTGCTATTTATTAATATCATTATTGTTATAATTATTACTTTATTGAAAAGAAAACATTAGATTATTTGAACCAACCAAGAAATAAATTATGATTGTGAGGTTGAGAACTATATTGTTGTGTATGTCAATTATACCTTAATTAAAAAAAGGAAGAAATACAGTTAAAAAAATTGGTGAAACCTACAAAGCTTGAATTCAGTCCAAACAATTACTCTCAATGTAATACAAAACTGAATTTAATAGTAAAACTGTATTATAAAGAGAAAATTTTTTGTGCATAATGTGAAGAATTGACAAGAAAAACAAGAGGGAAATTATAAAATGTTGACAACTAATAATTGGGAGAATTTTTATATATCGGTATCATTTAAAAAAGGAATAAACTTATGTTTTAAAATCATAGTATGGAGGTAAAACTTAAATATATAAAAGGCATTCATTTTAAGCATATAGTCTGATAATTTTAACAAATTTGTACATCCACATAGCCACTGACACTTTCAAAATTTTGAACATTTCCATCACCCTGAAAGTTTCCCACGTGCTTAACTCTCACGCCCAGAATATATGAAACAACCGATCTATTTCTATTACTTCATAGTAAATTTGCTTAAGATACAGTTTCATACAGTGCAATCATTCAGTCTAGACATGGGATGGAGTAATTTGATCTTGGTGTGTGACTTCTTTCACTAATATCTTGAGACACATCTATATAGTTTAGGTATATTTAGTAGTTCATTACTTTTATTGTTGTAGAGTATTTCATTTCATTTCATAACATGTAACAATTTGTTTATTTATTTACCTATTGGTGGCCATGTGGGTTGTTTACAGTTTTTGTCTATTTTATATAAAGCTATTATTAACAACTGCACACATGTCTTTGAGTAGAGAAAGACGTTATTAAAGACATTAATAAATTAAATATCAGAGAAAAGAGAATTGAATTATTGACATGGAAAAAGGTGTTGAGATTATATTGAATGAAAAAAAAATAAAGATTAAAGCATTTAGGAAGGCAACAGTAGATAAGGAGAACAAAGATTTTCCAAAATATGAATAGCAAGTGTCCTTGTCACTGAAAGCAGCAAACTGCATAATGCACTGAAATATAATTTTAAAAATACTTGAAATATTTTGAAAAGACCCATGTATTACAGGTATAATGAATATAGAATAATGTACACTAAGGCCTTATTTATTTTTTAATTTTATTAATAACAAAGCTATTTTTAGTCATCCAGGAATAAAATAAATCACCTATGGGTACTTAAGAAAACTCATTCACATCAACATTAAAAATCAGAACAAAACGTAGCAATACTGATAAAATTATCAGGGAAGTAAAACTGAGCTGAGAGTATCGTATACACTGATTTTTGTTTATTTTTAAAGGTAATGAACACGCATTATAAAACATAAGAATTAAAAATAAAAGTTCCTGAGTTCTTGAAGAGGAGTTAGGATAGCTGTGTAGCAGGGGAACCCTGGTTTAGCCTCATCCCCCAAATACAGCTGTATCAATATCAAACCATTTTGAACACCTAGGAAATCAATGTGAGAACTAAGAGAACAATCTGCATAATTTGAGGGAGAGAAGTACACAGTGCAGAGACAGGACTTGGGGGGAGAAAAGCCAAGGTGCTGCAGAAGGGTAGGCACCCTTTGCATGGAGAGGAGAATGAGAGTGGGGGAGACTGAGTTCCCACAAGAGAAACCCTCTCCCAAATCCATTCAAGTCGGGAATCGTGAGGAACTGAATATACCAAGGTTTTGCAAACAGTGGAGCTGAAATTCTTGAGTTTTTGGAAGTCTGTGCCATTTGCTGGAGTAGACCAAGGTGGGCAGTGGTACTGGGGAAAAGGAGGGGAAGGAAGCATGGGAGTAAATAGCTGAGAACATTGTGTAGGGATCCCCTGGGTCACACTGGGAGAGAAAGTTCCCCTTCCATGAGTGCATTTAGAAGTGGGTATATTGCCCCTCCCAGGACAAAAGATCCAGCTGGTGCCTTTGAACCAGTTCAACAGCAGGGCACAGAGGCATTCACAGAGGGTAAAGTGGTCTCAGCTATTTGCTGTGCTTCATCATAAATCCAGGCACCTGAATAGCTGGTCCTGGGACTGCTTTTCTGGGACAGGACAGTGCCAGGAAAAGGCTGTGAGATTCTCTTTTGGAGGAAGGAATCAGGTCTGAACCTTGCCAGTCCTTTAAGATTTGGAGGTTTGAATACCAGTCCATTGCCAGAGATAAAACACAGGAGAGCTATGGCGCCTGGTGTGTGTAGGGCTGGGCACAGAATGGTTAAGGGCAGGGATCTGAGGAAGCCTGGGACACAAGAGGCGAGACTGTCCCCTTGTCTGCTAGAGGAACAGCTGCAGGCATCAGCTCCCCTAGTTCCCCTACTGGGGGACAGGAGAGCAGGATGACACTGTTTTACCAACCCACCAGTACAGTTGGACTTCAGCCAGTAACACAGCGCCCCCCAGTGGAGACTGGAATGGCTTACACCAAATCCCACTGAGACCTGCAGGGGCATCTTTACTAGGACAAGTCTGATTATGAGCCAGCGAAGCTGGCCTCTCCCTCAGAGGACCAGCACAGGCCCCCCCAAATGCAACAAGTTTACTTATCATAGAGTTCCCCAAAGTTTCAACTTCAGTTTTTCAGTTCAGGTGGAAACAGGACCAGGCTTTTTGTTGTTGTTGTTTTGTTTTTTAATAAGCTTATAGTTCTGTTTGTTTCCTTTTCTCATTGTTTAAAACAGACTTCTTTTCCCTTCTTCTTCTTTTTTCTTCTTTCTTGCTTTCTGTCTTTGAAATCAGGTTTATAGCTTTTTGTGTGTGTGTTTGTTATTGTTGCTGTTCCTTTACCTTTTCTCTCTTTTTTTTTTTTTTTTGGATAAAGACTTTTTCTTTTCTTTCTTTCTTATTTTAATCAGACTTATTGTAACAAACAAGTCAAAGCACACATAGTTAAAGGTCCAAACACTCTCCACTGCAAGCAAGGAGGAGCTTTGAAGAGGACTGACCTGCAGGAAACAGCAGCCAAATCATAACAGCAGAGTGCACACTATATACGCCAGAAACACTTCCTAAAACTGTAGTTCCTGGACAGTGTATAGCACCTTATTAATATAGCATTACACCCAGGAGCAGGAAACATAACAAGCTTTCATAAAACACAAAGGATAGACACCTAGACAAAACGACAAGATGGAGGGATTCTCTCCCAAAGAAAGACAGAGAAAAAATTATACCCAGGGATTTGCTGAAAACAGATATAAGCAATACATTTGAACAGTAATTTAGAGAAACAGTCATAAGAATACAAGCTGAGTTTGAGAAAAAGCATAGAAGACTCTAGATAAACCCTTGCTGCAAAGATAAAAGACCTAAAAACTAGTCAAGCCAAAATAAAAAATGCTATCACTGAGATGCAAAACCAACTGGATGTAATTATGATGCTGGAGGAAGCAGAGGCTTGCATAGGTGATATGGAAGATAAAATTATGGAAAATAATGAAGCTGAAAAGAAGAGGGAAAGAAAACTATTAGATCATGAATGTAGACTTAGGAAAATCATCAATTCTGTAAAGCACAATAGTATCCAGAATATAGGAGTCCCAGAAGACAAAGAGTGGGAAAAGAGGTCAGAAGATTTATTTGAACAAATTATACCTCAGAACTTCTGTAAGCTGGGGAAATCCAAGTCCAAGAGGCACAGAAAACTCCCCTCAAAATCAACAAAAACAGATCAACACCATGACATATCATAGTGAAACTTGCAAAATACAAAGATAAGTAATTCTGAAAGCAGCTAGAGACAAAAGGTCCTTAACCTACAAGGGTAGACATAAGGTTAATAACAGACCAGTCCACTGAAACTTGGCAGACTAGAAAGGAGTGGCATGATATATTTAATGTGCTAAATGAGAAAAATATGCAGCTAAGAATACTTTATTCAGCAATGCTGTCATTCAGAAAAGAAGGAGCTGTAAAGAGTTTCCAAGACAAGCAATAACCAAAGGAGTTTGTGAACACTAAATCAGCTCTATAAGAATTGTTAAAGGGGACCCTTTGAGAGGGAAGGAGAGACCAAAAGCAACAAAGACTAGAAAGGAACAATCTACAGAACAGTGACTTTACAGATAATACAATAGCACTAAATTCATATCTATCAATAATTACTCAAAATGTAAATGGACTAAATGCTCCAATCAGAAAACAAAAGGTGTCAGAACAGATTTAAAAAAAAAGAGCCATTGATATGCTGCTTATAAGAGACTCATGTGAGGCCCAAAGACACCTTCAGATCGGAAGTGAGGAGATAGAGAACCATCATGCTAATCAAAAGAAAGCTGGAATATACACACTTATATCAGAAAAAGTAGATTTTAAACCAACAACTGTAATAAGATGAAGAAGGGCACTATATCATAATAAAGGGGTCTATCCAACAAGAGCTGACAACTGTAAATATTTATTCCCTCAACTTGGAGGTACACAAATATAGAAATCAATAACAAACATAAAAACCTCATGGATAATAATAATAATGTAAGTGAACTTTAACACCCCACTTACAACAATGGACAGATCATCTAAGCAGAATAGTAACAAGGAAACAATGGCTTTGAATGACACACTGGACCAGATGGACTTAACAGATATATTCAGAGCATTTCACCCTAAAGCAGCAGAATATACATTATTTTTGAGTGCACACAGAACATTCTTCAGAATAGATCACATACGGGGTCACAAATCAGGCTTCAACAAGTACAAAAACACTGAGATCATCCCCCAACGCTATGAAACTTGAAGTCAACCACAAGAAAAAATTTGAAAAGACCACCCATACGTGGAGATTAAAGAACATCCTCCTAAAGAATGAATGGGTTAACCAGGAAATTAAAGAAACAAATAAAAAATACATGGATGCTGATGAAAATGAAAACATAACAGTCCAAAACCTTTGGGATGCAGGAAAGAGGGTCATAAGAGGGAAGTATATAGTAATCCAGGCCTTCATCAAAAAGGAAGAAAAGTCTCAAATACACAATGTAACCTTACAACTAAAGGAGTTAGAAAAATAACAACAAATGAAGCCCCAAAACAGCAGAAGGTAAATATAAAGATTAGATCAGAAATCAATGATATCAAAATTAAAAAAAAAAAAAAAAACAGAACAGATCAATGAAACTAGGAGCTGGTTGTTTGAAACAGAATTGATGAAAACCTAGACAGATTTATCAAAAAGAGAGAGGACCCAAATAAATAAAATCATGAATGAAAGAGGAAAGATCACAACCAACACTGAGAAATACAAACAATTGTAAGAGAACATTATGAGCAACTACGTGACAACAAATTTGGCAATCTGGAAGAAATGGATAAATTCCTAGAAACATATAAACTACCAAAGCTGACACAGGAAGAAATAGAAAATGTGAACAGACCTATAACCAGTCAAGAAATTGATTCAGTAATCAAAAATCTCCCAACAAATAAGAGTCCAGGGCCAGAGTCCCAGGGGAGTTCTACTAAACATTTAAAGAAGAATTATACCTATTCTTTTAAAACTGTTCCAAAAAATACAAATGAATGGAAAACTTCCAAACTCATTCTATAAGGCCAGCATTTCTTTGATTCCAAAACCAGGCAAAGACCTTAATAAAAAGGAGAATTACAGACCAAAATCCAATTTTGCTGATGAACATGGATACAAAACTTCTCCACAAGATACCAGCAAATCAATCCAACAGTACATTAACAGAATTACCCACCACAATAAAGTGGGATTTATTCCTGGGCTGTGTGGTGGGGGAGGGGTTCAATATCTTCAAACCAATCAACATGATACACCATATTAATAAAAGACAGCATAAAAAACATATGATACTTTCAACAGATGCAGAAAAAGCATTTGACAAAATACAGCATCATTTCTTAATAAAAACCCTCAAGAAAGTAGGGATAGAAGGAACATACCTCAAGATCATAAAGGCCATATACAAAAGACGTACAGATAATATCATTCTCAATGGTAAAAATTGAAAGTTTTTCTTCCCATGAACACATCAGGGATGTCCACTCTCACAATTGTTGTTCAACATAGTACTGGAAGTTTTAGTTCCAGCAATCAGAAAACAAAAATAAACAAAAAGCATCCAAACTGGGAAGGGAGAAGCCAAACTCTCACTCTTCACAGATGACATGGTACTCTATGTGGAAAACCTGAAACATTCCACCAAAAAATTGCTAGAACTGATACATGAATTCAGCAAAATTGTAGAATATATGATCGACATACAGAAATCTGTTGCATTTCTATACACCAATAATGAAACAGCAGAAAGAGAAATCAGAGAATTGATCCCATTTACAATTACACCAAAAACCATAAGTTACCTACTAATAAACCTAACTAATGATGTAAAAGATCTGTACTCTGAAAACTTCAGAAATTCATAAAAGAAATTTATAGCACACAATGAAATGGAAAAACTCATGGTTTGAAAGAACAGACACTGTTAAAATGTCTATACTACTCAAAGCAATCTACACATTCAATGCAATCCCTATTACAATAACACTAGCATTTTTCCCAGAGCTAAAACAATTAATTCTAATATTTGTATGGAATCACAAAAGACCCCAAATAGTCCAATCATGTTGAAAAAGAAAATCACTGCTTGAGGCATCACAATTCCAGACTTCAAGCTATGTTCTAAAGTTGTATTCATCAAGACAGTATGATGCTGCACAAAAATAGACACATAAATCAATAGAACAGAATAGAGAACCCAGAAATGGACCCACAACTTCAACAAAGCAGGACAGAATTTCCAATGGAAAGAGAGAGTCTCTTCAAAAAACTGTGTTGGAAAAATTTGACAGCAACATGAAGAAAAATGAAACTAAACCAATTTCTTGCATCATACACAAAACAAATTTGAAATGGATGAAGGACCTAAATGTGAGACAGGAAATCATCAAAATATTGGAGGTCAGCCAAAGCAACTTCTTACTAGACACGTCTCCAGAGGCAAGGGAAACAAAAGCAAAAATGAACTATTAGGATTATCAAGATAAAAATCTTCTGCACAGCAAAGGAAACAATAAAAAAAAACCTAAAAGGTAACCTACAGAATGGATGAAGATACTTGCAAATGACATATCTGATAAAGGCATAGTTCCCAAAATCTATAAAGAACTTATCACACTCAATGTCCAAATAATAAATAATCCACTTAAAAAATGGGCAGAATACATGAAGAGACACTTCCCCAAGAACACACACAAATGATAACAGACCCATGTAAAGATGCTCAACATCACTCATCATCAGAGAAGTACAAATCAAAACCACAATGAGATACCCCCTCACACCTGTTAGAATGGCTAAAATTAACAACATAGGAAACAATAGATGTTGGCGAGGATGAAGAGAAAGGGGAACCCTCTTACACTATTGGTGGGAATGCAAACTGGTGCAACCACTCTGGAAAACAGTGTGGCAATTCTACAGAATTAAAGATAGAAATACCCTATGATCCAGTAATTGCACTACTAGGTATTTATCCAAAGGATACAAAAATACTGATTCAAAGTGGCCCTTGCACTCCAACATTTATAAGAAGCACTACTAACAGCAGCCATATTATGGAAAGAGCCCAAATGTCCATTGACTGGTGAATTGATAAAGAAGATGTGGTATATATACACAATGGAATAATATTTGGGCATCAAAAAGAATGAAATCTTGCCATTTGCAAGGATGTGGATGTAGCTAAAGTGTATTATGCTAAGGGAAATATGTCAATCAGTGAAGGAAACAAAACAGATGAACATAGGTGAAGGGAAAGAAAAATAAGATAAAAACATGGAGGCAAACCATAAGAGATTCAACTATAAAAACAAACTGAGGGTTGCTACAGGGGAGGTGGGTGAGGGATTGGCTAAATAGGTGACGGGTATTAAGGAGGGCACTTGTGATGAGCACCAGGTGTTATACATAAGTGATGAATCACTAAATTCTACTCCTGAAACTAATACTACACTATATTTTAGCTAACTGGAATTTAAATAAAAACTTGCAACACACACACACACACACACACACACACACACACACACACAGAGGAAGCATATGGAAAAAAATAAATACAATAAATCAATGATATAGTACTCAGCCATCAAAAGGAATGAAGTCTTGCCATTTGCAATTATGGGGTTGGAGCTACAGTGTATCATACCAAGGAAAGTCAGCCAGAGAAAGACAAATACCATGTGATTTCACTTATATGTGGAATTTAAGTGAAGGATGAACATAAGGGAAGGAGAAAAAATACAAAGAGAGAGAAGTAAACCATAAGTGACTCTTAACTATAGAGAACAAACTGAGGGTTGCTCGAGTGGAGGTGGGTGATAATGGGCTAGATAGGTAATGGGCATTAAGGAGGGCACTTGTTGGGATGAGCACTGGGTACTGTATACAAGTGATGAATTACTAAATTCTAACACTATATGTTAACTGACTTAAATTTAAATAAAATCTTGGGAAGAAAACAAGAACCTAAATCCCTCCTTAAAAAACATTTATCAGTTGTGAAATCATACACACATACACACAGAAAATACAAAAATATTCATTATTTTTTCATTATTCATTATTCAATATTTTCCTAAAATAATACAATATTGGACTTCATTTCAACTCCAACCCTTTCCTCAGTAATTCCCTCACTTCTAGAATCCAATGAGGGTCCATTTGAATTTGAATTTCCATATATATATGTATGTATGTGTGTGTGTGTGTGTGTGTGTGTGTATACATATATATATATATATGTATGTATATTAGCAGGTATGTGTGTGTGTATATATATATCATAGCATAGGAGGTCAGAGAAAAGGGTGATCCACTGAATATTTTTGCTTTTCATAAATATTTTCTCTGGGAAGAAAATCATAAGTGGAGAAGACAATACAGATTGTGTTGATAGCCATTAGGAAAGTACAAACAAAGAAAATATCAAAGCCAGGGTGGTTACATCTGACTTAGAGGCTAGACAAGGACCAGTGGGAGAACTTTTTCCGGTGGACTTAGAATGAAAGGTAATATTACATATAGGTGGTAATATGGGGGATGGAAGGTATCAGGAAAGAGAAAGTAATACTCAAAGGAGAAAAATACATTATAAAATAAGAAATCCAGGGATTCTACGTAAATTAAAATATTAAATCATGGGGCACGTGGATGGCTCAGTCAGTTAAGCATCTGACTTCGGCTCAGGTCATGATCTCACTGTTGGTGGGTTCGAGCCCCACGACCAGCTCTGTACTGACACTCAGAGCCTGGAGTCTCTTCAGATTCTGGGTCTCCCTCTCTCTCTGACCCTCCCCACTCATGTCCTGTCTCTCTGTCTCTCAAAAAATAAATAAACATTAAACAATTTTTTTGGAAAAAAATTAAATCGTATAATTGAACTTTAGGAAAAAAACATCAGATGGTACATTTTTAAAAACTGAAGTGAGTTCTAAGACTAAAATTCTAAGTGTGATGGAAGATGGAAAGTTAATTTTACAGGAATAAGGCCCTTGAATAATGTGGCTCCTTGAAGGAAAAAAAAAGCAATTTTATGAGAGCTGGAAGAGGTGAATTTTTAAAATGTTATCTCTCTTAGGGAATTTATGACTCTGATGTTAGGATAACTAATGATGCTGAAGAGCTTTTGATTTAAAAAGGAAAGGATTAAGTTTTAGAGTTAAATTAGTAGTGATCCTGAGAGTGTTTTACTAATTTGGAATTTAGAAGTCAAACTTTAAACCTCTGAAAAGGCCTTGTTTTCTTTATTTGGGGCTAAATTAATTCAGGGGCTAATTTCGCAAACATGTAAAATTTAGTATTCAGAAGTTGTTCAGAGCCATGAAATAAATACACCCTGGTTACTGTTAATTTAATTAAACCTGCTTAATGATAAATATCAGGTATGCTACAGAGAGGTGTCTACTCTACTGCAGATAACAGCAGGTTGTCTCAACTGGAAAATTATGTGATTAAGAGTTAAGGACCTTTTCAATTACTCATTAATATTTTTCACTGAGCTGATAGCTTATATAATATATTAAGACAGTATAATAATCACCTATTTTTCCACAAATTCACTATTTCTAAGCTTATATAACATTAAAAGTTAGTTGTTTGTTTGCTTATCTATTTAAATAGATAAAGGGGACTAAGAGTACACTTATCCGGATGAGCACTGAGAAATATACAGAATTGTTGCATCATTACATCGTCCACCTGAAACAAACATAACACTGTATGCTAATTATACTTGAATAAAAATAATACATAATAATTTTTTTAAATGCCTTGGGCAATCATACTCTCTCTTCAACCACCATGTGTTCCAATGCTGTTTCAATAGTTTTCATTAGGTTCAGGATCAAATTTTAACACCATCTAATTTCACTTTCATCAAGGAGCATATCACCTCAGCTAAACTGATATGAGGAACTTGGAGTGACAACTAGGAGTAGAGGGAGAAAAACCCCATGAGGGCTCTCTCATTCAAGAGTAAGAGACTTAAGAATGAGTGTGTGTGTGTGTGTGTGTGTGTGTGTGCGCGCGTGTGTGCATGTGTGAGTGAGAGAGATTTGAAGAATTAAGTAAGCATATAGGATCAGTTCATTCATTTATTCAATAAAGATCTGTTGAGTATCTAAGTACTATTTTTTTAAGTTTATTTATTTCTATTGAGAGAAAGCAAGAAAGAGAGAGAGCAAGCACATGGAAAGGGCAGAGAGAGAGTATCCCAAGCTGGCTCCACACAGCATAGAACCTGATGCAGGGCTCAAACCCATGAATTGGGAGATCATGGCCTTAGCCAAAGTCTGACACTTAACCAACTGAGCCACCCAAGCGCCCAGAGCATCTTAGTACTATTAATCCAAGTACTCTTCTGGGGACTGGGAATACATTGGTGAACCAAAGATCCCTGCCCTCATGTAATTTACATTCTAGCTGAGGACAAAAGATGATAACAAACATAAAAAAAATAAAATAAAAAGTAGAAAAAAGCAGGATAGGGTAAAGAATATTGGGGCTGTCAAGCTTAGGGAGGGGTAAGAATGATGGTCAGGGTAGATCCCACAGAGAAGGGAACTATTACACAAAGACTTGATCAAAGTTTCAGTCCTGAGCAGTAAATCATTCATCGAATAATAAGAAAAGAAAGAAAGAAAGAAAGAAAGAAAGAAAGAAAGAAAGAAAGAAAGAAAGAAAGATGAAAATTGTAAGATAGGTGTTTTAGCATAAGAGTTTTTTCTATAAATACATATCCAGTTATATTTTTCTCTTTCAATAAAACAAAGTTTTTACTTTTAAAAGAAAGTTAACAAATTCATGATTGAGCCTCCTTAGATTCCTATGATATTAACATACTGACAGTCATTTGCTTTTTTATCTTTCGGACACATTTTCATCTATTTTATGACTCAGAAAAATTAAAATAGTAGGGCTATCTCAACCAATAAATGTAAGGTTCTTTCTACATTTGCTTTTATATCCAAAATTTTGATTGTAATCAAAGGCAACAGTAAAATGCATTGAAAATTTGGATTTATTTTTAATAACGCCACCCCAAAAATATGAATTATATTATTATGCATTGTTTTGATGACTCACACAAAACATTTTATCATTTCTTTTCACATTGGATTTGTTTCACTTTACTTTAAATTTTGTGAATTAAGTGGTGCCTATGTGGTTCATTTGATTAAGCATCCAGTTCTTGGTTTCCATTCAGGTCGTGATCTCGCCGTTCGTGAGTTTGAGCCCTGCTTCAGGCTCTGTGATCACAGCACAGGATTCTGTGCCCCTGTGCCCCAGCCCAGCTCATGTTTTCTCTCTCTCTCAAAGTGGATAAACAAAAAAATTAAATTTTGTTGAGTAATATATGCACATACTAAAAAAATAAACAGCACAAAAGAATGTATAGTAAAAAAATACTTTTCATCTCAACTCTTGTTTCCTAAGATCATGATGCCTAGTTGCCAGTTTCTATTTTGTTTGTTTGATTCGATATAGCCAGAAATCCAAACACATTCTGCTCTACTATTTTATTCAGTATATCATGGAATTTTTTCTGTATCAGTATTTCCAGGCTCACTTCATTTTTTAAAGGCTAAATAGTATTGCATTGTATGGATGTACCATAATTTATATAACTAGTTTCCTAGAAAAAAAATTTTCAAAACTTTGAATTATGATGATACTGTATTTCAACCCTTTCAGATAAGTACCATGGAATATACATGATTCTATTGGTAATACCCTCAGATGCTTTTTGTAAAATACACATTACAAACTATTCTTATTTTCTGTAAATTAATTATATAATTCTGTGTCAACAATTATACATTCTCACTCACCTACCTGACCAGTTTTCAGTTAGCATCACAAATCTATAGAAAAACCTGGAAAAATTATCTCTAATCTGATGACTCCCAAAAATATAAAATGTGGCATTTAAGGAAATGTGTTTCTCCTTTAAGTCAAAACCAGAAAATAATTGAGTGATTGTTTTTTCAGTCCTCTAAAGACTATTATACAACGAGTACCATTCTAGATGCACAGGAATAAAGCTAATTCATTAACATGGTGTTTTGTATGAAGACTTGATTCTTACCAAGAACCTTGCTAGAGAAATATTTATGAATGGCTATTGTGAATATCATAAGTACTATAGCAGAGGTAATAAACATTGAGCTTTCTTTTTCTAGGGTTATTTTTTAAGCATAATCAATTTCCATAAAAATATTATAGAAAGATAATACAGAAAATAACATTCTCTCTCTCCTCAGGAATCTGAGAAGATAATCTGATAGATAAAGCGAATCACCTAAATTTACCTGATAGTATCTCTAATATGTCAATCCCACTGGATTTATGTTTCTAATATACACTTTACTTATGAAAAATTCAGAGTCAGAGATATCATTTTTCCAATGCCACACCTAATGCCAATGAAAAGATTTAAATTAATATCTATCTGTCTCTGATATTCAGGAAGAGCTTTAAGGTTTCCTATAAAGATGAAAGAGAAATCACAGTTTGACATAGCTAAACTCAGACTAGCAAAGATCTCCATTGCCAAGGTTCATATTTCATTTTTCTTCTGTAATCTTATCAATTCTAATTTTATTTTATTGAAAAAATAAATCATGAAGTGCATCTCTTTGCTGGAATGCAACTATTGTGAAATTCAACAAATCATAATGTGCTATAATTAAATGTAAAGTATAATTCGATAGAATTAATCAGAATAATAATTACTGCTCTTTGGTGATAATCTTATTGTTTATCCACCTTGAGTAATGTGTGAATTCTCTGGAGTGCACTGTTACTAATGTGTTAAATTTTCTCTTTCTTTCAACTCCTCTCTGTTCTTAAACTTCATGTTATCATTTTATCTAATCATATATAGTTATATTTATTAAAGTGTGCCCCTTCACATTCAGGAAGTGGGGTTTAGTGTTCAAAAAACTTTTCTCCCCATAATTCCAATTGGAGACAAGTAAAAAAAATATAAAATGTGCCCAAGTTCTTGGTATAATGATTTTTAACTTGTCTATTATGTTTATTGTCTTCAAATGTGCCCTATTTAGGCCTTCTCTAATTTGTTGTCCTTATCAGATCCTTTACTCAACACATAGTTTATGCTCCCTTTTCTTTAAAAACACTGTCAAAGAAATCAGATTACACTGACCCAGCTTGAGTTTGAGCGAACAACTCTGCTTTACCTTTTACTTTTAAACATTACAATATACTTTGCATAGATTAAATTTTTTTGAATGGTATTTCAATTTTGCTTCATTAAAAAAGCTGTATAAAAAATGAAAACTCCAAAGATTTGAAATATGGGTCTTCATGGACTTATACAAAGGAATGTGCATTTCTGAATTGCTATAATTAGTGAAAGGAGGTATATTTTGTTCTTCACTACCCCAGACAATCCAGAGTTTCAAACTATTTAGTAAAAGCTTTGAAAATGAATTCAAATAATTTCTCTTTTAAAATTAAATCTCTATAAAATTAAATCACTAATGAAAGAGAGCAGATGGATATTTGCATATAATTTTAATAAAAAATGGATTCTAAATTTCTAAGACAATATATTGAGCACAAAAGTGAAAAAGACCAGGGAAAAATATGCATAATTTATCATAATAAGTGGCATATATGGTATTTTTAAAAATTACTATTAAATACCCAAAATCCCAATATCTTCTACCTGGCAAGAATATAATAATCTTGCTCAAAAGTCAGCATGCCATAAAATAACCTAAGACTACAATCTACATAATTTTTAAATGAACCAGAATGATATTCAAATTGGTAATAGGTTTGTAGTCACTGTTTAAGTTTGTGAACTGTTCAAAAACATAAATACACATAAAGCCCAATCAAGCTTTGTTTATATTTTAAAATTTAAATGATTGAGTGATAACAGGAAAACCCCAAAAAATTTATTTAAAAAATTGGAAAGAAAAATGAACACAAAATACCCTGCAGCTGTAGAGTATTAAAAAAACACATACAATTAAATAAGCAAACACTGGGGTGCTTGGGTGGCTCAGTCGGTTAAGCGGCCGACTTCAGCTCAGGTCATGATCTCGCGGTCCGTGAGTTCGAGCCCCATGTCGGGCTCTGTGCTGACAGCTCAGAGCCTGGAGCCTGTTTCAGATTCTGTGTCTCCCTCTCTCTCTGACCCTCCCCCGTTCATGCTCTGTCTCTCTCTGTCTCAAAAATAAATAAACATTAAAAAAATTTTTTTTTTAAAAATAAATAAGCAAACACTGAATTTCCTTAACTCTATTCAAAGAAGATCTCAAATGTGACATGTTCCAGAAATTTCAAGTGTAAGATATTATTTGTTAGAAACTAAAAGATACAGCCAAAGAAACTAAGAAAGGGAAATGCATACCTGCAATCCTTACTAATTTTGACAAGGTAGCCAAGGATACTCAATGGGAAAAGGTCAGTCTCTGCAATAAACAGATGGGAAAACTAGATAACCACATACAGAAAAATTAAATTGGATCCATATATTTCTTAATATTTTTAAAGTTTATTTATTTATTTTGAGAGAGAGTGCATAGGAAACCAGCAGAGAGAGGGAGGTAGAGAGAAAGAATCCCAATCAGTTTCCGTGTCAGAGTAGAGCCCAACTCGGGAATCGATCTAACGAACTGTGAGATCATGACCTGAGCGGAAGCGAGAATCAGACGCTTAACCAACTGAGCCGCCCAGGCACCTCAGAAATCCTTATCTTACACCATGCACAAAAATTAACTTCAAATGGATTAGACTCAAATATAATACCTGAAACCACAAGATTCCTGGAAGAAAACATAGGATCAAAGCGATGAGAAAGAAGGAAACCCTGACATTTGTGACAACACGGATGGATCTTGAGGCCATTATGCTAAATAAAATAAGTCTGACAGAGAAAGACAGGGAATCTAAAAGAGCCAAACTCATACAGAGAGTTCAATGGTTGTTACCAGGGACTGGCAGGTAGGAGAAATGGGGAGAATACAAAGTTGATCAAAAAATACAAACTTACAGTTAGAAGATGAGTTAGCTCTGGGGATCTAATGAACAGCATTGTGATAATAGCTAATAAAACTGCATTATGCACTAGAAAGTTGCTAGGAAAGTACACCTTAAATTTCATTCTCACCGCAGAAAAAAAGAAATGGCAAGTATGGGATGTGAGGTAGGTATTAGCCAACACTAGGGTGGTAAGCCTATTGCAACATGTATCAAATCAACACACTATACACCTTAAGCAAGTTATTTGTCAATTATGTCTCATTAAAGATGGAAAAAAACAAGCAATATTATTATAAAGGAATTAAGCGTCCAAAATTAAGAATATAGGCTCAGATGGTTAAGTATCCAACTTTTGCATTCGGCTCAGATTCATGATCTCATGGTTTGTGAGTTCGAGCCCAGCATCAGGCTCTGCGCAGACAGCATGGAGACTGCTTGGTATTCTGTCTCCATCTGCCTCTGCCCCTTCCCGGCTTCCTCTCTCTCTCTCCAAACAAATAAAAATTAACTTAAAAAAAAAAAGAATATAGACAGAAACAATGAAATAAAAACTCCAATACAACTTAATAACAATACAAACAAATAAATGTCAGGCTAATTTCATAAAAATAATTTGTAATTCCCCCTTGTATTCCCAAACAGTTAAAAGGTCATTAGAATTATCTATTAGTAGGGGCTCCTGGGTTCAATCCTTTAAGCTCAATCCTTTAAGCCTCCAACTTCAGCTCAGGTCACGATCTTGCAGTTTGTCAGTTTGAGCCCCCTGTCAGGCTCTGTGCTGACATTTCAGAGCCTGGAGTCTGCTTCAGATTCTGTCTCCCTCTCTCTCTGACTCTCCGCCACTTGCACTCTGTCTCTCTCTGACTCTCTCTCAAAAATAAATAAACATTTAAAAAAAAAGAATTATCTATTACTTAAAGGCACTGTACTATTATCATCTGAAACTGCTTATTCAACTCCTGTGTTTCTTAAGGAGTGTATTTTTGAAAACTTTATTTCTTCTATGGTAATTTTCTGCTTAGATTTCCACCTGATAGGATCAGTTATTGTCATGCATATTTACCCTAGAAAAATCACACATGACATCCATGTTGTCAAAATTAAGTGCAAAGGAATCATGATTCTCTTAAATAACTGGCAGGTAATTTCTCCATTGTCATTTTTTTGTTTATAAATTGTTCTTTCCCCATTTTCCCCCCTTGATTTAGTAGGTTGATTTATTTTACAATTATTATGAAAATCTGGTTCTTGGATATAAAAGGCCTATAATTTTTTTCTTGTTTTCAAATTCATTGATTTAAATCATTAAGTTGCCAAATAATAATAACAAAAATAGTAAAAATTCACAGTGCTGTCAGTCAAGCTCAGTCCTATTATTCTGATAAGTAGATATTCTTATGTCATTTTCATGGTAAGTATAAGTAAGCTTAGAAAACATAAGAAAAATATGCTACACCACATGGTTAGAATACAACACAGGTAGGATTTGAACATCTTTAACTTCCAAACATTGAATGCCTTTAGACTCAAAATCTACCTATCGTAAACAATTTTACCATCTAAGCTCTTTAAGAAACTTTTGTCTGCTACTGAGCAATCAAACATAAAGTTAACTACATTAAAATTAATGAAAAAGTCACCAGTTAATTTGTTATTAATTTCAGATATCTTCATCAATACATCAATGATAATGTATTCAATAATTCAGCCACCTCTCTGCTGAAGTGAATCAGCAAACAAATGTATAATTGATTTCACACAGCCTTATACTCTTAGGAATGATTCCGTTAACTCATTATGTTACAAATCCTTCAACTACACTTGCCAGAAAGAAGAATTAGTATCCCCACCTGATAATTGTGGGCTTTGAAGGTCATAAAGGTTATGGCTTTCTTAAAATTGAACTTAAGAATCCCAAATGAGAATACAATGCTAATTCTGCTTGAGTATATTTCCTCAGGGCTGCTCAGAAAATGAGCAAGAATAAAGGTTAGCAATAGGAAACTGTCAGTATTTTCCTACTCTTCACCAATCTTTTTAGACAGAGAGAGAGGGACAGAGAGAGAGAGAGGAAGTTTTTATCAAATACCCCTTACTGAAAAATGTTTTCTTAGACTTAAAATTTCACCTTCATTTATTTTATTCATCAAGTATATGAAATATCCTAGATTTAAAATCAGAACTATTTTTTAAGCATACTTAGTGAAGTGTCAACCTCATTGCATTTTCTTCTGTTTCCATCCCTCCATTCTTTGTGCTGTTTTCCCACCCACCCCCTATAGAGAACCATTCTCATTTGTTTTTTTTTAATTTTGTACAATAAGGTACATATATTCTTGTTTTACCTTGTTTCTACATGAAAGGTATAATAAATAATGTTTTGCACTTTGCTTTTGTCACTTACGAATACGTATTCTAAAAATCACCCTACATCTTTCTCATTGTAGTCTATTTGGTGGGTAATAGACTATAGTCTCTTCAACCATTTCCCTCTGTATGGACATATAGGTTGTTTCCAATTTTTACAATTGCAAACAATGCTGCAATAAATACGCTTGTCTGTGTGTTTTCATTTTGTTGAGGTTTACTCCTACAAGTGGGGTTGCTAAGTTTGGCTGGGAGCTTTGTTATGTATTTTAAATTCTCTTCCAAATGATTTCTGTTAGTATGCATTCTCACCACTAGTGTGTGAGTGCCTGGGGTACTACAGATAAACTGAGAGAATGTACTGTTATACTTGTTAATTTTCATCTATCTGACATTTCACTTATAAGAGATGGTATCTCAGTAGTTTTAGGATTTTATGGTTTCCATTTCTCTGCTGAGATTTCCTACCTGTTAATGCATACTTTTCCTTTAAAGACTTTAAACCTATTAATCCATTATTTTACAATCACTGATAGTTTCAGCATCTGGGGAATCTATGAGTCTGGTTCTGCTTATTTCTATTTCTTAACTGTGGAGTTTGGGATTTCTTTCTTCTTTTCCTTCTTTCTTTCTTTCTTTTTTTTTTTTTTTTTTTTTGTTAATAGCTGGGCATCATGTGTAGAACAGTAAAGATTGTTAAAAAATCTAATCTATGTCTATATCTTTGTCTAGAAATATGCATTCTGCTGCTGCTAGTATTTTGTTGAATACTTGGGTTAAGTTAATCAGTTGACCTACTGCTTCTAAATTCTTCCAGCATTGTTTTGTGCCTGAGATTTTTCTTTAATATTCTTTTTTTTTAATTTTTTAATTTTTTAAAATTTACATCCAAATTAGTTAGCATATAATGAAACAATGATTTCAGGAGTAGATTCCTTAGGGCCCCTTATCCATTTAGCCCATCCCCCCTCCCACAACTCCTCCAACAACCCTCAGTTTGTTCTCCATATTTATGAGTCTCTTCTGTTTTGTCCCCCTCCCTGTTTTTATATTATTTTTGTTTCCCTTCCCTTATGTTCATCTGTTTTGTCTCTTAAAGTCCTCATATGAGTGAAGTCATGATTTTTGTCTTTCTCTAATTTCACTTAGCATAAAACCCTCCAGTTCCACCCACGTTGTTGCAAATGGCCAGATTTCATTCTTTTTGATTGCCAAGTAATACTCCATTGTATATACATACCACATCTTCTTTATCCATTCATCCATCGATGGACATTTGGGCTCCTTCCATACTTTGGCTATTGTTGATAGTGCTGCTATAAACATGGGGGTGCACGTGTCCCTTTGAAACAGCACACCTGTATCCCTTGGATAAATGCCTAGTAGTGCAATTGCTGGGTCGTAGGGTAGTTCTATTTTTAGTTTTTTGAGGAACCTCCATACTGTTTTCCAGAGTGGCTGCACCAGCTTGCATTTCCACCAACAATGAAAAAGAGATGTTCCTGTTCTTCCCCCAAATAAATTTATTTTTATTACATTTCATTTTATATTTTATTCAAGTTAGTTAACATAGAGTGTAGTCTTGGCTTCAGGAGTCTGCCCCCAAATTTAGACTTTCTCCATTAGCCAAACCTCAGAGAGTGCCTCTCCTCAAACTTGTGTCCCTCCCCAGTGGTAGGTTGCAGTTTATTGGTAACCAAAGCTTGTAACTGTGGTATGGAAAGAGTGGTAAGGTGAAGGGGCGGCATATATATATATACACACACACACACACACACACACACACACACACACACTCCATTGTTGTATGCAACTTTGGTCCTTATTTCCTCTACTTTATTTACTTTAATAGGTGAATTAAGTTTATCCACATTTATTGATATAACTAATGCATTTGGTCTCAATTCTGCTAAAATATTTAAAAACTATTATATTTCTCATGTAAAATGTATTATTTCTTAATCTGTTTTTGTCACATAGGGATGTTTATAGTTTTCTTCTGGTGATTTGTTTTGGATTTATACCTTTTAAAATGTATTAAACATATTTTCTTATTTAAATTTTACTTTTTAATTTGTCAATCTTTAACTGAATCCTTTAATTTATAACTTATTCTTTCCAAATTCACAATGGCTATTTATTAATTGGCATTTGGGAATGAAAATAAGAATTCTCAGGAATTTCCAAATCATTAATTATTCTTTATTTTTAGAACATCTTCTTTACATTTCTCATAATTAAAAGTATTACGTTTAATAGCATTTGCATGGAACTGGGTACTAAGAAATTATCAGACATTGATAAATGTCAGATTGTTATTGGTTAGTATTCCAACATATCACATTGGACATCTTATCAAGATTAGCAGGACTGCCTTAAGGACAACTTTGCATCTAAAAGTTGTTATTTCTGAAATAACACTCATAGGATTTGCATAAAGTATACCCTATTTGCACATGTATTAATATTCATCTTATTTGCAAGAATGACTCACCATTAGCAACAGACCAGGTCACTTAAAAACTTATAACCATTACAAGCAATTTCTTGCATGTAGCTGGTTACTATCAAAATATTCTTAAACAGTAAAATGCAGATTTTTTTTTACTTCCACTTTGTAAATTGATTATTTTCTTTCTAATTTGTAATAAACATAATCATACAGTATAGTTTGGATAAATGTCTGCAGAAAGAAAAACAACAGCAGCTTAATGACAGAAAATGAAACTGTCGCAACTGAACACATCCTGCTTACAACACTTTTGAAGACTTCCAATCCTTAACATCCAGGGTTTCGTAGTAAAATAGTTAAAATTAAGTTGTCTAACTATCTTTTTTGAACTAAGTAGGTTAGTGGATAAATTACAAAATTACATTTATTACACAATGGTTTTCAAGTAAATATATCTTTGTGACTCTTACTTTTTATTTAAAAAATCCTACCTTTTACTTTTAGGTATTTTTTTAAATTTCTGTAGTATATGTGTTACTATTTTTGATGGAATTTTATATTATACTTTATCCATAATGAACCTCAGCCTAAATCTTACACTTTATACAAAAGTTAACTCAATACAGAAAAAAGGTTTGAATATAAAATGTAAAACTATAAAGCATTTAAAAGTGGGGCGCCGGGGTGGCTCAGTCGGTTGAGCGTCCGACTTCGGCTGCGGTCACGATCTCACAACTCTTGAGTTCGAGGCTGCATCGGGCTCTGTGCTGACAGCTCAGAGCCTGGAGCCTGCTTCGGATTCTGTGTCTCCCTCTGTCTCTGCCCCTAACCCACTCACATCCTGTCTTTGTCTCCCTCAAAAATAAATACACATTAAAAAAAATTAAAGCATTTAAAAATAAAAGTAGAAGAAAATCTTTGGTGCTTAGCGTTTGGTAAAGAACTCTTAGGTATAACACTGACAGCACTGTCGATACAAGAAAAAAATGAATAAATTGAACTTTATTAAAATTAAAAATCTTTGCTCTGCCAAAGACCTTGTTAAGAAAATGGAAAGATGAGCTATAGACTGCAAAATATTTAAAAACCATGTAGCTCATATAGTTGTATATATCCAGAAAATATCACTCAAAAGAATTTACAGATGGCAAATATATACCTTAAGACCATGATGAGCTATCTCTACCCATCTATTAGAATGAATAAAATTTTAAAAATACTTACAACACAAACTGCTGGCAAGAATACAGAAATACTGGATCTCTCGTTTGTACTGTTAGGAATTTAAAATGGAACAGATACTCTGGAAACAGTTTGGCAGTTTCTTATATACCTAAATAGGCACCATCACATAACCTAGTTATCCTATACCTGGGCATTAGTACCACAGAAATGAAAACTTTTGGTCACTTTTACCATGTTAGCAGAATAAATTATCTTTTCCAAGGGTAAAACCTTTTATTTTCAAACACGTCTTTTGAGAAACTTAGTAGCCAGATTATAGATATTTCTCTTTGGTTGCTCACACCCTATTTGGGAATGTGTTGTATTTCTCAAAGGTGTTGACTTAACCTGAGCCAAAAAGAAAAAGATATTAATAGAAGGATAGTTTCTAAAACAGAGATCAAATCATTTAAAATACTGTATAAATGATGAAAGAATATATTCACCTAAACATCTATATATTGTGGTGAAAGTTTTACTGAACATATATAGAGAAAGATAGATTATGGAGCTTAGAATGTCTGTGTTATGCAACTTTAACGTATACTGACAGATTCATGACAAGAATCATAGGAATGAAAAAAATAACGACACACACAAAAAATTGCCTAGTTAGATTCCGCTGTTTCCAAGCCTCTCTTAGATATGATGAGTAGAAACTACGGGGAGAGACAAAAGAGGTAAAAAAAAAAAAAAATGGTCTCCATTATTTAGAAGCTCTCTGGTTAATTGTGCAGAAGAAGTAGCAGAACAACATCAAAAAACAAGATGTTAGGGAGTATAATTAAATGCTAATCTTTTAGTACTATTTTATAAATTGCATTACTGACCCTGACTACTTGCCAAGAATTGGTGTAACAGCAGAACAATGAGCTGAGTTCACTTTTTACAATGTCATAAGTCTACAGAGTTCATTATACAGAGATACAATCCTTCCTGGTATCTTCTCAGTGTAGTACAGAAAGAGAGTGAGCCAGGAAAGAAGGATGAGGTTGAAGAACATTACCATCATTCATGCTGCAAGATGAACTCTACTAAGGGGAGAACTATGTCCTATTGTCTTAAAGAGATTAAAATAAGGTAGGAAAGATAATTATTTACAGAAATTATTATTTCCCAGGTATGATGTAAAATCTCTCTCTCTCCCTCTGTCCCTCTTCCCTGCTCACACAATTCTCTCTCTCTCTCTCTCTCTCTCTCTCTCTCTTTCTCAAAAAAAAAAAAAAAAAAAAAAAAGACCAAAGATACATCATAACAAAAGACACCAAGGTAAGATAAACCCAGGCATATCTGGAGGCCCGGTAGAATAGAGGAAGCTTTGAGAACTGATGCTGAACGGAGGTTGAGTTGCACAGTGAATATCAGATAGGAGAGGGCCATATGTAGTACAGATTTTAAAACAGAAGAGTGGTATGATTAAATCTGCATGTTAGAAAAAAAAAATGTTGGTGTTAGAATAAATGAGTGAAATAGAAGATAATAAATTCAAGGAGACAAATTAAGAAGCGGTTATAGCAATCGGCCAGATTGTAGGAAGTAAGAGCCATTAGGAGAGCAGGGGAAATATATGGGAAAGATATGGAAACTTATGTAACAATTTTACATACGAGATAGAGTGCAATTGGGAGGACAAGGCTAAATATATGACTGTACACTTTGGAAGTAGCAGCTGTAGCTATAAACCAGATGAATTCTGAAAGAATATAATAATCATATGTAAGGCTATAAGCTTGCAGCACTAACTACTTAGAGAAGAGACACAGGAAGAAAAGGGAAAAGGATTTACCAGGAGGGAGGGAGAAGATCATAAGAGTTAACAAATATTTGCTAAGCCTAGTTGGTCTTATTCTTTATACTTTTCACTGAAAACACCAAAGAATCCCTTGTTGTCCCTTGCCCCCAAGGAGCTCCTGCTTTCATTATGAAAATTACATTAAAATTGTAATAAACATGATATATGCTAAAATAGAAAAATCAATAAAGTGTCCATGGAGTAAAGAAGCTGCTTATACCTGCACTGAGAGGTGGAGAAGCTAAACGATTTTAGAAGGGAGTTGATATTTAAATAAATTTGCATGAAAGTTTTCAAGTTTTATTGCACTTAGACTTTGCAGGAGTTAAACTGTCATTTACATAAATTCTAATTGTACAAATTTCTGGAGCTCCATATAATGCAGTGACAACACATACATTTGTAGGTGAAAAGTACTAGTTTGGCTTATATTCTATATTAATTGAAAATAATTAGAAGAAAGAACTATATACATTACAGAAACAATTATATCTTGGGAATTTAGAGACCAAATTCTGCCTCATCTTATTTATACACACTCATTAAGGCATTAGGGTATTAACTGTGGCATGTAGATGAACTTGAATGAAAACTAATGAACCAAACAAGAACCACAGGCCCAAATGAGATAAAATATTTCTTGCTTCTGTCTTGCTGACAAGCAAAAGCAAATCGCTTAATGCCTTGGAAATCCCTCTCCATCCAAAAATCAATTTGCCATAGCTTCTGATAACAGATTTTTATGCAATCAAACTAAAATGATTAAATTCATTTCATAAAATAATTTCTTGACTTTCATATGCAGCATAATACTCAACTTCACATGCATGGAAAAATAAGTATCTGAGATACCTGAATTCTAAAAGCCACTTTTATGAATTCCATTGAGCAGAGAAAATTATTTTTCTTCTCATTAAATCTCCTCATTCTAATTTTAATTTCTTTGACTTGTCACAAAAAATATAAGTATCTGAGAAGTAGCCTTAAACAAAATATGCAGTTGTGGTATATTCAGTCCTCAGAAAGTAGGCTTTGATCCTACTCTGGGTATCAGGAATGCATAAAAATGATGTTGGATCATCTACTTACTTCTAGGAAGTATAAAGTGGCATGGAATAAAGAAAGAATTAACTAACTCACTTCCAAGCCCTGATTTCCCCCCAGTATCTACATTCTTTAACATAAAGGACAAAAAAAAATAAAAAAACAACTTCAGCCATAACATGGATTGCTGTGTTTTATTTTATTTATTTACTTTTTAATTTTTTTTACTGCTTATTTATTTTTGGGACAGAGAGAGACAGAGCATGAACGGGGGAGGGGCAGAGAGAGGGGGAGACACAGAATCGGAAACAGGCTCCAGGCTCTGAGCCATCAGCCCAGAGCCTGCCGCGGGGCTCGAACTCACGTACCACGAGATTGTGACCTGAGCTGAAGTCTGACGCTTAACCGACTGAGCCACCCAGGCGCCCCAAGGATTGCTGTTTTATACGCGTTCCCCATTCTGAAGCAGTGACATTACAGAGTGACATAATGTCTGTCAACAAAGAGAATCCTAAGTACAGTCTCCAGTCCTCTCACTCTTACCTTCAGCCATGCCAACCTTTGAGTACAGTTTAAGATGTTCATAAACAATCATATACACTTACATTTGGAAGCATGTCCACATCATGAAGTCCCATCCCTCCTCCCCAGATTCAAGAAATGTCACTAAAGAATACATGGATGTCTCCATTATTTGGGATCTAATCTTTAGCACACTGTGACTAAAACATTTGTTCACATATTTAACACTGTTCTGGCTTGGGAATCCTTCTCCACATCTCCTATATTCTGTTCTCCAAGAAAGCATTGCCTATGTCCAGATGCTGTGAGTTTATGGCTTCTGAATCTACTGTCATCAAAATCTGAACTGAATGATGGATTTGAATATTTAAATAGTAGAAAAGGCAAGTTAACTACACAAATCCTTCCACTCAGGATGAATACAGTAGAATCCTGAAAATAAAAATGTATTATTTTCTAGTAGGACAATATGTCATTTCTGCTTCTTTTTTTTTCCTTTATGGCTCATCTTTGATAATTTTGACAAAATTTGGTCATATATTTTTCTATTTTATCTCTGAAGTTATTGTTTTTTGTTTGTTTTGTTGTTTTGATCAGGCCAGAAGTGTACAGATCATTTAAGAACTTACTGCTTTAATTTATAACTTGTAACAAGCATAGGGTGCTGGCCTCCACTGTCACAGTTATCAATGCTTGTTTCAGTGCCAAATCCAGTATTATTCTCAACTTCCTCTCACATAGTAAGTCAGCCATGTTTGATACAACTGATCATTCATTCAATTTTTCTTTGTTCAAACACTGTCCTTACTGGACATCAGGACTGCCTTCTCTCAATGTTCTAACTCTCTGGTCTCATGAGCTCAGTCTCTAAGTCACTTCCTGTCATTTCAACTCTATTCACTGGGCTATAAACAGCCGACTCATATTTATGATGCCATCCACATTTATGGCTATGGCTCTGAAACCTTCCTTGAAATTCAGACACATATCTCTTATCTTCCTAGGTATGTTTAATGGGAATCACAGGTCTAAAATATTAAAAACTACAATCTTGTGTTCCATCCCTTGAACATTTGACTCCAATAGTCTTTTCTACTTCAAAAAATGAAAACTCCATTCTATTCCAATTCAAAGTCCATATTCTGAAGTCTTGATTTCTCTTACATTTTACATTACTAGATATAACTGTGAAATATATCAAGAATCCAAACAGTTCTCATCACATTTACCACTAAGTCCAATCCAGCTAGGATCATTCCTCAACTGAAATGGTCTCCTAATTGGTTTCCCAGCATCCATCTCTGCCATCCTATAGTCAATTTTTCACACAGCAAATGCATTACATTGAAAGGAAAATCTGGCCAGGTCAAAATTATACAATGACTTTGGTGCATTTTGCTACTGGATTATTTTACAGAGCAAAAACTTTCTTTTTTTTTTAAATTTTTTTTAATGTTTATTTATTTTTGAGACACAGAGAGAGCATGAACGGGGGAGGGTCAGAGAGAGAGGGAGACACAGAATCTGAAGCAGACTCCAGGCTCTGAGCTGTCAGCACAGAGCCCGACACGGGGCTCGAACTCACAGACCGTGAGATCATGACCTGAGCCGAAGTCAGACGCTCAACCGACTGAGCCACCCAGGCGCCCCCAGAGCAAAAACTTTCAATTTCCTAATCAATTTTCTCCATTATACTATTAGCATTTTTAATTCTTTTCACTGAAAATACCTTTTTTTTTTTACTTTTCAAATTATTTATTTTATTTTGTATTTTAATTTCAGCACAGTTAACATACAGTGTTATATTAGCTTCATGTATATAATACAGTGATTCACCAATTTGTATATTACTCAGTGCTCATCATAATAAGTGTACTCTTAATCCCCATCACCTATTTTACCCATCCCTTCACCATCCACATCTGGTAACCATCATTTTATTCTCTAAAGAATATTTTTTTTATCTTTTTTTTGGTTTGTCTCTTTTTTCTCTGTTCATTTGTATTGTTTCTTAAGTTCCAAATATTAATGAATTCATAAGGTATTTGTCTTTCTCTGACTTATTTCATTTAGCATTATACTCTCTAGATCCATCCATGTTGAAAATGGCAAGATTTCATTCATTTTTATGGTTGAGTAACATTCCATTTAGAGTGTGTGTATATACATATATATACATATACATACATACATATATACATATACATATACACATACACATACATATACATATATGTCTACATATCTCCCACCACTCTCATCTACTCATCTATGGATGGATACCTGGGCTGTTTCTATAGTTTTGCTATTGTAAATAATATTGCAATAAACATATGGGTGCATATATCTTTTTGAATTACTGTTTTTAGCATTCTTTCAGGTGAATACCCAATAGCAGACTTACTGGATCATATGGATTCAATTTATTTTTTAAGGAAATTACATACAATTTTGCACTGTAACTGCACCAGTTTGCACTTCCACCAACAGTGTGTGAAGGCTCCTTTTTCTCCACATCCTCATGAACACTGGTCATTTCTTGCGTTTCTCATTTTAGCTATGCTGACAGGCGTGAGGTGATATGTCATTATGGTTTTGATTTGCATTTCACTAATGATGAATGATATGGAGCATCTTTTCATGTGTCTGTTGGTTATCTGTGTGTCTTCTTTGAAGAAATATCTGTTCATGTCTTCTGCCCATTTTAATCAGATTATTTATTTTTTGGTGTTGAGTTACATACATTCTTTATATAACTTGGATACTATTGGATATCATTTACAAGTATATTCTCCTATTCAGTAGGTTGTCTTTATGTTTGTGATTATTCCCTTTGCTGTACAGATTTTTTTTTTTTAATTTTTATGTAGTCCAAATAGTTTATTTTGCTTTGGTGTTCCTTGCCTCAGGAGACATATTTAGAAAAATGTTGCTATGGCCAATGTCAAAGAGATTACTGCCTGTGCTCTCTTTTGGGATTTTTATGGTTTCAGGTCTCATATTTAGGCCCTTAATCCATTTTGACTTTGTTTTTGTATATGCTGTAAGAAAGTGGTCCAGTTTCATTCTTTTACATGCGGCTGTGCAATTTACCCAACACCATTTGTTGAAGAAATTATCTTTTTCCCATTGCAAATTATTGCCTCTTTGCCAAAGATTAATTAATGATATAATCTCATGTTTGGGGTGCCTGGATGGGTCAGTCAGTTAAGGATCTGACTTTGGCTCACATCATCATCTCACCACTTGTGAGTCCTTCTCTTTCTGTACCTCCTCTACTCACACACTCTCTATCTCTCTCTCAACAATTAATAAATGTTAAAAAAATTCTAATCACATGTTTATTTCTGGGATCCTCATTCTGTTCTATTGATCTATGTGTCTATTTTTTGACAGGACCATACTATTTTGATTAATATAGCTTTGTAGCATATCATGAAATCTGGAATTGTGATATCTCAATTATTTTTCAAGGTGACTTTGGCTAGTCAAGGTCATATGTGCTTACATACAAATTTTAGGATTATTTTTTCTATCTATGAAAAAAGGCTGTTGGTATTTTGATAGGAATTACATTAAATCTATAGATTGCTTTGAGTAGTACGGACATTTTAACAGTATCATTCTTTCAATCCATGAGCATGGGATACCTTTCAATTTGTGTCATCTTCAATTTCTTTCATAAATGTTTGATAGTTTTCAGAGTACAGGTCTTTCACCTTCTTGGTAAAATTTGTTCCTAGGTTTTATTATTTTTGGTGCAATTGTAAATTGAACTTTTTTTTAAATTTCTGTTTCTTCTACTTCATGATTTGTGTATAGAAATGCAATGGATGTCTATACATTGATTTTGTTTTTTTAACATAATTTATTGTCAAATTGGCTTCCATACAACACCCAGTACTCATCCCAACAAGTGCCCTCCTCAATGCCCATTACCCACTTTCCCTTCTCCTCCACCCCCCATCAACACTCAGTTTGTTCTCTGTACTTAAGGATCTCCTATGGTTCCCCTACCTGCCTCTCTGTTTGTAACTTAATTTCCACCTTCCTTCCCACATGGTCTTCTGTTATGTTTCTCAAGATCCACATATGAGTGAAAGCATATGGTATCGTCTTTCTCTAACTGACTTATTTCACTTACCATAATACTCTCCAGTTCCATCCATGTTGCTGCAAATGGCAGGATTTCATTCTTTCTCATTGCCAAGTAGTATTCCATTGTGTATATAAACCACATCTTCTTTACCCATTCATCAGTTGATGGGCATTTAGGCTCTTCCCATAATTTAGCTATTGTTGAAAGCACTGCTATAAACATTGGGGTACATGTGCCCCTATGCATCAGCACTCCTTTATCCCTTGGGTAAATTCCTAGCAGTGCTATTGCTGGGTTGTAGGGTAGTTCTATTTTTCATTTTTTGAGGAACCTCCACACTGTTTTCCAGAGTGGCTGCACCAGTTGGCATTTACACCAACAGTGCAAGAGGGTTCTGGTTTCTCCATATCCTCACCAGCAGCTATGGTCTCCTGATTTGTTCATTTTAACCACTCACCAGTGTGAGGTGGTATCTCAGTGTGGCTTTGATTTGTATTTCCCTGATGATGAATGATGAGCTTCACTTCATGTGTCTGTTGGCCACCTAGATGTCTTCTTTGGAAAAGTATCTATGCATGTCTTCTGCCCATTTCTTCACTGGATTATTTGTTTTATAGGGTGTGGAGGTTGGTGAGTTCTTTATAGATTTTGGATACTTTATCAGATATTTCATTTGCAAATATCTTTTCCCATCTGTCAGTTGCCTTTTAGTTTTGTTGATTGTTTCCTTTGCAGTGCAGAAGCTTTTTATCTTCATGAGGTCCCAATAGTTCATTTTTGCTTTTAATCCCCTTGCCTTTGGAGATGTGTCAAGTAAGAAATTACTGTAACCAAGGTCAAAGAGGTTGTTGCCTGCTTTCTCCTCTAAGGTTTTGATGGTTTCCTGTCTCACATTCAGGTCTTTCATCCATTTTGAGTTTATTTTTGTGCATGGTGTAAGAAAGTGGTCTAGTTTCATTCTTCTGCATGTTGCTGTTCAGCTCTCCCAGCACCATTTGTTAAAGACACTGTCTTTTTTCCATTGGATATTCTTTCCTGCGTTGTCAAAGATTAGTTGGCCATACATTTGTGGGTCCAAATCTGGGTTCTCTATTATATTCCATTGGTCTATGTGTCTGTTTTTGTGCCAATACCACACTGTCTTGATGATTACAGCTTTGTAGTAGAGGCTACTGTCTGGGATTGTCATGATTTGGTTTTCTTCTTCAATATTATTTTGGCTATTCAGGGTCTTTTGTGGTTTCATACAAATTTTAGGATTGTTTGCTCTAGCTTTGAGAAGAATGCCAGTGCAATTTTGATTGGGATTGCATTGAATGTATAGATTTCTTTGAGAAGTATTAACATTTTAACAATATTTATTGTTCCAATCCATGAGCATGGAATATTTTTCAATTTCTTTGTGTTTTCTTCAATTTCCTTCCAAGCTTCTACACTGTTCAGCATACAGATC